>NC_141685.1:1270977803-1271701903 GCF_964263255.1 Lissotriton vulgaris | reverse complement strand
TAAGCGGTATACTTTTGTGCCAGGGTATTAATTTACAAGGAGCATGTGAAGGAAATTCTAACAACCTTTCATGCCACCAGCATGTCACACCTGCAACACAGATAGAACCTTTCTTCAAGCAGCTCTCGAATGGGAGTTACATTCTAAGAACGGATCGCAGCTGTTGTGGCCTTTTGCCAGGGAAAGCATATCTCGTAAGCGTAACTTCCATGGTCAAATGCTGTATGCAAGCATTGTTTCCAAACGGCCCTGGAGACACTGAGACTCCCATATGGCCTTGTTTGAATTTCTCTTCTATATGAATTGATACTTTAAGCAGAATGAAGTCTGTGCTTTTGCAGACAACAGTGCCCATCATGTCATCAAAAGAGATGTATGAACTCCAAGTTGCAAGGACAACATCAGAGATTCATGACCTTTTATCAACAAATTGCCCCGTGCATTTCACAGAAATGCTTAGCCAAATCCTTAACAAGTCTAGTGCCATAGGCATCCCAGGCATATTTAAGACTATTTTTACGGGACTGTTAACACCATTCAAAGCAATTCTAGGAATCATTCCTAATTTTGTCCATTCAGTCTTTGGTGGCATACCCCTATTTTTGGGACTTGTAGCAGGCATTTTATTTTTGACCCTCCTGCTCCGATATGGCAAGCCAAAACTCAGACATGACTCCGACAGGAATGGAAGAAACGATCCTAGCAATACGCTACCGGGACCGCATAACTAAAGTCCTTCGATTGGCCAGGCTGAGAGATCTGAACATGACCTGGTTTCTTTCATTCAGCCCTATATGGCAGACCTGCATCTTACCTGTGCTTCGATGTATGCTATGTGGAGATGAGTGCATGTTGGACATCTGTCTTGCACTTCCATCAGCAGTACCAATGGATATCAATACTTTGCTAAGTCCTATAACGGCTCACGCATTATGTTGTCCCCAGCGGCTACCAATCCTGATGATGGCATTCATTGAGACTCCTGTACTACGACTAGGTGGTGACAGTGGAGCGTAAAATAAAAGCGACATCACCCAGGTACGACCTTCTGTGAGCATTGCTGATCCAGACTTTGATGACAGCAATCATTCTCACACCTGCCAAGTTACAGCACTATCGAACTTGGTCGAACTGTCACCTGATTTTGTAGACCAATTCTTTGAGAGCCTGTCTGATATGATGTTCTCCCCCGAACAGAAACAATAACTTTAGAAAAGCATTCCGGCACACAGCATTCCCATGAACTCTGAATTGGGCCTTCAGTTTTGATCAACAAAAACTGCTGAAAAGCGTTGGAACTCTATTCCCCCATTCACCCAAAAAATATTTGGGGAATTGAACACTTTTTCAAAAATATTTACCTTTTTCTGGCACAAAAATTCTTTGCTTAAAGTAGACCTATTCATAAAGAACAGAAGCTTCTATTTTTAGGTAAATTTAGAGACATAATAACTTTACATCAGCCTCTAGCACATGTTACAGCAATTGCATTTATATGTGATGAAATTATCTCGCCCTTCTTTTCTGTATTAAGAGAGATTTCATGTGTAATTTTTTCGCAAAATCGTTCATTTATTACATATGCTATAATTTTGAAGGATTTCTATGCTTAAAGACGTACAGTACCAAAATTACCACGTATTTCAAATACACCATTTCAAATGCAAATATGTATTTTGGGGTGGGTAATGTTACACATGCATCTTTTGCTATAGTTTTTAGTAAATTGATGGACATAAATTTGTGGAGTGGGTGTCGCGTTCTAATCTAGGACCCCGATCAATACTGTGACCTTATGCCCCTATACAGTTATAATCCATTTGTACCCCTATAATGGCATAAACGATCAAGAGTGATATTTCAGAAACTCGTCTCTGGCCTAACACGATCAGAGCCACATTTCAGAATCTCTTCCTCTGCAGCTTCCTCTGCAGCTCATTAGAGCAAATGACACAGCAGAAGCCACTATCTAAGATTCCTAGATTACACTCCGAGTTCTTCAACAACATAAAACTCAGCAACCTGGGAAAACCCCGCTTGCTATGTTTTGATTAGTAATAGAACTCTAATGAGCACTGAGAGACGATCACTTCCTAGTGACATCTTTATTGACGTCTTATGTCCAAAAACTTACGTCAAACAAGGCACCTTTCAGGTATAAATATTACCAATGTTGCCTTAAGCAAACGTTGCTGCCTCAACGACATCGATGATAGCGATGGTGTGGTGAACATAGGAGCAGAACAGCTGTCCCTTACAGAACCCAGCAGATGCAAGCTGCCCGCGGACGCTGCCCCTCCTCCTCCTTGACGCGCTGAGAGAGACGCTGTCTTTTCTCTTGCCGAGAAAATCCAGCACCGGCGTTTCCAGCCTACTCTTGCGAGTGACTGGGATATCGAGTCCTGGAAGGAGATACAAGACCTCCAACATTCTATTCCAGAGGTATGGTGTTGACTAAACCCTTAGAGAGAATTCTTGAAGCAAACCTTGGCAAAACCAACTTAACTAAATCTGCTACTTACTCCCTCCCAAGTATTAGGCTTAGGTCAGGTACACTGGGGTAGGCGTAGTTAGAAGCACCAGTTGAGTACGTTAGCTGAATGTATATATGAATGTATATATTTTATTCATTTTAAACCATTGTATGGCTAAGAAACCATATCAATGCTTTTACAGTATTATTTCGCAATCCTCATTTTACTGTACGCACTTTTTATGATACCAAGTCTTGCAATTGTGGCAATTAATTTCTCTTGCACGAGAAGAAAGACTGTTCAATAAATAATACCTTTTTATTGAAAACGCCCGTCTCTCTATTTCTCTGCATCTTGGTGAAAGTAATCTGCACAAAACTGACTGAGTAAAATAACTGTCTATTGTTTCACACGACTCTAGAGATTGACTCTTATTCTAAGGAGCAAAGTTGTCATGTTTATGCGGTTGTTGGAAAACTGAATCCCTTCTTGTCTGTACTAGGGAAGCTGATCACTTCATATTCAGTCAAGAAAGTTTCCAGTGACCTCTGGGCTAGTTGGTAACAAACCCAATTAAGTTTAACATAGTCAGTGGAGACCTGGAAGATACGCACTTCTACGTCAATACTACTGTTTATGTTATTCCAATGCGCAGGGCCTATTGGGAAAATAGGAAGTACACTAACTTGCTAAATACGTGCGCAATAAACTATTTAAAACAATGCACGTTATATTTTATCGCCCAGGTAACAACTGTAGCTCAGTATCAGTCCACAGTACTCACTGTCTCTCGAGTGCAGCTCCCTTTTATTCTCTCTCTGTCACTGATAGTCTGGCTGACAGCTCTTACCTGTTTATATGCTGCTACAGTGCATATATAAAGTGTCTTCATGCTTATGACTTCTCTTCAAGGTGGTTACTAATGGGGAATATCATTCAGGAATGGTCATTACACTTTCCTTATTGCTACCATTACTCTTTCTGACTGTATTACTCCTTGCAGGCTTTTGTGTTTAGGATTATTGGGTCTTCGTCGTGAGCTGGGAAACTGATAAAAAAGTAACCCTTCTCCCAAAATGTATGGCGTGTTAATTAAAAAAATATAACTGCATACCCCTTTTGTTGACTGTGTCAAACATTAACCGTTTCTCTTTTGGTGTGTGTCATCGTCTGCCATATATACGGATTTTCCCATAAGGGGACAGACATACTGTTTTACACACAACAGCACCCTGGCTGGCTGTAACCTATATGTTCCACTCATCTTCATTGTTTGATTTTACTCGGGACAAAGTGTCACACATAGTCGTTGAAATGTCACTCATAATTACACAGAAATTATGAAAATGTCACACATAGCAATCTCAAACCTTGGCAGCTATGTACCTCCTGTTGCACCATCATTGCAGTGAATAGCCAGATTTCGATCAGGGTATTCATGATAAGAGACTTCCTATGGAAGTAATATTTAACAAGACTATATATTATGTAAGACACAGGCGAATGGATGTGGCGGGGTAAAGTGGAAGGCCAGAAAAATTGGTTTATTTTAAGCCCTAGCTAGCGAGCAAATAGGCGTGTGTGCTTTTGTTTTTCGAGCGGCGCGCCTAAAGCGTCTCTTAATCGGTCAGTGTTTAGGGGCAAGCCACCATGAGAGGCTGGGTTAAAATATGGTGCATCAGTGGGCGACAACAGACCAAAACGTGCGTGATAGCTGCTTAATGCTTTGAGCACTATCCCCGGGTCGCAGAATTTTGAGGCGCCAAGAGAAAGATGAGAAGGTGTCTCCACTCCCCCCCCAGTTTTTCCTGTTGTAAATGATAACAAATGGTACATCCTCTAGCACTTCACTTTACGCAGAAATTTCTCGAAAAGTGCGTATGAATATCTTCCTTTGTAAAGCCCAATAAGCTAGGTGACGGGTCATAACTGATCAGGGTTAACGACTACTTTATCTAGGTTTAGGTTAGAAAGTGATACACATTTTAAAGATGATTTGACCTGCAGTGCAAAGAGCCTTAGCCATTTTTTTAATGTGTAGCAAAGCAGCAGTGACAATGGACAGAACGAGACTGTGATATAAAGACACTTTTACAAGGGCTGAAGGAATTGAGGGAGGTTCTTAATTAAAGCCTCTTAAAGTATTTGGTGCATGTGTTTTTAAAGCATATTGGACACAGCGCAATCCGTCTTTCATCCCTTTCCTTTATGTCTCTGGACAAACTGTTTTAGCTCATAGAGTGACGTGTGTTAAAGAACTGGTAGGACTATCGTAGGGTACCTGTTCTCTCAAAATTGATCGATTTTATGTAATTGTAACATCGCCGACGAAAATACGAAGTGCCCAAAAGATAAGGGGCACCACAAGAGTCTAGAACGCTGACTCGCCATGCCGGCTGGCTTCACTGGAAGTACATTTTGAGAACAATTACAGCATTGGCCTGTACCTGGAGGCATAGCAGCTGAAGTAATGCGGAGGAACACCAAGTTGTGTTGCATGGCGGATGTGAGGCTTGAGCATTGGTATCGTAAATACTTGGGCCGTGTTAGGCCTGAATACCATTTCCATTTAAAGTATGGAATTGAGGTTGCAATTTCTTTGACTTGTGAGCAGTGCTTGAAATGAAAAAATAGAAGGGCAGGTACTCTGTACCAGAGTACCTGTATGTCACTCTTGAGAAGTGCCGGTACTCTCCCTCTTAAAATAGACAAGCGTTAAAAATGCAATAGATCTCGCCTTTCATTAAGTTAAAGCCATTTGCTTTGCTATACAATACCATTAGCAAAGCAAATGGCTTTAACTTAATCAAAGGCGAGACCTATTGCATTTTCAATGCTCTTTTTTTATGTATTTTGACTTTTAAGTGCCTGTGCCGAGGACATGAAACCACTGGCTCTAATTAGGCACTCTCCCACATAAAATGGTAAATATGGGAGGTTTGCAGCAGATCACACACGTATCTAGGTGCCTTGGTGCTTGTTTGACTACTTGGCACTCTCTGTAGTTTCTCTGCCACCACACTATAGTAGATCTTTACTTTTTTCAGTCCCCCGAGGTTCAATGCATTGTACTTCAGCCAGGATCTTCATTAACCCTCTCGCCAGGTCCCTTTATTCTTTAAAGATTTTTTTTTTATAATCAAATCTTCTGAATTTTCAACCGATTTACATTTCAGTGGTGAGGAGAATGGCTCTATAATTCTCGGTGAAAGGGATTCTAAGATACTGCAAGTTTGTGCACAATTGCTGGCGTCAGTAAGTGGCCGTGGGCTAGGGAGCAGGTTAGGTAGCAAGTGAGCTCTAGGAGAGTAGGGGAAGTGTCATCCTTTATTTCCCCCCTTGCCTCCACCTGCATTATTCACATTAGCAAACACAGCCTAGCCAATAGCAGAAGACATTTCTATAGTGTCATTTCTTTTCATAATAAAGCTACTGCATTCAGTTTTACAATGCCCACACATGCGTGGCTCCTATAAATGTAGCTGGGAGAGGGTCTGTGTAGACCGCCTCCGCCAACTAGCTGTCGGTTACCATTTGTAATGGCAAATGGGAATGGCTGTAAAGCGCTCTGAAAGAGAGCCTTAAAGCAGCGATGTCCAGTACGGCCGCCATAAAAATCGTACCGCTCCTACAGGGCGGGGGCGTTAGGCTCCTGGTAGTACAGTATAGTTCTAGTACAGTTGCTTTCTCCTAACTGAACACTTTTATTTTTGGGGTGTGCTTTAAGTTTGTCCTTCAGTCTTTTGGTGATGAACTATTTTTGAATAACGTCCAAGTGTTAGATTTTTTTGCAGACTAGTCTGCTAGTTAGAAAATGTTAACTCGTTGCATTCACTCCCTAGTATTTGGTAACCAAGAGAGGTGGACTGAAGAATACATGAACTAGCCGGGATGACAGGGAAAGAGAGTGATGGTAGTAAAAGGGAGGGGGCAGCATTTTTCAATTCTCGCCTAGGGCGGCAAAACACCTAGAAACGGCCCTGCTTACTTCCTAGGTTTAACCGGACTTAAAAGGATTCGGCAGCTCTTACTCTCTCATGTTCGCGCGACAGGATTTCCAACAGTTTCTCATAAACGGACGGCATTGCAGTGTCCAGCATTTTCCAGCAGGTGGCAGCATAAGGCAACAATAACGAGCTATCTTTAGCTGTTTATGCGCAACAACAGTCGACTAGCGTTTGGTGCTAGGTTTATTATATTACAGCACATATTCACAATCTGTAAGGAATGGACAAACTCAATACCTCGAAGCCGCCATTAGCTACTGAATTTTCACCGTATTCTAAGGAGGGATGCGAGCTAGTGACAGGAGAGAATATCAGGGCGACCGCTTTTTTGGTGATATTTCGGGACTTACTGGTGGTAGGAGCCTTGCAGCCCAAATGCCGCCTGAGGCAAACTAGCTACTAATTTGCCCCCCCCCCCCCCTTCCCCCGCCCGTTTGGCTCTCCTCGGCGTTAAATATTGCAGGCCAAAAACTACCAGCCAACGCCCTTATTTGAGTGTGCAGCGCTATCCTGCCCTTTGACATAATCTCTGTGCGCTTTCTGTTTGGTGCTGGAGCGTGCAGCTCATCAGCTTGTTGTGTATGCATGGGCGAGTGTTTATTAGCGCAGTTTGTGTGGGAATTATTTCGGTGACAAGCCTCGGACCGGGAGACATGCTCCAGAGCTGATGCAACCGACCCCGATTTCACCGTCCAATGTTTGCAAATGGGAAAAACTTGCAAACTGCAAAAAAATCGATTTCATTTCCCAGCCAAACATGCTTTTTCTTACCAGCTATTTTTAAACCTTCACCAACTGCATGTTCTTTATGTTTAAGAAAACGCAAGAGGACTGGCAAAAGTTCACTTTGCAAACTTAGGACAGCCCTGTTGATGTCTCACAGCCGTCCAGCTGGCTGCCCTGGAGAGGAGGCCACTGCAGAAATAAATAGCGCCGCCGCCTCCCACACAAAGCAATACAAGCGCTTGTTCACAGTGGCTGTCAGTGGGGCACACAGGTATTTGGATTGCATGGTCATCCAATCGTTGACCTCTTAGCAGAGAGCAGGTATACTTATGATTCATTGAATGCAATTACAATACAATACAATACAAATGTGTGTGAGGGAGGCAAAAGAGCACGCAGGGCTTACAGGTGAATGTACAGGTGTGATAGTTTGTGTGGTGAAATCAGGGTCATACGAGTAAGTGCATTCAGGGCAAAGCGAAAAGAGGGTGCTGAAGAATGAGATGAGTTTTAAGGTATGCAGATGGACAAGTTGTGGAGAGAAAAGGGCATACACATCTGGCAGCGTGAACAGAAGAGGAGTGATTGAGACCCTCTCAAGACAACTACGACTTCCAGTCTTTAGTAATGTTTAATTTAGTTTCCCAATTTTTTATTATTTACAGCCAGATCATTGTTATTGCTAATTTAGCCTAAACAGCTAATAACCATTGACACAAACAATTGTCCTGTACGGTTTTAGGTGTTTAGGTGAGTTGTTATGTTATCTATCTGCAGGCAACAAGAGAAACTCAGGGAGGGACCAAGGTACCAGTCAGGTGGCACACCATGGGAATCATGGAAATTGAGTTTGTGTTTAAATAAGTACATTTTTATTGTTCAATTATTCAAAATCATTACAATATGAATCATACGAAACAAATAAATAAAATAATAATATTCAATAAAAGTTTTTTAAGATCACAAATAAAAAACCTTCTAGCTGAATAGGAAAGTGGGAACTCCAATTTCCTGGTCTACCGGGTAGAGTATTAAAATCCTTCTGTGCAATTTGCAAATGAACACCTTAGGACAAACATATACAATGAACTATCATTTTCAGTGCAAACATATCGATACAGAGTCAATGTAGTCATGGCTTATAGACGTGTCTCTGCTAGAGGCCGTGAGCTAGTCCAAGAAAAAGTGCTAATGCCAAAAGAGAACTTGTGCGAAGGATCATTTTGAAGAAGCGATTTGAAATGGTTCCAATACTGCAGTGCTATAGATGATGTGGCTGGTTTTGTCCCAGACCGGGGAGAGCTCCCTTTTAAGTTATAAAGGCGTAGTTTCGCGTGAGAAGCTCAATTCCAGTATGCGCCAAGGTGTTAGAGGGAGTTGTTAAGCGGCGACACTGGATTGTGGAGGGGTGTGTCAGACCTTCTTCATGGGATGGGTGTTCGAGATATACGGTTTTATTCTGTCAGGTCAGGTGCCTCCCTTAAAGCCTGTTCGACCCCCTGGACGTACTGTGCTGTTTAGGAGATTACTTGTGTCTCTCCTGAGTTTAGACAAGCTAATACACCTGCATGATTCGAAAAAGGCAGCAGCCAGCAGCAACGAAGGCTTTGAGTAGACCTGCGGAGGCAGATGATATGAATTGCGTCCTCCTTTGGGTAACCACTCAGCCTGCAGGCTACCACTCCTTTTGCCCTCGACAATGAAGTGGTGTGTGTTTCATGGGAGAACTCCCAGCCGGTATCTCAAGAAGTTGCCTTTTATCCTGCTGCTAAAGGCCTCGCCCAAATATTGCTGCAGCTTCAAGAAGGCGTAGCTGTTTAGCACCATCCAGGCATGGGGACATTTTTCAAGGGTTGCCCTGGCTTCTAGGGATTATATTAGTTTAGACATTTTATTGACACTTTTCTTTTAAAATTTCGAGGTTAGGTGATGCAGACCACAGTTGTGCTAGCCCAAACTAGGCAGTTGATCTTTTAAGGTAATCTCTGGCCATTGAATGGAATTTGTTGGTTGTTCCCAGCCACTTATTGTGGTTTACGGTATTCTTTTAGTTGGACTAGAGCCTATAACAAATGTTGGTGAATGCTGCACGCCTGGCGACTGACTGTTTGGCTAGTCCAAATTCCAGCCTAATTTGGACGGGTGAGGTATAACTGGAGAGTTGGAAGATTTCCTTGTAGATTCTATTGCAGGTTGTGTCCAGGATTTTTGAGTCCCTGTCCTGAAGGGCTTCACTTCTATATGTCTGGGTGGGCACCAACTTTGCCCTGGCTGTTTCTAAGATGGGGCTATATAACAGCCTGGTCAGATTTCTAAATAGAGCCCTGCAACAAGTGCAAACCCTTACCTTCTGACTTGGTCCTTCTGGGCCTTGAAGTTCCCCTTGTCGTCAAATATGAGGCTGAGGTATTTGTATTAGCTGACTTTGTCAACCTTGGTGGAGTCAAGAACCAGCTGATTTTGCCGTTTGTTCTTTTGGAGCAGTTCATGAGGTGCTGTTCTCAGTATTGATTGCCAGGCTGTTTTTTTTAGAGTATTCTTAAGTGGCATTCAGAAGGCTTTGCAGGTAGACCTTTGACCGGCTGATCAACACCAGGTCCTAGGGGTAGAGGAGATTTGAAAGAAGTATGGAGGCAAGAAACCTCCTCAACACCCTCTCGCCCAATGTTGCCTTCCCCACAGAGACCTGAACCAATGCCAGCTCCGCAGCCAACATTGCAACCGCCATCCACAACGGGTACAAGATCCAGAGGAAATCCTGGCCCTAACCAACCCAGAGGAGGCCTCGCCATCATCCACAAAAGATCCCTCCGACTGACAACATTTGTCTCGTACGACTCAGTGCCCCCTATGGAACACATTCACTTCCAGTTCCAAATAATCCCCAGAACAGATCTACGCGGAACACTCACTTACAGACCCCGCGCCCCATTTACCAACACCATTGCAGACCACATCGCACCCCACACCCTTGCCTCCACCGACTACATACTGCTAGGAGACGTGAATTTCCACCTTCACAACCTCAGAGACCCCAAATCCACCGCCCTTCTAGACAACCTCGCCAACATCAGACTGAAGCAACTCATCACCACCCCCACTCACAAGGTGGGTCACACCTAAGACCCCATCCATGCAGGAAGAATCAACATCCGCTTCATTCACACCACAAAACCCCACTGCATACACTTCTCCTTCTCTAAACCCACTGCACACAAGCCAACGCCATGCCCCCACACAGGAACTGGAGCAAGATCACTGAAGAGCACCTCGCCTCCGTCCTCAGCCGCACTCCTCCCCCCACCACGACTGACGCCAACTCTGCAGCGAACGAACTCCACAAATGGATCGCCAACTGCGCCAACACACTCACACCCCTCCAGATCTCCGACAGACTACACACCACGAAAGCCACCTGGTTCACCACGGACCCCAGAGAATCAAAGAGCTCATGCTGATGAGCTTGGAGGAACAGCAAAACCCCGGAAGGGCACACCACCTACAGAACCGCCACTACAGTACACCACCAACTCATCAGATTAACGAAGAGGAACTTCATCCAGGACAGAATCCTCTCCAACTCCCGCAACTTCAAGGAACTCTTTAATGTCATACAAGAATTCCCCAGACCCCCCGCCGAAACGTCGGACGTCCAGCCCTCCCAGGACCTCTGCAACAAATTTGGCTCTTTCTTCCACCACAAGATCGGGACACTCCACAACAACTTCGCCGAACAGGACCAGGGCACCGACCCAACACCTTCCACCTGTGGTTTTGAAAATTCTGAACCTGTGTTTTAAATATCATAATTCTGTTATGAATTTGGTATCAGCGAACCGCAAATAACAAATGCGGTATGCATGAGTATTTTCATCATGTTACACCAATGGATTCACTGTGCATTTGAAGGTTTTGTATTGAACACTTGGGTTCCATCTTGTGCATAGCAGCCATGTTATGCATTGCCCTTACAGTAGGCTCTCACCATGGCAGAACAAGCATTTAAAGGACATAACCTTAGCATGGGTTTGTGCTGACTTCTGCATGACCTGACGAAAGCTGACCCTGTTGCTTGAGGCTAACCTCGCCAAGCCAGTTCCTTGTTCAGCAGCTGGCGCAATATAGATCAAAGAGCAGGACGTGTCCAACTTTATGGCCCACCATTCCCACTCCTCTATTTCCTTCCCATCTGTTTCTGCCTTTCCTTTAAAACATGTTCATCGATCTGGGTTGAAGGTTTTATGATGGGTTTGTCCGGCCTGATTGAACAGGAAACCAAGCATGTGTGCGATCCTTTTTTAGCCTGGACTTATCTTGAAAGTGGTGCTTTGTGTGCACGTCCTGGAAATCTCCAACATAATGCACTTCAAAGCAGGAATGTGTGCTTAGGGCACAATATTCTGTATAAAAGGCCTGTGCGGAGGCCATGCAGACAGACTCCCTCATTCAGTTGCTTTAAGTGTGACTGGGCGACAGAGCCTCACAATTAATTATAATAAAGATGTCTTTTCATATTTTAGATTCTCTGTTGATTTCTTTGCCACTTTTGAATGGACTACTTATTGGTAAGACCCCTGAGAAGGAGTATTGTAAATATTTGGTTCTTCACACCAGCAACTCCACTCACCTGGAGCCATGTTACCACTAAACACACAGTAAAGACCGTGAGAAGCATACTCTCCGGAGCACCCACTGACGCCTGCCCGCCACACATCTTCCACAGAACCGCCTCCAACCATTGCACCAGAACTACGACAGACAATCAACTGCAACCTCAAAACAGGTAAGTTCCCCGATGACTGGAAACGTGTAGAAGTCAAACCCCTCCTCAAGAAGCCCTCCACAGACCCGATGGACCTTAAGAACTACAGGCCCATCTATCTCCTCCCCTTTGCCGCCAAAGTCACATCCAGCTAACAAACTTCATAGAATCCAAATCGATCCTCAACACATCTCAATCCGACTTCCGCAGCAACCACAGCACAGAGACCGCCCTCCGAGTCGCCACAGACAACATCTGCACACTCCTCGACCAAGGCCACACCGCAGCCCTCATCCAACTAGACCTCTCAGCAGTCTTCAACACCGTCTTCCACCGCATACCAGCTGCTACACTCACTCCACGACGCCGGCATGCAGGGAACTGCCGTAGACTGGATCGGCTCCTTCCTAGGCGGCCGAACTCAAAGAATTAGACTTGCGCCCTTCATCTCCGAACCCGCAGAGATCAGATGCTGAGTACCCCAAGGATCTTCCCTCAGCCCCACGCTCTTCAACATCTACATGCCCCCCTCTCAACCATCGTCAGAAAACACAGACTCAGAATAATATTCCACGTCGACGACACCCAGTTCATCCTCTCCCTCACCAAGGAACCCGTCACCACCAGGCGCAACTTTCAGGAAGGAATGAAGGACATCGCAACCTGGATGAGCAGCAACTGCCTGAAGTTCAACTCAGAGAAAGCGGAAGTCCTCATCCTCGGATCCACCCCCTCCACGTGGGATGATACCTGGTAGACCCTGGCCCTGGGCAACTTCCCACACCCACAGACCACACCCGCAACTTCTGCATCATACTCAACTCCTCCCTCACCAAGAATCGACAGATCAAAGCCGTATCCTCCACATGCTTCAACACTCTCCGCATACTCTACAAGATCTTCAAATAGACCCCCACCAAATCCAGGAAGACCGTCACCCACACACTCATCAATCAATCAATCGTCGCATTTATATAGCGCACTACTTACCCAGAGGGTCTCAAGGCGCTGGGGGAGGGGGATCTGCTACTGCTCGAACAACCAGGTCTTGAGTTGCTTCCTGAAGGCAAGGTGGTCCTGGGTCAGGCGGAGGTGGGTGGAGAGGGAGTTCCATGTCTTGGCGGCGAGGTAGGAGAAGGACCGTCCCCCTGTGGTGGCTCTACGGATGCGGGGGACGGCGGCGAGGGCGTGGCCGGTCGACCGAAGCTGGCGTTTGGGAGCGTAGAAGTTGAGGCGGCTGTTGAGGTATCCTGGGCCTTGGCTGTGTAGGGCTTTGTGTGCGTGGGTGAGGAGACGGAAGGTGATTCTCTTGTTGACCGGGAGCCAGTGCAGGTCTCTCAGGTGTCCGGAGATGTGGCTGCGACGGGGGATGTCCAGGATGAGTCGTGCTGAGGCGTTCTGGATCCGCTGGAGTCTCTTCTGGAGTTTGGCGGTGGTTCCGGCGTAGAGGGTGTTGCCGTAGTCCAGACGGCTGGTGACGAGGGCCTGGGTGACCATCTTCCTGGTCTCTGTGGGGATCCACCGGAAGATCTTACTTAGCATGCGCAGGATGTTGAAGCACGACGAGGAGACGGCGTTGACTTGTCTGGTCATGGAGAGGGAGGAGTCCAGGATGAAGCCCAGGTTGCGTGCGTGGTCTGTTGGTTTGGGTGCGCTGCCTAGGGCGGGGGGCCACCAGGAGTCGTCCCAGGCGGCGGGTGAGGATCCCAGGATGAGGACTTCCGTCTTATCTGAGTTCAGTTTCAGGCAGCTGTTCTTCATCCATTCGGCTACCTCTTTCATCCCTTCGTGAAGGTTGGCTCTGGCGGTGGCGGGGTCGTTGGTAAGGGAGAGGATCAGCTGGGTGTCGTCGGCGTAGCAGATGATGTTGAGGTTGTGCTGGCGTGCGATGTCTGCGAGGGGGCTCATGTAGATGTTGAAGAGGGTTGGACTGAGCGAGGAGCCTTGAGGGACGCCGCAGATGACTTCGGTGGCTTCAGATCTGAACGGAGGGAGGCGGACTCTCTGTGTCCTTCCGGCGAGGAAGGAGATGATCCACTCCAGTGCCTTCTCCTGGACTCCGACGTTGCTGAGGCGTTGTACTAGGGTACGGTGGCAGACAGTGTTGAAGGCCGCGGAGAGGTCGAGGAGGATGAGGGCCGCTGTTTCTCCGTTGTCGAGCAGCGCTCGGATGTCATCGGTGACTGCGATCAGGGCGGTCTCGGTGCTGTGGTTGGCCCGGAAGCCAGACTGCGAGGGGTCGAGGGATCCGTTCGTCTCGAGGAAGGCGGCCAGCTGCTTGATGATGGTCTTCTCGATGACTTTTGCAGGAAACGGGAGCAGCGAGATGGGGCGGTAGTTTTTGAGGTTGGTGGGGTCAGCCGATGGCTTCTTGAGTAGAGCGCTGAGTTCGGCGTGCTTCCAGCTCTCCGGGAAGGTAGCGGTGTCGAAGGAGGTGTTGATGATGTCCCGCAGGTGGGGTGCGATGACAGCGTCGGCCTTGTTGAAGACGTGGTGAGGGCAGGGGTCGTTCGGAGATCCGGAGTGGATGGAGTTCATCGTGCGGATGGTGTCTTCGGTGCTGATCGGAGTCCAGGCGCGGAGGGTGGTGGTGGGGGGCGGTGGCTTGGTCGTGGTGTTCGTCGGTTGAGTGCTGAAGCTGTTGTGTATGTCTGCGATCTTGTTGTGGAAGTAGGAGGCGAGGGAGTTGCAGAGGTCTTGCGAAGGGGTGATGTAGTTGTTTCCGGCATTGGGGTTGGAGAGCTCTTTGACGATGTTGAAGAGTTCTTTGCTGTTGTGTGCGTTGTTGTCCAGTCGTTCCTTGAATGCAGTTTTCTTGGTGGCGCGGATGAGTTGGTGGTGTTTTCGGGTGGCGAGCTTGAGGGCAGTCATGTTGTCCGGTGTTGGGTCTCTGCGCCAGGTTCTCTCGAGGGCTCGGCAGTTCTTCTTGGAGCTCTTGAGTTCGTCGGTGAACCATGGGGCTTTCTTGCTACCGGGTCTGCTGGGCGGGGTCCTCAGGGGGGCGAGCTCGTCTGCGCAGTCGCTGATCCACTTCGTGAGGTTGGTGGCCGCCTGGCTAGGGTTTGTTGTGCTGGTGGGAGGGTTCATGCTCAGGGAGGACGCGAGCTGGTCGGCTGTGATCTTGTTCCAGCTCCTGCGTGCAGCCTGTTGCTGGTGGTGGTGGATCGTGGTCCTTGCGAAGCTGAAGTGGACGCAGCTGTGGTCCGTCCAGTGGAGTCCGGTGGCGTGGCTGAAGGCGATGTCCTTGCTGGATGAGAAGACAGGGTCGAGTGTGTGTCCGACGTAGTGGGTGGGGGTGGTCACCAGCTGCTTGAGTCCCAGGTTGGCGAGGTTGTCCAGCAGGGTGGTGGTGTTGCGGTCGTTGCTGTTCTCCATGTGGAAGTTGAGGTCCCCTAGGAGGATGTAGTCAGCGGAGCAGAGGGCATGCGGGCTGATGAAGTCGGCGATGTCTTCGCTGAATTGTGTGCGTTGTCCCGGGGGTCTGTAGAGGAGGGTGCCTCTGAGGGTGGTCTTGGGGTTGATGTGGACCTGAAAGTGCAGGTGCTCGGCGGTTGCAAGGGTGTCGTCGGTGTTGGTCGTGATGCGGATGGTGTTCCTGTGGACGATGGCGATGCCTCCTCCGGTGTGGTTGATGCGGTCCCTCCGGAGGATCACCATCGAGCTGGACTACAGGAATTCCCTCTATGCTAGAATCAACAAATTTCTACTCCACAAACTCCAAACCATCCAGAACGCTACAGCCAGACTTGTCCTCAACATCCGACGACAAGACCACATCACCCAACACCTACGAGACCTCCACTGGCTCCCGCCAAGAAAAGAGGGACCTTCAAACTGCTCACACACGCCTACAAAGCCCTCCACAACACCAGCCCCCAATAACTCAACAAAATAATCTCTCTCTATGGCCCCAAAAGAAACCTACGCTCTGCTGACCTAGCCTTGGCCTAATCCCCTGCATCTACAGAGCCAGAACGGGAGGCAGGCCCCTTTCCTACATCTCGGCCAAGAAGTGGAACAAGCTCCCCCTTGGCATCAGAGGAAGCCCCTCACTGCAAGGATTCAGGAAGAGCCTCAAGACCTGGCATTTCGGATGACAGTAGCTCCCCCCCCCCCGAGTCTTGAGACCCTCACAGGTGAGTAGGTGAGTAGTGCGCTCCACAAATCCCTGATTGATTGAAGCTTTAGGATATGAGAGTTGGCAGAAGACAGGACCAGAGGAAGGTTTGCCAAAATAGACTTGAAAAGATGAGGGCCAAGAGACACCCCTGTTTGAGTCCACAGGACGTTGGAATAGCCCTGGATAAATTGGCCCCGCTACCCAGCTTAGTTTTGACCCAAGTATTGGAGTGTAGAATTTAATGGCTCTTAAGAGCGTCAATGGCATGTACCAATTTTTTTGTTTGCACCAAAGCTTGTTCCGATTGACACAGTCAAAGGCACGTTTATGATCAATGTAGCAGAGGTAGCGGGCAGCTTGGAAGCTGGTATAGTAGCTCCTGCTACGGTGTGATTGAATAAAGGGACCATGTGCTCTGCCCATTTAGCCGGATCAACCTTGTAGATGGCCGGTGGGATTCCATTCGGGCCAGGGGCTCCAGTGGTTTTTCTTTCAGTTATCTGCCGGTGGACGTCATTTTTGTCTATGCATTGCGCATCTTCTAGATCACAGGGCAGAATGTGTGAGGCCTCCTCTATGTTTTCTGATGCCTCCTCCGCTCTGCTTCCGTTTTTGTTGAAATGTTCGAAAAAGAAGGCGGCTAAGCTTCCTCAAGCAGGTTGGATTCCAGGAGTGGCTGTGGTGAACTTTTTAAGGCGTTCACCGTTTGCCAGAATGTGTTGGGTTTATGATGCTTAATATCCCAACAGCGGATTCACACTGTCGGAGTAGAGGAGCGAGACAATCGTGTCCCCCCCCTTCCACCCACCGTCGATTCCACTGTGGAGTAAGCATCCGAGACCGCTGCCTTAAGCGGTTACATAATCCAAGGCGCGGGGGCGTTAGGCTCCTGGTAGTACAGTATAGTTCTAGTACAGTTGCTTTCTCCTAACTGAACACTTTTATTTTTGGGGTGTGCTTTAAGTTCGTCCTTCAGTCTTCACCAGTCAGTTTTGCGAGGCTATTTGGTGATGAATTATTATTGAATAACGTCCCAAGTGTTAGATTTTTTTGCAGACTAGTCTGCTAGTTAGAAAATGTTAACTCGTTGCATTCACTCCCTAGTATTTGGTAACCAAGAGAGTTGGACTGAAGAATACATGAACTAGGCGGGATGACAGGGGAAGAGAGTGATGGTAGTAAAAGGGAGTGGGCAGCATTTTTCAATTCTCGCCTAGGGCGGCAAAACACCTAGAAACGGCCCTGCTTACTTCCTAGGTTTAACCGGACTTCAAAGGATTCAGCAGCTCTTACTCATGTTCGCGCGACAGGATTTCCAACAGTTTCTCATAAACGGACGGCATTGCAGTGCCCAGCATTTTCCAGCAGGTGGCAGCGTAAGGCAACAATAACGAGCTATCGTTAGCTGTTTATGCGCAACAACAGTCGACTAGCGTTTGGTGCTAGGTTTATTATATTAAAGCACATATTCACACTCTGTAAGGAATGGACAAACTCAATACCTCGAAGCCGCCATTAGCTACTGACTTTTCACCGTATTCTAAGGAGGGATGCGAGCTAGTGACAGGAGAGAATATCAGGGTGACCGCTTTTTAGGTTTTGCCTGGCGAAAGCTGCGCTTTCTGCGCAGCTTTTTCGCGCAGGCGAAAACCTGATGAGAACTGTAGTGTGGCTTTGTTCGGCCCTCGTCATTGATTGGCTGGCTCCGTAAACGGAGCCTTGCCATTGGACGAGGGGCCTGTCCGTCAATGCCGGACCAGACACGGGGGCGTTCCTGACATTCTTTGGCTTTTGCCGACGTCACGCGACGCCGGGAACGCCCCCGAGTCTGGTCCGGCATTGCCGGCACTTCTGCGTCTCTCCTGCCCCGTGACTGGCCGGCCGGCCAATCCTAGCGCGGCCGGCCGGAAGTGCCCGCCCCCCGCAACAAGAAGGAAGACGGCAAGCAGTATGGCGGCGCCCGCGGGGCTCCCGTGGCCTGGAGGGAACCCCGGGAGATGCGGAGGACGTTGCCGGTCTCCCATGCCGAAGAGGGAGACCGGAGAAGTGCCGCCGTCGCAAGGTGCAGGTGAGTCGATTTGTGCTCCCGTCCCCGTTCCCGCCCCTTCTCCCGCCCAGCCACGCAGAGCACCGGCCGCCCGCTCTCTGTCCCCACCGCAGGCCCGGAAGGCGCCTGCCGCCCGCTCGCAGTCTCCCCCGGCGCGGAAGGCTCCCGCCGCCCGCTCCCAGTCTCCCCCTCAGGCCCGGAAGCCCCCTGCCGCCCGCTCCCCGTCACCCCCGCCGCCGAAGAAGGCCCCTGCCACCCCTCAGCCTGCCAAGAGCGCTTCACTGCTGGACCTGGGCTCCCGTCCCCGTTCCCGCCCCTTCTCCCGCCCAGCCACGCAGAGCACCGGCCGCCCGCTCTCTGTCCCCACCGCAGGCCCGGAAGGCGCCTGCCGCCCGCTCGCAGTCTCCCCCGGCGCGGAAGGCTCCCGCCGCCCGCTCCCAGTCTCCCCCTCAGGCCCGGAAGCCCCCTGCCGCCCGCTCCCCGTCACCCCCGCCGCCGAAGAAGGCCCCTGCCACCCCTCAGCCTGCCAAGAGCGCTTCACTGCTGGACCTGGGCACGCAACCTTGATCTACGAGTGTCAGCCATTTCAGTTTATTCTTAGTCAATAAACATTTCTGCTTTTCACTATTTAGAAACATAGATAATATCTATTCTAAATACATTCTCAATTTCTGATGAATTAAATCAACTGGATTTTAGTGAATGTACGATGTATAGATCTAGGACACATTTTTATGTATGGCGCTCTAGTGCCCTCTGTGGCATGGAGCCTTATTTCTGGAAGATATTATATGAACTACATCTTGAACAGAGTAGGCAAAGTACAAACAGGCTTTACAAACCCGGCTAAGGATACAGGGAATGACTGGATGCAGTCTGATGTTATTCTTTGCAATTACCTGGTTACGACAAGGACGTGGCTAACGAGACAAGGAATCTGTCAGCCTAGGAAATTAAAATAGTATATATACTGTTTGCAGCTCCTAGGTCATTCTGCCAGCGGGAACAGCAGTGGTGAGATGTGTCACCTTGGAGACGATGCACAGAAAAGAAAGCCGTTTGACAAAGGCAATTGAATTGGCTTGTGTATACTGCACATGCCCAGGCATACAATATGGACGTATGAGAACGCACAACTTAAAAGACCCATGCTCACAAGTACCAGCATGCAGTAATACACACAGACCACCAAATATAGGCATTTGTGCACAGATGACAACAGTCATGCATAACCCAACACTAGAGGGGACAAATGGTGATGTGCACCAGCGGAGCAAAGGCTAAAACCAAGCAGGGGCACATGGTGATCTGTTTGCCTGAGAGCACTAGTGATGAACCTCAGGAGAGTATTGGGTGATGAGCGCCAGAGGAGGGCAGAATGATGCGCAGTTCAGGGGAACAGGTCTCTGTGCATTTAGAGGCATCATTGTGAGGATTCAGGCTGATATGAAGCAAGAAGCACATGGAGATGCACAAAGGGGGCACCCGGCAATGAACAGAATGCGAGCGCCCTGCATTGCTAGATAAGTCTCACGTTGTCCCATGTGAAGTGTGAGCAACTCATCCCGACTAAGGGGGGGGGGGGGTTTGGAAGGAAGCATGTCCCATGTGAAGTGTGAGCAACTCATCCCGACTAAGGGGGGGGGGGGTTTGGAAGGAAGCATGCACTCGTGCCCTTTTTTGCTGTTAGTGAATTAAGAGTAAAAATCAAACATTTATACCAGGAGAAACATTACTATTTTATTTCACAAATGGTTGAAGCTGCTTGCATATCCCGAGTCAGGCGGGTGTCTACCAATTTCTAACCCCCCCAAAAAATACGTTATTTTGACTGTGTGTGTGTGTGTGTGGGGGGGGGGCTCTGTGTGGGTGTGTGTGGGGGGCTTTGTGTGGCTGTGTGTGGGGGGGCTCTGTGTGGGTGTGTGTGTGGGGGGGGGTTTGTGTGTGTTGGGGGGGCTCTCTGTGGGTGTTGGTGTGTGTCATTTGCGAGAGATAAAGCTAGTGGCATTGTAAATGACAATGCCATTTATTTATGTTAAAAAAAAACATAAATAAAAATAATGTCAAGAGCAATGCCAATCGCTCTAACTTTAACAAAGGCAAAACCATTGCATTGTAAATGCTTGTTTGGTGATATTTCGGGACTGGTGGTAGGAGCCTTGCAGCCCAAATGCCGCCTGAGGCAAACTAGCTGCTAATTTGTCGCCCCCCCCCCCCCCCCCTTCCCCCCGCCCGTTTGGCTCTCCTCGGCGTTAAATATTGCAGGCCAAAAACTACCAGCCAACGCCCTTATTTGAGTGTGCAGCGCTTTCCTGCCCTTTGACATAATCTCTGTGCGCTTTCTGTTTGGTGCTGGAGCGTGCAGCTCCTCAGCTTGTTGTGTATGCATGGGCGAGTGTTTATTAGCGCAGTTTGTGTGGGAATTATTTCGGTGACAAGCCTCGGACCGGGAGACGTGCTCCAGAGCTGATGCAACCGACCTCCGCAGCACAACTTTTTTGATTAACTCCAATCCCTTCCTCTTAGTTGTACGTACTAACCTAATTCCTTTCTTTACCAGTAACATATTGTTAGAAATATCACATTATCAGTCAGACACATATTGATGCTGTTCGGAATTACTAAGAATGGCTCAAATGTAAAACAGCATCCACAGATGTGAGCAGAAATTCCAACACAAATAAAGAAGACAGAGGAGGGCTGTGTTGTACAGTAGCAGTTGTATAGCGCTTACTCCCCGTATGTGGGGCACTAAAGCGCTTGTTACAAGAATGATTTTCCACCGCCCAGTTGCTGATTGTTCCACAACAGCAAAACGTAAACAAATGGCTGGTATTTTTCTTTTCTAAGAAAGGTTGCAACCCTACCCAGCTAACCCCGGTGACTCAGGGGCTTGACCTTAAGCTGTGGGTGTGCACGGATTTCACCGTCCAATGTTTGCAAATGGGAAAAACTTGCAAACTGCAAAAAAAATCGATTTCATTTCCCAGCCAAACATGCTTTTTCTTACCAGCTATTTTTAAACCTTCATCAACTGCATGTTCTTGATGTTTAAGAAAACGCCAGAGGACTGGCAACAGTTCACTTTGCAAACTTCGGACAGCCCTGTTGATGTCTCACAGCCGTCCAGCTGGCGGCCCTGGAGAGGAGGCCACTGCAGAAATAAATAGCGCCGCCGCCTCCCACACAAAGCAATACAAGCGCTTGTTCACAGTGGCTGTCAGTAGGGCACACAGGTATTTGGACTGCATGGTCATCCAATCGTTGACCTCTTAGCAGAGAGCAGGTATACTCAGGGCTTTAAGTGGGATTAAAAAACTGGGGGGTCTCTCAAAGGGGCGTGGCAGTGTAATTAGGGGCGTAGCTTTAAAACACTTATGCTAAAAATCTGTGATTAGCATAGTGTGCCGCCCGACTTGTATTTTGCTGTTTCTGCCATTGCATCCAGGTATGTGATACAAAAAGTAACATCGTACCTACAACAAGTAAGGACTATTGGCTTTGTCAATTGTTATTAGTTGCTTAAGATAAATAAGCTGCAACTATGGCTTGTTACATATAATATTGAAAACGCTTCCAGTTAAAGCCCTGGTGAACCTACCACAATGTTGCTGCTCTTGCGTTTCAGAAAGAGAAGGGAAATCCAGAGAGAAAATGACTCTTTAAAAGGATTTCCCTTTTCCGACAACGCTCACCTGGCATGACGTCATGCCGTAACTTCTCTGCTAGTGAGAAGTGAGCAGTGTGAGCAGCGCACATCGATGTGCTTGCTCTCTCGTAACGGGTCTCTATCGGGCTGTTTTGCGCCCTGGCTCTTTTTTCCGGACTGGAGTGACAGCTGCTGTCACTGCAGTCCGGGAAAAAACCCAGGGCGCAAAACAGAGCCCGATAGAGACCCGTTTCGAGGCCCCTTCTAAAAAACTGCCGGTGCTCAGACCCCTAGAGACCCGGCCCACTTAAAGCCCTGGGTATACTTATGAATCAATGAATGCAATTACAATACAATACAATACAAATGTGTGTGAGGGAGGCAAAAGAGCACGCAGGGCTTACAGGTGAATGTACAGGTGTGATAGTTTGTGTGGTGAAATCAGGGTCATACGAGTAAGTGCATTCAGGGCAAAGCGAAAAGAGGGTGCTGAAGAATGAGAAGAGTTTTAAGGTATGCAGATGGACAAGTTGTGGAGAGAAAAGGGCATACACATCTGGCAGCGTGAACAGAAGAGGAGTGATTGAGACCCTCTCAAGACAACTACCACTTCCACAGTCTTTAGTAATGTTTAATTGAGTTTCCCAATTTTTATTATTTACAGCCAGATCATTGTTATTGCTAATTTAGCCTAAACAGCTAATAACCATTGACACAGACAATTGTCCTGTACGGTTTTAGGTGTTTAGGTCAGTTGTTATGTTATCTATCTGCAGGCAACAAGAGAAACTCAGGGAGGGACCAAGGTACCAGTCAGGTGGCACACCATGGGAATCATGGAAATTGAGTTTGTGTTTAAATAAGTACATTTTTATTGTTCAATTATTCAAAATCATTACAATATGAATCATACGAAACAAATAAATAAAACAATAATATTCAATAAAAGATTTTTAAGATCACAAATAAAAAACCTTCTAGCTGAATAGGAAAGTGGGAACTCCAATTTCCTGGTCTACCGGGTAGAGTATTAAAATCCTTCTCTGCAATTTGCAAATGAACACCTTAGGACAAACATATACAATGAACTATCATTTTCAGTGCAAACATATCGATAAAGAGTCAAAGTAGTCATGGCTTATAGACGTGTCTCTGCTAGAGGCTGTGAGCTAGTCCAAGAAAAAGTGCTAATGCCAAAAGAGAACTTGTGCGAAGGATCATTTTGAAGAAGCGATTTGAAGTGGTTCCCATACTGCAGTGCTATAGATGATGTGGCTGGTTTTGTCCCAGACCAGGGAGAGCTCCCTTTTATGTTATAAAGGCGTAGTTTCGCATGAGAAGCTCAATTCCAGTATGCCCGAAGGTGTTAGAGGGAGTTGTTAAGCGGCTACACTGGATTGTGGAGGGGTGTGTCAGACCTTCTTCATGGGATAGGTGTTCGAGATATACGGTTTTATTCTGTCAGGTCAGGTGCCTCCCTTAAAGCCCGTTCGACCCCCTGGACGCACTGTGCTGTTTAGGAGATTACTTGTGTCTCTCCTGAGTTTAGACAAGCTAATACACCTGCATGATTCGAAAAAGGCAGCAGCCAGCAGCGACGAAGGCTTTGAGTAGACCTGCGGAGGCAGATGATATGAATTGCGTCCTCCTTTGGGTAACCACTCAGCCTGCCGGCTACCACTCCTTTTGCCCTCGACAATGAAGTGGTGTGTGTGTTTCATGGGAGAACTCCCAGCCGGTATCTCAAGAAGTTGCCTTTTATCCTGCTACTAAAGGCCTCGCCCAAATATTGCTGCAGCTTCAAGAAGGCGTAGCTGTTTAGCACCATCCAGGCATGGGGACATTTTTCAAGGGTTGCCCTGGCTTCTAGGGATTATATTAGTTTAGACATTTTATTGACACTTTTCTTTTAAAATTTCGAGGTTGGGTGATGCAGACCACAGTTGTGCTAGTCCGAACTAGGCAGTTGATCTTTTAAGGTACTCTCTGGCCATTGAATGGAATTTGTTGGTTGTTCCCAGCCACTTATTGTGGTTTATGGTATTCTTTTAGTTGGACTAGAGCCTATAACAAATGTTGGTGAATGCTGCACGCCTGGCGACTGACTGTTTGGCTAGTCCAAATTCCAGCCTAATTTGGACGGGTGAGGTATAACTGGAGAGTTGGAAGATTTCCTTGTAGATTCTATTGCAGGTTGTGTCCAGGATTTTTGAGTCCCTGTCCTGAAGGGCTTCACTTCTATATGTCTGGGTGGGCACCAACGTTGCCCTGGCTGTTTCTAAGATGGGGCTATATAACAGCCTGGTCAGATTTCTAAATAGAGCCCTGCAACAAGTGCAAACCCTTACCTTCTGACTTGGTCCTTCTGGGCCTTGAAGTTCCCCTTGTCGTCAAATATGAGGCTGAGGTATTTGTATTAGCTGACTTTGTCAACCTTGGTGGAGTCAAGAACCAGCTGATTTTGCAGTTTGTTCTTTTGGAGCAGTTCATGAGGTGCTGTTCTCAGTATTGATTGCCAGGTTGTTGTTTTTTTTTAGAGTATTCTTAAGTGGCATTCAGAAGGCTTTGCAGGTAGACCTTTGACCGGCTGATCAACACCAGGCCCCGTCAATGCCGGACCAGACACAGGGGCGTTCCTGACATTCTTTGGCTTTTGCCGACGTCACGCGACGCCGGGAACGCCCCCGAGTCTGGTCCGGCATTGCCGGCACTTCTGCGTCTCTCCTGCCCCGTGACTGGCCGGCCGGCCAATCCTAGCGCGGCCGGCCGGAAGTGCCCGCCCCCCGCAACAAGAAGGAAGACGGCAAGCAGTATGGCGGCGCCCGCGGGGCTCCCGTGGCCTGGAGGGAACCCCGGGAGATGCGGAGGACGTTGCCGGTCTCCCATGCCGAAGAGGGAGACCGGAGAAGTGCCGCCGTCGCAAGGTGCAGGTGAGTCGATTTGTGCTCCCGTCCCCGTTCCCGCCCCTTCTCCCGCCCAGCCACGCAGAGCACCGGCCGCCCGCTCTCTGTCCCCACCGCAGGCCCGGAAGGCGCCTGCCGCCCGCTCGCAGTCTCCCCCGGCGCGGAAGGCTCCCGCCGCCCGCTCCCAGTCTCCCCCTCAGGCCCGGAAGCCCCCTGCCGCCCGCTCCCCGTCACCCCCGCCGCCGAAGAAGGCCCCTGCCACCCCTCAGCCTGCCAAGAGCGCTTCACTGCTGGACCTGGGGTCCCGTCCCCGTTCCCGCCCCTTCTCCCGCCCAGCCACGCAGAGCACCGGCCGCCCGCTCTCTGTCCCCACCGCAGGCCCGGAAGGCGCCTGCCGCCCGCTCGCAGTCTCCCCCGGCGCAGAAGGCTCCCGCCGCCCTCTCCCAGTCTCCCCCTCAGGCCCGGAAGCCCCCTGCCGCCCGCTCCCCGTCACCCCCGCCGCCGAAGAAGGCCCCTGCCACCCCTCAGCCTGCCAAGAGCGCTTCACTGCTGGACCTGGGCACGCAACCTTGATCTACGAGTGTCAGCCATTTCAGTTTATTCTTAGTCAATAAACATTTCTGCTTTTCACTATTTAGAAACATAGATAATATCTATTCTAAATACATTCTCAATTTCTGATGAATTAAATCAACTGGATTTTAGTGAATGTACGATGTATAGATCTAGGACACATTTTTATGTATGGCGCTCTAGTGCCCTCTGTGGCATGGAGCCTTATTTCTGGAAGATATTATATGAACTACATCTTGAACAGAGTAGGCAAAGTACAAACAGGCTTTACAAACCCGGCTAAGGATACAGGGAATGACTGGATGCAGTCTGATGTTATTCTTTGCAATTACCTGGTTACGACAAGGACGTGGCTAACGAGACAAGGAATCTGTCAGCCTAGGAAATTAAAATAGTATATATACTGTTTGCAGCTCCTAGGTCATTCTGCCAGCGGGAACAGCAGTGGTGAGATGTGTCACCTTGGAGACGATGCACAGAAAAGAAAGCCGTTTGACAAAGGCAATTGAATTGGCTTGTGTATACTGCACATGCCCAGGCATACAATATGGACGTATGAGAACGCACAACTTAAAAGACCCATGCTCACAAGTACCAGCATGCAGTAATACACACAGACCACCAAATATAGGCATTTGTGCACAGATGACAACAGTCATGCATAACCCAACACTAGAGGGGACAAATGGTGATGTGCACCAGCGGAGCAAAGGCTAAAACCAAGCAGGGGCACATGGTGATCTGTTTGCCTGAGAGCACTAGTGATGAACCTCAGGAGAGTATTGGGTGATGAGCGCCAGAGGAGGGCAGAATGATGCGCAGTTCAGGGGAACAGGTCTCTGTGCATTTAGAGGCATCATTGTGAGGATTCAGGCTGATATGAAGCAAGAAGCACATGGAGATGCACAAAGGGGGCACCCGGCAATGTATCACAACAATTAATATCTGGGGGTCAAAATTAGAAAAGCAAGTTTGACAGTAAGAACCACTATACCGGACAGTAACAGTGAGAAATGATAGTTGGAGAGTGGTCGAGTCAAGACTCAAGGGTACCAGGAGGGAAATATTGTTCCCATCAGAAGCCACACTGTACCGCCCTTATTATCATCATATGGGATCTCCTTACCCAGGAGACAAGACGGCCGGTAGAAATTACCGTGACCGAGATGTAGTATGAGGTATGAGAGCAGAACAGAGGAGTGTGGTAGTGGCTAATGAAAAAAGCAGTGTATAGTGATTTGGAGTGGAAAAGTGAAGGGTACTAAAATTAGGTGAATGGGTGGTAAAAAGAATTTTAATAATAACCCCCAAACCCTAAGGTTAAAAGGCAGGTGTAGGTGCAGGTTTTAAATAATAACCGCACTTATTGGTGGTCGACATGTTTCAGCATATTCTAAGATTTTCTTAATGCATTCCTCAGGACCTATATATAGTACACTACTGCTTACGAAGAAATAAATTAAAAGATGTCACCTGAAAATCCAGGCGTGCTCAACCATATACTGTCAGTGAAATGGTAAGGGATCCAACATGTAAAACAAAGCAACAAACAAACAAACAGACAAATAATACAAAGCACGTTATTATTTGTATTCATAGTGACATTGCAATATGTTCAATCATACCTGATCATTATTTCGGGTATGCACTCACCCTTACGTGTAGGTTGAGGAGCTTCACCCCACCTGGCTGCAGCGCAGGTAAAAGGAGCACCGCTCTGTGAGAAATCACATAACGTTTAATCGAGCGGCTAGTGATAAGACACTAACCCATTTGAATAGCAAAATATACTTTGAGATGGCAGGTTATCTGAGCCTCTTATAACCAGGCTGGGCGTACACGCCGTACTCTATCATGACTCAGGAGCAACGACCACACAGAGGGGATAAGTAGAGCAAAAGGGCCGATCCACGTCAGTTAAAATTGGGAGACACTGACGGAATTCGTTTCATATTATAGATCGCGGAATAATATCTAGCAGCGTATCAGTTTAACTACAGAAAACGCACACAAGAAATCCGCTACGTATTGTTGAGCAGCATACAGAGTGGAGAAGCGCGCATGAAAAGCGCTGCGTGTGCTCAATGGCAGGCTGGCCTCTAGCGGCATGTACGCGCTGGGCGAGGCAGCCGAAAGTAACGCATAATGCGTTGTCTAATGCGTCTACTCACCTAACCGTCGGCGTCTCCAGGCAGTCTTCAGTACTGCTCGGGGGGGCGCCGACCGCCGAGTGAGCTAGTATTTTGTGTGCTTCACAGACCAAGCGTGATGACGAACAATCACGTGAGACTTCTGGGAGTTGTAGTCCACTAACGAGTATTGTCTCTATAAGATGAAATATTTTCTTAATGGTTCTGCCAAAGTCTAATGTTGGTCCTATGATATGTGCCATGATGCGCAGTGGTTTACAAATAACTGTAAGTAATGCATTACTTGAACAAAGTCATAACGGCATAAATCTTATGAAGTGTGCACATGTGCGCAGTGGGTTATAGATGGATGTTGAAATTACAGACGACTGTTCGTATTGATGTTAATATTAATGCGCTCTTCAAAGGGATATTGATGCGCTATTAATGCCGGCTCTTCACGAAGGGAAGAAACCTTGTTTTATATGTGCCCTAATGTGCGATGGATTACCAATATCTGTTAATAGGCAGTGGAAACAGATTGCCAACGGGTATTTGTTTTGTTATACAGTGTGAAGGCGTCAATGAGTGGAACATGATGATTACAACCAATCAGAGGGACATCCAGGGTATGGGTTCGTTAAGGCCCTCCTTGTCACTGTTGATGCGATATACCCATTTCTGTTCTATCTTGAACAAGAACCTGCTTATGTCTGCGCATGAGTCTGGAATGTGCGGTTGTTCAAGGACTGTCCAGTAAAAGTCTCACGTTGTCCCATGTGAAGTGTGAGCAACTCATCCCGACTAAGGGGGGGGGGGGGGGGGGGGGGGTGGTTTGGAAGGAAGCATGTCCCATGTGAAGCGTGAGCAACTCATCCCGACTAAGGGGGGGGGGGGTTTGGAAGGAAGCATGCACTCGTGCCCTTTTTTGCTGTTAGTGAATTAAGAGTAAAAATCAAACATTTATACCAGGAGAAACATTACTATTTTATTTCACAAATGGTTGAAGCTGCTTGCATATCCCGAGTCAGGCGGGTGTCTACCAATTTCTAACCCCCCCCAAAAATATGTTATTTTGACTGTGTGTGTGTGTGTGTGTGTGGGGGGGCTCTGTGTGGGTGTGTGTGGGGGGCTTTGTGTGGCTGTGTGTGGGGGGGCTCTGTGTGGGTGTGTGTGTGGGGGGGGGTTTGTGTGTGTTGGGGGGGCTCTCTGTGGGTGTTGGTGTGTGTCATTTGCGAGAGATAAAGCTAGTGGCATTGTAAATGACAATGCCATTTATTTATGTTAAAAAAAAACATAAATAAAAATAATGTCAAGAGCAATGCCAATCGCTCTAACTTTAACAAAGGCAAAACCATTGCATTGTAAATGCTTGTTTGGTGATATTTCGGGACTGGTGGTAGGAGCCTTGCAGCCCAAATGCCGCCTGAGGCAAACTAGCTGCTAATTTGTCGCCCCCCCCTTCCCCCCGCCCGTTTGGCTCTCCTCGGCGTTAAATATTGCAGGCCAAAAACTACCAGCCAACGCCCTTATTTGAGTGTGCAGCGCTTTCCTGCCCTTTGACATAATCTCTGTGCGCTTTCTGTTTGGTGCTGGAGCGTGCAGCTCCTCAGCTTGTTGTGTATGCATGGGCGAGTGTTTATTAGCGCAGTTTGTGTGGGAATTATTTCGGTGACAAGCCTCGGACCGGGAGACGTGCTCCAGAGCTGATGCAACCGACCTCCGCAGCACAACTTTTTTGATTAACTCCAATCCCTTCCTCTTAGTTGTACGTACTAACCTAATTCCTTTCTTTACCAGTAACATATTGTTAGAAATATCACATTATCAGTCAGACACATATTGATGCTGTTCGGAATTACTAAGAATGGCTCAAATGTAAAACAGCATCCACAGATGTGAGCAGAAATTCCAACACAAATAAAGAAGACAGAGGAGGGCTGTGTTGTACAGTAGCAGTTGTATAGCGCTTACTCCCCGTATGTGGGGCACTAAAGCGCTTGTTACAAGAATGATTTTCCACCGCCCAGTTGCTGATTGTTCCACAACAGCAAAACGTAAACAAATGGCTGGTATTTTTCTTTTCTAAGAAAGGTTGCAACCCTACCCAGCTAACCCCGGTGACTCAGGGGCTTGACCTTAAGCTGTGGGTGTGCACGGATTTCACCGTCCAATGTTTGCAAATGGGAAAAACTTGCAAACTGCAAAAAAAATCGATTTCATTTCCCAGCCAAACATGCTTTTTCTTACCAGCTATTTTTAAACCTTCATCAACTGCATGTTCTTGATGTTTAAGAAAACGCCAGAGGACTGGCAACAGTTCACTTTGCAAACTTCGGACAGCCCTGTTGATGTCTCACAGCCGTCCAGCTGGCGGCCCTGGAGAGGAGGCCACTGCAGAAATAAATAGCGCCGCCGCCTCCCACACAAAGCAATACAAGCGCTTGTTCACAGTGGCTGTCAGTAGGGCACACAGGTATTTGGACTGCATGGTCATCCAATCGTTGACCTCTTAGCAGAGAGCAGGTATACTCAGGGCTTTAAGTGGGATTAAAAAACTGGGGGGTCTCTCAAAGGGGCGTGGCAGTGTAATTAGGGGCGTAGCTTTAAAACACTTATGCTAAAAATCTGTGATTAGCATAGTGTGCCTCCCGACTTGTATTTTGCTGTTTCTGCCATTGCATCCAGGTATGTGATACAAAAAGTAACATCGTACCTACAACAAGTAAGGACTATTGGCTTTGTCAATTGTTATTAGTTGCTTAAGATAAATAAGCTGCAACTATGGCTTGTTACATATAATATTGAAAACGCTTCCAGTTAAAGCCCTGGTGAACCTACCACAATGTTGCTGCTCTTGCGTTTCAGAAAGAGAAGGGAAATCCAGAGAGAAAATGACTCTTTAAAAGGATTTCCCTTTTCCGACAACGCTCACCTGGCATGACGTCATGCCGTAACTTCTCTGCTAGTGAGAAGTGAGCAGTGTGAGCAGCGCACATCGATGTGCTTGCTCTCTCGTAACGGGTCTCTATCGGGCTGTTTTGCGCCCTGGCTCTTTTTTCCGGACTGGAGTGACAGCTGCTGTCACTGCAGTCCGGGAAAAAACCCAGGGCGCAAAACAGAGCCCGATAGAGACCCGTTTCGAGGCCCCTTCTAAAAAACTGCCGGTGCTCAGACCCCTAGAGACCCGGCCCACTTAAAGCCCTGGGTATACTTATGAATCAATGAATGCAATTACAATACAATACAATACAAATGTGTGTGAGGGAGGCAAAAGAGCACGCAGGGCTTACAGGTGAATGTACAGGTGTGATAGTTTGTGTGGTGAAATCAGGGTCATACGAGTAAGTGCATTCAGGGCAAAGCGAAAAGAGGGTGCTGAAGAATGAGAAGAGTTTTAAGGTATGCAGATGGACAAGTTGTGGAGAGAAAAGGGCATACACATCTGGCAGCGTGAACAGAAGAGGAGTGATTGAGACCCTCTCAAGACAACTACCACTTCCACAGTCTTTAGTAATGTTTAATTGAGTTTCCCAATTTTTATTATTTACAGCCAGATCATTGTTATTGCTAATTTAGCCTAAACAGCTAATAACCATTGACACAGAAAATTGTCCTGTACGGTTTTAGGTGTTTAGGTGAGTTGTTATGTTATCTATCTGCAGGCAACAAGAGAAACTCAGGGAGGGACCAAGGTACCAGTCAGGTGGCACACCATGGGAATCATGGAAATTGAGTTTGTGTTTAAATAAGTACATTTTTATTGTTCAATTATTCAAAATCATTACAATATGAATCATACGAAACAAATAAATAAAACAATAATATTCAATAAAAGATTTTTAAGATCACAAATAAAAAACCTTCTAGCTGAATAGGAAAGTGGGAACTCCAATTTCCTGGTCTACCGGGTAGAGTATTAAAATCCTTCTCTGCAATTTGCAAATGAACACCTTAGGACAAACATATACAATGAACTATCATTTTCAGTGCAAACATATCGATAAAGAGTCAAAGTAGTCATGGCTTATAGACGTGTCTCTGCTAGAGGCTGTGAGCTAGTCCAAGAAAAAGTGCTAATGCCAAAAGAGAACTTGTGCGAAGGATCATTTTGAAGAAGCGATTTGAAGTGGTTCCCATACTGCAGTGCTATAGATGATGTGGCTGGTTTTGTCCCAGACCAGGGAGAGCTCCCTTTTATGTTATAAAGGCGTAGTTTCGCATGAGAAGCTCAATTCCAGTATGCCCGAAGGTGTTAGAGGGAGTTGTTAAGCGGCTACACTGGATTGTGGAGGGGTGTGTCAGACCTTCTTCATGGGATAGGTGTTCGAGATATACGGTTTTATTCTGTCAGGTCAGGTGCCTCCCTTAAAGCCCGTTCGACCCCCTGGACGCACTGTGCTGTTTAGGAGATTACTTGTGTCTCTCCTGAGTTTAGACAAGCTAATACACCTGCATGATTCGAAAAAGACAGCAGCCAGCAGCGACGAAGGCTTTGAGTAGACCTGCGGAGGCAGATGATATGAATTGCGTCCTCCTTTGGGTAACCACTCAGCCTGCCGGCTACCACTCCTTTTGCCCTCGACAATGAAGTGGTGTGTGTGTTTCATGGGAGAACTCCCAGCCGGTATCTCAAGAAGTTGCCTTTTATCCTGCTACTAAAGGCCTCGCCCAAATATTGCTGCAGCTTCAAGAAGGCGTAGCTGTTTAGCACCATCCAGGCATGGGGACATTTTTCAAGGGTTGCCCTGGCTTCTAGGGATTATATTAGTTTAGACATTTTATTGACACTTTTCTTTTAAAATTTCGAGGTTGGGTGATGCAGACCACAGTTGTGCTAGTCCGAACTAGGCAGTTGATCTTTTAAGGTACTCTCTGGCCATTGAATGGAATTTGTTGGTTGTTCCCAGCCACTTATTGTGGTTTATGGTATTCTTTTAGTTGGACTAGAGCCTATAACAAATGTTGGTGAATGCTGCACGCCTGGCGACTGACTGTTTGGCTAGTCCAAATTCCAGCCTAATTTGGACGGGTGAGGTATAACTGGAGAGTTGGAAGATTTCCTTGTAGATTCTATTGCAGGTTGTGTCCAGGATTTTTGAGTCCCTGTCCTGAAGGGCTTCACTTCTATATGTCTGGGTGGGCACCAACGTTGCCCTGGCTGTTTCTAAGATGGGGCTATATAACAGCCTGGTCAGATTTCTAAATAGAGCCCTGCAACAAGTGCAAACCCTTACCTTCTGACTTGGTCCTTCTGGGCCTTGAAGTTCCCCTTGTCGTCAAATATGAGGCTGAGGTATTTGTATTAGCTGACTTTGTCAACCTTGGTGGAGTCAAGAACCAGCTGATTTTGCAGTTTGTTCTTTTGGAGCAGTTCATGAGGTGCTGTTCTCAGTATTGATTGCCAGGTTGTTGTTTTTTTTTAGAGTATTCTTAAGTGGCATTCAGAAGGCTTTGCAGGTAGACCTTTGACCGGCTGATCAACACCAGGCCCTAGGGGTAGAGGAGATTTGAAAGAAGTATGGAGCCAAGAAACCTCCTCAACACCCTCTCGCTCGATGTTGCCTTCCTCACAGAGACCTGGACCAATGCCAGCTCCGCAGCCCACATTGCAACCGCCATCCACAACGGGTACAAGATCCAGAGGAAATCCTGGCCCCAATCAACCCAGAGGAGGCCTCGCCATCATCCACAAAAGATCCCTCCGACTGACAACATTTGTCTCGTACGACTCAGTGCCCCCTATGGAACACATCCACTTCCAGTTCCAAATAATCCCCAGAACAGATCTAAGCGGAACTCTCACTTACAGACCCCGTGCCCCATTTACCAACACCATTGCAGACCACATCGCACCCCACACCCTTGCCTCCATGGACTACATACTGCTAGGAGATGTGAATTTCCACCTTCACAACCTCAGAGACCCCAAATCCATCGCCCTTCTAGACAACCTTGCCAACATCAGACTGAAGCAACTCATCACCACCCCCACTCACAAGGCGGGTCACACCTAAGACCCCATCTATGCAGGGAGAATCAACATCCGCTTCATTCACACCACAAAACCCCTCTGGACAGACCTCCACTGCATAAACTTCTTCTTCTCGAAACCCACTGCACACAAGCCAACGCCATGCCCCCACGCAGGAACTGGAGCAAGATCACTGAAGAGCACCTCGCCTCTGCCCTCAGCCGCACTCCTCCCCCCACCACGACTGACGCCAACTCTGCAGCCCACGAACTCCACAATTGGATCACCAACTGCGCCAACACACTCACACCCCTCCAGATCGCCGACAGACTACACACCACGAAAGCCACCTGGTTCACCACGGACCCCAGAGAATCAAAGAGCTCATGCTGATGAGCTTGGAGGAACAGCAAAACTCCGGAAGGGCACACCACCTATAGAACCGCCACTACAGTACACCACCAACTCATCAGATTAACGAAGAGGAACTTCCTCCAGGACAGAATCCTCTCCAACTCCCGCAACTTCAAGGAACTCTTTAATGTCATACAAGAATTCACCAGACCCCCCGCCGAAACCTCGGACGTCCAGCCCTCCCAGGACCTCTGCAACAAATTTGGCTCTTTCTTCCACCACAAGATCGGGACACTCCACAACAACTTCGCCGAACAGGACCAGGGCACCGACCCAACACCTTCCACCAGCAACTCCACTCGCCTGGAGCCATGTCACCACTAAACACACCGTAAAGACCGTGAGAAGCATACTCTCCGGAGCACCCACTGACGCCTGCCCGCCACACATCTTCCACAGAACCGCCTCCGACCATTGCACCAGAACTACGACAGACAACCAACTGCAACCTCGAAACAGGTAAGTTCCCCGATGACTGGAAACGTGCAGAAGTCAAACCCCTCCTCAAGAAGCCCTCCACAGACCCGATGGACCTTAAGAACTACAGGCCCATCTCTCTCCTCCCCTTTGCCGCCAAAGTCACATCCAGCTAACAAACTTCATAGAATCCAAATCGATCCTCAACACATCTCAATCGGACTTCCGCAGCAACCACAGCACAGAGACCGCCCTCCGAGTCGCCACAGACAACATCTGCACACTCCTCGACCAAGGCCACACCGCAGCCCTCATCCAACTAGACCTCTCAGCAGTCTTCAACACCATCTTCCACCGCATACCAGCCGCCACACTCACTCCACGACGCCGGCATGCAGGGAACTGCCGTAGAGTGGATCGGCTCCTTCCTACCCGGCGGAACTCAAAGAATTAGACTTGCGCCCTTCATCTCCGAACCCGCAGAGACCAGATGCTGAGTACCCCAAGGATCTTCCCTCAGCTCCACGCTCTTCAACATCTACATGCCCCCCTCTCAACCATCGTCAGAAAACACAGACTCAGAATAATATTCTACGTCGACGACACTCAGTTCATCCTCTCCCTCACAAAGGAACCTGTCACCACCAGGCACAACTTTCAGGAAGGAATGAAGGACATCGCAACCTGGATGAGCAGCAACTGCCTGAAGTTCAACTCAGAGAAAGCGGAAGTCCTCATCCTCGGATCCACCCCCTCCACGTGGGATGATACCTGGTAGCCCCTGGCCCTGGGCAACTTCCCACACCCACAGACCACACACCCGCAACTTCTGCATCATACTCAACTCCTCCCTCACCAAGAATCGACAGATCAACACTGTATCCTCCACATGCTTCAACACTCTCCGCATACTCTGCAAGATCTTCAAATAGACCCCCACCGAATCCAGGAAGACCGTCACCCACACACTCATCACCATCGAGCTGGACTACAGGAATGCCTTCTATGCTGGAATCAACAAATTTCTACTACACAAACTCCAAACCATCCAGAACGCTACAGCCAGACTCGTCCTCAGCATCCCACGACAAGACCACATCACCCAACACCTACGAGACCTCCACTGGCTCCCCGCCAAGAAAAGAGGGACCTTCAAACTGCTCACACACACCTACAAAGCCCTCCACAACACCGGCCCCCAATAACTCAACAAAATAATCTCTCTCTATGTCCCCAAGAGAAACCTACGCTCTGCTGACCTAGCCTTGGCCTAATCCCCTGCATCTACTGAGCCAGAACGGGAGGCAGGCCCCTTTCCTACATCTCGGCCAAGAACTGGAACAAACTCCCCCTTGGCATCAGAGGAAGCCCCTCACTGCAAGGATTCAGGAAGAGCCTCAAGACCTGGCATTTCGGATGACAGTAGCTGCCCAACCCCCTCCCTCCCCCCAGAGTCTTGAGACCCTCACGGGTGAGTAGTGCACTCCACAAATCCCTGACTGATTGAAGCTTTGGGATATGAGAGTTGGCAGAAGACAGGACCAGAGGAAGGTTTGCCAAAATAGATTTGAAAAGATGAGGGCCAAGAGACACCCCTGTTTGAGTCCACAGGACGTTGGAATAGCCCTGGATAAATTGGCCCCGCTACCCAGCTTAGTTTTGACCCAAGTATTGGAGTGTAGAATTTAATGGCTCTTAAGAGCGTCAATGGCATGTACCAATTTTTTTGTTTGCTCCAAAGCTTGTTCCGATTGACACAGTCAAAGGCGCGTTTATGATCAATGTAGCAGAGGTAGCGGGCAGCTTGGAAGCTGGTATAGTAGCTCCTGCTAGGATGTGATTGAATAAAGGGACCATGTGCTCTGCCCATTTTGCCGGATCAATCTTGTAGATGGCCGGTGGGATTCCATTCGGGCCAGGGGCTCCAGTGGTTCTTCTTTCAGTTATCTGCCGGTGGACGTCATTTTTGTCTATGCATTGCGCATCTTCTAGATCACAGGGCAGAATGTGTGAGGCCTCCTCTATGTTTTCTGATGCCTCCTCCGCTGTGCTTCCGTTTTTGTTGAAATGTTCGAAAAAGAAGGCGGCCTACGCTTCCTCAAGCAGGTTGGATTCCAGGAGTGGCTGTGGTGAACTTTTTAAGGCGTTCACCGTTTGCCAGAATGTGTTGGGTTTATGATGCTTAATATCCCAAATCAACTTGGCCCACAAAGTTTCTGTGTTTTTCTCTTCGCACTCCAGGCGGCCCTTTTTAGCTCCCTTCTTTTTCTTGAGCTTTAATTCTGCTGTGATAATTTCATTACAAGGGTACCGGCACACTGCTTGCAGGGCTTTATTGACATTCTTCTACAGCAATTTGATATATCCATTCCTGCACTGATTTTGACTAGGCAGGGGGTGACCTGCTACTGGGAAGGCACTGTTTGGTATTACTTTTGAAGAGTGTTGTTTGTAGAGTGAATTTGTAAAGGCTTCCTGTTAGACGGACCGGGAGGGTCGGCCGAGGACAAGGGGAGAGGTCTCCGGGGAGAGCCGTCTCCAGCGATCGTACAGACAAGTAACTTCCCCCCCACAGAGGTACACCACACAAGGATACGGTTCAACGTTACTTTATAAGCAATTCTTTAAGTACGGTGAAATGGTACAAGGAGGTCTGGACTCAGGGGTCCCCTCTATTCTAGTCTCTTGGTTGGGTAAGGGGGTAGCGGGACAGTCTCGTTACCAATCTGGTGGATATGGTGGTAGATGAAATAGCTCACAATCCTCGAGCTCGGCGTTCTAGATGATCGGGCCGCGGCGGAGCCAGCAGGTCCCGGGATGGTTGAAGGTAGCGACGGTCCGCGGCGGAGCCAGCAGGTCCCGATGAAGGAGGTGGTTACAAACGGTCCGCGGCCACGCCAGCAGGTCCCGACGACGATGAAGGTTTCAGAAGGTTGCGGCAGCGCCAGCAGGCAGGTCGATAGTTCGCAAGGCAGGGCTACGGTAGCGCCAGTAGTCCGTCAAGGATGAGTTCTTCACTGCGTCTCTCGACTCCAGGATACAACTGCCTTCCTGCTCTGGAGCTGCCCCAGTTATAGGTCTGGCGCCCTTTGATGTCCGGACCCTCGCACTTGGAGGTCGGGAGGTCCGGGATGAGGGAGTCCAGACACCCAGCAGGGGGGTGGAGCTGGGGGCGATCGGCACCTGGCGGGGGAGAGCCATCGACACTTCTCTCTCCCATTGACCTGCCAAGTGGTCCGTTCACCTCCTGGGTGGATGGTGGTGCCGGGATGTCGGGGCCTGGCCAGGCCCAGGGTTAGGGTCGATCGGAGGCCACGCGGCCTCGTGGTGCAATGTCCAAGATGGCGCCCAGGCCGGGCGAGGGGGCCAGTAGTGATTTGGGCCCATGATGCAGGGATGTCCGGGGCCAGGAGTCCCGTATGAGACGGGGAGCGGGTGGTTACTGTGGGTTACACCTGGAGGGCCGGGCTCGGGCCTTGTCGTGCGGGGAGGGAGCAAGCCCTTCACGTGGCCTGTCCAACATGCGTCCCCCCCAGCTGAAGGCGGGGAGAGTCACCCATCCTCTTGGGGACTCTCCTCGTCGAGGCGGAAAAAGCGTGACAGGCCATCTGCGTTGGCGTGGTCTTGCCCAGGTCGATGTTCCACAGTGAAGTCCATCCCCTGCAGGGAGATGGACCAACGCAATAGTTTTGGGTTTTCCCCCCGCATCTGCATCAGCCACTGCAGGGGCCGATGATCTGTCTGCACCCGGAAGTGGGTACCAAAGAGATAAGGCCGGAGCTTTTTGAGGGCCCACACCACTGCGAATGCCTCCCTCTCGATGGTGCTCCAGCGTTGCTCTCGGGCCAGGAGACGTCTGCTGATGAAAGCCACTGGTTGGTCAAGTCCTTCGGGATTCAACTGGGAAAGGACGGCCCCAATGCCATGGTCGGAGGCATCCGTTTGGACGATGAATTCCCGACTGTAGTCGGGGGCCTGGAGCACAGGGGCGGAGCACATGGCGGCCTTCAGCTTCTCGAAGGCCGCTTGACAGTCTGGGGTCCAGTTGACCTTCTTTGGGTGGTGTTTGGATGTGAGCTCCGTGAGGGGCCCCACAATGCTGCCATAGTCCTTCACGAACCGCCGGTAGTAGCCTGTGAGTCCCAAGAAGGCGCGGACCTCGGTCTGGGTGATGGGGGGCTGCCAGGACTGGATGGCAGCGATCTTGAGTTGCAGAGGGGCCACCAGACCGCTTCCCACCTGGTGTCCGAGATAGGTCACTGACCCCTGGCCAATTTGGCATTTGCTGGCCTTGATCGTGAGGCCGGCTCGTTGGAGGGCCTGCAAAACCTCTCGGAGGTGGTTGAGGTGGTCGGACCAGTGGCGGCTGTACACAGCGATATCGTCCAGGTAGGCAGCGCTGAATTCCTCAAGTCCCGCCAGGACCTGGTTCACTAGCCGCTGGAAAGTTGCTGGGGCATTTTTCATGCCGAAGGGCATGACCTTGAAGTGGTAGTGGCCATCAGGAGTGGAGAAGGCAGATCGTTCTTGGGCCCGGGGTGTGAGACCGATCTGCCAGTAGCCCGCTGTCAGGTCGAAGATGCTGAGGTAGCGGGCAGCTCCCATGCGGTCGACTAGTTCATCTGCTCCGGGAATGGGGTGTGCGTCTGTTCTGGTGACCGCATTCAAGCCCCGGTAGTCGACGCAGAACCGGAGCTCAGGCATGGTGCCGGGGGCGGCCGCTTTGGGGACCAGTACCACTGGGCTGGCCCAGGGGCTGTCTGAGGGCTCGATGACCCCGAGCGTGAGCATCTTGGCCACCTCCTCTTGGATGCAGGCCTGTACCCGATCTGGTACGCGGTAGGCCCGATGGCGGATAGGTGGACTGTCTCCAGTGTCCACGTCGTGTAAGCACCAGGGGGTGACCCCTGGGGTGAGGGAGAACAGGGTGGCGAACTGAAGCAGGAGGTCTCGGCAGCCTTGGCGCTGTTCCAGGGTGAGGGCCTCCGAGAGTCGGACCCCGTCTACGGAGCCGTCCTTCTCCCGAGTCCGTAGGAGGTCAGGGAGGGGTTCGGAGTCCTCCTCGGCTCCATTGTCTGTTGCCATCAGGAGGCTGAGCTCTGAGCGCACAAAGTGGGGTTTCAGTCTATTGGCGTGGAGGACCCGGAGAGGGTTCCGTGAAGATTCCATATCGATGAGATAGGTGACAGGGCTCTTGCGCTCGACGACTTTGAAGGGCCCCGTCCACTAGTCTTGTAGGGCGCACGGTTCGGTGGGAGACATTACCCACACTTGTTGGCCGGGTTCAAATTCGATGGAGGAGGCATTTTGATCGTACCACCTTTTCATGTCTTCCTGACTGGCCTCCAAGTTTGCTTTTGCCATCTCTCTGAACCGTCTGGTCTGGTTGCGGACGGTTAGGAGGTACTTGAAAACATCTGGAGGGTTCTTTAGAGGGGGCATTTCCCAGCCTTCTTTGACTAGGCTGAGCGGCCCTCGCACAGGGTGTCCATACAAGAGTTCGAACGGGCTGAAGCCGAGGGACTTCTGGGGGACTTCTCGGTAGGCAAAGAGGAGGCACGGCAGTAGCACATCCCACTGGCGACGGAGGGGCTCTTCCAACCCCCCAATCATCCCTTTGAGCGTGCGGTTGAACCGCTCAACTAGTCCGTTTCCTTGAGGGTGATAGGGGGTCGTGAATCGGTAGGTGACCCCACACTGTTGCCAGAGGGACTTCATGTATTTTGAAATAAAGTTTGTGCCCCGGTCGCTGACGACTTCTCGGGGGAAGCCCACCCGGGAGAAGACCCCCATCAAGGCCCGGCCGACTACCGGGGCTGTCACAGTCCGCAGGGGAACAGCCTCGGGGTAGCGGGTGGCGTGGTCCACCAGGACCAGGATGAACCAATGTCCTTGTGCTGTACGGGGGTCCAGGGGCCCCACAATGTCTATCCCCACCCTCTCGAACGGGGTGGTGACCACTGGGAAAGGTTGCAGAGGTGCTTTGAGCTTGCGGCCGCTCTTCCCGCTGGCCTGGCACGTGGGGCAAGATCGGCAGTGCTGCAGTACATCGTTCCTCATCTTGGGCCAGAAAAAGTGGGTCACCAGGCGACTGTAGGTTTTGTCCTGACCCAGGTGGCCAGCCAGGGGGACATCGTGGGCCAGGTTTAGTAAGAAGTCTCTGAAGCGGAGGGGCACCACTAGCACTCGACTGGCCCCTAACTCTGCGATTCTCTGTTCGCTGTACAACAGGTCATTGTCCCAATAGACCCAGTGGGTTCCGGAGGTATCCCCTGCACTCTGGGCGAGGGCTTGTTGGCGGAGTCCCTCGAGGGAGGGACAGGTCTTCTGCTCGTGGCGAAACTGTTCCTGGGTGGGCCCCCCCTCCTGACGCCACTGAGCCAGGTCGGGAAGGTCCTGAGGTTGAACGAGCCCCTCGGGAGTTAGCTCTGGAGGGACGGCCCGGTCGGTGTCTTCTACTGGAGCGACCGGGGGAGGAGGTGCCGGCCATTCAGGTTCTTCAGGTCGGGGGATGGCACGGGCAGCCATGGACCGGGTGGTTACGCACGCCCAGTCCGGGATGCCCAACATCCCCAGGTGCTCTCTTCTCTCTACGGCGGCCCACGGGGAACTCTCAAGATCATTTCCCAGGAGACAGTCTACGGGGGCATCATCTCGGACCGTCACCTTCAACATGCCGGAGACTCCTCCCTACTCGAAGGGGACGCAGGCCATCCGACATAGACTCTCCGAATTGTCGGCTGAACGGACAGGGCAGAGAACGTTCGGCAGGATCTGTTCTGGGGTCACCAGGTGACAGCGGACGGCCGTTACACTGGCCCCGGTGTCACGTAGGGCTTCGGCCCGGCGTCCATTAATGTTCACCCACTGACTGTACTTCCGGGTGTTGGCGGGCAGGGGGACCCGCGGGACCATGTCTTTTCCCCCTAGGCACGCTAGAACCATGGCGGCTGGTTCCCACTCTTGGTGTTCTTGCTCGTACTCCTCTTGTTCTTCGGAGATTTGTTCTTCCCCCAGGGCGGCGGCAGCCATCTGGCGGGGTCTCGGGGTCTGGCTCTGTGGACAATTCGGGTCGTTTGCGTAGTGGCCGACTCGCTGGCATCGGTGACACGTGACAGTGGCTCTGTATCCCGGCCGCGCCGGGGGGTTGCCCCGGTTGGCCGGGGGTGGGGTGCTGGTAGCGGGAGCGGCCGGGGCGTTGTCTCTTCCTCGTCCCTGGCCCCCTCCTCCTCCTCGGGGACGGTGCTGACCGGGGTTGTTCCGGTTCTGTTCATGTGACCCATTTCGGCCCACTCGGGTAATTTCCCACCGGTCAGCCTCGTTGGCGAGCTGCCGTGGATCAGTCAATTTACTGTCGAGGAGGTGCTGCCTGAGCTCGACGAAGCAGTTGTTTGATAGGTGCTCCCATACCATGAGATTGAAGAGTTGCTCGTAGGTCGTTACGTTGCTTCCCTTGATCCAACCCTCGAATGCTCTGCTGAAATAGTTCACGTATTCCACCCAAGTTGTACCCGGGATCCGGGTGCAGTCTCGGAACCTCTGGCGGTACATTTCGGGTGTGAGCCCATAGCGGGTGAGGAGGGTAGCTTTCATGTGGTCATAGGAGGTCATCAGATGGTCTGGGAGCTGTAGCAGGGCATCGCGGCCCTCATTGACGAACCTCCCCCATAGACCGGCTCCCCAGTCGTTTCGATCGATCCGGTGGGAGGTCATCGCGATCTCGTAGGCCTTGAACCATTGCTGTATGTCGTCATCTCGGAAATATTCTCGAACGACATCCTTGGGGATGTGTACCTTCTTTTCTGTTGCCCCCGGGGTGCGCGGTTGCTCGGGCACCCCTAATTCTTTGCTCTGCTTGCGTAAGTCTATCTCAGCTAGTTTGCGCTCGTGTTCATACGCCAATCTCTTCTCTTCAAGCTCTCTTTGTCTCTGTTTCTCTTCCCGTTCTTCTCGGAGCCGCAGATGTTCCAGGTTCAGTTTTTGTTCGGCTAATTTGAGTTTGCCATCCATTTTGAGCCGGGCCATTTCTAGTTCATGTAGTCGGTTTCTTTCTCGTTCTTGGATCTCATCTTGCGAGAGACCCGTTCTTCGCTCCTCGGGAGCCGTGGTGTCCTTCTCTGCTGCTGCGACATTTTGGTCCGGGGGTCTGACGGCCCCGGTTTCTGCCCATGACTCAATGGCGTGCTTGAAATCGTCTTTAGTACTCAGATCGGTGGTAGCGATACCTAGTTCAATGCAGAATTGTTTCAACTCACGATGGCTGTATTCTTCCAATTTCTCCATCTGGAATTTTTCGGTGGATCCGCTTTCTTTGGTTGACATTGTGGTTTTGTCGTGGGGTGAGCTACTCTCTGTACGATTACGCGTTGATTCGGATCGCGCCGCTGGCCACCAATGTTAGACGGACCGGGAGGGTCGGCCGAGGACAAGGGGAGAGGTCTCCGGGGAGAGCCGTCTCCAGCGATCGTACAGACAAGTAACTTCCCCCCCACAGAGGTACACCACACAAGGATAAGGTTCAACGTTACTTTATAAGCAATTCTTTAAGTACGGTGAAATGGTACAAGGAGGTCTGGACTCAGGGGTCCCCTCTATTCTAGTCTCTTGGTTGGGTAAGGGGGTAGCGGGACAGTCTCGTTACCAATCTGGTGGATATGGTGGTAGATGAAATAGCTCACAATCCTCGAGCTCGGCGTTCTAGATGATCGGGCCGCGGCGGAGCCAGCAGGTCCCGGGATGGTTGAAGGTAGCGACGGTCCGCGGCGGAGCCAGCAGGTCCCGATGAAGGAGGTGGTTACAAACGGTCCGCGGCCACGCCAGCAGGTCCCGACGACGATGAAGGTTTCAGAAGGTTGCGGCAGCGCCAGCAGGCAGGTCGATAGTTCGCAAGGCAGGGCTACGGTAGCGCCAGTAGTCCGTCAAGGATGAGTTCTTCACTGCGTCTCTCGACTCCAGGATACAACTGCCTTCCTGCTCTGGAGCTGCCCCAGTTATAGGTCTGGCGCCCTTTGATGTCCGGACCCTCGCACTTGGAGGTCGGGAGGTCCGGGATGAGGGAGTCCAGACACCCAGCAGGGGGGTGGAGCCAGCGCCTGGGGGAGCTGGGGGCGATCGGCACCTGGCGGGGGAGAGCCATCGACACTTCTCTCTCCCATTGACCTGCCAAGTGGTCCGTTCACCTCCTGGGTGGATGGTGGTGCCGGGATGTCGGGGCCTGGCCAGGCCCAGGGTTAGGGTCGATCGGAGGCCACGCCGCCTCGTGGTGCAATGTCCAAGATGGCGCCCAGGCCGGGCGAGGGGGCCAGTAGTGATTTGGGCCCATGATGCAGGGATGTCCGGGGCCAGGAGTCCCGTATGAGACGGGGAGCGGGTGGTTACTGTGGGTTACACCTGGAGGGCCGGGCTCGGGCCTTGTCGTGCGGGGAGGGAGCAAGCCCTTCACGTGGCCTGTCCAACATGCGTCCCCCCCAGCTGAAGGCGGGGAGAGTCACCCATCCTCTTGGGGACTCTCCTCGTCGAGGCGGAAAAAGCGTGACAGGCCATCTGCGTTGGCGTGGTCTTGCCCAGGTCGATGTTCCACAGTGAAGTCCATCCCCTGCCGTTTGCGCGGAGGGTCCCTGCACGAGCGTCACTTCCGCCTTTGCACCACTTCCGCCCTGCCTCTCCACCGTGCAGGTGAGCGGTCTAGTGGTTGTTGAGGCTATCCTATATCTGGCTCAGCTTCAGGCCTCGCAGGTTGACAATCGTGGCTACTGGCCGCGGGCGTGTACCAGCGCCGCCGGTGACTTTATTTTAATTAGCATTCCAGCTGACTACGAGCTGGCTGTCTATTTTAAACGCGCACTTTGTTTTCTTGCTGCATTGCGCCCGCATCTAACCTGCACAATTCGACCAGCTGCTTACCTCGTTTCAACGCTCTTGACCCCGGTCCGCCCCGGCAGAGTGCCGTTTGCGCGGAGGGTCCCTGCACGAGCGTCACTTCCGCCTTTGCACCACTTCCGCCCTGCCTCTCCACCGTGCAGGTGAGCGGTCTAGTGGTTAACGTCGACTAGTATAAATGGCAACCTGGAGGAAGCGCAGCGGACGAGCGCAGCGGGAGCGCCGACTTCGCGCCGAAGTCGCGCATAAGTCAAGCCCGTCTGCGCCCGTCCGCGGCCGACCGGGGCTAGGGGCCATGCATGCTGCTCAACGTATCACTTATACTTCATTTGCTCTCCGCTCCTGTTATACCCGTGCTCTTCCATCTCCTCACACGATTGCCACCGCTCAGACTTATGGTATTTTCTCTCCGCTCCCTCCCAGCACTCCTCCGGCTGTTCCCTCCACTACCTTCCCTCCCAACTCTACCTCTACCACACTTCCCAAGCCTAGCTTTTCTGGTACGCGCTCTATTTCTGTCGTGTACCTGAACACTCGCTCTCTCCCCAAACATCAGCTTGAGGTCTTTCAACTTCTTGAGGCGGGCAACATTGACATCTTGCTCCTCGCTGAAACCTGGCTACATGCGGACTCATACCCTGATATTTTGGCCGCAATACCCCCGGGCTACTATATCCTTCATTCCAACAGGACCTCTGGCAGACCGGGTGGGGGAGTTGCTGCCATTATTCGCTCCAATTTGCAATTCACCTCTTCTTTAATCACTCCTATATTGAACTCCGACATTCTTTTGCTGAAATTTTCTTCTCCCAAACATTCCTTTATTTGTGTCTTAGTGTATCGCCCACCTGCCAACATGCCTTCTTTTCCATCTCTGTTCAGTGATCTCATTTCGCAACTTACCATTAACTCTTCTAGGATCCTGATCATTGGTGACTTTAACTATTGGCCATCCGACCCTTCTGAATCTTCTGTGTCACTTGACTTCTCTGGCTTTCTATCCGGCCTTAATCTTTCTCAACATATTTCTGTTCCGACTCACAATAAGGGCCACACCCTGGATCAGGTGTGGACCACCAACTTGGATATTTCCTCTCCCATGGTGTACCCCTGTACCTGGTCCGATCACTTTTTTATTTCCTTTACCCTACAAATCATTGCACCCACCCGCCCCCCTCCAACTCTTAATTTTTCCGCTCGTAACTGGAAGCACGCCGATATCCCTTTGTTCCATTCGACCCTTGCTTCCACTCTGCCCCCTAGTCACTCTGATCTGGACTCCCAAGCTGCCGCAATGGACCAATGGTTGTCTCATGCCAGTGACGCAGTCGCTCCTGTTAAATCCATCAAATCGAAGCGACCCCACGACGCTCAGCGCTGGTTCACTGATTCACTCAAGGCCAGCAAACTCCTTCTTCGCCAGGCTGAGCGCCGTTGGAGGCGTAATTATGATCCTTCACTTAAGTCTGTCTACACTGACTTACTTAAATCCTATAAAACTTCTATCATCCTGGCTAAATCTGCTTATTTTTCTCAAAAAGTAATTAACTCTGCTTCCAAAACCAAAGAAATTTTCTCAATTGTCGCTGAACTTTCCCTACCTGACCGCGTCACACCCCAGCCCCAGCCATCACAAGCTTTGTGCGACTCCCTCAACTCTTTTTTTATTGATAAAATTATTACAATTAAAAACAATATTCCCCCTACCACTACGTCTCACACCAGTGCCCTTCCTCCGTCGAATCCTCACTCCCTGAATGTTTTTCCCCCGATTTCTTTAGACACCTTCCGCTCTCTTCTCTCGGCTGTGGGCTCAGGCTCTCCCAAGGATTGCTGTCCCCCCCAAATCCTCAGAGATGCCTTTATGGCATGCCCCGACCCTCCTCTGGACCTTTTAAACCGCTCTCTTTCCATAGGCTCTGTCCCTAATGCTTTCAAAAGCGCTGTGGTGGTACCTATCTTAAAAAAACCCGGTTCCGATCCTGCGGTACTGGGTAATTACCGACCTATTTCCCTTCTCCCATATCTCGGGAAGGTCTTGGAAACCTATGTCACCCGCTGCCTTAGCTCTTTCATCGAGGAGACTCATTTCCTCGATGACCAGCAGGCAGGTTTCAGACCTTCCCACTCTACGGAGGCAGTGGTGACAGCGGTCATGGACACGCTGAGACAGGGGGCGGATAAGAACTTGGCCCAGGCCCTGGTATTACTTGATCTCTCGGCCGCTTTCGACTCGGTCGACCACGACATTTTGGTCGACCGTGTCAGAAATGCTGGGATCTCGGGCCTGGCCCTGTCTTGGATTGTGTCCTTCCTCCAACTCCGGTCTCAATCTGTTCATCTATCCTCCTTTTCTGCTCCTTCCACTTCACTTTCCTGTGGTGTCCCCCAGGGTTCTGCGTTGTCCCCCCTTCTCTTCAATCTTTATATGCAGCCTCTTTTGGTTTCCCTCCGTCACTCTTCTGTTACCACTTTTAATTATGCAGACGATCTGCAACTTATCTTTCCTATTGACTCTTCCCCTCTCTCCTGCTCTAATTTCCAATCCACCATGCTTTCCATCTACGAGTGGATGAACTTCAGTCAGCTGAAGCTCAATCCTAGTAAGACAGAGCTGGTCCTGATCGGTGGGCCCCCTCATCCTTGGACTCCCAACTTTTGGCCGCCTGCCCTCGGCCCTTCCCCTTGCCCAGTAGACTCCGTGAAGAGTTTAGGTGTGGTCATCTCCAGTGATCTCTCGATGCGACCGCACATTAATGCTGTCACCTCGGCCTGCTTCTTTCATCTCCGCAGGATCGGGAAGATCCGAAGGTACCTGTCTCCAGAGGCTCTTATACTTGTCATCTTGGCCCTGGTTACCTCACGTTTAGACTACGCCAACTGTCTATACGTGGGGATTCCAGCTTACCACCTTCATCGCCTTCAACTGGTGCAAAATCAGGCTGCTAGAATTAATTTTCCAGCAACCAAAACATCAACATGTCTCCCCACTGTTAAAAACCTTGCACTGGCTTCCGGTTGCGCAACGATGCATTTTCAAGCTTGGTTGCACCGTCTTCAAATCTCTTTTCTTTTCTGCCCCTGCTTTTATTTCTTCCTGTCTCCATTCTTACACTCCTTCCCGACACCTCAGATCCTCTGCCCACAATCTGCTGGTTATTCCAAGGTTTCGTCGTAAGAAGCACGGTGGTGCTCGTTTCTCCTTCCTTGCCCCTTTCACTTGGAATTCCCTCCCTCTCCCTATCCGGCTCACTCCTGACTACCCCACTTTTCGCAAATCTTTAAAAACTTATCTGTTCCGCCTTGCTCACGGTTAGCTGTTCACACCCCCCGTGCTACACTCCTGTTGTCTTTGAGCGCCAAGAAACCAATTGGTGTATGAGCGCGGTATTAAAATTTTTGTAACATAACATAACATAACAGATGGACCAACGCAATAGTTTTGGGTTTTCCCCCCGCATCTGCATCAGCCACTGCAGGGGCCGATGATCTGTCTGCACCCGGAAGTGGGTACCAAAGAGATAAGGCCGGAGCTTTTTGAGGGCCCACACCACTGCGAATGCCTCCCTCTCGATGGTGCTCCAGCGTTGCTCTCGGGCCAGGAGACGTCTGCTGATGAAAGCCACTGGTTGGACAAGTCCTTCGGGATTCAACTGGGAAAGGACGGCCCCAATGCCATGGTCGGAGGCATCCGTTTGGACGATGAATTCCCGACTGTAGTCGGGGGCCTGGAGCACAGGGGCGGAGCACATGGCGGCCTTCAGCTTCTTGAAGGCCGCTTGACAGTCTGGGGTCCAGTTGACCTTCTTTGGGTGGTTTTTGGATGTGAGCTCCGTGAGGGGCCCCACAATGCTGCCATAGTCCTTCACGAACCGCCGGTAGTAGCCTGTGAGTCCCAAGAAGGCGCGGACCTCGGTCTGGGTGATGGGGGGCTGCCAGGACTGGATGGCAGCGATCTTGAGTTGCAGAGGGGCCACCAGACCGCTTCCCACCTGGTGTCCGAGATAGGTCACTGACCCCTGGCCAATTTGGCATTTGCTGGCCTTGATCGTGAGGCCGGCTCGTTGGAGGGCCTGCAAAACCTCTCGGAGGTGGTTGAGGTGGTCGGACCAGTGGCGGCTGTACACAGCGATATCGTCCAGGTAGGCAGCGCTGAATTCCTCAAGTCCCGCCAGGACCTGGTTCACTAGCCGCTGGAAAGTTGCTGGGGCATTTTTCATGCCGAAGGGCATGACCTTGAAGTGGTAGTGGCCATCAGGAGTGGAGAAGGCAGATCGTTCTTGGGCCCGGGGTGTGAGACCGATCTGCCAGTAGCCCGCTGTCAGGTCGAAGATGCTGAGGTAGCGGGCAGCTCCCATGCGGTCGACTAGTTCATCTGCTCCGGGAATGGGGTGTGCGTCTGTTCTGGTGACCGCATTCAAGCCCCGGTAGTCGACGCAGAACCGGAGCTCAGGCATGGTGCCGGGGGCGGCCGCTTTGGGGACCAGTACCACTGGGCTGGCCCAGGGGCTGTCTGAGGGCTCGATGACCCCGAGCGTGAGCATCTTGGCCACCTCCTCTTGGATGCAGGCCTGTACCCGATCTGGTACGCGGTAGGCCCGATGGCGGATAGGTGGACTGTCTCCAGTGTCCACGTCGTGTAAGCACCAGGGGGTGACCCCTGGGGTGAGGGAGAACAGGGTGGCGAACTGCAGCAGGAGGTCTCGGCAGCCTTGGCGCTGTTCCAGGGTGAGGGCCTCCGAGAGTCGGACCCCGTCTACGGAGCCGTCCTTCTCCCGAGTCCGTAGGAGGTCAGGGAGGGGTTCGGAGTCCTCCTCGGCTCCATTGTCTGTTGCCATCAGGAGGCTGAGCTCTGAGCGCACAAAGTGGGGTTTCAGTCTATTGGCGTGGAGGACCCGGAGAGGGTTCCGTGAAGATTCCATATCGATGAGATAGGTGACAGGGCTCTTGCGCTCGACGACTTTGAAGGGCCCCGTCCACTTGTCTTGCAGGGCGCACGGTTCGGTGGGAGACATTACCCACACTTGTTGGCCGGGTTCAAATTCGATGGAGGAGGCATTTTGATCGTACCACCTTTTCATGTCTTCCTGACTGGCCTCCAAGTTTGCTTTTGCCATCTCTCTGAACCGTCTGGTCTGGTTGCGGAGGGTTAGGAGGTACTTGAAAACATCTGGAGGGTTCTTTAGAGGGGGCATTTCCCAGCCTTCTTTGACTAGGCTGAGCGGCCCTCGCACAGGGTGTCCATACAAGAGTTCGAACGGGCTGAAGCCGAGGGACTTCTGGGGGACTTCTCGGTAGGCAAAGAGGAGGCACGGCAGTAGCACATCCCACTGGCGACGGAGGGGCTCTTCCAACCCCCCAATCATCCCTTTGAGCGTGCGGTTGAACCGCTCAACTAGTCCGTTTCCTTGAGGGTGATAGGGGGTCGTGAATCGGTAGGTGACCCCACACTGTTGCCAGAGGGACTTCATGTATTTTGAAATAAAGTTTGTGCCCCGGTCGCCCACCCGGGAGAAGACCCCCATCAAGGCCCGGCCGACTACCGGGGCTGTCACAGTCCGCAGGGGAACAGCCTCGGGGTAGCGGGTGGCGTGGTCCACCAGGACCAGGATGAACCAATGTCCTTGTGCTGTACGGGGGTCCAGGGGCCCCACAATGTCTATCCCCACCCTCTCGAACGGGGTGGTGACCACTGGGAAAGGTTGCAGAGGTGCTTTGAGCTTGCGGCCGCTCTTCCCGCTGGCCTGGCACGTGGGGCAAGATCGGCAGTGCTGCAGTACATCGTTCCTCATCTTGGGCCAGAAAAAGTGGGTCACCAGGCGACTGTAGGTTTTGTCCTGACCCAGGTGGCCAGCCAGGGGGACATCGTGGGCCAGGTTTAGTAAGAAGTCTCTGAAGCGGAGGGGCACCACTAGCACTCGACTGGCCCCTAACTCTGCGATTCTCTGTTCGCTGTACAACAGGTCATTGTCCCAATAGACCCAGTGGGTTCCGGAGGTATCCCCTGCACTCTGGGCGAGGGCTTGTTGGCGGAGTCCCTCGAGGGAGGGACAGGTCTTCTGCTCGTGGCGAAACTGTTCCTGGGTGGGCCCCCCCTCCTGACGCCACTGAGCCAGGTCGGGAAGGTCCTGAGGTTGAACGAGCCCCTCGGGAGTTAGCTCTGGAGGGACGGCCCGGTCGGTGTCTTCTACTGGAGCGACCGGGGGAGGAGGTGCCGGCCATTCAGGTTCTTCAGGTCGGGGGATGGCACGGGCAGCCATGGACCGGGTGGTTACGCACGCCCAGTCCGGGATGCCCAACATCCCCAGGTGCTCTCTTCTCTCTACGGCGGCCCACGGGGAACTCTCAAGATCATTTCCCAGGAGACAGTCTACGGGGGCATCATCTCGGACCGTCACCTTCAACATGCCGGAGACTCCTCCCTACTCGAAGGGGACGCAGGCCATCCGACATAGACTCTCCGAATTGTCGGCTGAACGGACAGGGCAGAGAACGTTCGGCAGGATCTGTTCTGGGGTCACCAGGTGACAGCGGACGGCCGTTACACTGGCCCCGGTGTCACGTAGGGCTTCGGCCCGGCGTCCATTAATGTTCACCCACTGACTGTACTTCCGGGTGTTGGAGTTCTGGACTTTTTGGTTCCGTCCAGAGGTGTCAGGGAACAACACCCAAAGACCCCGGAGTTCCACCTGCCTTGGTGCACAAATAAACAGAAACACGGGCTTCTCGATGGTGGCGTCAAAGACCAAAGGTTTATTACTGCAGGGACACAGAAGTCACAGAAACTACGCATGGGCAGTAACCAGGAGCCTGTACGATTTGTACAAAGAGGGCTGCTCCTTATATACTGTTTTTTATGCTAGGGGCAAATTCTTTACATGTAATACATTCCCAAAACCTTTGTGTCTAAAACAATAAATATTTGGCGTTACACAGGAACCGTCGATAATATCTGAGGCCAAACATTGCGAAGAGAGGGGTTCCCACTAGTTTGTCACAATTCCCTGTCAATATTGCATTCAGGACCCGGACCGCCTCATCGTAAAGTTCGTTACCTCCCCCTAATAAAGATTCAGAAAGAAAGAAACAGAGCCAGGTGTGGAAGATAGAAAAGTGGGATAAGGGATGTTTGTGGGTTGTAAATGGGCAAGGCTACCGGCTTCGGCCGCCTAATCATGATCAGGTACAATGGACACGAAGACCAGTTTGGCAGGACTGGCCTCGGGCAGAGGAGGTAGCCTTTGTCGAGTCATGCAGCTACAGCGTGATCTGGTTTAAGGTGCACGTGTTATGAAAGAGGTGAATCTCCGGCTAAGGTTACGTGTCCTTAATCGAAATGAAGTGATCAGAGGTTATTGCGTATGTGAGGGCAAGAAACACAAAATGGCGGCCATGATCTAAGATGGATGCCGTGGGTAGATCAGAAATGTGTTTATAAAAGGAGTGCTCTTGCTCGTAGCGTAGCGAAAACACCAGGATATACTAAATGGATCATTTGCGGTTCGCTGATACCAATATTATGTATTTCCGACAAATTTGAAAAACACGGGTTCAAATCATCACGGAACCTCAGAGAACCTCAGACCCTCCTTTTGCCCTTACATAGGCAATTACTCAGTCTATGTCTGAATCTAGTTCTATGCTCATCAGGTCAGTGACATGCTGTTGTATCATCATCCTTTCTCGTACCTTTTCTCCAAACACAGGTGGTTTTCTGAGGCAAGTTGCAGCACAAAGACTACACAGAGCAGGACCACACTGGATAATCAGGCAGCATGAGAATAGGAATACTAAGATAACACCAATGACCATTAGAACCTTCCATCCCCACGCTGATATCAGAGTCCAAAACCACTCCATGAAGGACCAGTTTCCCTTGTCTACATGTATGGAGTCTGAAATTTTGTGCAACTTAGAGATCGCCTCATAGACTGTTGGAGCATTATTAGGAATAAAGACACAGCAGCTCGATTGGATCATTCTGCATACCCCACCTCGATCTGCAAGTATAACGTCTAGAACCATACGATTCTGCAACGTCATGAGCCTATCCGCCTGAAGCTCAGCTGTCAGATTGCTAAGGGCACCAGCAGTTTCGGTGATAGTAGATTCAACTACCCGTGTTAGCTGACGTATGTTTCTACTATTGGCCATAGGCCCCCAGAACGGAAGGAAGCCTTTGAAGAAGTCTCCAGCTTCCTGACCAGCGGTATCTTCTTTGCTGAAGACACCTCTCGCTACTCTGGTTCTGTGGTAATCAGGTGAAGCAGTGTATGTCGGAGGCAGTAATCGAGCAATATAACATGATCCTGAAAAGTCGGCAGGCAACCATGTATAAGCTCTGTCTCGACAAATGAAGTAGGTACCCCTAGCAGTAAGAAAGGCAGGGGAAGAGTTAGCCGGAAACACGTAAGTCTCTACGCACTCACTCCTCCCTAGCTGAGCTCTCGGATTTCTCCCATTACCTTGCAAACAGACCTGACCTCGGTGAGGTACGACCCAGATTGGAGTTGAGCTTTTACGCTTGCTTTCTCCTAAACTAAGGCGATACTCTGAAGTATTCCAACTTAAATATACTCGCAATTCGTCTCTAGGGTAAGATGGAGTATTATTGACGTCCTTGACCATGTCAATAATTCCCTGGACTAAGGCTTTGTTGGCAGAGTTATATTTAGCGGAACGCGGTGGACGTGGAGGATAGGTTTCAAGGGCATAAGCAAAGATGGTTTGGAAGGCCTGAAATGATCCATTATAGCTGTAAGGCAAAACCAGATATGGAATACCTTTCTCCATAGTGTGGGGTATCAACCCACACACCCAGCAGTCTGTAGTGTTAACTACCAGTTGGTGTTGGTGCAAGAGCTGTACAAAAGTGTTGTTAATGAACTCTGAGCGTCTGGCTTGCTCATGTTCCGGAAATGAGTGAAAAGAGTGTATAGAAGAAACAGTAGAAATAGCAGGATCAAGGGGAGGTACTGTAGAAACTGGCACAAAAATCAAATTTACACTAAAGACGATTCCACCCACCAATGTTGCTAAAATAATCAAAAATGTAATGGCACATTGCATCAAAAAGCATTTGCTATGAAGAATTCTATTAAGTCTGTTTCTGCGAACATAAATCACATTTTCTCGTTGCAGCGCAGGAAGCTCCATCTTCTACAATCCGCTCGCGACCACTGATGATGTGTACGTAGATGAAAATGCCTCTATCAGCCCTGGGAGTTCCCAGAACCAACAGAAAGATCGACCTTGTGTCAGACCCCTGCAAATTCAAACTAGGCACACAGCCACGACCCTACGGCTACCCAGACGGCAAGGCAATTTTAAAAACAATAAACAATAGCAAACTTCCTGGCTGAAGGCAAAAGTTCAATATATATATCAAAATCACAATATGCAGTTGCCTGCTTTATTTGTCCATTTTACGGCTTCTTAGGTTGTATCTCTGCTTCGCTGGTACTGTCTGATCGGAAAATAGCGTATCACTAGTAGCTGTTGCAGAGTTCAAGTTCGCAGATAGCAAAGTTTCTTCTGATGCTGGAGACAAATGTTCAGTGTTCAAAGGAGTCTTTTCCGGAGGAGAGTCAGGTTTTGAAGTGTCAGTAATCAATTCGGCATCGCTGAAAGAGATGAACTTCGGTATGCTTTCAGATTCGGAGGCCCCAATTCCCTTTTTCACCCAGTCGTCGTAAGGGAGCGGCAAAGGGACACGCTTAACATGTGATGCGTGTACCCAGTGCTTGCGGCCAGCTACACGAACTGCTGTCCTCGTTGCCAGTAAGATTTGGAAAGGCCCCACAAATCTCGGCTGAAGGTTCTTCGTCCTCGCGAAGTTCTTGATGACAACGAAGTCTCCCGGTTTCAGCTGATGCCCTGGACTCTCCGGAGGTTTTGGCAAAGCATCGAAAACCTGTTGATGAATAAGACTCAATTTAGCAGTCAAGTCGTAAAGGTAGTCTATCAACATAGGATATTCAATGGAGCAAAATTGTTTAGGTCTTGGCACACCCCAGATATTTGCTGGGCGGCCAAAGACTATCTCGTACGGACTAAGCCCTATTCTAGAATGTACTGTCGCTCTCGTTGATAACAAGGCCAAGGGAAGTGCGTCTGGCCAGGCTAAACCTGTGGATGCTTGTATTTTGGCTATTTTCAGCTTGAGGGTGCCATTGTAACCCTCAACTAAACCAGCAGACTGGGGATGGTTTGCACTGTGAAATTTCTGTTTCAATCCTAGGCCGGCACACACACTCTGCATAACTTTCCCTATAAACTCACTTCCGTTATCTGACCATACAATCCGTGGCATTCCATACCTAGGAAAAAATTCCTTGAGAAGAATTTTGGCAGTAGATAGGGCAGTGTTGTCCTTTAGTGGGTATGCTTCTATCCACCTGGAAAAAGCACAAACTACCACCAGGACATATTTCAAATTGTTGCAGCGTTCCATGTGAATGAAGTCTAACTGAATTACTTCAAAGGGGCAGGAAGGAGGAGCGAAATGACCAGCTGGAGTTGGAGTTCCCTTGCCAGGGTTATGCATCAAGCACACCATACAATTTTTCACCACTCTCTCTGCACACTTACTGATTCCCTCATTCTTCCAGACCGGAGCTAACATCTTGCATATCCCTTTAGAACTTATATGCGCTACTCCATGCGCCATCGTCACTACTGCAAGCACATACGCATCGGGCAACATCCAACGCTGCTGTTCTGTCAAATCAATCCAACATCCATTCGAGTCCAACTTGCCCGTACTTTCTCTCCATACACGTTTCTCTTCCTCAGTCGCTTCTTTCTGAATCTCTTTCACACTTTCCATAGTATCCTCACACATTCCAGACTCAGCAATCCATCTTGCAGACGTAGCAACATACATTCTGCTCATCGTGTCTCTAGCTGTCTGTTTAGCGATTTCGTCAGCAAAAGCATTCCCACGACCAACATCATCCGTGATTGCTTTATGAGCACTGCACTTCACAATCGCAACTTCAGTCGGCAAGGTTAGAGATTCCAACAAGTCGTTAACTAGCTGACCATGCTGGATCTTAGTCCCATGGGACGTAATGAAACCTCTTTCTCTCCACAACCGGCCAAAACTATGGGCCACGCCAAATGCGTACTGACTATCTGTAAACACATTCACTCTCTTTCCCTCAGCTAAAACACACGCTCTCGTTAGAGCTATTAATTCTGCAGCTTGGGCAGAATTCTGACTTACTCTTGCAGTCTCCACAATCGTCTTCAAAGTCGTTACTGCGTAAGCAGCAGTCACATCACCATTTTCCAATTTAAAACATGACCCGTCCACATACAGCGTACCATCCGGATCTGATAGGGGAGTATCTTTCAAATCGATGCGTCCTTTTGTCTCTTCCTCCGTTTTGAAATGGCAATCATGTGGCTCGGAATCACTCGACTCTTGATCAATCGGCAACAATGTTGCTGGATTCAATACATTGCATCTTTTGATCTGAATATGACTCGCTAGTAATGTCAGCTCGTAACCAGATAATCTCGCACTAGTAAGGTGTTGAGTCTTCGTTCGGTTCATGAGTGTATCCACTGCATGAGGAACCATGACCACTAGCATGTTATTCATCACCAAACCAGCAGATTGTCGAATGGAAGCTGCAGCTGCCGCTGTAGCTCTCAAACAACTAGGTAACGCTCTAGCTACCGGATCTAATGTTGATGAAAAATACGCACAAGGGCGTTGTTTATCACCGAACTTCTGTGTCAGAACACTCAACGCGCAACCTTCTCTTTCGTGAACGTAGAGCGTGAATGGTTTACTGTAATCAGGTGTACCCAATACAGGAGCTGAACACAATGCTTTTCGTAATTCAGTAAAACTTTCTTGACATTCATCAGACCATGGCACCGGACTCGGAACATTTTTCCCAGTCAAAGCTACCAATGGTTTCGCTAAAAGAGAAAAATTTGGAATCCACTGCCTACAGTAAGAGGTAATACCTAGGAAGGCACGTACTTCTCTCTGTGTGCGTGGAACACTCATCTGCGTAATGGCTTTTATTCTCTCTGGGGTCAACTTCCTTCCCTCCTTTGACAAGAGATGACCTAGGTAGGTCACTTCTTGGCAGCAGTATTGCATTTTGGAAGGAGACACCTTGTGATTCAAATTAGACAAATGATGCAATAGGGAAATTGTGGCTGCTTTGCAAGCTTCCTTGTCATCTGCAGCCACTAGAAGATCGTCTACGTACTGTACTAGGGCAGAACCTGGAGGAAGGACAAAAGAATCTAACTGGCTTTTTAATGCTTGACTATAAATGGATGGACTTTCACAATAGCCTTGTGGTGCGCGTTTAAATCTGAAACTGCGACCTCCTAGACAGAAGCCGAAAATATCCCTACTTTCTTCGGCTATCGGAATGCTGAAAAAGGCATTCTTTAAGTCAATAACTGAGAACCATGTAGCTGTGGCAGGAATCAATGTTAACAAGGCAGTAATGTCTGGCACTACAGGAAACTGCGGGACTACAATCTTATTAACTTCTCTAAGGTCTATGACAAACCTGTATACTGGAGGTTTTGTAGGATCAGTTCGCTTCAGAATCGGTAAGACAGGACTGTTACAGACATTTCCTCTAGTTTCTTCAACCACACCTTTCTTAATCAAGTCTTGCACAATCAATAAAAGTGCACGCTCACCTTCACTCGATATTTTATATTGGGGAATTCTTGGAAATTTCACATTTGCTTTCAAAGTTACCACATACGGTGGAATTTCTAGGAGACCTACATCATTAGGACCAGTCGCCCAAAGAGAATCAGGGAGTGAATGTAGCTCCGGCGGGAGTGCATCCATTGACAAGTACATCGGAGAGATGATATTTTTACCCAACGTAAGTTGTACTCCTTCCGGAGAACAGTACAATGTCGCATATAGTCGTTTTAACAAATCTAAACCAAGCAGATTTTCATTACAACCTGTCGTCAAAATCAGGGGTGCTTTCAATTGGCACGGTCCAACAGAAATAGACAAAGGACCAGATATCGGGTTGTAAACAGGGGCGCCTGAAAAACCTACGGAAACATTTGTTGAGCCAGACAAAGGTGCGCCAGGGAGTTTCGCATGAATGATAGAACTTTTTGCGGCACCAGTATCCAACAGAAACGGTTCGACTACACCTGATGTTGCTACTGCGACATAAGGCCCACTCTGATCCACTGGAACTGATACTACTCCCTCTCTCTGTCCATGGCTGTCCTAGTACCCATTTTGCTGAAAACCCTCATCTACTTCATTATAGTCCTCAACAAGATACTGTTGAGATCTATTTTGCTGAGCAGATTGTCCATTTCGCTGATCAAAGTGATTGGAGGGACGATCATTCGTTTGTGGAGGCATAGCACCTCGTCCTCGTCCTCTAGAATTCTGCACAAAACCACCACGACCTCTCTGAGCTGCTGCTGCATTATTTTGCGCTAATATTGGACATTCATTTTTATAGTGACCCTCTTTCTTGCAGTACGCACACTGATTCCACTGATATTGAGGTCTTGATGAACCATAATCTGTCCTTTGGTATGAACCTTGCTGCGTATTAGTCTGATTCGTGCGAGGCGGATACGCCTGCTGCAAAAGAACTGTAGTTTTTAAATCTTTCGTTTTCTTTTCTGATTTCTCCTTTTCCTCTTTATCTCTATTTTCGTAGTACTGTGCAGTCGCAAGTATTTGCGCTGTCGTAGATACAGCCCACGCACTTTCTGAATCCTTTAATTTATTGCATAATTCAGGTAACAAATTATGCACAAATTTATCTACAAACAGTCTTTGCCCTCCTTCTGTACTCATGTCCTGACCACTATGATCTACAAAAGTCTCTTCGAACCTCGTGAAGAAGTCGGAGACACTTTCGTCTTTCTTCTGCTTGCATGCTGACAACTTGTCCCAATTTACACGTAATGCGGGCATCAGAGTCTTCATTAGATCAATTATTCTACCTGGAAGATTAGCAATTAGAGGTTCGGGTTTTGCACCACCTATTTGTTGACCATCTGCTGCAGTGATAGCTGCCCAATCACCACCTAAGGCAGCTTGATGATCCTCCCTACGAATTTTAGCCCACACTGGTTGCGGAACTACGTTACCAAACAACATATCGATGTCGGCTAGGTTCATTATACAAGCCTCAACTGTCTGTGTTAATTCCTTGTAGTATCCAGCTGGATTCTTACGTGGATCTGGCAAGGCCTGTTTCACCGCTAACACTTCAGCTCGCTTCCATGGAATGTGTATCCACACTCGTTGGAACTGTGCTGGAGCAGCTGCAATACCTGCATTATCATCACGTTGTATTGCTTCGCGCCAAATTGGAGGAACCTCCCTCATAGGATATTGGCGACTTGGCTTCACTTTACCTTTTTCTAAATCTCTCGGCGAACGAAGAGATGGATCATTCCTAAAACTTAAAATAAGTTCCATCGCTTCCTTTATATTCTCACCCACTATCATTCCAGCAGCGAACTCTTTTTGAATCCTAATTAAATCTTCCAAATCTGATTCGACATCATCTTCTTCTATTTCCTCCCGTAACAACGAGCACATCTCATCAAAGACGTACCGTTGCGTTGGTTCCTTCCACTGCATAAATGTGTCTAGCACATCTCTCGTACTATATCTTCTACCCTTCGAAATCCATCTGAGAGCCGTGGAATCTAAAATTCCTCGTTCCTCAGTACTTGGAAGCTGACTCCGTCTCTGAACAGAATCAGGAGTAGGAGTCTTGATTAAAGTTTTATATAAAGGAGACAGCATATTAGTAACAGAATCAGTGATTCTTCGACGAACAGAAAGCGGAGTTAGCACACTCGCAGACATAGAGAATGCAGTAGAGGTAGGAATAGATGACGAAACAGTAGGAGTATCGAGGAAAATAGTTTCTGGAGCAGTAGGTACAGAAGTAGGTATGGAAGCTGGCAGTGCAGGAAGAGAAGGAGCTGTAGGAACATTCACATTCATCACAGGAGGTACGGGAACTTGATTCTGAGGTATAGGAGCAGGAACACCAGGTTGTCCGGCAACCGGCAATTGAACATTCGGGACAGGCGGAGCCGTAGCACCTTGTGCATACGGTGGAGGTGACCTTAACAGATAAGATAGCAGAGGATCGTTTTCAGAATCCTCCAGTATCTTAGCCATTTTCGATGGCAAGGCAGGATAGCACTTGTCAATCGCTAAGTTATGCTCTCGAATAGCTACATCTATGGCCTTCTCACACTCGTTAGCCTGCAACTGTTTAGCCGCTTGCTCTAGAGTTAACTCTTCTTGTTCTTTCTGTTCTTTCTTCAATCTTTTCATTTCTCTCTGTTTGGATTCTTTTCGCCAGTAACGGAAAGAATCAAACATTGCCGGCCGGGCTTTCTTCCTAAACAATTTCGCTTCTAAGTTGTCGAGAATCTCTGGTTCAAAACTACCATGCAGTGGCCAACTAAGGACACCATCCTTCTTACAATAACGGACCCATACCTCATTATAAGATATAGGACCCACGCCATGTTTACAATATAAATCATATAGGGGAGTCCCAATCGGAGGAACCAGACAAGAGTCCTCCAATCGTGAGTCACTGTTGCAACTAAAACAAGACAACATTTTCCGACTTACCATTTTCAGTCAGGAACACAAAACAAACAAACACGGAACAAATATGTGCACTCGAACCAAGAACTTAGGCCTACCAAAACGAACTGATGTATCGATACCCAAACTAAACCAAATAGATTATCGTAACTAGAACAACCAGTGATAATCTGACAAAACCAAACCAAACCAAGAACCGATCAAGGATTTTTAACAATCCTCACAAAGTAACCAGCTAGCTATCACTAAATACTTAACTGAGTCACTGAAGACGTCACCAAGGAGAAACCCGTCACGTTTCGCCGTACTAAGGACTGCACCTCGGGTCCAAGACAGGGCGACGGTCAAGGCAACGGCCCACTGCAGCCGTCCTGAACGGGAAACCCTCGTGGAAGAGAACTTCAGGCCACTTTTGCGATATGCCGGGATCGATGAAGTGGGGCGCCTCCCTCAGGAATCTTCACACGAAGCTTCTCGAACTCTTCAGGCTTTTGGACCGGTACCGAATGACGTCGCCCCACGTTGGGCGCCAATTGGAGTTCTGGACTTTTTGGTTCCGTCCAGAGGTGTCAGGGAACAACACCCAAAGACCCCGGAGTTCCACCTGCCTTGGTGCACAAATAAACAGAAACACGAGCTTCTCGATGGTGGCGTCAAAGACCAAAGGTTTATTACTGCAGGGACACAGAAGTCACAGAAACTACGCATGGGCAGTAACCAGGAGCCTGTTCGATTTGTACAAAGAGGGCTGCTCCTTATATACTGTTTTTTATGCTAGGGGCAAATTCTTTACATGTAATACATTCCCAAAACCTTTGTGTCTAAAACAATAAATATTTGGCGTTACACAGGAACCGTCGATAATATCTGAGGCCAAACATTGCGCAGAGAGGGGTTCCCAATAGTTTGTCACAATTCCCTGTCAATATTGCATTCAGGACCCGGACCGCCTCATCGTAAAGTTCGTTACCTCCCCCTAATAAAGATTCAGAAAGAAAGAAACAGAGCCAGGTGTGGAAGATAGAAAAGTGGGATAAGGGATGTTTGTGGGTTGTAAATGGGCAAGGCTACCGGCTTCGGCCGCCTAATCATGATCAGGTACAATGGACACGAAGACCAGTTTGGCAGGACTGGCCTCGGGCAGAGGAGGTAGCCTTTGTCGAGTCATGCAGCTACAGCGTGATCTGGTTTAAGGTGCACGTGTTATGAAAGAGGTGAATCTCCGGCTAAGGTTACGTGTCCTTAATCGAAATGAAGTGATCAGAGGTTATTGCGTATGTGAGGGCAAGAAACACAAAATGGCGGCCATGATCTAAGATGGATGCCGTGGGTAGATCAGAAATGTGTTTATAAAAGGAGTGCTCTTGCTCGTAGCATAGCGAAAACACCAGGATATACTAAATGGATCATTTGCGGTTCGCTGATACCAATATTATGTATTTCCGACAAATTTGAAAAACACGGGTTCAAATCATCACGGAACCTCAGAGAACCTCAGTGTTGGCGGGCAGGGGGACCCGCGGGACCATGTCTTTTCCCCCTAGGCACGCTAGAACCATGGCGGCTGGTTCCCACTCTTGGTGTTCTTGCTCGTACTCCTCTTGTTCTTCGGAGATTTGTTCTTCCCCCAGGGCGGCGGCAGCCATCTGGCGGGGTCTCGGGGTCTGGCTCTGTGGACAATTCGGGTCGTTTGCGTAGTGGCCGACTCGCTGGCATCGGTGACACGTGACATTGGCTCTGTATCCCGGCCGCGCCGGGGGGTTGCCCCGGTTGGCCGGGGGTGGGGTGCTGGTAGCGGGAGCGGCCGGGGCGTTGTCTCTTCCTCGTCCCTGGCCCCCTCCTCCTCCTCGGGGACGGTGCTGACCGGGGTTGTTCCGGTTCTGTTCATGTGACCCATTTCGGCCCACTCGGGTAATTTCCCACCGGTCAGCCTCGGCGGCGAGCTGCCGTGGATCAGTCAATTTACTGTCGAGGAGGTGCTGCCTGAGCTCGACGAAGCAGTTGTTTGATAGGTGCTCCCATACCATGAGATTGAAGAGTTGCTCGTAGGTCGTTACGTTGCTTCCCTTGATCCAACCCTCGAATGCTCTGCTGAAATAGTTCACGTATTCCACCCAAGTTGTACCCGGGATCCGGGTGCAGTCTCGGAACCTCTGGCGGTACATTTCGAGTGTGAGCCCATAGCGGGTGAGGAGGGTAGCTTTCATGTGGTCATAGGAGGTCATCAGATGGTCTGGGAGCTGTAGCAGGGCATCGCGGCCCTCATTGACGAACCTCCCCCATAGACCGGCTCCCCAGTCGTTTCGATCGATCCGGTGGGAGGTCATCGCGATCTCGTAGGCCTTGAACCATTGCTGTATGTCGTCATCTCGGAAATATTCTCGAACGACATCCTTGGGGATGTGTACCTTCTTTTCTGTTGCCCCCGGGGTGCGCGGTTGCTCGGGCACCCCTAATTCTTTGCTCTGCTTGCGTAAGTCTATCTCAGCTAGTTTGCGCTCGTGTTCATACGCCAATCTCTTCTCTTCAAGCTCTCTTTGTCTCTGTTTCTCTTCCCGTTCTTCTCGGAGCCGCAGATGTTCCAGGTTCAGTTTTTGTTCGGCTAATTTGAGTTCGCCATCCATTTTGAGCCGGGCCATTTCTAGTTCATGTAGTCGGTTTCTTTCTCGTTCTTGGATCTCATCTTGCGAGAGACCCGTTCTTCGCTCCTCGGGAGCCGTGGTGTCCTTCTCTGCTGCTGCGACATTTTGGTCCGGGGGTCTGACGGCCCCGGTTTCTGCCCATGACTCAATGGCGTGCTTGAAATCGTCTTTAGTACTCAGATCGGTGGTAGCGATACCTAGTTCAATGCAGAATTGTTTCAACTCACGATGGCTGTATTCTTCCAATTTCTCCATCTGGAATTTTTCGGTGGATCCGCTTTCTTTGGTTGACATTGTGGTTTTGTCGTGGGGTGAGCTACTCTCTGTACGATTACGCGTTGATTCGGATCGCGCCGCTGGCCACCAATGTTAGACGGACCGGGAGGGTCGGCCGAGGACAAGGGGAGAGGTCTCCGGGGAGAGCCGTCTCCAGCGATCGTACAGACAAGTAACTTCCCCCCCACAGAGGTACACCACACAAGGATAAGGTTCAACGTTACTTTATAAGCAATTCTTTAAGTACGGTGAAATGGTACAAGGAGGTCTGGACTCAGGGGTCCCCTCTATTCTAGTCTCTTGGTTGGGTAAGGGGGTAGCGGGACAGTCTCGTTACCAATCTGGTGGATATGGTGGTAGATGAAATAGCTCACAATCCTCGAGCTCGGCGTTCTAGATGATCGGGCCGCGGCGGAGCCAGCAGGTCCCGGGATGGTTGAAGGTAGCGACGGTCCGCGGCGGAGCCAGCAGGTCCCGATGAAGGAGGTGGTTACAAACGGTCCGCGGCCACGCCAGCAGGTCCCGACGACGATGAAGGTTTCAGAAGGTTGCGGCAGCGCCAGCAGGCAGGTCGATAGTTCGCAAGGCAGGGCTACGGTAGCGCCAGTAGTCCGTCAAGGATGAGTTCTTCACTGCGTCTCTCGACTCCAGGATACAACTGCCTTACTGCTCTGGAGCTGCCCCAGTTATAGGTCTGGCGCCCTTTGATGTCCGGACCCTCGCACTTGGAGGTCGGGAGGTCCGGGATGAGGGAGTCCAGACACCCAGCAGGGGGGTGGAGCCAGCGCCTGGGGGAGCTGGGGGCGATCGGCACCTGGCGGGGGAGAGCCATCGACACTTCTCTCTCCCATTGACCTGCCAAGTGGTCCGTTCACCTCCTGGGTGGATGGTGGTGCCGGGATGTCGGGGCCTGGCCAGGCCCAGGGTTAGGGTCGATCGGAGGCCACGCCGCCTCGTGGTGCAATGTCCAAGATGGCGCCCAGGCCGGGCGAGGGGGCCAGTAGTGATTTGGGCCCATGATGCAGGGATGTCCGGGGCCAGGAGTCCCGTATGAGACGGGGAGCGGGTGGTTACTGTGGGTTACACCTGGAGGGCCGGGCTCGGGCCTTGTCGTGCGGGGAGGGAGCAAGCCCTTCACGTGGCCTGTCCAACACTTCCCAAATTTCTCTTGCAGACTTCCTGTTGCTCCAAGTCTGTTGTAGGTGGTTTTCGGCTTTCTGCTCCAAATATTCTATGGTAATTGAGGACCATTTTACCCTCTTGAAGTTGGCCGAATAGACTTACCATGCTGGGTCTGCACTGCAACTGTTTTCGGTCACAGCAAGGGTGAGTTCTAGCTCCTGAGGCAGATGGTCACTCTCTGATCCTTCACCCATTTTAAAGGAACAGAGTAAATGTATCAAAGGCAGGGATCCAAACATATAATCAATTAAGGAATTACAATTGGTGGAGTGGAAGGACAAACCGGGAGACATGTTTGCTTGGAATCAACCATGTAGGGCCCTAAGACCCAGAGCATGTTCAGGCCCTTTACTTCAGTCCTCCCCAGCTCGGTTGTTGCTTGCATTGGGATGTCACATTGGTGCTCTTGTGCCTCAGTGATTTCGTTTTTTGGTGAGTGGCCTAGCAATTTCATATTGAAATCACCTGTTACTATAATCAAATAACTCAGATGGGACGCACCTGCTTTTAAGGAGGTTTTCAACCAGTTATACCGAGGTCTCTGAGTGGTCTTTGCGACTGGGTGGTGCATAGATGTTTATTAATGTCACTGTAGTGACTGTGCCCTCAGCTTCAGTTTTGTGCAATATTTGGAGATTGTTGGCTTGGACCCAAACGGCTTCTCATAAAAAGATCTCCGATAAAGAGACCCTTCGGCGGACCCGTAGGGCATTGCAGCACCGGCCCGACGAGGAGCAAAGTCCAAATGATGAAGCATGACATCCTTCGGGTGTGTGAGGGCATTATGATGAGGACACACCGTCCCCCACAGATAGAGTTGCACACGAAAAAAAGTTTCTTCCTCTTTCATACTCTACAAGGTTAAGTGACTCCCTTTGTGTACTACTGACTACAAGTTATATTCAGTTTATTTGTCTTCATCGAAGACATAAGAACCATTGTGGGAGACAACCTTAGTCAATCAATTTCGACCAGGTTAGTTGGGAGGACAGCAAGGTTCCTTAAAATTTCATGAGGTGGCAGGGATGCTTTTAATCTTATTCCCACTGATTGGATCTCAACCAAATTACATGTACGTAGTTCGAAGTTGACTAGGTTTTCAACCAGGTAGAGAGATGTAAGCAACTTGAATATGGTCATGGGTCGATGTACTCAATGTGTACCTCTGGGCAAACACAATATCGGCTCTAATCACGGAGGAGCATTTCCTTTCAACTCTCAGCCAATTAATAGTTTTATTAATCAGGGATTCGGGATCTTCATAAATGCCAGGTTTCAACTTCGGGACCGGGGTCATATAGATGGAATGAGGGTAATCTAGTGGAGCCAAGTGACCATTATTGTCACGTAATCTCCATGAAGGGTTAATAATGGACAACCAGGAATAAGCATTAGGCAGCATACTTCTGTCAGTAGAATAATGATTACCCAGCCTTCCTGAGTAAGTAGCCAGTTGCTAGTAGTACTGATCCATGGATTCTATGATCTTGTTGGTCCTGGTCGTTCTGTGCTTAATTTAGTTGGTGCATAGAAAGAACTATTAGACAACTTCCCAGGAGCGGCTACATTCCCTAATTGGTGTCTATTATGAATAGTAGCAATCTGCTGTTGTGGTGCAGTACTTGATATAGAAGTGGGGGGTTTGCTAGTAGTAGTGCTGGACAGTGCTATAAGCAAGGAATCTGTATTCCCCCTCTGGTTGGCTTTCCCATTATTGCACGAGCAAGATCTATTTTGTAATTTACTAACTTTATCCATCAGTGATAACATTTTATTTTTAAGATGGTCCAATTTGTTATTCAACTTTCCGAGGCTATTGTTCATATCTTGTATAGTAACATAGGTGGCATTGGGAGTTAAAACTTGATTTGTATCTATGGGTTCACCTTGTAGTCCTATATTTACATCATCCAACTGTACTGGTTCGAATCTGTTGTGGCAAGGGGCATTTGCAACAATATTAATTTGAGTGTACAGAGGGCAATCGGAACTCTTAGTCATTGATAGGCTACTCAGCTTAGTTCTGTCAGCGACCGGGTTATTTGGTGATCCCACAAGCTCAGATGGGCCACAGTCAGCGCTGGTAATCGCATCAGATTGTTCAAAGACTGCCTTTATTTTTTTAACATAGCTGAAACTACAGGCTGGTGTCTCTTCTCTTTCCCTATGTTCTCACTAGTTTTTAAAAGTAGCTCGACTTCCTAAAGGAGGTTGTCAATATCGGCCAAAGAGTGCAGTTTAGGTTGCGCCACAACTGGCCTAACTATCCTTGGTGTTTTCGTTTTTTTGGCAAAAGTTTCATTTTTGACAGCTTCACCTGCCTTACGTTTCCCCTCTTTCCCACGTGTAGAACTGGGAAGGGCTTGTAGTAAGGACAAATAAAAGGGGGGAGGAAGCAATAACAGGAACAGCACAGCAAGTTGAAATATTCAACAACAAAACATTTGGAAAATTGCTTGATACTGCATTGGCACTTTAAGAATTGCAAGTATATATTTGCTGCTTTATATCGGCTGTTTTGCACTTTATCGTATTTGCACTTTATGAACTGTAATAGGTTTCTTGCTGTTTTATACCAGCGGTTTTTTATATTAACCAACTATGCACGTTATTGCACTAGCACTTTAAGAATGGTAACAATATTCTTACTGTTTTATATCAGTTCTTTTTGCACTTAATTGTATTAGTGCTACAGGATTCATAATAGTAATCTTGATGCTTTATATCAGTTTTCTTTTTAAATTAGCCAATTTTGCATGATACTGCATTAGCACTTTAAGAATTGCAATAATATTTTCGCTGCTTTTAATCAGCGGCTTTTGCACTTTATTGTATTAGCACTTTATGAATCGTCTAGTAATTTTGAATTTTTATATTAGCAGTTCTTATATTAGCTAACTTTGCACGTCACTGCACTAGCACTTTAAGAATGGCAATGATATCCTCGCCGCGTTATATCGGCTGTTTTTGTATGAATTGCAATAGGAATTTCGATGTTTTATATCAGCTGTTTTCCTTGCACCATCTTGCACTAGCACTTTAATATCGTTACGCTTAGTTGTATGCTATTGCAGTTTTTGCACTTTCACTGTGGTATTGTATATATTAGGTTTGTCTCTTGTATATTGTCTGAAATTTTTTTTCTAATAACGAAGAAGTTGATGTTTTTCTTTTATTCTGTACCAATGTCTTCCTACTGCCTCGTTCAATAAAAAAAAAAAATGGAAAATGGGAAAGTGACAATAGTACCTTAGTAGATGTAGCAGGCACTGGTTGCTTTGGGTCCTCCAGAAATCATTTGGACCCCTGGGGGCAAATGTTAGAGGGTGGCCCGGCCCAGCCTAGCCTCCTACGGGCATGGACGGGCCCACACTTGGCCCGGGCACTCCTGCACGTGTCCCGCGCTGCGGGAGGCTCCGATGGGTTTTGAGCACCTCTGGGCATGCAGGAGTCACGTCAGCAGCTCTCGAGCCGCAAAGAGTAACAGTAATTGAAGTCCCCTCCGCGCCGGTGTCAGTTTCAATCTCCCGCGCTGTGGGAGGCTCCGAAGCGTTTTGAGGGCCTCCGGGCACGCAGGAGTCACGTCGGTGGCTCTTGGGCCGCGAAGAATACCAGGAATTGAAGTCCCCCCTGCGGCGGTGTCACTTTCACTCTCCCCAGTAGACAGTAATCACAGGTTTATAACAAGCATTTACAATGCAACAGTTTCGCCTTGGGAAAAGTTAGAGCTATTGGCATTGTAAATGACAACATTTGTATTTATGTGTTGGTTTTGAAAACAGATATATAAATGGCATTGTCATTTACATTGCCAATAGCTTAATCTCTCGCAAATGTGAGACCTATTGTACCCTACAGACGAGCTCAGCAGACAGCGATTACTACCACACACACACACCCAGAGCCACAAACACACACCCAGAGCCACACACACCCAGAGCCAGCCACACACACCCATACACCCAGAGCCACACACACACACACACACACACACCCCCAGAGCCACACACACACACCCAGAGCCACACACACACACACACACACCCAGAGCCACACACACACACACACACACACACCCAGAGCCACACACACGCACACACATACACCCGAGCCACACACACACACACACACACACACCCAGAGCCACACACACACACACACACACACACAGAGCCACACACACACACACAAACAAACACAAACCCACACCCAGAGCCACACACACACCCAGAGCCACACACACCCACCCAGAGCCACACACACCCACCCAGAGCCACACACACCCTCCCAGAGCCACACACACTCAGGAGAGCAAGCACAATGTAAAAGGAACTTCGACAATTAAATGAATCACTGTGAGCGATCTCCTGCGTTCCTTCCACAACGTCTAGAGGTGGGCACAAGTGAGCTCTGTGCTATGAATCCAACATGACACAATCAACTGAGGTAATGCCACTACAATAATCACAAGTGAAGTCGTGCTGTGGTTATCAAATGTTTGGAAACTCTGCATCTGTGTGTCCTCTCATCCTAAAAGTATCACTGGGACACCCGCTCCCGCTATAGAGAGGGGAGGGGCAGAAGGGAGGGAGGTTGTAGGAATGGCGGAAAGGGGGGCAAGGGACGGGCCTCCATGTGGCTGCAGAGGAGCATACGGAGGGGAAGGAGGTGTAAACAGAGCTATAACCTGCAAGTGGATGGAGTAGGGGAGGGGTTCAATGTGGTGATGTGAGGGGGTCTATCAGATGGGGGCACGTAGCAGAGTTTCAGGCTAGGATGGGGACGAACTGCTTCGTATAGCACGCTACGATCGAGGTTCTGACAGCAACTCAGCACTGTATCTACTAATGTCCAGTTCGACCCGGGGCACCTGGCTGACACCACAGAGGCGGAGTCACTGAGGTCAGGGGGAAGCCTATACTAATCACGGGTAATAGCGGCTGCCTGAAAGTACCTAGGGAACTGAGCTAAGTCATGGGGGGACCAGGTCAGAAAGATCTGCTGATCCAAATTCCCGGGGCTCCATGCCCATGCTTGTGAGAACAGATTTCACCCTGGGGCCCTTCCAGTGACGGCCCACTTCCTGCTCGCGTCCAGCCGCGCCTTAACTTTCCACACACACACCCAGAGCCACACACACACACACACACACGCCCAGAGCCACATACACACGCCCAGAGCCACATACACCCACCCAGAGCCACACACACCCACCCAGAGCCACACACACCCACCCAGAGCCACACACACTCAGGAGAGCAAGCACAATGTAAAAGGAACTTCAACAATTAAATGAATCACTGTGAGCGATCTCCTGCGCTCCTTCCACAACGTCTAGATGTGGGCACAAGTGAGCTCTGTGCTATGAATCCAACATGACACAATCAACGGAGGTAATGCCACTACAATAATCAGAACGTGAAGTTGCGCTGTGGTAATCAAATGTTTGGAAACTCTGCATCCGTGTGTCCCCTCCTCCTAAAAGTATCACTGGGACACCCAATCCTGCTATAGAGAGGGGAGGAGCAGAAGGGAGGGAGGTTGTAGGAATGGCGGAGAGGGCGGGAAGGGACGGGCCTCCATGTGGCTGCAGAGGAGCATACGGAGGTGAAGGAGGAGTAAACAGAGCTACAATCTGCAGGTGGATGAAGTGGGGGGGGGTTCAATGTGGTGATGTGAGGGGGTCTATCAGACGGGGGCACGTAGCAGAGTTTCAGGCTAGGATGGGGACGAGCTGCTTCGTATAGCACGCTACGATCGAGGTTCTGACAGCAACTCAGCACTGTATCTACTAATGTCCAGTTAGACCCAGGGCACCTGGCTGACACCACAGAGGCGGAGTCATTGAGGTCAGGGGGAAGCCTATACTATTCACGGGTAATAGCGGCTTCCTGAAAGTACATAGGGAACCGAGCTAAGTCATGGGGGGTGGGGGGGGGCGAGGTCAGAAAGATCTGCTGATCCAAATTCCCAGGGCTCCATGCCCATGCTTGTGAGAACAGATTTCACCCTGGAGCCCTTCCAGTGATGGCCCACTTCCTGCTCGCGTCCAGCCGCGCCTTGACTTTCCCTCCCGCACCACAGGTGTTATTCTTGCTTGTCCAGCTCACCCTCAACCACCTCCAAAGCTGCTGTAGGCCCGGTCATCGTAAGTATCGTAATCCGCCATTGCTGTCTCCTCTCAGACCAAGCAGGTCCAGACCGAAGGACCCTCGATATAGCACCATAGGCGGGGCTGCCCTGCGCGCTGCCTGACTGCCCTGCAGACAGCTCTCATCACAGAAACAGAACAAGCATTTACAAGTGGGGCCGGAGACACGGACAGCGGGAGGGGAGCGGGTACGGGCACACAGACAGCGGGAGGGGGGCGGGAACGGGCACAATCAAAAGAAAAAAAAAACAAAGCACTCACCTGGACTTCTTCCGCCTGCGGTCGGCCTGGAGGAATGACAAAAAAAAACCTTCGAAGAAAAAAAAAATAAACCACCGCCCACCGCCGCATGACGTTCTAAAAGGGGCGGGATGCGAAAAAATCTACGGAACGCCCACGAATCTGCTCCGCCAATTACGGACAGATCTCTCTTCCAATGGCTAGCCTCCATTTATGGAGCTAGCCAATGGAAGAGAGAGGTGAGACAAAGCCCCATACTGGCAAAAACATAAGATTTTGCCTGCACGAACACTGCTGCGCAGTGCTACGCCAGGCGAAACCTAAAAACAGTACTAAAAAGTGTATAACCCTTACCTCATAGGTCATTCACAGAGTGGGGAGGATGGACATGGCATTAAGGAATCTGTAGCTAGACTGTGTGTCTACCAGATAATACGTTACTGAAGGTAAGTAACTTGTTCATCTGATAGAGACATCTAGCCACAGATTCCTTAACTTTAAATTAAATACCATAGCTATACCCACCCAGAGGAGGGTCTACTAACTAATCCTACAAAAGCTAAGAGAACCAGTTGTTCATAGCCAACAACGGACTAAATATAGGAATAGAAGAAAAAGGTACCTGGGCTCTTTAAAAAATCATGTAAATGACTCCCCACAATATAAAGAAGAAACAATCCTGCAGGCACGAAAGAACCGAGCCTAAAGGTAGACAGGATAAAAACCCTGAACAAGAACATCTGACAACAGTTAGACATTAGAGAATAACCCCCAAAGGGAATGAAAACTCCTAGAACAGAAGGGCCAAGAACAAAACAAATGCTATGCCGCAGCATTCCCTACCTCAATAAAGAATTATTTGAAGATCTGTCTCAATAGGACTAGAAAGAAATACTTCCAGAACTGATTCCCAGTAAAACCCAGATGATAAAACCATAATTGCAAAGTCTGAAGACACAATCCATGTAGCCCATCCCCGGAACAAAAAATATTCTGGATACAAAATGACCAGCCAAAGGTTTACAAAATGACTGTAACGATGACAACCAAACAGTTTTAAATCGGTTATAGCTGTTGATCAAATATGCCAGAACTATATACGCTACATGTTAACATGAAAAGCCAAAATAATAACACATACCCAAACACACAAAAATGTATTTATGTAGAGATATATGTGTCTGGTCAAGTGTATATATATATATGTAGAGCTATAAGTATCAGGTATCACAGGATAAAAATATACTATATATATATATATATATATATATATATATATATATATATATATATATTATAGATATATAGATGTATCCAAGCATGTGTAATACAATACACATGCACACTCTTATGTGTACACCGTATACACAATAAAGAAAACTGAAAAACCAGCCCCACAGAACATTGAAATTAATAAAACAACAAAGGTGACTTGCATAAAGAGAATGTGGCCTGACAAAAATATCTTAAAAAATCGATACTGCCTAAAACAAAAGATAAAAATGAACCCTTGCCAGCAGCAAGCACACACGATCACACTTGTCCCTAGAAGAAGCAACAGATCATATGCTCACACCAAGATCTTTCAAGGACTGTAAAGTACAGAGAATAACAGATTCATCCTAGAGAAGGAACAAATGTACTCAAGGAGATTGGCAAAAATGTGCTTCCGACTATTGGAAGCATACCTTATTGAGGCACTCCACAGGTTCTCTACAAAAGACTCCTCACGTTATTATTCAAGTTGAGTACATTTTTTTGTTATATTCAATATTGATTTATCAAACGTTTCTGTTTGAAAGAATTATATTTCATTCCATTTCCATGTTTTTCATTATCGTACATTATATTGTCACTTTGCGCAATTGCTCCAATGCATTTCGGGCTCAACGCCCTTCTTCTGGGAGCTTATGTGTGTTCAAAGGTCTAGTGTCATGGTCGTTTCAAAAATGAGCGCCAGCTCTTTCCGCGTTCTCCAGTTTTCAAAAAGGTGTCCCAGAAGCGTTTGATAAATCAATATTGAATATAACAAATAAATGAACTCAACTTCAATAATAACGCGAGGAGTCTTTTGTAGAGAACCTGTGGAGTGCCTAAATAAGGGATGCTTCCAATAGTCAGAAGCACATTTTTGTCATATTTCGCTTGACGTGTTGGATGGACATGCCACCTTGAGAGCACCCAACTTGAGAAAAATATATGTACAAACTGTACTGCAAATCTATATGAAATTTAGCCTTAAACTGATAGGCTGTGCACCGCCACACTAACTTGCACTCAAGGAGATTGGCAACATTCAACCTCCATACAGAATAATTAATGCAAAGATCATTGCAGGAAAATAAAGAAGAGCCTTTAAGGAAGCCTAAAATTCTCCCACCATGCATGGTATGGCATAAAAGAGCCTGAAGGAAAACTTTTTCTGACACTGCCTCTCAGATAACTTTAGACACAGAGCTCATATAATCCCCAAAATTAAACACATTAATGATATATACCTTCCAGTAAAGGAGGGTATATAAAGGGTAGAAAGATGTCTCTGTATATACTATACCAAAGTAAGGTATAGTGTACACACATTCCAGGGGTTCCCCAGAGGTATAGCAGAGGCTAAATTAGATAATCATCAACCGCTCTCTTTGTGGTAGTGTGGTCAAGGGGTTAGGCGTATCATGAGGGTGTGTTAGGCAAGTATTGTAGTCACTCAATCAAGGACTAATTACACACACTCAGAGACAGAATGTAGAGCAATTAGGTAGGTCAAAAAAAGGTATACTTATGTTTGATTTTTAGAACCAAGCACGACTTGTTACAGGTAATTGAACTATACTTTCAAATGCAAAACTTTACAAGGAGATGAAGTGGTGCTGTGGTTAAAATTGCAATTTTTACAGGTTTGTATTTGCCTTTAAGACAGTTTAAAATACATAGAGATTACTTTGGAATACTTTTAGATTACTTTTGGATTATATTGACAACTCAGGGTGATATGCTAGCTATGACACTGTGGATCCTACAATACCAAGGAAAGTAAGACACCTTCTGGTTTAAAGTACAGTTACTTTTCGATCATACAAAACACAGCTCAACACAACATCTTAGTAACAATAACTCGTAACATTGGTTCCTATGGGAAGAAGGGGGTTATCGGTCTGCAGGTAAGTAAACCACCTGCAAGAATAGTTTTTAGTGTTTAGGAACAAGGCTCCCCAGGGTAAAGTTAGGCACTCATGTCACACCACCAGAGGCACTAGGAAGGCGATGTGCAGAGTGCAGAGGCCCAATGCTAACCAATGGGGCGAGGGGGCTGTTGGTTGAGGGCTGTTTTAGAACAGGCCCCTTGGATCTGAAAGCCAAGCTCCCAGGGTTAAGGTCAGGGCAAAGGAGGTTCCACGTTGGCACCAAGTGCACACCACCAGGTACGCAGGGGGAGCAGAGTGCACGTTGCTTAGGAGGGGTCGGGAGCCCAATTCAATCCTACGGAGGTTGCCAGTTTTGGATTTCGGCTGCAAGCTCGGCCCTGGAAGTATTTCGGGAGGAACCAACAGTTGGGCAGGTAAGGTGAAGGCTCTGGAACATAGGGGCATCTCAGGTCCTCTTCTCCAGGGTGCAGGGCTGCTGGATGCAGCGGTGCCTCTTGAGGCATGATTTCACCGTAATGGGCCACTCGCAGTTGGGGTTCTCTATGCAGAGGCTGCAGGCGATGTTGCAAAGTCCTGGAGGGATCAACCCACAGTGGACTCAGACTCTGTAGCCCTGGGGGAGCTTACCGTGACTGGAGGGCCACTTGGACTCAGGCTATAGGCGATGGGTGCAGTGATGGTCCCAGGCATCGAGTTTCTGCATCCTCAGCAGACTCAGAGTCTTTTTGTTAGTTTCTTTGGAACAGAGCTGCTATTCGCAGGAGGTCCTGTCACAGGAATACCATCTGGTGCACTAAAAGTGGATATGACAATGCCCTAACAAGGACTTAACCACCTATACAATCCAAGTACAGGGCCAATATCACATAAACAGAGAATGAAAAATTTGGACTCTGTATTCATTCACTTATCATGGAGGCGTCTTAATGCTGCATCGGTCTGAGCCCCAAAGAGATGGGCACCATCAAATGGCATGTTGACCAAAGTCGACCGTACAGCCGCCATAAAACCTGAAGCTGCAAACAAAGCACAACGCCGTACCACCACCACAGATGCCATGGCTCGACCTACAGAATCTGTAGTGTCCATGTCACACCTAATGAAAAGCTTAGATGCCTGTTAACCATCTCTTATGAAACCAGCCACCTCAGAATGGGGGTTATCGGGAAGAGAATGCAAAGAATCCCACAATGCATGGGAAAATTGCCTTATCACACAAGCTGTGCTGGTAGATCTCAAGGCAGAGCTGGCAGAAGCAAAGTTGTGTTTGCCACATGCATCTGGACTCCTAGAATCCTTATTTGCTGGAATCTTGGGCACAGAATCAACATCATGAGAACATGTTGCAGCCTCAACCACCAGGCTACGAGTGGAAAGATGTCTATGGAGACAAACTGGGTCTCCAGGTGCAGGCAAATGTCTGTGAACGATATCCCGATCTAATGAGACTGCTGACTCAGGCTTGGCCCAAGTTCCTAATAAAATATCAAACAGGGCCTAACTGTACGGAAAAACAGGCTCTTCCCCAGTCTGTCCTTGATAAAGGACATCAATCAGAGGGCTTACAGACCTATACACTGCAGGTAGCGAAAATTCTAAGACTGTGGCCACTCTCCTCAGCATGTCTACAAAGGTAGGCTCATAGTGGCACTGTGAGCTAGCTGGTCTCCAGACTAACATATTCTTTGGGGGTGCCTGGAATCAGTCTGGACACCAATCCCTTAGTTTATGTTCTCTAAGCACGCTTAGACTTGTCGTGTAGTTCATACTATATAGGATCTGCACGTTTAGAAAACTAATGGTATTGGTGTTCAGACTGATTCCAGGCACCCGTAAAAGTATATGTTAGTCTGTAGACCAGCTAGCTCGCAGTGCCACTATGAGCCCCTCTTACCGAGGAGCGAATAGTTTCCGGTAACTATTGAAGATGACAACCCTGACCCCTCATGGATCGTGGAAACAGTACAGTACTTTTTGCTTAGTCAATCGTGCTCACTTGTTCTCAGAGAGATATAAAGAATAAACGGTGGGGATGTTTTCAATAAGCATATATTAAACCAGTGTCATTCTAGTATAAAATACGTAGGCTGCAACAACCATGAGACAGAAACTGATATATACGATTATGAGAACAAATAGAGTAAAGAAAAGTGGAGAAGTGTGGCTCACTGGTTAGAGGAGGCAGACCTGGAAGCAGAGGTCAGCCTGGGACCAGGGTTCAATCCCCGGCTCGGCGGGGTCTTGAGTCCTAAAATGTCCATGGACTCGACAATTCTCGCTCCGGTGCATACTCGATTCACGGGTTCACACTCTGCGACTCTGGGCAATAGCTTGCTTAATCTCCACAACGGCCCCTCGCGGCGGGATGCCTGGCTTTCACCTTGCGGATACCCTGCTGGGGTTATCTCACAGGGGAATACCAGGATGGGTTCCCTAAGCAAGCGCTTAGAGACCGGTTGGTGATTTGCGCTATATAAATTCCTTTACATTTACAGAAAAGGGAGAATTCAACCATAGTGCTAAAACATTGAATATATGCAGGCATATAGATACATAACATTAATAATGCATACACTTCCAATACAATACAAACCCTAACTAGATGTACCTAGATGTACCTAGCATGTATGTAGGTGTATAGCCAGGAATCCCCTTAGTACAGAGCCAACCCCATTACCTGATGTGGGAGAGCGAAGGACCCCGTCTTGGTCTCGAGATGGACACCCTGCAAGGGATGTCAGATTACTGGGCGCTGCAGTGTCTGCGTGCAGGAACCTCAGCGTCATGCGTCAGCATGGATGTCTTTCTCCTCTGGTCTGCCCAGCAAAGATGTAGTGCTTATATACCCGAAAGGTACCCTCAGGTGTTCTACCTAGAAGTGTACTTTGGGCATGTTGGGCAAGTATGATGATAGAGGTGACCCTTACACCGAGTTATTATGCAGAAGATGGTAATAATGCTGTGATACTGAGAATCCTCATGCATAATACATGAGGCTAGTTTTCAGAGAAACCCACACAACAGTCATGTATCACCTAACTAGGTAAAAGGTCAGCGCTAGACCCATTGTGTAAAACAATGGTAGGACATATGTAGGTAAATGTTTGTGTAACTACATATGCCTTTACTGGGTTACATTGAGGTTCATAACACACACTCCTCATATGACTGGACCACATAATATTTAATGCTAGAATATGTCTGTTTTAAAAGCATAAAAACATTGCTAAAATGTGTCTATAATCATCAACAAAAAAATATGTGTCAAAAAATGATGTATAGGTAAAAAAGAAAATTTAAGTCCTCTATAAAGTCAATATACTGTCAGATCAACTGAGCATGCCGAAAGCCATAGTGCTCAATGAGAGCAGAAGAGGAAAATTAAAACAAAAATTATGTTTTCAAATTCCAGTTTGTTGTTTTTGAAAAAGCCAAATTGTTCCCAGCACACGGAGAGCCAAATGTTTATGTTTCCTGTGTGGGACTTACAACATCACTTGCCTGCCTTCGCAGACAACGGTTCCTGTGACACCTCTTGGATCAGGTCAATGGAGCCATGGGCGTCCGCAGGGGGGGCAAGGGGGGGGCAAGGTGGGGCAAGGTGGGGCGCTTGCCCCCCCCCCGACCTGGATCGCAAGTCTGTCCCGTGGGCAGCGCCCTCCCTTGGGGTGTTCAGTCGAGGTGCAGCTGCAAGGCCCGAGGCGGGCCCCCCTCTTGGGCCATGCTGCCATGGGCTGAAAAGGTAATATGACCCCTGGATTCCTTTCAGCTGTGGCAGAATGGGCAGGGGTGGTTTTGTGGCAGTGATCAGCTTTCTTTGCTGGCAACTCTCTCTTATCCTAATCGCTGAATCTGCATGAAAATTGCAGATGCTTGAATTGGCCGTAGGTGTGAAGTGAGCTCTGCCCCTGCACGAATGAAAGGCAGAGCATCCTGCAGGGCTCACAACAAAAAAACTGAGTGACCTTAGTGTCACAATCGGCGCTGCTCAGATTCAATGAAGGGAAAAGGAGAAGAGCAGATAATGGAGAGAGAGGCTATTCTTTTCTTTTTTTTGCAACTGTTTTCTTGTTTTTTTTTTCCAAACAAGCATGTGCATCCAAAAGAGACATAAATAGAGTTAAACATAAATAGTGACATCAGTTGAATATAAGCACTTGGGGGTAGATTTACAAGATCCATGCGCAGCTGGTGCATCACGTTGTGTGACGCACCAGTGGCGCAGCCTGCTAAGGGATATTTAAAAGCACAGGTAAAGTCACCCTGCGTGAATTAACCTGTGCTTGTATCACCCCTGTTCAATTTGGGGTGGGAAATGGGTGTTGCTGTGGGTGTTCCTACGCAATACCCATGTCCACTGATGCATTTCTAGATTTACGAGAAATCGTAAACCTGGAAATGCATCAGTTTGCTGCGCCACCCTAGGGGAACGAGGAGAAATGCATTCATTTCTCCTTGTTTTTTCCTCTTTCAATGCGTGCTGCATTCTACAGAACTCATTGAAAGGAGAAAATGCCTACAGTGATTGCTTTTGTGAAGGAAGGGGCCCCTTCAGGAACAAAAGCAATCTCCCCATGGTGCAGGCATCCTTGCACCATGGTGCAAGGGTGCCTGAGCCGGCGCATGGCAGCTGTTTGTGCACCAGCGCAGGTGAGAGCACAGGAATGCGACATATCATTGTAGATATGTCGATTTTCTGTGCTCTGAAAGTGCCGCAGCGTGGCGCAGCCAAAGGGCTTGCGGTGGCGCGCTCTGGCACTTTCTTGTACATCTGCCCATTTGTGTATTTTTATTTTCATGTAATTTACATAAAAAAGGAATCATGAAAAATTGGGTCAGTAAAAGAATAGTGGAGAAGATAACATTGAGTTGGTAGGAGGTAAGGAGGGGTGACCCCCACATCCATTCTTACCACCCTGAGAGGAGTGCAACGAACACTTCAAGATACACCCAAGTTATGCCACTCTCCATTACTTGTTTTACACATCTGAAAAGGTTGCGCTACTCCCCGGCATCATGTTTGTTCATATCTGAAATACTGAATTCAGGTGTTCCTGGGTCCATCTAAGGAGGTCTGGTGTCTACTTTTCCTTTTAATAGAAGTATCGACGGAGAGGCACATCTAAAAGGGGCTAGACAAACAAAAGAAGGTAATAGGTGGGGGAGATGACAGAGCAGCAGAGGTGAGATCTGAACATAAGGGGCAAAACAACTATATAGAACAAGACGCTTAAGGAAAGGGAGATGGGGAAGGAGTGATGTGTATGTAATGATAGAATCAATGAGAGAAGGGAAGAGTTTTGTTAGGTAAAAGGAATAGCATGCAAAAGAGAAATGAATCAGGCTTGGGGACAGTGGGATGATGGAAGAGGAGAGAATGCTGTAAATAAAACAAGAGCAGTTGCGTAACCCAAAATGATGGGGCCCGCTCCGCAGAATGTGATAATGGGCCCCTGAGTCTCCCACATCTCACAGATATTCATTGGTCCTGGGCTGAATGGGAGCCCAGTGATGGGTTGGGGGCCTCCTGAAGTGTTGTGGGCCCATCTGTGCTGCAGGGGCCTGCATTGCGTCCTGGCACAAGAGGTGAAGCAAGGTAAGAGACCGGGGAGAAGAGTGGTAAATAGCAGTGCATGTAGGGCAGAGGTGGAAGCTTGAGGGACAGAAACAGTGAATTGAGGGTAGAGGTGAGAGAAAATAAAACATGAAGAGTTGAGCATGGAAGGGAGAGGCGTACATAAAGGGGGCAGAACCAGTGAACAAAGTTGAGGCTGGAGAGAAAGATGAAAGGAAGTGCTTGGATAGGAGAGGTAGATATAAGAGAAGCGGAGCCATCAGGAGAACTTACGTGTCATGGAGAGGGTATGGTAAGTGTTGGATGTAAGAGGGCAGGACAACCAAGAGCAGGTAAGAGGCAGGGGGAGAGAGGCAGGGGAGAGGTAGAATATAGGGAGGTAGAATCAGTGAGGGAACAATAGAGGCTGTGACGAGATGAGAGGTGAAAGGTTCAGTAGGTAGGTAAGAGGTGAGTGTAGTAGAGGCAGAATTAGTGAGAAAGGAAAGAGACAGTAGTAGAGATAAAGTGAAGTGTCGAGCATGGAAGGGAGACGCGGATATAAGAGAGGCAGTAACAGTGAGACAAGGTAAGAGGCAGGGAGGTATAAGAGAAGAGGTGGGTGTAAAGGGGACAGATCAGCAAAAAACACCAGGAGGCTGGAGGAAGAAATGAGAAGTGGATGGAAGTACATGCATGGGACATGTAGAAGTAAGATAGGTGGAACAATCAAGAAACCTTACACAGAGAACATAGAGGAAATGGTGAGAGGTGGATGCAGAAGGCCAGAATCAGTGAGAAAGGTAAGAGGCAGGGGGAGAGATGAGGCAAACATCATGGAGGAGAAAGGTGGATATAAGAGGGACATAATGAGAAAGAGAAGCAGCAATGTTGGGATAGCAGAGAGTTTGATGTTAAAGGGCAGAATCCACAAAATAAGGTTTGAGGAAGAGACGAGAATAAGAGTAGAGGATGAATGGAAATAGGTGGTGTAAGTGGCAAAATCAGTGAGAAACTAATAGAGTGTTCAGGAGGATGGAAATGTATAGAAGATGTAAATGGGGAAGAGCCAGTGAAAAAAAGTTATAAGGCTGGGGGAGAGATGAGCAGTGAAGGTAGTGCATGGATAGGAGTCAAGGCTATAAGAGAGACATACCCAGCAAGAGCACATAGGCAGAGTGGCAAGAGAGAGAAGTGGATGGAAGAGAGAAGAACCACCAAAAGATATTAAGAGGTTGGATGAAGTGGGAAAGAGGAGGAGAAGGTAGATGTAAGATGTGCAGAACCAGCAAGGGAACTTTAAAGGCTTGGTGAGGGATTAGAAATGAAGATTAGATCAGGAAGGTAGAGTTTGATGTAAGAAGGGAAGAATCAGCAATCAATCAATCAGTGAATTTGTAAAGAGCGCTACTTACCCGCCAGGGTCTCAAGGCGCTGCTACTGCTCGAAGAGCCAGGTCTTGAGGAGCCTTCTGAAGGTGGTCAGGTCCTGTGACTGCCGTGGATGGGTGGGGAGGGTGTTCCAGGTTTTTGCAGCAAGGAAGGAGAAGGATCTGCCACCGGAGGTCGTTTGTTGGATGCGTGGGATGGCGGCAAGGCTGGCGGAGCGGAGCTGGCGGTTGGGGGTGTAGAAGTTGAGTCTGTCGTTCAGGTATGCTGGTCCGGTGTTGTGGAGTGCTTTGTGTGCGTGGGTGAGGTGTTTGAAGGTGATCCTCTTGTTGATGGGGAGCCAGTGCAGGTCTCTGAGGTGGGGGGAAGATGTGGCTGCGGCGGGGAGTGTTGAGGATCAGTCAGGCTGAGGCGTTCTGAATGCGTTGTAGTCGTTGCAAATGTTTTGCCGGGATTCCTGCGTAGAGTGCGTTGCCGTAGTCTAGCCTGCTGCTGACGAGGGCTTGGGTCACTGTTCTCGTTTCGGTCGGGATCCACTTGTAGATCCTGCGAAGCATGAGGAGGGTGTTGTAGCAGGAGTAGGAGATGGCGTTGACCAGCATTCGACATGGAGAGGGAGGAGTCGAGGGTGAATCCTAGGTTGCGTGCGTGCTTCGTGGGTGTTGGAGCTGCTCCCAGTGCGGTCGGCCACCAGGAGTCGTCCCAAGCAGAGGGGGTCGAACCTAGGATGAGGACCTCCGTCTTGTCTGAGTTCAGTTTCAGACAGATGTTCCTCATCTACTCAACGACGGTCTTTATTCCCTAGTGGAGGTTGGTTTTGGTGGTTGTGTGGGTCCTTGGTGAGGGAGAGGATGAGCTGGGTGTCGTTGGCTTAGGAGATGATGTTCAGGTTGTGCTGGCGGGCTACTTGTGCGAGGGGGGCCATGTAGACATTGAACAGGGTCGGGCAGAGGGATGAGCCCTGGGGTACGCCGCAGATGAAGTCGGTGGCTTCGGATCGGAAGGGCGGGAGGCGGACTCTCTGGGTTCTGCTGGAGAGGAAGGACGTGGTCCAGTCCAGGACCTTCTACTGGATTCCGGCTTCTTGGAGGCGTGTTCTTAGTGTGCGGTGGCAGACCGTGTTGAAAGTGGCTGACAGGTCCAGGAGGTTGAGGGCTGAGGTTTCGCCATTGTCTAACTGGCACCTGATGTCGTCAGTGGTGTTGATAAGGGCAGTCTCGGTGCTGTGGTTGCGTCTGAATCCGGACTGGGATGGGTCTAGAATGCTGTTGTCCTCGAGGTGGCGGGTCAGCTGCATGTTGGCAATTTTCTCGATGACCTTCGCCGGGAAGAGGAGCAAGGAGATGGGCCGGAAGTTCTTGAGGTCTTTGGGGTCCGCCGTGGGTTTTTTGAGTAGGGCGTTGATTTAGGCGTGCTTCCAGCTTTCCAGGAATGTCGCTGTGTCGAAGGAGATGTTGATGGTCTTTCGCAGATGGGGTGCGATGGTTGCGTCAGCTTTGTTGAAAACGTGGTGTGGGCAGGGGTCTGATGGAGAAGCTGAGTGGATGGAGTTCATGACCTTGTGTGTCTCTTCGACGTTGACGTGGGACCAGGAGGTCAGCTGGTTGGTGCAGGTGGCATTCGGGGTGTGGTCTGTTGCGGTCGGGGCAGATGAGGAGTTGAAGCTGTTGTGCATGTCGGCGATCTTGCGATGGAAGAAGGTGGCCAGTGAGTCGCACAGCTGCTGCGAGGGTGGGATGTCGTTGGTGTTGGCGCTGGGGTTGGAGAGTTCCTTCACTATGTTGAAAAATTCTTTGCTGTCGTGTGCATTATCCAGTCGGGCTTTGAAGGAAGATCTCTTGGCGGTTCCGATGAGGTGGTGATGTCTGCGGATGGCGTCCTTGTGGGCTGCGTGGCTGTCTGGTGCACAGTCGTGGAGCCATTTCTTCTCCAGCTTCCGGCATGTTCGTTTGGAGATCTGGAGTTCTTCGGTGAACCAGGCGGCTTTCTTGCTGGGGTGGTTGATGGAGGGTTTCTTGATCGGAGCGAGGGTGTTGGCGCAGTCGTTGATTACCTGTCTGAAGTTTCGGGCAGCGGCATCTGACGGTGGGGTCGGTGGGTGGGTTTTGGGTGAGGGTGGAGGTCAGCTGGTCTTCGGTAACTTTGCTCCAGAAGAGGTGAAGCAGCTGTTGGGTGCTATGGTGCGTGGTTGGTTTCTTGAAGGTGAAGTGGATGCATCGGTGGTCAGTCCAGTGGAGTTCGGTGGTGTGGTTGAAGGTGACGTGGGTGCTTGTGGAGAAGACAGGGTCGAGCGTGTGGCCGGCGGCCTGGGTGGGTTCGGTGATGAGTTGTCGGAGGCCAAGGTTGGCGAGGTTGGCGATCAGGGTGGTGGAGTTGGCATCGTTGTTGCTCTCGAGTTGGAAGTTCAGGTCCCCGAGGAGGATGTAGTCCGTGGAGGCGAGTGCGTGGGTGCTGACGAGGTCAGCGGTGGACTCGCTGAACTGAGCCCGGGGTCCGGGGGGTCTGTAGATGAGTTTTCCTCTGAGGGTGATGTTGGGGTCGGTGTGGATCTGGAAGTGAAGGTGTTCGGCGGAGTTGAGGGAGTCGTCTGTGAGGGTGTGGACCTGGAGGGTAGACTTGTGGACGATGGCTATTCCTCCTCCAATCCCGTTGGTGCGGGATCTGCGGGAGATCTGTTAGGCGTCCGGGATGGCTATGGTGATGTCAGGTGCTGAGGAGTCGTTCCACCAGGTCTCGGTCAGGTGGTGTTGAGCAGGTCCAAGAGCTCGACGGCGTGCTTTTGTGCGGAGCGGTTGTGGAGTATGCAACGAAGGTGGTTGGGTCCATTCCTTGGGGTTTTGGTGGTTCTGTCAGAAGTGAAGTTGCAGGTGTGGCAGGAAAAGGGTCCGTGGGTGCATTTTGGGGCGGCATGGAAGCTGCTGTGGTCTTGGCCGGTGTTGAGAGCGTGGAGAGTGTTGGCGTTGTATCGAATTCTGGTGTTGTAGCGTGTGCGGGGTCCAGGGGTTCTGCGCTGGGCGCGGTCCAGGTGCAGATGGGCGCACATGGGCTTGCCTTTGGCACGCAAGTGGCGTGCCCGCTGCACGCGTCCGCTGCGCGTCCGGGCATCGGCAGCCATATAAGGCGTGGAGGGAGGGAGGAGCAGCTAGGAGGTGGGAGTGGGGCGGCGAGGAGGCGTGGCCGCGGGGGACAGCGGCAGGAAACAACGGGTCACAGAGAGCAAAAAGGGCGGTGGGGGGGCAGGTGGGCTACAAACGGTAAAATACAGGAACAGACTGAAAACAATATACAAACAGGCAGGAGGGAGAAAAACAGATAATCAAACCACAGTCAGAACGGTGACCCTGGGCACAGGAGGATCGATCCCACACTAAGAGCGGCAGCAGCGGGGTGGCCGCGCACAGGTGGAGCTGTTCGGTGGCAGGGGAGCCACCCGGCCCTTAAGCAGGGTCAGAGGTCACCCCTCAGAGGAGAGGGAAGGCGGAAGGGGAGAGGTGTATGTAATGGGGCAGGAACAGCAAGAGAAGATAAAGGAAAGGGGAGAAGGAAAAGGCATACCAGTATTTAGGATGGCATAACCAACAGAGAAGATAAAGACTGGGTGGAGAGTTGAGAGGTGAAGAGTAGGGCAGGGAGGAGAGATGTGAATGTAAGAGGGGCAGAATCAGCAAGCAAATATGAGAGGAAAGGTGGGAAGATGACATGTAAAGAGTAGAGCATGGCGGTATTAGGACCAAGAGCAATGTAAAAGTGGCATAACTAGAGAGAAAAAAATGTGATCCTTATCAACTGTTTTCCTTATATTAGTTTATAAAATGTGTACTGCAGCTTTATATTCATAAATGTGGTATTTTAAAACCATACTCCTTATGTTTTGCAAGGATTTAAGAAATGGGCATTGACATTCTTGCTTTTTGGAGTTGGTTTACACCTTTTAGATACAAAACGTTGCTTAAATTGGCAGTCAGATTACGGCATGTTTTGCTTCTTTCTGGTATTAATGTTGTGTGGAAGAAATAAGTATTGGTATGACTCTCACCCTTTAGGTGGGTCTTCGTTTGGGTGAACTGCAGAGCTTTGGTGACATTGTGGTGGTTGTGTACTGTCTGTGAATATACATTTTTTGGGACAGTATCAGTCATATGTATAGGGTGACGGACACAACTTTTCCAGCTTTGAATTGCCATACCAGTGCATTCTGGGAGCTGTAGTCTAGGTTAATTTTAATTTCAACCAATTGGTCGAACACACTAGCTAATAATGTAAAAGCAAAACCCAGGTCTGGAAAGTAATTCTCCCCATCGCTTGCAGTCATCCTGTCGCCTTAATTATGTAGCACCAAAGAGCAGTGTCTCAGAAAGGAAGAACTCTTCCTTGGTGTATTTGAGGGATGCAGTTCTTACGAAGAAGTGTCTGCAAAGTGCTATGCTTCTGTTGGGATCTGTGTGAGGTGTCACTATTTTGAACAAAATTTAACCTCAAGCTCCATTGGGGCATTGTCAGTGTGAAATGCAGCTCTTTAGGCAGGAATGGGTCTGGAGACTATACATGTGTTTGTATGCAATGGTGTCAACATGGGATGTGCATATTTGAAGCAACTTCTTTTGGGCTAGCAACTGGAGAAGTATCTCTTTGGGCTCAAACTAATTGGCTTGTCATTGAAGGACGAAAAGGAGCAATGAAATCAGCACAGACAAACTTTAAAGTTAAATAAAGTTCATGTTATTATTGAGACAAGAAAAAACTAAAAATAATTCTTCAACTAATAAAATGGTCACAAAAAAAACGAATACATCATACTATTACCATCTACTATGCAATAACCTAGCCTGTATTTGACTCTCGGCTATCTCTCTCACCACTTTACCTAGTTCTTTGGGTTCTTGGCCCTGTCCACTTTGCATTGGCATATTGGTCTCCTCTTAGGCCTACGAGAAACCTTCTTCACACTGATCTTTTAGTCCTTTCTCAAACTTAACGGTATCAGGCCAGCACTGCCATATCTCAGTGATTCCAGGTTATATAATGTCTGACCCAGGCCCTCTAGGCACATTAAGGAATGTTCACTTGACTTGCTAACCCACCTCCTTTTTCTTAAAACTAGAAGCAACTGTATTCGTCCATCTCCACCATTTGGTCATCCCTCATCAATCCCCAGCAAGTCTTACTTGATATGATTTATTGCTTCCGGCCCGGCCTGTTTAACAGATTACTTTTCTCCTTAATGTTTATTGGTTAGGCCAGGGCATCTGTGTCCTAGCTTTAGCAACACCAGAAAGAGCTGGAGCTACCTCATAAACCCCCCATCTACAGTACTTGTTTACTCTCACCACATCACCTTTTTAGAATCAAGCTAATCCTCCATTTTCTTGCCTCCCTACTCCTAGCTGAATGCAACTCCCAAGTCTGTCAGAACTCCTTCTCACCAAACCCATGAACTCCAATTCTGTCCATCCTTATTGTTTGCCTTTTGGTCTCTTCCTCTGTTCTAAAGAGGTATGCATTCAAGGACATGTAGCCTTGCCAAGTCTGTGTTCAATGACTGGCAGAGTAAACTTAAAACCTACCCATTTATCAGTCCCCTGCTTTCCTTGTTTCAGTTTTCCTGCACCTGGTCTTTACTTCTGGACCGAGATCTCCCTCTATTGCTTTTCCACAGACTCTAAAGAGGACTTTCCTCTGTCCAAGTAGATAGATGGAATCATTCATGGCTTTGGTATTTAATGAGTTGCTTCATTAATATTGTTCTAAAATGTAATGTAATGTAATGTAAATGTAATGATGATACTTGTAAAGCGCACCGTTACCCCATCTCGGGGTGTCCTGGCGCTGAAGACCGCTGGGGAACCCGTCCTGGCTTTCCTGTGAGATGCTCCCTTCTGGGTATCTCCAAGGTGAAACCAGGCATCCCCGGCGTCTGTGGGGGGCCGTTGTAGAGATGAGGCAAGCTTAATGCCCAGAGTTGCCGAGTGTGATCCCTGGTTAGAGTAGGCACCGAGGCGAGAATTATCGAGTCCGTTGACCCTGGTTCACAACCCTGCCGCGTCGGGAATTGATCCCAGGTCCCGGGCCGTTCTCTGCTTCCGGGTCCGCCGCCTCTAACCAGTGAGCCTCATATCTCCACTCTAGACAATGTGGCTTAGCGAGGCTGATCCTACTAGCTCTTGAATTTGACACAATCGTCCACTCTATCATCAATGAAAGGTTTGCTGATGTGGATCTCTCTAGAACCACATCTATCTGATTCAGATTTCTTTTTCCAGCCATTTTTTGTTTTTCCTCTGTTTCATTGTAGTTGCCAGGTCTTCTGCTGTGGCGCCTCAAGAGCTTTTTCTCTTCCCCCCTCCCATGGGTATCTTTGTTTATTTAAGCTTGTTGTCTTATTAGATTTTTTATTTATTTATTTAATACTTTTGCTCAATCATTTCAGAGGATGGTGATGAAGTAAAATATAGCCCCCCCCCCCCCTGGAAAAATGTCTGTGTACATCCATGAATGGCGCAAAGGTGATCTTCTCCAGTTCCCATAGCCGTTGCTGAGGGAGCTATTGATGCATGTAAGCCTGGTGCAGAGCTGGTGTCCATTTGGCTCCAAGAATGCCGACATCAGGATTGGAATACGCTGAGGACACTGCACTACATGGGCCTTTAGTGGGTCCAGCAGTACATTCACGTCCGGAGGCCCAACCGATGAAAGTGTTAGACAAATGTCTAACATGCATTCTTGTCCGCAGAATAAGCAGCGGAGTACAGGCAAGACACAGTTGACCCAGACTGATTTGAATGACAGAAACCAATATCTCCTTGCAATTTGGGACATCCATTGCGTAGCACAAAAATTAAAACCAGGATACCCCCAACAAGTTGCAGGATCAACGGATGACCTCTGAAAATTCTTCCAAATATTGAGTATATTAAAAATGGAATACTCTGAAAAACATCGGAAAGGTGTTAAAAAGCCCAGGACCCTATGGTTTTAAATAGGTTTACCACCGAACACTTCATGGATATGGTATCAACGAACACAGGGAGCCAAAATACCCAAATATTCCTTTGGAGACTTCAATCTCCATTGGGACGATCACAATGATGAAATAGTCAATAGTCTCAAAAATGTCCTAGATGACCTAGACCTCACCCAAATTTGTAACAGCCCTAAGCACGATAAAGGTTCAATCCTGGATATAATAATCTCGAAAAGAGATTCCATTCAGCTAGAATCGATCCAACCCTGTGACAGGTCAAACCATCATATTATAACCTTTTTTATCAAGGAAATTGTGAAACTTAACTTGGTTCAATACACAAGACCAAAAGTATGGAAAAGACACCTGAAAAAAATCAACCCTAACATTTTACCATCCTCCAGCTACAAACTACTTCTGCCCCCTGCAGGGTCTTCTGAAGTCCATGATCTCACCAATCATTACCTCAATGCCATCACCTCGATAATAAATGAGGTAGTCCCTCTTCAACTAAAGAGAGCCTCCATAAAAGATTCTAAGCCTTGGTACAATGCAATACTCAACGAGGACAGACGACCGCTCAGAACATCTGAACGCGCCTGGAGATCAGTTCCATCCACCAATCACCTCAAGATTCTAAGGAAAAAGAGAAATGCATATTACCGAAAGATCAAGCACACTAAAGCTGACTTCTTCCGCCTCCAACTAGACCAAGCAAGAAATCGTCCCCAAAAACTTTTTGAATTAATCAAAACCCAATCTAAGGAGGCACCTCAACGTCCACAAGACATATCGTGCCCGCAATCAAACTGTGAAGAATTTTCTGCCTTCTTCACTCAGAAGACTGACAACATCAAGAAGGACCTCTTAAATGATCTAATCTTACACTCGGGAACGCATACAAATACCTCCCCAGCAATTCCAATTGCGCCATACCGAATCCCATTGAAGCCTGACCTAAAAAATAACGCAGCTTGGGTCACCCTTTACCACTTATTCTGAAGAAGCCATAGGCAAAATACTCAGTGTCCTGAACCCTGCCAATCACTTCACCGATCCTCTCCCCGCAAATGCTGTTAAAGTCTTAACTCCACTGCTTCTGCCTCTCTGGACCAAGATCATAAACAGTTCACTTCAACAAGGTAGCATCCCGGACACCCTCAAAGTTGGTCAGGTATCACCCATTCTAAAGAAGCCCACGGCCGACCCTACGGACCTAAACAACTATCGCCCTATTTCCATTATTCCTACCTTGGCCAAACTATTGGAAAAATGTGTTCACCTCTAACTGACAAGGCATATTGATCACTTTGACCGTCTTAACAAACAACAATCAGGATTCCGAGCAGGTCACAGCACTGAATCACCCATGACACATATAATTGACGACGCGCTGCAAATCCTTGATCAAAATGGAGCCTGCTTACTCATCCTGCTAGACCTCTCCTCAGCCTTTGATACGGTCAAACATGAGAACCTGATAGATCTCCTGAAACATAGAATGGGATTATTAGGGGCAGTGCGGTTTACCTCATTTCTCCAAAATCAGACACAACAATTCAAGGTCAACAACTCCCTGTCCAAACCTGTCCCAGTAACTTTGGGAGTCCCGCAAGGGTCCTCTCTATCCCCAACATTGTTTAATCTTTTCATGGAACCACTCACCGAAAATCTACACGCGTCTAACTTGCAATATCACATGTACGCTGACGACACACAACTATACCTAAAGATCCATACCTTAGATGACATCAAATTGCTTAATACAACGCTTAGGAATACCCAGACATGGCTGGCAGAAAACCATCTCAAATTGAATGCCCTAAAAAACAAATTCCTTCTAATAGCTTCACCCGCCCAAGTCCCCATAATGCAAGACTGGATTAAACATCTTACGGCATTCAACGTTCAGCCAACCATCGTGGACTCAGCAAAATCACTAGGAATAACTCTTGACAGTAACCTCAATATGCAAAAACACATCAGCAACGCTACAAAGGGAGTAAACTACTTCCAGATAAACACACTGAGGAAGCTGAAACCCTTCCTGCCATCCAATGACTTCAAGCAAGCAGTACAAACTCTAGGTATACCTAGAGTGGAGTGCGGAAGTGTCTCTCTTTGTGGCCTACCCAAAGCTTCAACTGCACTGTTAAGTGCCTCAAACAATGCTGCAGCTAGACTCATCACTGGTTCTAAAAGAAGTTCCCACATCTCCCCGGATCTACAATCCTAGATTTGGCTACCTCTGGAAGCCAGAATTCATTAGAAAATAGCGTGTATGACGCATAAAGCCTTTTATCACAAAGCACCCAGCTATCTGGCACAGAAACTGACGATCTCTGGTGCGATCAGATCTTCAAGAAGTGCGGAATACCTACTACTGAAACTGCAAAGATTCAACAAGAAGAAAACATACAACCGAACCTTCTCTGGGATGGTGCCCAGAATCTGGAATGCCTTACCCCCATAAACCAGACTTAACCCCTCCACTGATCTTTAAAAAAGGAAGTAAAATCGATTCTCATGGCCAAATTCACCTGAGTATGGTCTATAGAAATTTCGAGACCAATCGCACCCGAGCTACTAACCTTATTATAACAAGGGACCATGTAAGCAACCTAGACATTATATCTTCCCTCTGTTTTACGCAATGGGATAATTTTTGGTGTTGTACCTTACTACTTTGCTTTTACAAGATGTTATGTATACGTGCTTTGATTTGCTTTTATTTGATGTATAAAGAACTTTACTTACTGTATAGCGCTCTGATATCCACAAGGGTCTGGTTCACGCTCTATAAAACTTTGAAGATAAATAAATAAATATCTCACTTGTATCAGACATCTTAACGATATGATATATCATTTCTCCGAAACAGAGCGGGAAGTTAGTTCGCACTAGGGCCTGTATCTCAGCTGAAGACCTTGAAACCTGTAGATCAAAGGTCTCACGAGCTGAGGTTAAGGCCACCTCTTTCTGTAAAAGTATGGCTTTCAATCAGCTCTGAGAATCAAATTGTATTAGGGAAACATTTATCGAAGGCCATAGCGGCTCCTCCCTGACTGTGTGGGTCGGTGGAAACAATACTTGCATACAACAAGTAACCCTGGCACTTACTGTGACCAGATATGCAATGCCTTGTAGCATCCTGCAACAACCTTAATCATTCAACATCAAATAACTCCTCTTCCAGAGTTGCTTGAACACCGTATGAATCATTGCAGCTGGGGACCCATTCAAGGTACAAGATAGGTTTGCAACCGAAACGTTGCAAGCTCTGTGAAGCATAATATCCTGACAAATTAAAGACCTAGTTAACGAATTCTCACAGTCTGAACCGCTGAGAAAGAATTCAGTGCCCCCATTTCTGCATCTAAATCTGTATGGTAACTCCCAAGATTCATGGATGTATTTCTCACAAAACTCTTCATACCTGCCTACCTGGTGGTAATGTTGACAACAATGAAATTGAAATGTCATCACTGGCAATATTATATGGCCATGGGTAGGCTGTTTGTTGTTTGGTGGTCCTCTCCCTCTGACTGCTATTAGCGCCGGGACGCCCCTTTGCTGGGGCAGCTGTGCGCTCTATAAGCCATATAACATAACATAACATTAACGATTCTGTGGAAGGTGATTCTACCATGGTGAAAGATAGTTGGTCCAATTTTTCAATGTGTAACAATGTATACTTTGCATCTCTTCCTGCCATTGTAGTCTGCCTTTCTTGTTAAAATAAGCAGAAAACAGAGATGTTCTGTTGATATATCACCAAGGCACATGACCAGAGTGCAATGATTGAAGCCCCCAGGTTGATAACAGAATTGATCGTAGCTGTGATTGCCCATGTTGAACAATGGACAAATACTGTTTCATAATATCTATAGCAGAATACACAATGTTGCCCAGTGAATAAATCCTTGATGTTAGTGTGGTCATACCATTGTCGACCACTGCCAAAGCCTTTTCTAGGTTAGAGTTCCTGTGGAAAAGGTTTAAACACTCAGAACTGTCTCGGTCCATGTCCATGTGATAAGCAATCCCCCCCAGACTGATCATCTATTATTTTTCTGCGGGGTATATCAGAAAGAAAGGAAGGAATATATTGCTCCGATTTTAAAGTGGTATCATTTTAAACAATGTCGGGTTGCACTTTATTTCCTAAAATCATTGTCTGACCCTTTAGTCTGCTTTGACATTTTTGTGGGCATGAATGAAAAAAAGGAAGCAGGTGGGCGCATTACTGGCTATGGTGTTTTCTCATAATTTTCCTGTCATCATTTTAATATTAGACAAATTGTATTTTCACTTACATTTTAACACCTTGGCTGCTAGAGGTTTTCCCCCCGGTGCTGCCCTTGCAGATTTACCATTGTTCATGACGAGCTCAGCTCATCATCAGCACAGCTCAACCATGCCTCATGACGAGCTGAGCTTGTCATAAGCATCGAAGGGGTTAAGTGGTTGTATGTGTATGCATTTGGAATTTTTATAATTAACATTTTACTCTGGCTTTTTTCTTAACCAATATGAATTGGAATTGAATGCGGACTGCTGTAGTTTGTTGCAGTTTTCTGTTTTTTATGTACTTTTATGATCTTAAATGGAAAGATCGAATAAAGTTTGTAAAGTAAAGTTTAGCCCTATCAATTTAACGTAATCTCTCCAAGGACTCCTGTAGAGAGATCTTCCATACGTCATTGTAAATATAGGAAAGCGTTTGACGTAGTTTTCGGGGACTAACAAAAAAAGTCTTAGATCCATGTCATCTGGAAGTAAAGATACGTGTTATTTCACCTGGGACAGTGTTGAGGTTTTTAGCCAGTCTAGTCATAACTTCTCAAAACTGTAGAATGCCACCACCCCGGATGTTCCTGTACATAGCACTGATCAGGCCTGTGGATACTCAATCCTTTGGTGGTACCCCTGAATCTTGACTGACACCTATTTGTGTCTAAAGGCCAAACCAACCATCCCTTCCAATTGGGGTCCGATGAATTGTATGAACCATCATGTATAATGTCATCCAGGTTATCCTCACTATGTTGTGTAAAATGTTGCCTTCCTTCAAAGTGTGAAAGCGAGGGAATCCAAGGTGTGTTCAAGTCCTTAATCTAGGCTAGTCCAACACAGGAGGTTTGTTGCACTGTATTCTTCATGAAGACAATCTGTTGTGGTACGAGACATACTCTAAATAATGATTCAGTTCAATGAACTTGCCAATCTTTAGTCCCCCAAACAGATTTTGTGTCTATAGTGTCCCTCCAAAAGTCGAACCCTTGTAAAGGCAGCTGGAAAATAAAGGAAGCAGAGTATATCTATTTCATGTTTGTAAGCACATTTATCCTTGCAGGTGCAACCTTGTAATAATATGAGGTCGGGTCTCAAGTGTTAAACCCAGAAAAATAAGCAAACGTGCAAACACTTGTCGAACTATCTTTTGGTGGTGCCGGCAATGTTCCCATTGATGGTAAGTAAACACATTGTGTGGGATACTTGCTTTGTGCAATAATTGATGACCATAATGATGATATCAATACATGGTGTCAAACTCAGATGTATCATCATACAATTCATGATTTGAAAAAGCAGCACTTTGTTCTAACTCAGACAGCGTGTGATTCAGTTTCAAAGTCCCAATCATCAGAGAATGTACTGGAGGTGATGATATCACTCAAAGAAATTTTAAATGCATGCAGTATTTTTCAAAAGTTCAGTGGGACCAAATACACCATATGAAACTCTATCTCAAACTATTCCTTCAGGAATTGGAACTGTTGTAATGTTCACAAACAACAAGTCTCTTCGTTCACAATGAGATGATGTATATGGTTTAAGGACCATGCTCACACGTCAGACTGCAGAGAGTTCTGGGAGATAATGTCCATTCAGGAGCAAGAAAAAGACAATCCCTATACCTATCCAGAAACTGGGAACAGTAGACCAATTTCAATCCAGAGCTGTAGCCAGGAAGAAACAAAGTAAGTCTTTTTCAGCCAAAGGCAGATATTATATACTCTTTCTTTTCAGGAAACAGGAGCTGGCGGAGATTCAGGTTCACTCGGATCTAGTGAGAAGGTATCAAAATTAATGAAGAAGCCAGATGCTGTTCAATCTATCTTTGGTAGCTCAGCTGGTTTTGTTGAACTGGCAGTTGACTCATTTTGTGGAATATTCACAAAGATATCGGTATTGGGCCAAATTGAGATCTGTGTTTCATTTGAATTTTGGTGTTGTTCAATTTCAATAGGTCAGAGTTCCATTTCATTGTTGGCAACTCCATTAATTCATAAAGTTGAATCTTCTGTTATCAGCCTTTCTGTCTGAACTTCCTGTATGGTAGCAAGAGGAGATCGGCGGCTACCCAGGAGCCCAAGCAGCCACCCATATAGTGTGGTTTGATAAGATCAATGGAGACACATCTCTTTTCTTTCTTGCCAGCAAGAGGCAGAAGAACTAGTGTTCTTGTTCCTTCAACAGCCAGGACAGTTACAGGCATTTTGTAAGATGGTCTAAATTATTTTTGTCCACAATCTTTTCTCTGACCAGGTCTCTGATCTTTGGAACCCAGGCAGGTCTTGCTGGAACAGCTTTAATTTCCCCAGTGGTGGAGAGTTTTACTTGTGAGAGGTCTGGCTGATTATCAATAGTGGTGTTTGTGGACGACAGATGTCGCAGTAAAGGACAAAGCCCTTGGAATGTTTGGTAAGACCTGATCACCAATAATGGTGTTTCAGCAACTGTTGCAGTGATTCTTGCCTGTGCTGAGCCCAGACCCTCGTGTGCAGCTAGTATTAAACCTAACCTGTGATCCATGTTTGGTATTACTCTATCCCCCACTCCTGGAATTTGACAGCTACCATTATCTGTTCGTCTATTCTTGTGCTAGAACAAGTGATTGCAGCAATGGCAGCAGTTCACACTGTCGCCTAGGCAGCTTCATCAGCCAATGAATTCTCCTTAATGTGCACGCCAACATGCTGATGACTCAGCAAATGAATCACTTGTGCCTGTGGCAAGCCTTTTTTTTTTTAGCTCTGCCACTTGTTCCCAGAGCAACTTGTGTTTTATTGTGCAACCTTTTGAATCTCTAACACATTCTGGCCCCAGTAGTGAAGATATTCATTATATGACTGGACACAGTAAAAAGAATTGCACACAATGAGTGTGGGGAGTTCATGATCCGTATTTTTTAGTGCCAGTACTAGCGCTTTTAGTTATGCCAGCTGTGCAATCTCCTAAAGACTACCTCTTCGTATTGCTAGGACGAAACTTACCGTCCTGCATACGACCCTCTACAATTGCACAAACTGCGCTGTATTGCTGTTTACTTCCTACAAAAGGCTGAGCAGAACTGTCAGTGTAAATTATGTATTCTTACTGATCTAGAGGCATTATTTCAATCAGGAGAGGATATTCTTGTTCGTACTGCACAAATGCCTATATTTTCAATGTAGAATCAAACTTGTAGTCTACATCTGTTGCAGTGAGAGAATGAGCCCACTGTATCCATCTTGGAAGCAGCGCTTTTGCATTCGGAAGGCTTGCTTTTGTAACAGCCTCTAAGGTTGGTATTGGAGTTACGACAATTATTTGTTTCCCCTGAGACCGTGCTTTCTCTCACTACAGCAGTCTGTTCTGCTCTTAAAAGAATTTCAGTTCATGCAAAACACATTTCTGAGTAATCCAAAATCTATGTTATGGCAAAATCTAGAAATCCTAAAATCGACTATGTTTTTCTGAGTCTTTGGAGGTTGGAGCAGAGCACACTTTTCTAAAAAGTTAGCTGCAAGGCTTTTCTCTTCACTTGAGATCTCATATCCCAAAAATAGGACATTGAGGTGAGCAATTTTTGTTTTTTTATTTATACACTCACTAACACATTGGTATATCTCCCACCCGGAGATATCAACACAATATTTCAAATGGAAACAGGTATGTAAGTGCAAATACACAGTGGTCTCCAGGGGGAGAACAAACCATATACTAAAGAAGTGGAATGCGAGCTGCAACCAAAGTCGAGACTTGGACCAGAAGACTCAGAAGAGCTAGGGACTCACGGAAGCACCCAAGATAAGTACCCAGGTAAGTATGGGCGGAAAATCCATTACGCTCGCGGATTTTGCGAATTTTCGGTAAAAATCGCGATCCGCGAACTCCAGCGAATTTACCGAGAATTCGCAAATCCGCGAGCGGCGGATCTGGGGGCAAAAATTGAAGCCTGGCCTGTTGTAACTATTTTACGATGGCGCCGGCAAGCTGCCAGCACCATCCTAAAATAGTTACTAAGTTAGCTTCAACAGGAAGCTCTAATAGATAAAATAAAGCAGGTGCTCGATTTTATCTATTAGAGCTTCCTGTTGAAGCTAATTTAGTAACTATTTTAGGATGGCGCTGGCAGCTTGCCGGCGCCATCGTAAAATAGTTACAACAGGCCAGGCTGGTGTGCTTTTTTTCCCAAATGTACCGTGGAAAATCAGCTGTGATGCTGGATAGAGGCTTTTGCATCCTTGACTTTCACGAGCGCAATACCCGTGCTGTTCCTGTGACCAGGAGCTTTTTCTCTTCATCTGCTGAACTGATCTTTCTCTGACCTTTTATGCACACAAGAGGCATGTGAACTCGCATGGAAGCCCCGCACGTTTGGCCCCGCGCACACACTCGCGGTTTGCACCGTCTTCCCGCCATTCACCCACTATGATGGACAGCTCACTCAAGGGACCCCTGCGCCCTTCGGGGCGATTGCATAGTAACACACACATGGTCGCTCGAACTAGTTGATGCTCAAATTCAGTAGCCCAAAAACAATCGTGAGCGTCGTCGAGGCTGGACAGGTGTGCCTTTTTTCCCAACTCTACCGTGGAAAATCAGCTGTGATGCTGTATAGAGGCCTTTGCATCCTTGACTTTCACGAGCACAATACCCGTGCTGTTCTTGTGACCAGGGGCGTCTTTCTCTTCATCTGCTGAACTGATCTTTCTCTGACCTTTTATGCACACAAGAGGCATGTGAACTCGCATGGAAGCCCCGCACCGTTGGCCCCGCCCACACGCTCGCGGTTTGCACCGTCTTCCCGCCATTCACCCACTATGATGGACAGCTCACTCAAGGGACCCCTGCGCCCTTCGGGGCGATTGCATAGTAACACACACATGGTCACTCCAAGTAGTTGATGCTCAAATTCAGTGACTCATTCATTAGCCCAAAAACAATCATGAGCGTCTTCGAGGCGGGACAGGTGTGCCTCTTCCCAAATCTACTGTGGAAAATCAGCTGTGATGCTGGGTAGAGGCCTTTGCATCCTTGACTTTCATGAGCGCAATCCCCGTGCTGTTCCTGTGACCAGGAGCTTCTTTCTCTTCATGTAATTGTGTTTGCACGGGTTGCTGCAAGTTCGCACGCGTTTTGTACAATTTCGCAATTTGCGAAATTGTACAAAACCCTCGCGAACTTGCAGAAACCCGTGCGAACATAAAAAAAAATCCGCAAATTCGTGAGAATTCGTGGATTTTGCGGATTGCGAGTTCGCAAATCCGCAAAATCCGCGAACGCGAGATTCGCAAAATTCGCCCATGCCTATACCCAGGAACCCCATGGATGCTGTGTGCAAAATGGAAACACAGCAACGTACTCAATGCAAGTTAATGGGAAAGTCACAGTTGCAGTTTTTAAGAAGGAAGACCCTTCCTAGTTGACCCTGAGGAAACCCAGTGGAAGATGGAAAGTTGGAGAAGTGACAACAGAAACAGCTGTAGACCACAATGGAGAGCTTCAGTAAAGATGTCACTGGCGAACGAGGTAAACTAGTCCGGTGGAATCCAAGGTTGAATTTTGGAAGAGGAGTACCTGCAAGCAGAGGGGACATAGTCTATGCCAACCGGGAGTGTCCAGGAGGCAGGGAAGACCAATGGCCACTGATGACTTAAGATGCAGAAGTGGTGACGGAGACCTTGTCGCTGCAGCTATGAGGACCAGGTGACAATGTGAAAGCCGGGAGCCGTTCACGAGCTGTCCCTGGTTGGAAGACAAGAACCAGGGGGTTGGTGTCCGGCGGGAGCACCAACAAGCCTTGGCTGCAGCTGTAGACAACCCTCAAGAGGACTCACAGGTTGAAGGCCCAGAAGTCACAAGAGAACTTCGAACAGCTCACCAAAGTTGCTGGCCCTCTGTGCAGAGGATGCGGTGAGGACGAAGATCTTGGCAGGAAGAGATGCTGAAAGCTGGAGCTTCTTATAGGCCGAAAATCTCTGGAGTACAGAGTCAACAAGCCTTGGCAACAGCAGGTCGACACAGGGGTTTTGTTCCAGAAGTTCCGACGAGGGATACTGGCCTCAAACTTGCTGAGAAGACAGTGCAGGACTCAAGGGAGTTGCAGAACCACAACTTGTGTTGCTGAGTATTTCGGAGTCTGTGGGACCTCAGGAGCAGCAGACCAGTCAGCTTTGTTGCAGTGCCTGCAGATGTAGGTGAGTGACTCCTTCACTCTAAGGGAGATTACTTAGGGTGTCTTTGATGCCCACAGGCTTGGAGAAGAACCTGGATGAAGCACAGGCATATATGAAACAGAAAACTGACAGGACAACAAGAGCAGCAGGAGTCTTCCTTGATGCAGTCTCGATTCCAGGCGAAGTCCAAGTGTCGAGATGGTCAAAGCATGATCTGGTTTCAGGCTTGAGTCTTGTCCTTCCATGAATATGAAGAGCCACCCACAGGTAAGCCCTTAAGTACACTAGGGAAAGGATTAGGACGATTCAAGGATCCCACCTATAGGAGGGGTTGGCCAGAGGGGAGGATACTCCCATGCCCTATATCCAGTTTAGCACCAGAGCGAGAGCCAACAGCTGCCTGAACTGGCTCTAATTGGAGTATGCAAGGAGGCCACCAAATGTGCCCTTCAAAGCAGTCTGGTGGTGCTGGCAAGTGCCCCTACCCCAGCCCAATATACTAAGTCCTGTCTGGGAGGTGGTCACACCTCCCTGTGACAGGAAATCTATTCTTCTACCTTCCTCTGCTTGAGCTCAGCTTAGCAGCAGGAGGGCAAAATCGTGTCTGTGGTCGGCAGCAGCACTAATTTGCTGTTAGACCCTAAAAGGCTGGTACCGGGAATACAGGGGGGCACACTAAGGGAGCAACCCCCAGTACATTGGATCCTACACCCAACACTGGAATTGGTGTTGGGGTAGGATTCCAACATGTTTGATACAAAACATGACCGGTTTCGGTGCAGCCAATATATAGACATCTCATACTCGACTTGAAGGCTACTCCACTATTCGTATTAAATGGCTGACTGCACTTACAAAGCCTAGAGAATCGGCTCCGGGGGTTCAGAGGGGCCCTGCTCATGCAGAGGCACCCTCACACTTGTAACCAAGCACGCTGCCCTCAGGACTGAAGAGCATGCCATAGGGGTGGCATAGGTTTTAAGTGCAGTGACATCAGATATAAGGAAAGAAACAAGTTACTTACCTGTACACTGTGGTTCTCCAGTATTGATATCTTTCATAGATTCACATGCTTGTATCTTCCCCATCGTCATGGTGGGAGTCTCACCGTATAGAAAATAAATAGCAGTATAAAGAAATAACTGCACTAACACCATACAAATGCATTATACTTAGTAACCCAGTACCATCATTATATGGTCCTTATATGGTCCAAATACTGACCAATGAGATGCCAGCCCTGAGATCACAATCCCCAGCAGAGGCACCATACCTCAGATTTCCAGCCCCAGTGTGAGCCAAGGAAGCATCGAGAGGTAAAAGTGCTCTACCTTAGAAATGGGGAGGTGGGCGGGCCGCATGCGAATCTATGAAAGATATCAATACTGGAGAACCACAGTGTACTGGTTTAAGTAACTTGTCTCTTCTCCAGTATTGGATCTTTCATAGATTCACATGCTTGTATCAGAATAGAGAGCAGTATCTCCTCCATAAAAAGGTAGAAACTTCTATTTCCTAACGATCAAATAGTGTCTCTTTTAAGACTACCGGATCTACTAGATTATAGAGTGGATAGTGTGTCTCAGCATATACAACAGTCAACAAAAGACAATGCTGGTAGATAGCGCACTCTTTTAGTAAAAAGCTAAACTGTGGATCAATCAATATGTGTGCTATGTTAGAAAGTATGCCTGCAGAGCATATTTGTGAACTCTAGAAAGTGGCCTAGTCCCTAGGTGGCGACTAGGACTCTAACATGCACTATAAATTGGTGTGTGATACTTAGTTTTCAAACACATTTAATGAAACAATATACTGTAGTGCTTTTCACAATACAACAAAAATGCATCATTTATTTAGCATATAAACGCTCACATGGATGTAATATACATTTCAAAGAATTTCGATGATACAAACTTTGTTTAAACAAAGACAGAATAACAAAACCCAATGCATTTTGGGACACTAGGTCTCTTCATCAGGGGTAATCTGTGGGCAAGAAAAAGAAAACATTTCAAGAAATGCACACTTGGATCAACAACAGGATGTTCAAAAAAAGAGGAAAGAATCAAGAGACGTGATGTGATAGTATGACTGATCGTGCACCCTACACCATTAGGACCTCCATAAACAACTTTAGGTCCAAATTAAGTAGGAAGATCGGGTGATATGAGCCACATTGGGTCGCGTCCTTCTCGGGTTTTGGGATGACCACTATGTCAGCGGCTAACATCAGGGGGATTGTTCCAGGACCGCGAAAGGAGTTTAAAAAGCAGCGTCAGGATCTGAGCGAGAAGTGGGCAGAAGGACTTGTAGAACCCAGCTAAAAAGCCATCGCGCAAGGCGATTTTAAAGGTTTGAGGCGAGAAATCGCCCCTATCACCTCTTCAATCCTGATCGGCTCATCTAAAGCTTCCACCCCGCTGCGTTCAGTGCCGTTGTGGCAGCCCTCTGTAAGTCGGGTTCCCCGTCAGTGCTAAGTTGCGGGTCCTTACCATACAACGTGGAATAGAAGTCCCGGAGAGTTTCTGCAATCTCGTCATCGTGTTAGACTGCCTCCCCCTTGGCATTATGAAGAGCTGAGATTTTGGGGCGTTGGTTGCGGGCTCTGAGTTTACTTGCCAAGAGATGCACTGTTTTGCTCCCACTATATAGTAGCAGTGCTTGAGCCAAAGAGCCGCATATTCGGCCTAGTCCAAATCAAGGCTCGCCAATTGCTCCCTTTCAGCTTTCAGTTGTCACCACACCCTGGGCGCGCCGTCCGACTGTGTACCCTTTCCAATTCTAGCACCTATGCCGAGAGAAGCTCCTTTTTTCCCTACACTCTCTGGATTTAGCAGCAGAAATTAGTTCGCCCCTCCCTACAGCTTTGCGGGCCCCCACAGTGCAGCGAGGGGAGTGTCCTGGGAGTCGTTCGTCTCTAGGTAGTCAGCAATGCATTTGTGGAGTTGCTGTGAGACTCCCACTCTGCGGAGCAAGGTCTCCCTAAGTGGCCATGTCCCTGTCGGCCTGCTGTCACTGGGTCGTGGTTGGATAGTGCTACTGGAGTAATGTTTACTGTGTCTACTAGCGCATTCAGTTCCTTCGAGCTATATAAAGTGATCTAGTTGGGCGTATGTTTGGTGTGCATTGGAGAAGAATGAAAATTGTGAGGCTTGAGGGTGAGCAACCCGCCATGTTTTCCAACCCTCTGTCCCTCAGCCACTCCTTCCCTCTTTTGGACAGTGCGCCCGTTTGGCCGCAAAGTTGGCCTGATCTATCTTTCTCCGCATCCATAACAAGGTTAAGGTCCCCCCAGCCACTAGTCTCTTGTCTTGTGAGCATAGAACCTCCAATTGGGCTGTTGTAAGGAATTTCTCTTGTCCAGAGTTGGGGACGCAAAGGAAACCCATCACCAGGGGAGCACCCCCACCCAAAGTTTGTAGGCCAGGAGAAGGCCTTTTACTTCTGCCACCTTGTCGCTCACTGAACCCTGGAATGACCTGACAATCAGTATGGCCACACCCACTTTCCTATCAGGTGTGGAAGAGTAAAACTGATGGGGGAAAGCTTGGGACCTCATCCGATGGCAATCTTTGGGGAGGAGATGGGTCTCCTGCAATAGACCAATTGGGTTGCAGAACAATCACACTCCTAGGTAAAAATAGTAAACTCTTAGTTACGTTGGTGGGTAGGTGCACCTTGGTTGACCCTCCTGAGTATGAGGGTGATGAATCAGTTCTGGATTGCGCTATCCCAAACACAGTGGAAAACGTTGCCAACGTGCACTCAAGAATATGTTTCAATAATAGTAAACAATGGGTTTTGAATTTTCCTTAAGTATTTTATTCAATAATGGCAATTTATTTTTTCATAACAATGATTATATTCATCTTGTTCTTCAATGATGTGCCCAATGCATTTCGGGTCTTGCCCTTCTTCAGGGGACTTATATTCTGTAAACAGTAAGACACACAGCGTATAACAGATTTAATAAAAAATTATTGCATCACAGCTCATGAAATATGAGAACATCTCAATGTAGGTGGATTCTGTGTCATGTGTAAACATTTGAAAACATCATGATGTTGGTGAATTCCTTATATCCCATGTGAGAAGTTGGCCTGATATGCAGTGTTCACTATTCTAGTGATCACTATGTATCAGTCCAAACAACCCTTATTGATGATTGGTTGTAAGTCAACCGTATAGACCAGCTATCCTAGTAGCATGGACAAGAGCAGTCTTTAGGCTAAACTCTAGAGGGCGTGTTAAGCCAGCTGTTATACCATCACATATACCCCTTGAACACCAAGTGAAAGGACACCACACAAGTTGTTATGAAAATAAAAGGATATTTATTTAGAACACAACAGCCCTGGACTCTTTATGAGGACAGGGCGCTAAGCACAATACAAAGCTCTTAAAGAATTTCTGAAAGTCGCACAATTTACACAAATGCCCGAGGGGCACGAAAAACCATATACTCTAAAGGTGGAATGTGAAATACTAGCAGGTAAGTAACTAGTCTCAAAGGCTTTAGGATCGCTAGGACTGGACTACTGAACCTTCAGATTACGAGCAGGAGGCCTAGGGAGATCGGGTGCAGAGTGTGCACTCTCACGCGGGATGCGGGACAAAGTCTATGGATGCTAGATTTCGTAAAGTTAGTGTTATCGGACGAATCCGACTAGGTAGAGCTGAAACAAAAAAGGATCTGGACACTTAGATAGTTAAGCTACGCTGGAGCACCGAAATGCTCAGGTTACCTAGCCCAGGGGCTGCGGCTGCATAGGGCTGAAAAGACGTCGGGAATCCTCATTGCAGTCTATGGAGCCTGAAAGAAGAAGTTGCTGGCAGGCGACCAGTGATGAAGTTCGATGTGATCCAAGCCTGGATCGGTGATGAAGGATACCTGTAAGCAGAGGGGACCAAGTTCTGAATCACTAGCCAGTGATTAGATGGGCACCAGGATGGCACCGGACGAAGTCACCTCGACCAGGTGAGTGGGCGACGCTGGGCTCTGCAGTCTCTCGGACCAGGAGGCGTTGTCGGCGACCAGGATGGAGGTGCGAGCTATCCCACGAAGGTATCTGCTGTCGACGTCACTGGACCCAGGATTGGGGCAACAACTCTTGGCAAATGCAAGCCCACGCGGTGGACTCAAAATGGCGTCTGGAGTGGACTAGGAGGGTCCGATGTGCTCCTCTGTTGGAGCGGAGCAAGGGCCAGTCTGGAGCAACCAGACCAGCGATGGAGATGTCGTCGTTCGTCGTCAAGAGGGCTACAAGCCAGCAGGCAAGTGGCCGGACAACGCGGTGAGCAGCAAAAACCAAAGGGCCCCACGCAGATCTCGTGGATGCTGGGGGGCTGGACTTCTGTGCCGGAGCTGCTCAGGGTTAGGGCTTCTCAAACCCCAAAGCACTCACTCGAGGATCCCTCGGCGGTCGTGCTGGATAAGCGTAGTGCAGTTCTGAAGATGACCGGTCCCTCGAGGTCTCGTCACACCCACGGATCTCAGCTGGGCTGATGATGCAGGTAGAGGTCAGAGGTGCCAGGGAAGCCGGGTCTCGTCGTGCTGGTCGGTCTGGTTCCGGAGGAAGGACGTGCAGCAAACCGCAGTGTTCTTAGTTGGTGCCCGCAGATGCAGGGTGACTACTCCTTAGTCACAAGGGAGAAATCTTGAGAAGAAGTCTTGAGTTCCTTTCGTAGAAAGTAGTTTCAGGATTCAAAGATTATCTAATTTGGAAGGGTCCCCGCTCCCACCTTTATACTAAAGAAAGGGGCTGGTACGGGACTAGGTCCTGCCCATGGGTGGGACCAGGAAGGGGGGTGGTTACACCCCTCTCCCATGCCGGACTTTCCCCAGCTCAGGGGCTGGTGTGCCCCTGGAACTGGTTCAAACTGGCAGATGCACAGTGAGCCACTTGCAGTCACCTTCCTATTCATCCTCGCCTACCTAGGATACACAAAACCCTGTCTGGGATGGTGCTAGCACCGCCCCTGACAGGAAACCCTTTGTCCAAGCTCCCCTCGCTGGAAGGACTCCCAGCTGCAGGGGGTCAGACTTGTGTCTGTGGTGGCAGCATCCATTTTGTGATGCTGAGGCTCGAGTTAACTTTAACCGGGGTTCACAGTTACATACATGTCGTGTCCCTCTAGAAGGGGCGAATGCTAACCCCGTCGCCAGAATTGGCGAGGGGTTAGTATGCCAATTCGTATGACACCTTACTCGACATGTTTTGATAAAGCGATACCAAAGATAGCAAATAACCGCGAGGATTATAATGCACTTAAGAGTATATGGTACGCGTTATCATAGAACAGCTATTAGGACTTGGTTCCGCAAGCTGCAGACGGGCTCAGCTCATGCCAGAGCACCATCTCACATAATTCCAAGCACTCTGCCTTCAGGATTGTTAAGGCCTGCCAAAGGAGTGACTGATAGGAATACATGTGTCCATTTTAGGGTTAGATATAGGTATACTATATCTACAGCAAAGGGTGATTACACCACTTTGCCCCAGCTGTCGTGCAGCCAGTTGTGTCAGATTTAGATGGCCAGCCAGGGGTGGCATGATGCATGCTGCAGCCCCTGGTAGGCCCTGGGTACACCTATGCCCTGAGTTACAGGGTCTGATAAGGTGGCCCAGTACCAATTGGTTAATGCACCTAAGGTACACGTGTCAATTTAGTGAGAGAACAGCAAGGCTGTGGGTCTGATTGGCAGGCCCACAGCCAGAGAAGTCGTAAACCAGTGAAGCAAAAAGCAAAAATCTGGGGTGATCATAGGATTGCTGACCCTACTCTCCTACATCCCAGTTCAAAGAAACTGAAGAACAATGTGATAATGGTGTCATTCAATAAAGTTTAGTGAAAACACAAGAGTGCATTTGGGATTGTGGTGTAAACGGCGTGAGCGGTGAATACGAGTAAATCAACGTATGAAGACTGTAAAACGTGCCAAGAATCGTGCAAGCCTAATCTTTGAAGATCAGAGGCACTTGCATATGTTATCATCGCGTGTACTCGTTATGAAGGCAAAAAGTTAAAATGTAGACAGGGCCTGTAAATCAAAATACGGAGGAACATTATTCAAAATTACAAACTGAAAGATAATCAACTACGTGATAGGAGTGGAAAAATGAATGAAAACTCGTGGATTAGATATCCGTTACCACGTAGGGCTACGTTGTTTCAACAGAGTCATCAGTTATGAACTGTCAAAGGAAATAGTAAACGTGAGTGTCCGGTTGCTTTTCTACGTCCTATATCAAAAAATTAAATGATACGAATCTTCGCTTACTTGTGACTCTAAGTTCTATGAACCTCCTTGAATCCTGTATGTTGAACGAATTGCCATATTTCGACAAGCACTTATAGCGTCTTAAATCAACCTCATGTGACATGACTCATGGAAATAGAAAGGGTAAAGGTTCCGCTTATCCAAAAAGACTCAGCTTATATTGTATCGAGGTTACTCTGAATTTTAAACCTGGTAAAATAGAAACATCAAAAATCGATGTATATCCTACGTCCGTGAGCCACCTATGATTTCATTAGGAAACAAGTTACGCTAACCCCGACGAAAATCGGGAACGTTGTTAATTAGCGTTAAGCAAGAGTGGTCATAGAAATAAACAAAGTGCCAGGTCCGTAAAACAAAGAACCTCCGATAGTGTGTAAAAGTCATCTGGAGTCTAAGGGTGTGTAATGTGTGATGATGATAATAATCTGTGTCTAGAATATATGAACAATAGTGAGAAAATCTTATGTACGTATTAATAGCCTCTATCATAAGGTGTTAAATAAATATGACGACGTTCTCGAATAGAAGCGGTATAAAAAGGAAAAGGGAATCGTGGTTATATCAGCTACTGTGCATGTCAAAAGTAATATACATAACAGTAATGGGTTGTATCATAGAATAAACGTATTTTATATAAAATGAACATGTTTTTACACAACAGTATATTCAACAATAACTAAGCTGAATATGACAATGCATATATAAACTTCTATTTTTCATTTAAAGGAAACAGTTCAAATCAACCTGTTCATTCGATCCTTTCGGCTGTACAATACTTAGCAAATTGATCCAATGTATTTCTCTGCGCAATAAGTGTTGTGTGTTGTCTCTTCCCGGGGTTATTTAAGTTTACTCCAGTACCATGTACCGTAATTGACTGGGGGGCTCTATTGCCAAAATTGCTGGATTGCTGCCACAAACCCTACCTGTGCTTACTTGCTGTTTGGGGAGACTGTGCCAAGGGGTTCTGCCTGCCCGCCTCCCGCCGCCTCGCTCCTGATCCCATCGCGGAGTTTGGCCGCCGAGCGGAGAGTGGGCGGGGCAGAGGACTACAACCCCCATCAGCCCTAGCGGCATTCTGTCACCGATTTGCGCGCCAGGAGGCGCTTAAAACCAACGTTACCCCAGTCAAGTGGGGGCTCTATTGCCAAAATTGCTGGATTGCTGCCACAAACCCTACCTGTGCTTACTTGCTGTTTGGGGCGACTGTGCCAAGGGGTTCTGCCTGCCCGCCTCCCGCCGCCTCCCTCCTGATCCCATCGCGGAGATTGGCCGCAGAGTGGAGAGTGGGCGGGGCAGAGGACTACAACCCCCATCAGCCCTAGTGGCATTCTGTCACCGATTTGCGCGCCAGGAGGCACTTTAAACCAACTTTACCCCCGTCTCGTGGGACGCCGGGCAAAGCCCGGGCAAAGGGCGGGCCCTCTGAGGTCCTCAGAGGACGAAGAGGTCGGGTCGGGTGCACCCCCTTAACAACTTGTATACTATATCAAGTAGGGTTAAATATATTATTACAACTAACTACCTTCATATTAGATGAATATTAGAACTGTCCCACATTGTGTTGTGGTTACTGTGTCATTGTAACATTTGTTTGACCCAATAATATCTATCTTAATATGTCTACTAGAGGTAGTAGAAGCAAGACAGCTGCGGGAGGGGCATCGGTGATCGGACCAATAGACAGTTTCATCACAAGGACCAATGATGCAATCGAACTTAGCATCTCACTCCTTGAACGAAGGGTATCACATGATCTGGAAATTGCCAAACGCTCCTCATTAGGGAGTATCCGACTATCAAAAACTCCAGTCAGCTCCAAAAATTTACATACAAATTGTACCCGTGAAACTCGAGTTGACCTTCATACTCTACCCAACGAGGTCAACCTATCGGCATCCTACCCCCTAATTGACTCCGATCTGAGCAGCGAACTAGAAAGGACACCGGATCTCAATATAGAGTCCACACCAGAGTTAGTGGGGGATAATAATGACAAATTCAAGGGTTAGGCAAGAGGGTGCTATTCGAAAGCAAACCAAACAGCTGATCCAACTTGTCCCCTCTGCCGCTAGAAAATGTAATGCACCAAAGGGAAAACATAAAAAAGGCACCACAAAACATCCATATGTCAATGGAATAAATCAGCCTATAGAGACATTAAGTGAACACAATCAGGAGACCTCCCATGTGCAAAAGGACACGCCTGATATAATTACAGCAAATGACCAACTAGTCGAAAGATTTGGCGACCTTTTAAGCATTTTTATGTCGCCAATTGAAACTCGGCTTGCCCGCATAGAGAAACAGTTAGAAGAATTAACAACTTATAATAAAAAAGCTCTCACTGTAGCTCCAAAAATTACTGCAGGACTGAAGATAGGTACTAGTAAACCTACATCCTCCCAATCAAAAGCTATCTTAGTCCCAGACATTGCGGCAAAACCAAAACCCACTACCTCTACAAACAAGGACACTGTGATTAACAAACCTACACCAACTACTAGTTCTACTCCTAGTGTTGACACAAATACTCATACTACAAACACACAGACAGGGAACACACATATAACATCTCAAAGTGGAAGAAAGACACCTAAACAACCCAATGAGACAATGCCATCTTTTCCGAGGTCTCGGGCCCCTCAGGAACAGCCTTACAACTCAAGGCAGATTCCTTCACGTATTACTCTGCCCCCTGAGTGTGGGGCTTACGAGTTGGTTCTGGTAAATGTCCCGAAACTTAGATATGATCAAGACGAAACCTCCTCTTCATTAAAAAACAAGACCTTACACTGGTCAATTGCTAATTGCAACTTCCCAATGGAATGTTCAGGAGAGATTATCCACACCCAGAGAGTAGGATGGATAGGTCCCTTACGGAAAAAATTTAAGGGGGACTGTATAACCGTCAATTTCAAGAACCCACAATGGGCCGAAAATACATTGGCTAAGGCCCCTCCGCCCTCCACATGGGAATTTAATACCACTCTTCTCCCATTGGGCTATTTTTTTAGACATCGGATTACAACCAATCCAACTATGGTAACCAATCCGACCACTCCTTTTCATGATCAATATCTGGCCTCTGAGAATAACACTCCCTTTTTTCATCAGAATTCTAAATTCACATATCCGAATGGCCCAGCACAATGGCATCAAAGCCAAAGCCAAATTCATTCACATTCATTAGCCCATCCTTACCTGTCCTCTATTCCTCACTATGAGCACAGAGACATTCGATGGCGTCAAGTGGCTGCAGCATCAGCCAATCTTTATAGTATCCCAACTCATAATAGATTTAATGCACTGTCTGGTTTGGACTTTAATGATTGACTGCACAATGCCCAGTTTAACGGGGTAAACGTAAATACATCAAAAATGGGGGAACCATTAATAAATCAGACCTTTGATATACCGGAAAAAGATTATACCTACTTCTGGTAAACATATGCGCACAGCCTCCCCGCAACATTGGATTGATGATCTGGCTATTTCATCACCTATCTCTCCTAACCTTGGGACAACGGGTAACCTAATAGATGTAGTAACTTCTCCTAGTCCTAACCTAACTACTTCCCAAATACATTTTACGTTTTGGAACATTGCCGGCCTGTCTGCTAAACAGACAAACCCTAATTTCCTGACGCAGGTTAATTCGAGTAACATCATTTGCCTCCACGAAACTTGGGCTATAAACCCAATACATATATTGGGCTACAAGACCTTTTTGTCTGCAGCAAAAAAATCTTCCTCTGGAAGAAGTAGTGGTGGTCTAGTCACTTATATTGCAAACACTCTATATAGTGAAGACATCATTCCCTTAAAACTGGAAGAGAACTATCAGTTAATAGTCCTAAAGTGCGCTAAACAAGAGATATATGCAATAGTACATTTTTATAACAACCTGAATACAGTTGACCTGATCAACCTTCTTTCAGAGATTTCCATAGCCCTTCAAAACCTACGAACACAGTACATTAAGAAATCATGTACAATAGTGTGGGGTGGAGATTGTAACCTTCATTTATGTAGAAGTAACAACACTGATAAGTGTGGAATCATCGAGGATGATGGCAATATTATAACACACTTTTCTCACTCGATTGAAGGTGAAAAAATGAATGAAATTTTGATGGAATTGGAACTAGGTTTCGTCAACGAGTTAAAGACCTCTCCAGTAGCCTTTCAGCCAACATTTAACGGCAGGGGGCTAATGAGCTTAATAGATTATGTACTAATGTCATCTTGTAAAGGCCCAAACATTGAACTATTTGAGGTTATTAATAACCCACTAAGCGACCACTTTCCAAATACCATCGCCTTACGTGAATTAAAATCTAAAAAAAAAAACATGTTACCATGAATATTTTAGAACAAGAGCTTGAATTAGGATCCCTGAGCGGCTATACCTTAAAGTGGGTAAACATTGATAAAGTAGCTGCAACTGAGAAAATAGTTAGGCAAAGTCAGGCAGACATGACAAACTGTCTTGACTATAGGACAAAATCTAAAGAAGTTTTGAGTAGCTTTAATACTATTTCGCTAAACATTAAGAGAGAACTCACTAGGGTGCACAAACAAAAAAGCCAGGCGAAAAAAGGCTGGTTCAGTCCGGCATGCACAAAAGCTTATTCAAAACTAAAGGAAGCTTTAAGTAGAGAAAAGAGAGACAGAGGAGAAGTTACTAGACTAAGAAAAGAATACGCTCTAGTTTTAAAAATCAGAAAACAGGAGCTAAAAGCTGATTTATGGGAGCGTGTTAGCAAAAGTACGGAACTAAAAGATAATACAACTTTTTGGCAAGTAATTAGATCCCCCTTTTTAACAGGTAAAGATGAACTACCATCCATTGATGTTGCAATTAGCGATCATGAATGGGTGAGTTACTTCACTAAAGTTTTTAGCAAAGGGAATACTCAAGAAACGGATTACATAGATCCCTTGACCCAAGTTAACTACCCGATAACCCTGCAGTTTTCACATGAAGAGGTACAAAAAGCGTTAAAAACTTCGAAATCAGGCAAAGCCCCAGGCCCTGATGGGGTCCCAGTGGACATTTTTAAATACGAAGCAGATCTTTGGTCCCCGCTACTGACTATCGTCCTAAATGCCACTATAAAAGAGGGCTTAATATAATCCTGGAAAACGTCCATACTGGTCCCCATATTTAAAAAAGGGGATCGAAATAGCCCATGTTGTTATAGACCTATTTCGCTCCTGGATTCGCTCGGGAAGATGGCAGGTCGGATTCTTCTCGACCGACTACAGGATTGGACAACTAGTCAGAACATTATCTCGGAAATACAATATGGGTTCCGAGAGGGGCTAGGCACAGTAGACCAAGCACTAAACCTGTCCTTACTGGCAGGAAAATACGTGGAGGCCAAGGGGTCTATGCTGCACATGGTGTACGTTGATTTATCTGCAGCGTTCGACTGTGTAGTGCACTCGAGGCTGTGGAAAATCATTTTAACAATGGGTGTTGACCCCCCGATTGTAGATTTCCTTCGGGAACTGTACACTGGAACAACAGGAAGAGTGAGATTTGGAACCAAAGGGGAACTCACAGATAGTTTTAGTGTGGAAAAGGGGGTCAGGCAGGGATGTGTGCTGGCCCCCTTTTTATTCACCCTGTATACAAATGGGCTAGAGGCCGCAATGTTAGAAGGAAGTAAAGATCTCCCCTCAATTGGTCGTCGGCCGATACCAGCTTTGTTATATGCCGACGACGCGGTGATCCTAGCGAGAACTCCTGTTGAGCTGCAGCGAACACTAGATAGATACTGTGCCTTCATGCTGAGTCTAAACCTGACCCTGAATGTAAAAAAAACATTTACTATGCATGCAGGTAAAAGCACTGCAAAGATCAGAAAACTGTATGTAAAAGGAGAGCCACTGGACAGAACTGCAACATATCCATTTTTGGGGATTGTAATAGATGAAAAATGTAAGTGGAAGGCGGCGATTAATGCAAGGAAACTGGCCTTCCTAAGAGCGACAACAGCGCTAAAATCATTTGCACAAAGACTGGGTCAGAGACCACAGTTGGAACTATTAAAGATATATAATGCTAAATGTGTTAGCACTGCCGCGTATGGGGCGGGGATATGGGGTTTTGTAAATGTGGATGAATTGCAAAAAATAGAAAACTCCTTTGTAAGACATCTACTAGGTGTACCGAAGAGTTCTTCCACATATGCCTGCCATTTAGAGCTGGGCATAGACTGCATATCAGACATCATAAAAACCCAACCAGTAATGCTGTGGCGTCGAATCTGGGTAACTGAACAATGTCATCTAACAAGATCAATTATACAAGACATTTTGAAACTTGATCATTGTGGAAAGATTAAATGGTTAACATATGTTAAAGCTATACTAACAGATTTAGGGTATGAAAAGTTCTTTGTACAGCCACTAACGCTAACTGAAATCTCTAAGGCGGAGTTAAAAAGAGCATGTCTGGCCCATTTGCGTCAGATACGTCTCTTAAAAGACATACAGAAACCATCTGTTCAACAGGGCCTACTAGTTCAGACTGTTTTCCATTGAACCCTATTTGATGTACAGATTAACCCAATTTGAAAAATCATTGCTGACACGTTTTAGACTGAATACCTTTCATTTAATGGTCTCTTTTCCCACACAAAATGATTGGTCATCAAAATCAACCCCCTGTCCGTGTGACTGTCTTTCACCACAATCGACCATACACACAGCTCTATTCAGTAAATTTTATACGGAGCCACGAAAGCGCTGGTTACTGCCCATACTGAAAATCTGGGACTTGCGCCAATGAAGTCCAGCATACCTGGCGCTTCAGTATCTCGAAGATGAAAACCTATCAAAAGCGATGGCGCATTTTCTTAAATTTTGTATACGTCATCGCGTAAATCTCTGAAAAAGATAAATGTATCTGCTTGTTTAATTCAAGGACTGATGAAGACATTGTGAAAATTGCATGAAATGGTTATATTTTTATGAATTGAGATTTTTATGAATTGAGATTTCCAATTTAAAACTGTCTTTTTACTGTATAGAGACAACTATATTTTAAAATTTTAATTATTAATATTATTAGGGTTTTGTAGAGCGCATAGTAACCCGGAAGTGTCCCAGAGCTAAGAACGGGACAGTCGAGAGGGTGGAGTGTAAGGGAGAGAAGAGAAACGGGGATCAGGGGAACAAGTGTGTTTTCAGAAGTTTTCTGAACCTGAGGTAATCTGGTTCCATCCTTAGATAACGGGGGAGGGCGTTCCACAGGCGGGCTGCGTTCACAGAGAAACGCCGTCCGCCAGTGCGTGCCTTCTTCACTCTGAGAACTGTGATAAGGTGTTCATGGTCAGAGCGAAGGGATCTTGTAGACTTGTAGGGCCTGATGAATTTTTTAAGGATGGGGGGGGCCTTTGTCCTGCAGAAGTTCATGGGACAGACATAGAGCCTTGAATTTAACTCGTTCTCTTACTGGGAGCCAGTGAAGATGCTTCAGAGCTGGTTTGGCCGAGGATCTGGCCTGAGTGTTGGTGAGAAGCCGGGCTGCGGCATTCTGGATCCTTTGCAATTTGTTGAAGGTTGCTTCGGGGGCACCCAGATAGATGGCATTGCTGTAATGCAGCCTAGAAAGAATAAGGCCTTGAATGAGCAATTTCTGGGAGACGGGAGGGAGCAGGGGCAGAATTTTCCTGATTGATCTAAGAAGCCCGAAGCAAATCCCAGCGATTTTTTTGGCTTGGGACTTGAAGGACAGGTCTTTCTCTAGCCAGATATCCAAGCTCTTGATCTCGGTTTTGGGGACCGGGGGTTCACCCAGACAAGAGGGCCAGATGTTAGGGGGAAGGGAGAGCCCTTTTTGACCAAGGAGCAGGATTTCTGTCTTAGACCCGTTGAGTTTCAACGACGAATTATTCATCCACCCCTGACTTTTGGAAAGGCAGCTGTGGAGGTTAGATGGTTCTTGGTTGGGATGGGATAGGGACACCACTAACTGAGTGTCATCTGCGTAGCTGATGATTTTCACTCTGAACGGGATGACCACCTCCTCCAATGGGGACATGTAGACATTGAATAATGTCGGGCTTAGTGAGGAGCCCTGAGGCACTCCACATTGGAGGGGGATTGCTGGGGAGCGGGTGTCGTTCTCCCAGACCTGGAAGGAGCGATGGTTTAGGAATGATGCGAACCAGGCCAAGGCAGTGCCCTCCACACCGATGTCTCTGAGTCGCTGGATTAGAACCCGGTGGTTGACAGTGTCGAAGGCCACACTGAGGTCCAGGAGGATCACTGCCACTGATCCTCCTGCATCCAGAATGCCTCTGGTCTCCTCCACTGCAGCAAGCAGGGCAATGTCCGTGCCCTGACCTGGGCGGAATCCAGTTTGCGACCTTCTGAGCAGGTTGTTAGACTCCAGAAACTGAGAGAGCTTTTTATTGACTAATTTTTCAGTGATTTTACTGATTCCAGGGAGGAGGGAGATTGGCCTATAATTGGCCAGGTCCAGAGGATCTAGTAATGTTTTTTTTAGGAGCGCCTTGACAACAGCCGCTTTCCAGCTGGGGGGGACTTTTCCCTGGAGCAACGACGAATTGATGAGGTCAGTTAGAGGAGGGGCGATCGTAGGAGCCACTTTTTTGAGGATGCGTAAGGGCACCGGGTCGCATGGGGAGCCACTTTTGATTGTGGCTAGTGTAGTTGAAACCTCTTCAATGGTTACCGGGCCGAGGGAGTTTAGGTGGATGGTGGTTGGGTCAGATTTAGAGCAGCCCTCATCATCGAAACTGGGGTCGACTGGAGGTAGGGAAGCAAGAATTTTCTGAATTTTCTCGTCAAAGAATTTAGCCAGTTTGTGGCATTTCTCTTCAGAGGTGTTGGAATCTGGAAGTTTCTCTGGCCGCGGATCTGGGACTTTGAGTAATTCTTTTAAGATGATGAAGGTTTCCCTGGCGGAGCAGGAGAAGTTTTTTATTCTTTCATCAAAGAATAGGCTTTTGGTATTACGTAGGGCGAGTTTGTAATTTCTTAAGGAGGCGCGGAAGGCGACTTTTTTAGCTGTGGATTTATCCTTCCTCCATGAGCGCTCTGTTCTTTTGCACTCCTTACGTAAGAGGTTAAGCTCAGGAGTGTACCAGGGAGCCGGGTTCACTCTTTTGACTCGTTTCAAGGTGCTAGTTTTAGGGAGGAGATCGTCCAGTGAGTGGGTGAGCCAGGAGTTAAACTGGATGTCCGCAGTGACTGGGTCAGAAGCCGGGGTGGGGGGTGGGGGGGACAGTGACCCTGAGTGTGGCAGCCCATTCTTCCGGCGAAAGTTTGTGCCATCGTCGATCAGTGACCCGGGTTTTGGACGGTTGGGTTGGTGGGACAAAAAGATGCCAGTAGATGGGGATCAAGAAATGGTCCTTCCATGGTAGAGGAAAAGGAGTGTGGGTTTTGAGGTCGGAGATGTTGGTGAAAATCGGATCCAGAAGATGTCCTTTGTCATGGGTGGGCTCGGAGTTCACTAGTCGAATGCCAAAAGACGTGAGGTCCAGGAGAAGTTCAGATGCAGTTATTTCCTTGGGGTCTAGTAGATGGAGATTGAGGTCTCCCAGGATTAGAAAGTTGGGAGTTGTTGTTGCCATCTGGGTAACCGTATCGACAAGAGCGCTAGAGAATTTGGCTGGGGCTCCAGGAGAGCGGTATATCAGTAGACCAGAGAGGGAAGTTACAGAAGATTTCTGTAGAGCAAAGTGACAGCTTTCGCAGTCATCGATGTTACCATCGTTAGCTCTGCAGGTGAAGTGCTCTCTGTAAATTATTGCCAGGCCACCTCCTCTGCCGAGGGGTCTATTCTGAGAGTGGATTACGTAGCCAGGTGGTAGAGCATTGACAATGTCAGAATCAGAGCAGGGGGTGAGCCAAATTTCCGTGAGGAACAGAATGTCGATGGCATGATCATGGACAAGGAGGTTGATCTCGTGGGAATGTTTAGGAAGGGACCTACAGTTAAGAAGACCGAGCTGTAGGCCGCGGCATTCTACGGAGGTAAGGGCCGGATTGCAGAGGTCACAGTTAGTAAAAGGTGTTTCCCCTGTATAGATGTAGTTACACTTAAAGTTTTTCGAGGGGTTAAGTGCAAGGAGCCTGTCTTGGGTGTAGGTGAGTCAGCCTGTGGGAGAATTGGGCATAGTGACCGGGCCTGGGGCCGGGCGGGTCCGGACGGGCCCGGACGGGCTTGCCTTAGGCGTGCCTTTGGCACGCACACGGCGCTCCCGCTGCGCCCGTCCGCTGCGCGTACGTGGAAAGCACATTACTTATAGGCGGTGTTGGGGGCGTGGCCTAGTGTGAGTGGGCGTGGCCGGAGGTCAGGCTCGGTGATGGCGGCAAATGCTAATTTCGCTAGCCCGCGGCAGCGTTTACCTCGGCTGCGTGGGGGTCACAGGATTGAAAGAGATGCCCAGAGGAGCCCAAGGCAAGGTAGGAATAAGGTATTTAAAATAAGTCCAAGTTACACAAGATTATTTAAAAACAGCTTTAAACAACAAACAAAGCTCCGGGCTGTGTCAGGAGTGTCGCGATCTACTAACGGGCTCGTAATCAGTCCGGTTATGAAGGCGAAGGGGGCGTGGCCTAGTGCAAGTGGGCGAGGCCTGAGGTCAGGCTCGGTGATGGCAGCAAATGCTAATTTTGCTAGCCCGCGGCAGCGTTTACCTCGGCTGCGCGGGGGTCACAGGATTGAAAGTAATGCCCAGAGGAGCACAAGGCAAGGTAGGAATAAGGTTTTTAAAATAAGTCCAAGTTACACAAGATTATTTAAAAACAGCTTTAAACAACAAGCAAAGCTCCCGGCTGTGCCTCAGGTGTGTCGCGATTTAGTAACGGGCTCGTAATCAGTCCGGTTATGAAGGTGAAGGGGGCGTGGCCTAGTGCGAGTGGGCGTGGCCTGAGGTCAGGCTCGGTGATGGTGGCAAATGCTAATTTCGTAGCCCGCGGCAGTGTTTATCTCGGCTGCGCGGGGGTCATAGGATTGAAAGAGATGCCCAGAGGAGCACAAGGCAAGGTAGGAATAAGGTATTTAAAATAAGTCCAAGTTACACAAGATTATTTAAAAACAGCTTTAAACAACAAACAAAGCTCCGGGCTGTGTCAGGAGTGTCGCGATCTACTAACGGGCTCGTAATCAGTCCGGTTATGAAGGCGAAGGGGGCGTGGCCTAGTGCAAGTGGGCGAGGCCTGAGGTCAGGCTCGGTGATGGCAGCAAATGCTAATTTTGCTAGCCCGCGGCAGCGTTTAACTCGGCTGCGCGGGGGTCACAGGATTGAAAGTAATGCCCAGAGGAGCACAAGGCAAGGTAGGAATAAGGTTTTTAAAATAAGTCCAAGTTACACAAGATTATTTAAAAACAGCTTTAAACAACAAGCAAAGCTCCCGGCTGTGCCTCAGGTGTGTCGCGATTTAGTAACGGGCTCGTAATCAGTCCGGTTATGAAGGTGAAGGGGGCGTGGCCTAGTGCGAGTGGGCGTGGCCTGAGGTCAGGCTCGGTGATGGTGGCAAATGCTAATTTCGTAGCCCGCGGCAGTGTTTATCTCGGCTGCGCGGGGGTCATAGGATTGAAAGAGATGCCCAGAGGAGCACAAGGCAAGGTAGGAATAAGGTATTTAAAATAAGTCCAAGTTACACAAGATTATTTAAAAACAGCGTTAAACAACAAACAAAGCTCCCGGTTGTGCCTCAGGAGTGTCGCGATCTACTAACGGGCTCGTAATCAGTCCGGTTATGAAGGCGAAGGGGAGCGTGGCCTAGTGCGAGTGGGAGAGGCCTGTGGTCAGGCTCGGTGATGGCGGCAAATGCTAATTTCGCTAGCCCGCGGCAGCGTTTACCTCGGCTGCGCGGGGGTCACAGGATTGAAAGAGATGCCCAGAGGAGCACAAGGCAAGGTAGGAATAAGGTATTTAAAATAAGTCCAAGTTAAACAAGATTATTTAAAAACAGCTTTAAACAACAAACAAAGCTCCCGGCTGTGCCTCAGGAGTGTCGCGATCTACTTTAATTAATTTTTTAACCTGAGAAAAGTGTATAAAATGTATTATATGAACTTTTATGGTATTTCTACAACTATGAAAAAAAGAATAATGTTGATTTTGACTGGGGTTTTGTTTATGAGAGTTAAAATGTGTAGCCAATGGTGATTAAGAATTTTATTCGGATATTACTCTTATGTTCAATTATGCATGTTTTGATTTCCCGTTTTACCCACATAGGCAAGTCCACAAGGGCATGTTATCATATAAATTAGATTGCTACTGTCACAGGTTGCTGTGACTCAATTTGATCAGTGTCCCCTTGTTTGGGTGAAGCAATTGGTTTCCTTTAATTATAGCATTACAATTGCCACAGTTATAACAAGGTAATGTCCCTTTGTATATTTGAATTGTGCGATCTTTTTGATTCAATGTTTCCTTGATATTTCTTGTGGCAAGGGGACACAGATCAAATTGAGAGTCACAGTAACCTGTGACATAAGAGTAATATCCAAACAAAAAATTCCTACTGATATAACCATGATTCCCTTTTCCTTTTTATACTGTATCTATACGACAACGTCACGTCACATTTATTTAACACTTTATGATAGAGGCTATTAATATGTACATAAAGTTCTCACTATTGTTTATATATTTTAGGCACAGATTATTATTATCACACATGACACACCCTTAGACTCCAGATGACTTTTACACTTTTACGCAGGTAAGCGAAGAATCATATCATTTAATTTGTTGATATAGGACGTAGAAAAGATACCAGACACTCACGTTTACTATTTCCTTTGACAGTTCATAACTGAGGACTCTGTTGAAACAACGTAGCCCTACGCGGTAACGGATATCTAATCCACGAGTTTCCATTCTTTTTACACTCCTATCACGAAGTTGAATATCTTTCAGTTTGTAATGTGTTCCTCCGTATTTTGATTTACAAGCCCGGTCTACATTTAAAATTTTTGCCTTCATAACGAGTACACGCGATGATAGCGTGTAAGTGCCTCTGATTTTTCAAAGATTAGGCTTGCACGATTCTTGGCACGTTTTACAGTGTACTTACGTTGATTCACTCGTATTCACTGTTCACGCCGTTTACACCACAACCCCAAATGCACGCTTGTGTTTTCACTAAACTTTATTGAATGACACCATTATCACATTCTTCAGTTTCTTAAAACTGGGATATAAGGTATTCACCAACATCGTGATATTTTCAAATTTTTACACATGACACAGAATTCACCTACATTGAGATGTTCTCATATTTCATGAGCTGTGATGCAATCATTTTTTATTAAATCTGTTGTACGCTATGTGTCTTACTGTTTACAGAATATAATTCCCCTGAAGAAGGGCTAGTCCCGAAATGCATTGGGCACATAATTGAAGAACAAGATGAATATAATCATTGTTATGAAAAAATACATTGGAATTATTGAATAAAATACTTAAGGTAAATTCAAAAACCATTGTTTACTATTATTGAAACATATTCTTGAGTGCACTTTGGCGACGTTTTCCACTGTGTTTGGGATAGCGCAATCCAGAACATCTCCTGCAATAGACACCTTTGCTCCCGAATTCTCTAGGTAGGATAGGATAGCTCTCCTTTTAATGGGGTTATTTAAACCTTTCACGTTAAGGGTGATTATATGAAGTGTGGATCGCGACATGAGGCAGTCATTGGTAATCTGCTGTATCTCCTGGAACTTGGTCACCGTAACCAGGTGTGTGTCCGTCTCTTCCATAGTGTGTCTATGTACCGGACCCTTGCTTGCTCCCCGCCCTACAGTGCTGAATTTGTAAAATTTGAAGTGCAGGTGCTCAAATCTTTGATGGAGGCCACACCTACTTTTTGATGGCTCCATCCACTTCCTACACTGGCTCCACCCACTTCCTCAACTGGCACTGTGAAAAGTCAGATTTTCACCATAACCTTGTCCTATATATTAAAAACATCGCTCAAAGTTGTTGAACAATCACAGACGTGTAACGCCCTGTTTGGGATCATAATGTAGCAGAGTCCCCAGTATGCTCTCCCTTCTTGCTTCTATTTTTCTCTCTAAATCTTACCGCCACGCCCCGTCTACCTCTAACTCTGATTGCCTTTACTTTAGTTTCCCTCTAGTCTACCTATCCCTCTCTCAACACCCTTTCTATATATCTTTCCATCTCTCCTCACCCATCTCTTGCTCTGTCATCTCTTTCTTGGTATGTGACCTCACAGCTCACCCCTCTTTAATACATCTGTCTCTCTCTGCTTCCTACCCTTTCCTCCCTACTGGCATCTTATAAGTTATTCCTCACCTCCCTCTTGCTACCTTGCATCTGTTCTGCGTGGAAGACATAGTATGGAAAAAGTTACCAAACATTAGTCTTTTTTTTCTTTTCAGCACCCAGATGTCGAACACCGTGGACCAATAATCATAGACACCACAGCAAAACAGAGCTTTCAGCATCCCTAAACATGTTTCCCAACCTAGTCTAATATGTAAGCCAGAACCCGACCTGATATTTTATGCAATGCAGACATTTTTGCATTTCCTGCCAGGTACCTTGGAAACTTAACTGTAAAGGAACTCATCACAAGCCAGGCAGCCTGCTTTCTTATGCTTGCTACTCCACCAGCCAGTATGCATTGATCCCTTAGGTACGCACACCTACCTTCTCAATCCTCTGGTTCCCAAACCTCCACAAGGAAATTCCACTTTCTACCTCCCTAACCACTGATACGCACTCATTTTGTTATAAAAAGCACAACACGCTCCTAAGATGACACACCTTTCTGCATGCCCAAAACCCCAGACCTCTACTCCTTTGAACAACAAAGCTTCTATCAACATTCCAACAGCATTACAGCAACACAATGCGTAGAGCAGCGGTCATCACTGCTTCCCACCTGTATCATTACACAGCACCACCTTACAGGACTACTTCTGAGATAAGTCGGGGAAACACAATGGCTGCCACAGGAACACAGCAGTGGCATCTTAGTTTGGCTTTTATGGTGCTCCTGACTCAAATGCAACATGAAGTTGTATGTCTGATGAAGTAGCAATTGTTCTCTGCATTGTGTCCCTCCCTCTGCCCCCGCTTCCCTCGCCCTCCCTCACACCAGTTGCACACGCTGCAGCCTCCGGGATACCTCTAGTTTGCCCACTACCCCTGCGCCGCCTACTACCGGGCACACACTGCGGCCTCAGTCAGCGGTGATGTCTACCTGTCCCTGCCCTCTGAGAGTGTTGCCAGGGCCGGGGTTACTCAGAGAGCATGGCCGTTTGTTAACTTGCGACGCCACCACACCAGAGAAAGTGAAACCATCGGGATCGGCCTGCGGCAACCTAATGCGTGCACGTCTGCGCTCACCAGCCACTAGCTGCCATGTTTGGACAAGTCAGCGAACGGCTGGGCTGGTAGGGCGGCAGGGCCTAGTTGTACTTAAAGCTGCAGCCTGCGCAGGCCAGTACAGTGGCGCCGGCACTACTATACCGCGACGGCCGGTGGGCCTTCTGCGAATCTGAATAAAACATGGTGTCATTGCAATGCATGCATTGCATTTTTTTGCATCCTAGTAATAATCAGTATCGTATCTTATGGAGCTGCCTCCCACCACACCAGTAACCGGACCCTCACGCTACCAAAATAAAAAAATACAGCGGTTTTTGCACGGTATTGGAATAGCTAGTTAGTTGGCTTAGCTTAGCTCAGTAGTTTACTAACTCACTGTTTTATTTAACTTCTTACTCATGGTGGGCGGTCCGGCTCAGTGAATAACTGTTTTTTTATGAATAGGTGGCCTGGAGCACTGCTGCTGCTGTTTGCTACCAGAACCAGACAGTACTGCACATCGATGCCTGCCTGCACACAGGCTGCCCTGCCCTCAGGCTCAACGTCGTCTATCGGCAGCGCCGGCCCGCGGATGACTTGAACAGAAACGATTATGTCCTGGTTAGCAGTGACCAGAGCTGCAGTGGTTATGCTGGTGAGTGACGTGGTCATGTGAAAAAAATCTGCTTGCGTTGCATGTACAGCCCCTACCCCAGTACCCCTGCATCAGAACCCAAATCCAGCCCGACCCTGGTGCCCCAATAAATCAGTGTGTGTGTCTGTCAGTATGCAGTACTGCCGCTCGTGTGTGTGTACTGTGGCTCGCGCCCCTACACCGGCAAGTGGCAACACTGCAAAGTTAACGCAGTCACCTGCGCACACGGCCCCACTAACTGTGTGAACTGTGAAGTAAACTAAGGGCTGCGGCCGCCATGATCACAACATAATTTATTATCTTAGACGGCACGGCAGGCAGCTTCCAGGCAGGGCAGCTAATTAAGAGAAGTGTTAGTTGTCTCACACAGAGCCGCAACCAGGCACTGTTAACCGCTGTGACCTGCATAGAACACGCTGAGTCTGTACGCACCGAGTGCAGAGTACTTAGTTACTGTAAATTTTTACAAACATCAATGTGTGGGTGACGCACGTGCGAGATGCGTAGACCTGGCCCTGTCAATAAAGTGCCGGTGCTAAGCACCGGAAAGCACTGGCACAAATTAAGCACTGCCGCCCTAGTTAGCACACCACTTACCTTGTCCCCCCTCCCTAACACCAACAAGACCCAACAAACAAGCATGAAACACTGTCCCCCCCCCCCAGGTGCCCACCCAAACTCTGGATCAATCTCCCCCACCCCCGCCCCAGTCCTCTGTGTCCCCCCATTGCTATGGCATCCCTGCTACCTCCCTACCTCTCCCTAGCCCCAACTGAGAAATCCCACGGTCCCAACATTGTCCATAGCAAGCGATCCAAGGAGGCAGGCATGTAGGAAGTAGAAGGATAGGGAGTTTGTGTGGTCCAAGTATCCCGGCTCCCCGCCCCTGGCGGCCCGCCCCGGTCAGCTCAATTTCAATGCCCCTGTTAAAGTCATAAGTCAACAGGCGAAGCTGCATCTTTAATGACTGTATCTAGGGCCACCTTCCTCTCTTTCGCCAGTGTTCGGGTCCGGTCAGTGGGCAAACATCTTCGTCCCACTCTCCGCCATCTTTCTCCCGATGACTTTAGTGTGCGGTTGGGCGCCTCCTCCAGACTCCAGTGTTCCAAGCTGAGGATCTTGCAAGCTTCTTGGAGGGATCGGGGTTGGTACAGCTTACCATTCCACTTGAAGATCAGGCGAAAAGGGTGATCCCAAGAGTAAGCCACTCCCTGGTCTCTCAAATGTGCGGTCACCCCTCTAAACTTCGTCCTCTTCTGCAGTGTGATGGAGGCCAGGTCCTGGTATAGTGCTATAGAGTGTCCTTGGTATTTGAGTGGTTGCTTCGCCCTGGTCTCTCTCAAGATGCTCTTTTTGAGGGGGAAATCTGGAAGGAAGGCAAGTATGTCCGGCGGGGGGGGGGGGCAGTGTAGAAATCAAAACTCCTTCTCAGGGGTCTCACGGATACTTAGTCCTTTAAAAGCTGCACTAAAGTTGGCACAGAAACTGAAATTTCAAAAGACATATTTATTAAACTCAAATGAGTGAGACTACGTCACACAGAAGCCCTAGAAACTGAATGAGGCAGTCTGAAGAATGCAGAAACCTGGGGCTTTATATATGTTTTAGAGTTACATAGTAAGCATAAATTGCAAGGGACAGTCCTGGCTCATGTGAGCATACAAAAATGCCTAATATGGACATGCAAGTTCTACTTGCTCAAAGAAGTGGGAGGAGCTAACAGTTTTCAGAAAGTAGTAAACAGATTCCTATCTGAAACTAATCAGTAACAGGTGCAGACCCTACCGGGCATGTCTGGTCATGGGTTAAAGTGGAGGAGGCTAAATTTATCCTGTTACTGGGCAGACGTCAGGCGCAGTTAACAGGAAGGTAAGACAAAGCACATGGTGAGCACACTGCAGCACATGGCAGACAAGATGGCTGCCAGAAATACAAAATGGCTTTCACAAAGCAGATAAGATAACTTCTAAATACAAGATGGCTTCTGCTAACGCTAACCCATTGCTGCCAATTTACGCCAGACGGCCGTTTTAGCGTTAGCTGAAGACATTCCTATGATCCAGTATTTATTTTATTTATTTATTTAAGGTATTTATAGAGCGCGTAATCACCCGTGAGTATCTCAGCGCTATACCTAGTAGTCGGGCAGGGACACAGGACAGGAAATTAAGAGGGTTTAGGGAAAAGGAGGGTTTTGAGTGATTTTCTGAAACGGAGATGGTTGGATTCCGTTCTAAGTTCCCGGGGCAGCGCATTCCACTGCTTGGCCGTATGCACCGAGAATCGGCGGCCTCCTGCCCGGGCTTTCTTCACTCTCGGTACCACTAAGAGGTTTTCGTGGTCCGATCTCAGTGCTCTGGCCGGTCTGTAGGGGGTGATGCAGTTTTTAAGGATTGGGGGGCCTTTTTCGTGCAGCGTTTTGTGGGCCAGGCAGAGAGCCTTGAACACCACTCTTTCCCTGACCGGGAGCCAGTGGAGCTTCGTCAAGGCGGGTTTCGCCGATGTTCTGGCCGGTGTGCCCGTGAGCATCCGTGCAGCAGCGTTCTGAATTTTCTGAAGAGTGTGAAAAGTTGCTTCTGGGGCTCCCAAGTAAATGGCATTACTATAGTCCAGCCTGGACACAATCAGGCCCTGGATCAGTAGTTTCCGAGAGTTAAAAGGCAGCAGGGGGAGAACTTTCCTGCATGCCCTGAGAAGGCCGAAGCAGACGCCAGCCGTCTTCTTAGCCTGTGTCTTAAAAGTGAGATCTTTCTCCAGCCACACTCCTAGGCTCTTCACCTCAGTTTTGGGGGAAGGTGGTTCACCGAGGCAAGCCGGCCAGATGTTAGGGGGGAGGGAAAGATCTCTGTGCCCCAGGAGTAGGATCTCCGTTTTAGACCCATTGAGTATGGCCACTTCCTCCAGTGTGGCCATATACACGTTGAATAACGTGGGGCTAAGTTCAGATTCTCTGTAGGAACATAGAAAACATGTGCTCATTAATTTTCATAATTTTATCAATTTCCTAATTCATTGCTAGGTGAGCATTTTCCATTCTAAACATTTCGTTAAGGGTATGAGCAGGAATACAAAGAGAACAGGGCATTGGGTCATAATTAACATACAGACAGTAGGAGAAAGTAATGACCACTATTACAAACAAAATTATCATTTTTCACAACCCTAAGCAAAAGCAAATCCTAAAATCATCCAGTAAACACCCTCATAGTTCGCATGCATTTCAGTAACCACTATATACTCAGGTGAAACAGTGGCGATCCTTCAATGCTCTCAGGTTGAATAGGGATACTCTTGCAGAGAGAATGAACTTTATTCTGCTTTTACTAAACAGAATACTACTCTAAAACAATGCCAGCAAAACAATAAGAATCAGTCTCCTAACACCCATTTTATGCAATCGCACGAAAACCGCTTGTGCAACCACAACTATGCCCAGAGTCCATTCAATGCCTCTCTGGTAGGCTTCTATCGTCCATCAAATCTGCTTCCATTGTTGCATTGGGTCTCTTGATTCAGGCCTTCCATGAAAATAGTGCTTCTCAGTATCCGTTGGAGTGCCCTCCTGGCAAACACTCACAGCTCACTCGAAAGTCTCAATGTCTCAATGCAGTGCACCAGTATATCTCTCCTCTGCGGCAGACACTACAGATAGTGTGCTCTTCACTGATCATGGGCAGAGATCATCTCCTCAGTCTACATTCTCAAGCTCCAACACTCATTATTCAGTGTCAGAGGACGCTGAGGCTGCTCTTTCATGGGCACCATAATGTAGTGCCTTTTGCCAATCTTGGATCCTCCGGTGCACTGCCCTTCCGTTGGAGCAAAGGAAAAAGGGGGGGGGGGTGGCCAAAACTCAGGCCAAGAGGCTCAAGGGACTGCACACTGTCAGAGGTTACCAGCACATGACAGGTAGCTTTTGCTCTTTTGCACTGAAACTCTGGTTCTGTGGCAAAACCAGATCCTCCTCCTTCTCTGATGTACAACCCCTTCTGATGAAGCAAGCACAATGCTTTGAAGATACCATTGATGGCGTGCTGGCGATCGCTGTCCAGCCTTGCTACTTTCTGGGTGCTGGGACTGTAGGGCCAAGACCTCCGGCCCTCATCTGTAGCTGTCACTGATGAGAATTAGGCTTAAATCAGCGTTCTGCAGGTTATTATGATTTGATACCGCAGAACCTAATGACGTAGGAAATGTGACACAGTTGTTAGTTTCCTTCAATTTAGTACAAAAACAGTTCATTGTATGTAACAAGGGGACTGCAAGCAGGTGGCCTGCAATCTTCAAAGGAGTGGCCATACGCCATGGGACTATTGTGATCTAAAATACACTGTCATTCTCATAGAAAACAAAGACAAAGGCAGTAGGCAAAACAGTGCCTCTAGCCTCTTCAATTGGGTTTCCATATGAAAGCATATCCTCTACCATCTAAGGGTAGATTGTGGTACTGAAAATTCTGAACCTGTGTTTTAAAATATGATGATTCTGTTATGAATTTGGTAACAGCAGACCGTAAACAGTGAGTTTAGCAAGTGCGAGTGTTTTCGTCATGTTACACCAATGGATTCACTGTGTATTTGGAGGTTTTGTTCTGAACCCTCGGTTTCTTCTTGTGCATAGCAGCCATTTTGTGGATTGCCCTTACAGTAGGCCCTCACTGTGGCAGAACAAGTATTTAAGGACATAACCTTAGCATGGGTTTGTGCTGACTCCTGCATGACCTGGCAAAAGCTGACCCTGTTGCTTGAGGCTAACCTTGCCAAGGCAGTTCCTGCCCTTTAGCTGATCAAGATTATAGATCAGAGCACAGGACATTGTAAAGATTTACTACACACAAACGTGCCTATCTTACTTTCATCTGTTCCTGCCTCCACAAGCTATTTATGCCATGGGCTGTGATCTTACTGTTTTGGGTTTATCCGGCCTGGTCAGCTAGAGAATGTACGCATTATGTGGACATTGTTTATGGCCTGGACTTATCTTGAAAGTAGGTTTGTCATCATACAGTGCTTTGTGTGCACGTCCAGGGAGTGACAACAATAATGTACTTCAAAGAGAAAATGTGTGCCTAGGGCATAATAAATGGTATAAAAGGTCTGTGCGGAGACCATTCAGCAGGCTACCTCATTCAGTTGCTTTAGGTGTGACTGGGCGACGTAGCCTCACACTTAATTGTAATAAAGATGTCTTTTCATATTTCAGATTCTCTGTTGATTTCTTTGCTGCTTTTGAATGGACTACTTATTGGTAAGATCCCTGAGAAGGAGTTTGAGGATTTTTAGGTACTTCAAATGGCGCCCAACATGGGGCCTCATCAAGAAGTGACTATCTGGAGGAGTAATCTTGTCAGAGGACAGAAATCTACTGGGGAAGGCAAGACAGAAATCTACTAAAAGAGGTACTCTGTGCACAGAGGTTCTGGGGGATTCTTTGTCTCTGCGGCCCAGTATATTTTTGATTTTTCTGACTTAAACTCTCCAAAAGATGTCACTCCTGACTGAGGAACCTTTTTGGCGTAAGTTTTTTTTTAAAAAAGAAACTGTTAGTGCAGTTAGAACTTGGCAGTTAGAATTTGGACAAGGTTTGTATAGGTTTGTATATGCGAATTGCAATTTGTGTAGGCAGGTAATGAAGGGATTTTTTTCTCCATCTGCTTTAGTTGAGGTATAAGTGGGTCGCTCCCAGTCCTTTGTTCTTTGGTTCTGTGGTTCTTTGCTTAGTTTGTTTTGGTCCTTAGTTCTATTTGAAGATTGCAATTTTCAATAACCAAGGGTCTTGTATATTTATGAGTGTATCGATAGAGATAGCCCCTTGAAGTTTGAAGCTAGATTAGTGAACTATAAGATGCCTGATCTTAGCAAATTTGAAGATTTGTGTTGGCCAACTTTGTATACGTTTGGATTAGCTGACTTCCCCTAAAGGGAATATCTAAATAGGTTAGATTTACAAACATATTTCTTCCTTGGTGATTTTGTATCCCCAGAGAATTAAAATATGACATAATACAAAACAAGGATCCTTTGTTCTGTGCAATTTTATGAATGGAGATTTGCAGAACGATTTCTGTTTATGTCTGAAATGAGCTCAATGTGTGTGTGTGGGTCACATTCAATAGATATAAATAAGGCCCGGAAAAAACCCCGAAATTATCTATTTTTGCAAAAATAAATAAATTTACAGCATTTTCCTTAGATGCACTGTATTAGATGTTCACAGGCAAACATTTCACCTGCAGTATATTTGATAGGAATGTTCATTCAGCCAGCACTTTTCCAGTTAAACACAGGTGGAATTTTGCATAACCGTCCTTTTAAAAAAATGTGTCGCAAAAATGTGACGCAGGAATGTGATGCGTTTTAAGTTAGGCATATGCGCTCGGGTTTGTGAGTTAATGCATCTAAATGATAGGCAAGGGATGCAGTGGGCTCTTATATTTAGAACAATCACAAAAAGGAATAATTGGTTTTATTAGAAGAATTTTTTTTATTAATTATAAAAAATAATTATAAAAAATAAGTGCTACAAAAATCGTTTTTTAATATTTATAAAGCTTAACACTCATACTATGTCCTCCTAGCATTAAAATTTGATTTAAGATATGTTGCATCACTAAAATGACAAGCATTCGTGTGTATAATTTCCCCTTGGCATAGGCGCAAACAAGCTCATTTTTATAAAGTATAAGTTATTATTTTCAAATGCCTGACTCATGGGTTATGTAATAGACATTCTAGTAATGCATATTATGCAAGAAAATTGTAGGATATTCATTTTTTAATGCCCAAAATATCAAAGTCGATTTTGAGTAAAAGCACTGTTTAAACTGCATTTTGCTTTCATTCAGAGTACTTTTTAAAGTGTCTCAGGCTTAAGCAAATGCATACATTTAGGTTTTGATATATATTTGCAGGTTGTGCCTTCTTATGTTTCAGTGGGTTAATGTGCCAGTACGAAGGCTTGTTTTAATATCAGGGTTGAAGGTTCTAGCTTCAGCTAGGCCTACGGAAAAGTTTGTTCATTTAGGACTGATGAAGTGTGTATCATAGGATTGCAACAAGCATTTACTCTAAAAAACTGATCTGTGTGTCATTAGGTTTTTGAGAATTATTGACAGTTAATGTAGTTTAATAATCTGGGAATAGAGATAATTTTAGCGGCTAAAAAAAAAAAAGAGAATTATTTTTCAAAATAGAGTGAATTATTGTAGGACCGGAGGAATTAGTTAGGCCTTCTGGCTTGGACAGCTGTAGTGTGGCAGACGCTGAGGGCTGAGAGAATTGCAGAGGCTGGCTCGAGTCACGCTGCTGAGATGTTATCTTTTAGTTTCCCTGTAAATAATGGAGAAGGCCGTCATGTTGACATTTGTGACTTCTTAATTAGGACTTTGCCTCCGAGGAATGCAGAATGACCTTGCTGAACGGACCTCTAAGGGTGGGGTTTCTGGTTTCTCTGTGAGAACATCAATAAAATGAAAGAACTTAATTTACAAGGGAAAATAAAAAGGGGTTTCTTTGGAAGTCCCAAACGTCGTGTTACATGCTCTGCAGAACTGATACATTTGTGTCTCCACGCTAAGAAAAATAATGTTTGCTAGTTGCGTTTATTTGACAGAAAACGAAGTGTTGCATTAAGTCTTAGATAAAAAAATAAGATGCAGCCCTTTTCCAAAATTTTGAAGGCTACAGGCCTAAGTAAAAACGATTTGCTAATTAGGAATTATTTTTCAGTGGAAATTATAGGTTCCAAATTAATATGGAGTGTCAGTGTAACCATTTCTTTTAGGACGGTAAAAATAAGGTGGCTTGATGTTGCAAGGTGAACTGACAAGAGAGTAACAGTTAAGTAATGAAAATTTATTTTTGTGTATGTTGAAATGTGTTTTTTTTGTGTTGTGTATTTTTTTGCTTCTGCCTACAGATTATTCATGGATTGTTCTGAGGCTGACAAGACATGTGAGTTTGGTTAATTGAAAGGAGATGTGTTTTTGCGTAATTTCTTTGAAAAAAAAAATCTTCATGTTTTTGTTTGTGTATTTGGCCCCATAGTGAAATATTTTAGTTGGTCCTGTATGTTAAAAGAGAAACAGCAAAGTTATATTTGACAGCAGACTCCGACTGCCTGGTGTTCTACTGTCAAAAGGAGGGTTAGGATTTTAGACCTGACAAATTTAGACAGGCCCAAATATTGGGTTTTGGGCTGCAGGTTTATAGTGGATAAAGTACATGTGCCATGGTGCTGTGTGTCACCGCTTATTCACATATGCTATTGTTTTGTCTGTGCTGCTTGATATACAGCAAGTATATCTGATGGCTTGACATGTGCATTATTTTGTGTATGTTTTGTTTTATGTTGTTACTATTACAAGTTCCCCAGTGTTGTGAAGGGATCCGTATGACGATACGTATCGTTGCACAACAGTTGGATGGATTTGGTATAATGATAAATTTCACAGATATGGTTTTCATACTGTGAGGAAGACAGGCAGCACTTTTGCCAGTGCGTGCCTAAATTTGGCTATAATGATATTGAAAAAAACTAAAAAGATATACAGGTTCAAAGTGTGTCACCTGATGTTAGTCACTTACCGCACATTCCCTTAAAGGAACAGGCAGCCCTAAAATTATGTATCCTGATTGGACGTAAGGATAAAATTATAGATCTGTGACTCTTGCACATGGTGACCTAATTTGTATATTGCATTACTTAATCATGCTCTGTTTCCCAAATAGCATATGGCTTTGTCCCTTGAAAGGAAACCAGGTTTCATTTTTGAAGAGAGAACAGGAACATTAGCTAAGATTACCGTATATGGTGTAGTTGCCAGCGGTAGAGTTAAAATTTGTGTAACTTTGGTCTTTTGTTTATCCCCCGTACTCTTGGTGCTGTGTCACATGCCTGAGGCACCAAAGCAAACTCTTGTTCTTCCTATAGATTTTTCTTTTGTTGCTTCTCCCCTGACCGATGTCGCATCATGCTTAGTTATTGGGGATTTTTAGTTGTGTCCTAGTTCCATTTCCCTTTTCCATATTCCTTTCGCCAGTCAGCCCATTTATTATTATGGGTGTATTGTTTATGTTCACACTTCTAGACGATGATGTATCAGGGACCGCCCATGTTATGTATAATTCCCTTTTGTATGACCAGACTGGTTTTCAGGAATTTTCCTTAGGCCTACTTCAATGTTTTTTTTCAGACTGACTGTCAGGGTAGTGATAGGCTGGTTAACTTTTCCATCTCAATAGGAGATATCTTACGTTTACCTTTTGAACATGACGAATTTTCAATGACTATTTTAATTTTTCAGTTCTCTTCTGTTCCTGCTGCTTTAATTTTTGGTGGGATCAGATGTGTTCTAAATTATGCAAATACAAGGACTCTAGTTCTTGTCTTTTGGTCTGCACATTTGATCATTAGCCTTTGTATTGCATAGTGCACCTGATGCACATTTTTTAAAGGGACTTTTCTTCATGTCCTTGATAATCTGTATCATGCCATTTCTCTATTTGAGATGTTCTAGATAAGGAATTTAGGAACACCTAGGCTTAATCATTGAGGAAAGTATGTATCTACCCCATTAGACAATGCCACTGTGTGAGGACATCCATTTAGATTCCCATGACGTATTGCCACTCCCTTGCAGATTGCAGGCCACCTGCTTGCAGTCCCCTTGTTAAAGCCCATGAACTGTTTTTTTGTGCTTGATTTGAAGGAAACTAACAATTGTGGTACATTTCCTATATCACTAGGTTCTGCGGGATCTTCCAGAGTCAAAGGAAGAGTGATACCCTGCAGACCTGTGTTTGAGACTAAGCCTACTCCCCATCAGTGACCGCTACAGATGAATGACAGATTTCTTGGCTCTACAATTCCTGCAACCAGAAAGTCGCGAGGCTGGACAGCGATCATCAGCGTGCCGTCAATGGTACCTCCCAAGCAAGGCGTTTGCTTCATCGGAAGGCATTGCAGAAAAAAAAGAGAAGCTGGTTCTTTGTTTTCCACAGAATAAGAGCTTCTGTTTGTTTGAGCTTTCTACCTGTTATGTGCTGGAAACCTCTGACAGGGTACAGTCCCTTGAGCCCTTGGCCCGAGTTTTGGCCACACACACACCGCTTTTGCTTTGCTCCAGCGGAAAGGCAGTGCACCCAAGGATCCACGTTTGGAAAAAGGCACTACATTCTGGTGCCTATGAGAGAGCAGCTTGAGCATCCTCTGACACTAAATAATGAGTGTTGGAGTCTGAAAGTGCTGCTGATCTTGAGAGGTTGTTTCTCAGTAGTGCTTGGATCTGCACGAGATGTTTTGTGCCCATGATCAATGAAGAGCACATCATTTGTAGTGTCTGCCACAAAGAAGAGACACTGGTGCATTGTTTTGAGACATTGAGACTTTCAAGTGAGCTGTGGGTGTTTGCCAGGAGGGCACTCCAACTAAGCAGTACTTTTTCTCATGGAAAGGCCTGAAATCGAGAGGCCCAACGCGGAAGAAGACAATGGAAGCGGATTTGATGGACAATAGAAGCCTTCCAAAGAGGCTTATAATGGACTTTGAGCACAGTTGCAGATATAGACTGAGTGATTGCCTATGTAAGGGCAAAAGGATGGTCTGTGGTACTGAAAATTCTGAACCTGTGTTTTAAATATCATGATTCTGTTATGAATTTGGTAACAGCAGACCGTAAACAGTGAGTTTAGCAAGTGGGAGTGTTTTCTTCATGTTACACCAATGGATTCACTGTGTATTTGGAGGTTTTGTTCTGAACCCTCGGTTTCTTCTTGTGCATAACAGCCATTTTGTGGATTGCCCTTACAGTAGGCCCTCACTGTGGCAGAACAAGTATTTAAGGACATAACCTTAGCATGGGTTTGTGCTGACTCCTGCATGACCAGACGAAAGCTGACCCTGTTGCTTGAGGCAAACCTTGCCAAGCCAGTTCCTGCCCTTTAGCTGATCAAGATTATAGATCAGAGCACAGGACATTGTAAAGATTTACTACACACAAACGTGCCTATCTTACTTCCATCTGTTCCTGTTCCTGCCTCCACGAGCTATTTATGACATGGGCTGTGATCTTACTGTTTTGGGTTTATCCGGCCTTGTCAGCTAGAGAATGTACACATTATGTGGACATTGTTTATGGCCTGGACTTATCTTGAAAGTGGGTTTGTCATCATACAGTGCTTTGTGTGCACGTCCTGGGAGTGACAACAATAATGTACTTCAAAGAGAAAATGTGTGCCTAGGGCATAACAAATGGTATAAAAGGTCTGTGCGGAGACCATTCAGCAGGCTACCTCATTCAGTTGCTTTAGGTGTGACTGGGCGACGTAGCCTCACAATTAATTGTAATAAAGATGTCTTTTCATATTTCAGATTCTCTGTTGATTTCTTTGCTGCTTTTAAATGGACTACTTATTGGTAAGATCCATGAGAAGGAGTTTGAGGATTTTTAGGTACTTCAAGATAGCTACATGGGAATTCTATATGAAAGGATGTCCTCACACATAGTGACATCGTCTAATGGGGTAAACATTTTTTTCTCTCAATGATTAAGTCTAAGTGTTCCTAAATTCCTTATCTAAAACATCTCAAAAGAGAAATCACATAATACAGATTATCAGGGACATGTAGATACCTCCCTTTTAATAATTGTGCATCAGGCGCACTATGCAATACAAAGGCTAATGATCAAAATGTGGAAACAAAAAGACAAGAACTAGAGAGTCCAGGTATTTCCATTATTAAAACACATCTGGTCCATCAAAAATTAAAGCAACAGAAAAAGGAACTGAAAACCAAATTAGAATAGGCATTGAATTTGTCATTTTCAAAAAATAAACGTAAGGTATCTCTTATTGAGGTGGAAAACTTGTCTTACTATAATATTAAGTCAGTTAACCAGTCTATCCCTAGCCTGACAGTCAGACTGGAAAACATCGAAGTAGCCTGAAGAAAATTCTCGAAAACCAGTCTGGTCATACCAAAGGGAATTATACATAATATGGGGGTCCCTGGTACATCACTGCAGTCTGGAAGTGTGAACCTGAATAATACACCAATTATAATAAATGGGCTGACTGGTGAAAGGAATACGAAAAAGGGAAATGGGAGTAGGACACAGCTAAAATCCCAAATAACTAGGCACAATGCGACATCGATCAGGGGAGAAGCGGCAAAAGAAAAATCTATAGGAAGAACAAGAAATGACTTGGGTGATAGTCAAGTTTGTGACATAATACTAAGAGTATGGGTGATACACAAAAGTCAAAATAGTATACAAATTTTAACTCTACCGATGGCCCCTACACCATATACAGTAATCTCAGCTAATGTTCCAGTTCCTTTTTCAAGGGAAAAAATGAAAAGTTTAGGTCACCTTTAGCTAGAGCCACACATCTATAATTTCATCCTTAGGTCCAATCAAGGAAACATAAATCTAGGGCTGCCTGTTCCGAAGGGAAAGGGCAGTCATAGCTAACTGCAGGTGACACAATTTGATCCTGTATATCTCCTTTTATTTTTCTTCAATACTATTATAGCCAAATTGACATACACTGGTGAAGTGTTGTCTGTCTTGTTCACAGCATGAAAATACCATATCTGTGAAATTTAGTATCAGAGCAAATTCACCCAACTGTTGTGCAGCGATATGCATCGTCATGAAAATCCCTTCACAACACAGGGGAACTTGTAATAGTATAAGAAGCAACAACATAAAACAAAAACATGCATAAGATAAAAACACACACATGCCAAGCCATCAGATATACGCGCTGTATATCAAGCACAAAAAGCATAGACAAAGTACAATAGCATATGTAAATAAGCGGTGACACAAAACCATTGCATGCACTTTATGTACTGTGTACCTGCAGCCCAAAACCCAATATTCTGGCCTGCTTAATTTGTCAGGCTTAAAATCGAAATTACACCAAAATTACTTTCTTTTACTTTCCTCACCCTCCTTTTGACAGCAGATCACCAGTTAGTGGAGATTGGCTGTCAAATACAACTTACTGTGTCGCTTCTGACACACAGGACCAGCAGGAACAATTCATAAAAGAATAAAATGCAAAAACATGAAAAATGCACAAACATTTCTTTTCAAAGAAGTCATAATAAAAAACACATCTTTTTTCAACATACTGCTGACACTGCACATAACACACAAAATATCAACTGTAACCAACCATCTTTTGTAAACATGCTAAACCACCTTAATTTTGACTGTCCAAAAATAAAATTCTTTCACAGACACTCTGCGTGTCCCGTGCGCCAACCCCTTTTAAGGCCCTGCTATTTTTTTTTCAAGGCCGGTCAGGAATGCACTTCTCGGAGACAAAGCCCTAATGTAATAGGCTGCAGATGTCCACGTGAAAGCCTTGCAATGTGCAAGCTTTAATTTCTGTTTGTCAGAAAGCTTTTCCAAGCAGTGATTTCTCCATCTGTTTTCACTTACTTCTAAACCCCACCTCACTGACCTTAAGGTCAAAATCTGCCTTGCGCGCTCCGTGCTCCTCAGCCCCCCTCTCTCTTCCCTCACTCCGAAGCTGACAAAGACAAAAAGCCTTCCTAACTCTTCCTAACCTGCAATAATCAACCCTATTTAAAAACACATGTTATATAAATGACTTCTTTTAGGGGCTAAAATTTATTTATTCTTAGATTATTAAAACATTTACTGTGAATAATTCGCAGAACATAATAACATAACATACCAGCTTCAGAAAAAATGTTTGCTACCACCCATGCAATGCATTTCATCAACCTCAAATGGATGAACATCTCAGCAGGTCCAGCTAGAGTTAGAACCTTCAACCCTGATATTAAACACAAACCTCTGAACCGGGCACATTGGCTCACTGAGCTATGAAAAGCAACCTCAAATGGTAACAACCTGCAAGTTTGTATTATACACAAATGTATGCATTTACTGAAGCCTGAGACACTTTAATGCTGTTGTAAATGGCAAGAATGCTGTTTAAATAGTCTATTTAACTCAATACCGACTTTGATATCTGTGGCACTTAAAAATAAAGATCCTACAATTGCATTACTTATTAATCATCCTCAGAATGTTCTTTACAGATTGCAGGGATTGGACATTAGACATATCTCATGTAATTCCTTAGAAAAATGAGTTTTTACGCCTGCACCAAGTGAAATCCACATGCAAATGTCCTCATTATGCAGTAAAACACAACTTAAATTAAAGTTTAATGCTAGGAGGTCATAGTATGAGTATTAAGCTTTATAAATATTAAAAAACGAATTTAGAAGCACTTATTTTTAATAATTATTTTTAATAAACCCAATCATTTTTGATAATTCCACATATAAAAACAAGCTGCATCACTAGCCTATCATTTTTAGATGCATTCATTTATGAGCCTAAGCACAGAAGCCCAACTTAAAACAGGACAGATTTTTGCGCCACTTTTTTTTTAAAAGGACAATTATTATTTAGCAACAGAACCAAGAATATGCTTACAAAAATGCTTAAAGAGAGGAAAACCGCAATTGAAATGTCTTCCTGTGATACAAAATAATGAACCTTATTTTTGTAACCCTCTAAAACACTGTTCTGAAATGCAAAGTTCCAACCATGATTAACTAATGGCGAAGTCCTGGCTAAATAAACATTCCTATGTTATTCGTGGCCTTCAAAAAACAACATCTGCTTCCTTAACGGCAGTAAGAGCCCTTCACAGTGTTGAAACCTGAGCACGGTGGCAGTCTTACTTAAAACAGAATTTTCAAGTTTTAAAATGCGTGTGCAATAATATGCATTTAATTTAGCAAAAATTCACTTTAGCTGAAGTGTTTGCCTGTTTACATGTAATACAATGTATGCAAGTAAAAAAATGCTATAAGTTTGTTTTTCTACAAAACACACAATTTATTTTTGAGGCCTTTCATATTCCTAGTGAATGTGAATGTGAATTTTATCTTTTTTAAGCATTTAACAGTTTGTACATATGCGTTTTTACTTAGTCTATAAATTAAATAGCAACATATAGCTATTTTAGCATATGACATGGTAAATTGCTGGATTTTTATTTAATTTCTACTTAATATTAATTAATCTGACATTTTACTTAACAGACTGAAAACATAAAAAAAACCACAAACACACATTGAGCTCATTTCAGACATAAACAGAAAGGGTTCAAACACTCAGGACACACAATACAGCGCTTTAGCCATTTGTTTCATAAATAGCGCCATCACTATTTACTTACAGAAGTTACACTAATGGGAAAAACTACATAGATATTTAAACACACATTTAACCCACAGATCAACACATAGGACTGAAACAAAGGACAGCCCACACTCTTTCACTCTGCGGTGTTCTTGGATGCTGTAGCGAAGCCTGCATCTCCTAACTCCTGGAGAAACGTTCCTAAATTGATTTCCTGCGCCGTTACCTTCAAAGCGCTATCTGACAGCGCTGGTTGAGAACTGCTCGCGTTTCCCGCTGCGCGGGAAACACTCGTGTGGGGATTGAAGGCGGCTGGCGGTGGCTGGTCAGTGAGAACAAACTACAAAGCCCACAAAGCCATCGGGGCCAGGAACAACTCCCCGCCACGCCCCCCTCACCTGGCTACAATTGCGCAGAAGGACCGCGCATCGCGGAACGCGCGCGGGCGTCGCCGGGCTAAGCCCGGGCAAAGGGCGGGCCCTCTGTGGCCCTCAGTGACCGAGGTAGGCCGGGCCGGGCCCGGTCCCTTATATTTTTTCTTTTACACTGCTATTATCTATTTGCATCTGTGTCCATTTGAGTGGGAGGATAATTCGATGCAAGCACTGTGATAGCTATACTGCACCCTGGTCTTACCTGCTCCGCCTGGGTCTGACCTTATTCCAGACTTTTATTCGTTTAATATTGCTATATTTCTATTTTTTTTATTGTGGAAAATGTCTAAAACTCTACGATCAGGAAGGGTAGTGGGAGAAAAACCTGCCCGGAAATTAACTACCATCCGTACAAGAAACAAGTCAGTAAACAACCCACCTTTGAAAGGACAATGTCAGTTATCTGAACTCTGGGATCTATCTGGTATAAAAAAACCTAAAGGTGCAACTCTACATAATCCAGATATTAAAGCCCTGGAAGTACACTTACCAACTACCTCTGAGGCCCGATCTCCCCTGGTCCAGCAGGGGGCCCCCCAAACAATGGTAGGAGGGTCTCCCTTTCGGGACCCTACAGATGGGAAGCTGATGATTATAAGTGAGCCAGTGCACATACCATCGATCCCTCAGGTACCCCTGAATGACAGGCCGGGGGATGACTTGTCTGCATTATCCATTGATCTGGAACTATGGGGACGCTACGTAAGCCCTGCTAAAGTGGAATCCCTGGAGCAATTTAAAGTTCAGGGGGGTGCCACCCCATCAGGGTTAATGCTGTACAGTAGCACCCCGTCGCTAAATAGACATGAAATATCTGACTTGCTAAACTCCTCCAAGAGCCCTGACCTCAATCTCCTGGATAATATTTGCACTGCGGAAGCACGAGAAAAGCCGATCTCTGAGTCCATGATCGCGCTGGAACAACTTCTTGCTTCAATTTTGCTGCTTTTAGGGAAATTTGTTGGCAGCTCGGACTGTATCCTTGAATCAGTTACCCAAATCCTAAAGTTATTGCTGCAGAAAGTGCCGGATTCGAGTAAGGCCTCCCCCCTCGAGCCTGGACAATCTGTATCCGAGGGGAAAGTTAATGCTATTAGAAGCGAACTAGTTAGGAAAAATGAAGAGCCTGCTATGGTCCCTCTTAAGGAGGTGCCTCATACTGCAGCATCAAACTGTATCAAGAATTTAGTCCTGGAGATAGAGGAGGAGGATAAGGTCTTGCCCGGCCCCAAAACGGCCCAGGAGTTATTTTCTATCTTTGTCCCGGATGGCGGAAAAGATCTCCTGGCCAACAAACTCGAGGTCAATGAAGAAAAGAGAAAACATGGTAAACAAAAAAGTACCAAAGCCAGTAAGAGGAAACCAATTCGAAAATATAGAAAGAAGAAGCAACGGAGGATCATCTTCCAAAAATGCACAGAGGCAAGGGAGAATGAAACAAGGAATGGGGAATCCTTATCTACTTCCTTAAAAGTGGACATAGATGTGAACTTAACCACTTCAACCTCAGTGGAGGAGGAAAATGAACAAGGCAGCCTGCCTTCCCAGGAAGATTTTCCACAAATTGGGGGCTCTCTCCCAGGCTCACCTTCTCGGAGTGCACTGGGAGGTCCAATTTCTTATCCATCCGGGACTTTAAACCCTTTGGCCCCCCCCTTTGTGGTAACAATTGACTCCGAAAATTCTCGCCCTCCGGCTCGGCCTGTAAGTAGGCCAAAGGCCCCTGTGGATGTGCGTGTACTAGATTTTGTTCCATTATTTGATACTGACCTCTTGTTAAATAGAGCCTGGCTTCCCAAGCGTTTCAGTGAGGTCGAATGTCTCTACCACATTCAGTCTAGAGACATAGAATTGGTGACTCTGTTGGGTGGAAGTCGGGTTTTGAGTATTCGGGTGAAATTTTATTCCCCTATCATAACAAATTTGATACTAGAGCAGGCTGAAAATTTTCAACGCTTAGGTATTGATATTCTCCCTATCTCTACCCTAGGCAAGCCAAACTCTTCTGATAAACAGGGGTTGAGGGGTGGTGAGCATAACGGGGTAACCTCTCCTCTGAGAGACCTGAAAATTTGGGTTTCCAGGGGAAAACGCTCAGTATCGCACGTGAAGCCTCTTCCACTAGTTGAGAATTCCACACTCAATGATGACAATAACCGGTGGAATTGGCTCCATAGTGCATTATCAACAAAAAATAAGGATAACCCCAAATTGTTCCACCATCTTTAACCCAGCCTTAAACATAATTTCCTGGAACGCGGCCGGTTTCCATAGCAGCCCGGAGAAAATGACCTTTTTATCCACTCTGGAGGCTGATATATTGTGTATCCAGGAAACATGGTGCATAGATAGGTTAACGCCTTTAAAAGATTTCTATGTTTTGGAAATTCCGGCTGCGCCCTCTAAGAAAGGGCATGCTAGGGGGGGCCTCGCCTGTTTACTGTCAAATAAGTTTCAATGGAGATTTTCCCATTACATTGACTCCAGTAGACTTTTCCACACAATAACATTAGAAAATATATTCCTTGACAATGTAAAATACGCCATGGTAATTTTTAATGTGTATATTCCGCCTGAGGAATGTTTTAATGATAAATTGCAGCGGGTTCTCCAGTATATGGATAAGATAAAAAATTCACCTCCTTTTCCTGTAATTTTGCTGATTGGTGATTTGAATTGTAAAGTATCAAATGCTAGTCTAAAACTCTTCAGGGATAAAGCTAAGGAGGAAGCACATTGCATCCCCCAGACGCTTTTCCCTGAAAACTTAAAGACAAATAAAAGGGGGAAGATCTTGTTAAAAGAACTAGCGATCGGGGATGGTATCATCTTAAATGGAAGATTTCCATCTGACGTCCCCGCAAATTATACCCACAAATCCCCCTTTGGGTCATCAATTTTGGACTATGCCATCGCCAGCTACAGTCTGTTTCCCCAGATTCTTGACTTAAAGATCACCCCCACAACTCCGAGCGACCATAGTATATTGTTACTATCAATTTCGTTAAATTCTCTGAATACGGCATCCTGGTCGCTAAATGGCAAGGAGGCCACTTTCCACTCGACATCTGGAAGATGCTTCTGGAATAATGCCGCCATTAATGGGGTGCAGGAGCTACTGACCGATACCCTTAAGGAAATAGAAGAGTGGAACGGAAATGAAATAGTTTGTTTTGAGGAATTCATGTTAAAGATTCTTTTGAATGCTAAAAAAACTGTCCCCCCTAGGAAAAAAGGAGAGGTAGTTCCTCTGACTCTCCGTAATTTAAATAGGGAATTAAACAAACTAATACGTGCACAGTACGTTGAAAGGGTACCGGAACGTGGGAAAAATATCGCTAGGTTAAAAAGAAAGAGAAGCAGACTCAAGCTAAAAATTAAACGGGACAGGGAGGATGAAGTATGGATCAAACTAAGGGAATCTGCTGCATATGGCAACATTAAAGACTTTTGGGCAATAATTGGGAAAGGATGTGGTACACGCCACTCCCCCACTCCCATAGCTATACCTGAAGATATATGGTCCTCTCATATCCGAGAATTATATGCAGGGAATGGGACTACAAGTGTGGATAACATTATGTATGCTACCCCTGATGACTCGGTCTTCTTTCCCTCTGAGAAGGAAATCGAGTTGGCTATAAAAAATATGCGTTCCTCTGGGGCCATGGGACCGGATGAGCTTCCGATGACGGTCCTAAAACAAGACCCTTTAACCTGGAGCAAAATCTTATACCCCCTGTTTAGGGCATGCCATCTTTCCAAACGCGTCCCTGCATCGTGGAGAGGAAGCATTCTGGTCCCTATCTTCAAAAAGGGGGCAAGGGACAGCCCCAGTAACTATCGCATGATAGCGCTCCTCGACTCCATCGGAAAGGTCTTTGCGAAATGCCTCCTGAGTTCTCTTTCTGATTGGGTCGAGGAGCGAAACATCTTGCCGTTGGAACAGACTGGCTTCCGAAGGGAACATGGCACTCTGGACAACCTGACTGCCCTTCAGGTTATTACTGACAAATATGTCCAGGTGAGAGGGGGTGTCGTATACGCTGCCTTTATTGATTTCTCCACAGCGTTCGATAAAGTAGATCGGGGAACGCTGTGGAGAAAATTGGCGTCGCTGGGTGTCCCTATTCCCCTGTTGGAATTGGTGCGGGCTCTGCACACTGAGACCTGGTGCAGGGTCCTAATGGGGGGTGAAAGGGGGCTTTCGGCCAAAATACCATCCCAGAATGGCCTTAAACAGGGCTGCTTATTGGCGCCCCTGTTGTTTTCCCTATATACAACTGACCTCCCTGCTGCTGTGTCCCACAGTGAGGGGATCGCACCGTTGATAGGAGGGGTGCCAATCGCCTGTCTGATGTATGCCGACGATGTGCTATTGCTTGACTTAACTCCCGTGGGTCTGGCAAATCGGCTTCAGGCTCTTCAGGACTTTGCTGGGGAGCATCATATGAAGATCAATATTAATAAAAGTAAGGTGATGTGTATTGCTGGTAGGAAGAAATGCCGCTCGACAAACTTTGGTTGGGCTATTGGAGGGCATAGATTGGAGGTCGTAACTTGTTATACATTTTTAGGGAAAATATTCTCGGCCAATATGAGCGAGAATCTCCATATAGAGCATTGCTCCCGCAAAGCTCTTGCCCATGGCAATGGGTTAAAGTCCCTATACCTGGCAACGGGGAAAAGACATTTTTCTAGCCTTCTGGAAGTATTTAGAGCTAAAATCCCCGCAACCATCTTGTATGGTATAGAAATAATAGAGATAAAACTTTGGGACTTTTGCCACAAGATTGAGGGAAAACTCCTAAGATCCCTCTCGACTTTAAACAATGCCTGTCCACTGGCCGCCTGCAGGTTGGATTTTGGACTCAGGAGTGCCTGGGTTCAGGGGCTGTGCGCCTTAATAAGGTGGGTAGCCAGTTTGGCCAGAGCAAGAGAGGGAACCCTGCGAGTTTTACTCAAAAATGAACTTTTGGGCAATTTTAAGGAGTTCTCCAAACTCGTTAGTAATTTTAGAGGGGCTGTGAAAATCCTTAGACTGGATGAAAGCGCGCTTTTCTCCTACTCTCCCATGCAGTTAAAGCAGGTCCTTAAGGAGGCTTCGTGGGAGTATTGTTTTCTATCCGACAAAAAAACAGTTGGAGATAAAAGGAATGTGGAGCCACTCATCTCCTCCTATAGGTTGAAACAGCCTCAACCGTATGCCCTGTGGAACTTACCACATGGGATACGTAGGTTTTGGTTTTTATTACGGTACGACTTAATCCCTCTTAATGTGCTGCTGTCCAAATGGCATGGTACTTCACCGTTGTGCAATTTATGTAAATTGAATAACCAGGACTGTATGCATGTACTTTTGATTTGTCCTATGTTACGTAGCTTGCGCAATCGATGGCTTAAAGTAATTTGTCTACGCCTCAGCATTGTCACTTTACAAGATTTTCTTCATGCACTTTATTGCCCACCGAATGAAATGTTTTGTGCTTATGTTTTTAACTTTTTTAAAGGATTTTTAGCTATTTATTAATGTTTCTGGAAGATTGTGCCGGCCCGGCCTTGTGGGACTGATGGTTTGCAGTGCAGCTATTACGGTTCGAATAATATGTTTTTATGACTCTTGCACTTTTGATGATTTTGTTACTTTGCCTGTACATGTTTATGTGACCCTCTTTGAGAGCCAAAACATAATAAATAAATTTGAAAATTTGACAGCCCACAGTTTGTACTTCAACCAAACCATTTGTAAATACTAGTTGTAAGTCATATTTACAAGAAACGCTTCTCAATAGTGTTCCAAAAGACTGCAAAAAACAGTCCAACAGACTGCTGTATGTCCAAGAAGCCAAAATACACTCAATTCACTAGTTTTGGCTGGCAGAACCCAAAAAAATGGCTCTGCATATCTCCATTCATAAAATTGCACAGAACAAAGGATCCTTATATGTATTATGTCCATATTTTAATTCCCTGGGGATACAAAATCACCAAGGAAGAAATATGTTTTTATACCTAAATATCTAAAACTATTTAGGTATTCCCTCTAGGGGACCTGGCTAATTTAATTCACATCTCACTATGGTACCTTCCAAAAAGCAACACATTCTTTGATGTGAGCTTGAAACAGGCATGCCAAAACAATATTGCAGAATATACAATATTATACCCAAAGTAGTGCTTAAAGTACTCTTCGTACGTGCACCATTCAAATTTCATACAAAGTAGAGAAAAGTCTCCTCATTACCTGCCTACACAAATTGCATATCTTACACATACACATACACATATGACTAGTCATCACATTCCAAATTGCCACAGCAAGCGTATTCTAAAACTGCCTTGCCACTCACAGGCTTCAAAAGCTCACAGCAAGTACTGTACAACGGTTCTTACCACTCACAGAGCGTCCAGGTTCTAACTGCCAAGTTCTGAATAACCTAACGGTCTTTTTTTTAGAATACTCATGCCAAAAATGTTCTCAGTCAGGGGTGACATCATGCGGAGGATCAAAATCAGGAAGATCAGAAACATACTGGGCTGCAGAAACAAAGAATCCCCAGAAACTCCGTGCACAGAGTACCTCCTTAGTAGAAACTTGTCTTGTCCTCCTCCATAGATTTCTGTCTCCTGACAAGATCACTCCTTCAGATAGCCACCTCTCTGATGAGCCCCACGTTGGCGCGCCATTTGTAGAAATCAAAACTCCTTCTCAGGGGTCTCACTGATACTTAGTCCTTTAAAAGCAGCACAAAAGTTGGCACAGAAACTGAAATATCAAAAGACATATTTATTAAACTCAAATGAGTGAGACTACGTCACACAGAAGCCCTAGAAACTAAATGAGGCAGTCTGAAGAATGCAGAAACCTGGGGCTTTATATATGTTTTAGAGTTACATAGTAAGCATAAATGAAAGGGACAGTCCTGGCTCATGTGAGCATACAAAAATGCCTAATATGGACATGCAAGTTCTACTTGCTCAACCAAGTAGGAGGAGCTAACAGTTTTCAGAAAGTAGTAAACACATTCCTATCTGAAACTAATCAGTAACCGCTGCAGACCCTACCGGGCATGTCTGGGCATGGGTTAAAGTGGAGGAGGCTAAATATATCCTGTTACTGGGCAGACTTCAGGCGCAGTTAACATGAAGATAGGACAAAGCACATGGTGAGCACATTGCAGCACATGGCAGACAAGATGGCTGCCAGAAATACAAAATGGCTTTCACAAAGCAGATAAGATAACTTCTAAATACAAGATGGCTTCTGCTAACGCTAACCCATTGCTGCCAATTTACGACAGCAAGAGCACGTCTCGCCAGGCCCATGCGGTGGACTCAGTCAATGTGTATTTCAAAGTCCTGTAGTTCTTCTAGAACATCTCTAAACATTCCCTGGAGGTATTGAGCCATGTCAGAACCCTCTGTGTTCGAAGGGACCCTGCTGACGCGGATGTTATTCCACCTCGAGCGGTTTTCGAGGTCCTCCGCTTGGGCCTGAAAATCAATTTGTTGATCTTGTAAGCGTATCATCTCTTGCTGAAGCTGCTCGATCTCCTCGTCTTTGATTTGCTCAAGATCTTCAATGGCAGCCACTCTTTCACCTATTGCGTCAACGTCGCGGCGAATCTCTTTCACCTCTCCCGCAACCTCGCTTTTGAGCCTCTGGAAATTGTCTTGCAGGGTGTTGAAGTGTGATTCCAAGAAGGAGCGGGTGATCAGGAGCTCTCCCTCTTCTGTGTCTGCTTGCGGTTTTAGTGCTGGGGACGTTCTACCCCCTTTCTCCCCGACAAGGAACCCTTAGCGAGCATTTCCTTCAGGGACCTCTTCCCCTTTCTTCCTCACCGAGGACATAGCTGGGTCGCAAACTAACATAGGTGTGCACCTAGTGCGTGTTGCTCTCGCCTGGTGCTTGTCCAGTCCTTCATCACTTAGTGCAGGCCGGTGGGATTCTCCCCCAGCGGGCAGCGTTAGGCCATGGTCATTCCCTGCTTCACTCTTGCCTCGCGAATCCAAGCTGGGACGGAGGGCTCCTTGAGGATCTTCGGCTGCTGTTGGACCCGTCCACCGCCCCAGGCCCCAAGGACCCAGGACTTCTTCTTGAGGCTGCTACTAGTGCCCCCCCCTTGCAGGTGTGCCCAATAGAACAAAGGCCACTCAAGGGCTGTGCCACTTCATCTGACCCTTGCTCCGGCCACCGGCCGCCCTCACTCTTGCTCCTCTGCCAGGGGATATCCCTGACTGGGTAGTTGCCTCTTATTCACTCTGTGCGGCTGTGCTGAATCCTTTCTCCTCACGTCACTACTAGTCTATGATGGTGGTGACCCCTGTGAGCTGTAGGCCATCAAACTTGGGGACCCCCTCTCCCAGTTACCAGCATGGTAGACCTTACCTTCTCTAGGCCCAGCGTGTCCTTGGCGACATTAGCAACTGGCCCAGCCGTGATTGTAGGCACTCGCTATGTACCTCTGCAGAAGTTGACCGCGTCCTCGCCAGGCAGGCAGTGACCCTGGCCATGCCTGAGGTTGCACTTCACGTTGGTCTACTTCCCGCTGTAGTGCTACAGGGCTCCCGGCGCAACCTTGCCCACTCCACAGCCCACCAGGGTTCTGGCCTCTCCGTCTGGCCACCGCAGCCGTGGTACTCCCACTCTCGAGCCTGGCAGCTGCCATCCACGGATGCTCCTGTCGAGAGCCTCCTCACTGTTACTCTGGTGGGGGGTGGTGATTTCAGTCCAGCCCAGGTTTCACTACCTCAAGCCTCTGCACGATCCCTTCAGTCTGCCAAAAGGGTCCTTGGTCCTGCGTCCCCGATATTGTTACCACAATGCTTTAGCAGCTTGGGGCGCGCTCACCTGCTCCGGGGAACCGCCGGTAAGGGCCACCTCGCCTCTGCCCCAGAGGTGGTGTCGGGTGCGGCCGGCCTGGGCGGCATTACCCCGCTCCACAGCTCCCGCTCTTCAGGCCGCCTAGGATCGCTGATTAGGACTCCGGCCTTGCTTTTTGTGCCTCCAGAGCTGCCCCCTCGTGGATGCGTAAGTTTTTGCCGTCTGTGGCCTCTTCACCGCTGCCCCCGGATGCGGCGTCAGTCGCGGCCAGGCCACGGCGCCATTATTCCGCAATGCTGTTCCCGCTCATCAGGCCGCCCAGGAGCATTGGGACGAGACTCCAGTCCAGCATTTTGCGCCTCCGGAGCTGCCCCCTCACTGCCACTCACTTTCGGACGTCAGCAGCCTCTTCCCTGCCGCCTCGGACGTGGCGGCAGTTGCGGACCAGCCTGGGCACCAATAACCTGCGCCGCTGCTTGCACTTGTCAGGCCGCTCAGGGACGCTGATCGGAGCCCCAGCACAGCATTTCGCGGCTCCGGAACTGCCCCTTAGTAGCTGCTCACTTTTCCGCCGTCTATTGCGTCGTGCCCGGGGTCCAATGCTGTAATTCGACTGGGCAAAAAGGCCAGGAGCGGGGAGCCGCTGAGAAGTGCAATCCAACAGTCCGCCATCTTGGCCATGACCCCAAGAAATCTATTTTGAAAAAAATCCCAATCTGAAAAGATGCTAAGGTCAAGTACCCACTGGTGATTTCCTCAAAGAACCTGAGGAAAACCTCAGTTTGGGAGTTCACCAGGCGTATCACCTGAAGTGACAGATTCCAAATTCCATTTTTCTCCAGGGAAATAATCCTAGGTAGCAAAGTGTTACGGTGACTGATTAATGTGGCTGTGCTCTACATTCCAGTTACCTCCTCCTTGTCACAGACTGCTGAAAAAGCTTGTGCGCTAAATGGATTGCTCCTATTTTTAAGACACTGATATGGTCCATGCGCTCCCTGTTTAACAACAAATGGGACACCTTTTAACATATTGGACTTTTTGCACAGCTATGGAAGAGATTGTCTTGCTGAAGAGATGGAAAAATCTTGTATTTCCAATTGTCTTTCTACTAAGACCGCTGATGTCCTAGACATTTCAGCAGAGGTCTCGTCCGTAGCCTTACGTTTAGTACAATGTGGATGCAAGATGCTCTAGTACCCAAAAAGGCGGCCATCTAGCGTTGGGGAATTGGTTGTTTCAATTTAAAGAGATTTCTAAGTAATGCAAGATATTCTCTCCTCTCAATGAGATGGGGGACGGTATGTGGGGCAGGTGTTTTAGGATGCAAGGGTAGTGCAAGAAGGAGAGCAGCACTCTTCGCCTCTATGCAGTTGTCACAGGTCTCTGGTCTGTCAGAGCTATGACTTAGGGTCTGTAGCACCAGGCAGGCCCCAGCATTTGCGTAAGTTGCCCCAGAAAGGACTAGGTGTGGCTTCTGGTGTTGGTATGCCGGCAGGCTCCTAGTCCATGCCGGGTCCTGTTGGCCTACAACGATGACCTCTACTAGTAGTTTGTGCTTCTAAGCTCCTGAGGAACTTGAGGGGTTTTGGAGGCCTTGAAGAGTTTGCAGAAGGCCTGTGATGGGCCTGCCTGCTGACTAACTGGGATTCTGCCAGAATTCTACTGGGAGAGGGAGCAGCCCAGACCTGCCAGAACGTGCCAGGAACAGCCACTCGGCCAGCAAAATTGTGAGCGTCACTTGTGAAACCTTAAGTACTGGGGCCTATGATTGTTGCTGAAAATTGTCATCATATTCTTTACAATGCAGCAAAAAACAGCAAATAATTTATAAACTAGTAATTTTTTTTTACTTTGCTGCCCTCTAATGGCTCCCTCGTATGGACACTATGTGCTTAACGAGGGTTAAACTCAAGGCAATAAAATCCAAGGCTGACCAATTATGCCTAATAAATAGTCAGATGGAAAATTCTGAGCATTTTGACAAAGGATCACTGTTGCCACAGGAAACGCATCATGTAAATTCCTAGGAACACAGCAGAATAAAGGCTTAAATATGGGAAAGAGAGAGCTGAGCATAACCCTACCACTTGACATGGCTAAGCACAATAGCGCTAATGCTGATCATCCCAACTCGCGGTCTACATTACACCAGGATCACAGAGTTCATTTATCTGAGCATTCACTCTGGTTATCTAGGACACAGAAATTTCCAGGGTTTGAAAGCTCTTCCGGCTTGCTGCAAGTTACATCATATCCAGTCGCAAACGCGCTAAAAAGAGTTCAAATAAAAGCAACTGGAGAACACATTTTTATTAAAAACATCACAAGGAAATCTTTCACAATATAAAACTGGCCTTGACAGAAAAATAACTCGATCTGGGGAAATGAAAATAAGTTACTTACCTGTAACTGTATTTCTCCAGTATTGTAATCTTTCATAGATTCACATGCTTGAATCATTCCCAGTCGTCGAGATGGGACTCCCTGGTACCTTTAAAAAAGTAATGCCCTAACAGAAATATAACAAAGGCCTCTTGGTTTAGTAACCTATCCTAGTCTTTATTTTAAAAAGAACCAAACTTAGACACAACCAATCAGATGATACCATCCTGTACAGCCTTCCTGAGAGAAGCTCCAGTCCCTCAGATTTACTAAGCACTAGTGCGTACAAATAGAATAACTGAGCTAATTAATGGTGAGCTTTTCCAGGGGAGGCGGGCGGGTCGCATGTGAATCTATGAAAGAATCCAATACTGGAGAACTACAGTTACAGGAAAGTAACTTATTTTCTTACTCCTGTACTGGAACTTTCATAGATTCACATGCTTGAATCAGAGCAGAGGGCAGTAATACGCATCTTTCGTTGGAATAGATCATATTATGTGTGCTGTTAGAACCGGCTGTCTCTAGTTGGCAGAGGTATGCACTTCTGACAAATAGGGACACACCTTTTCTAGTCAGGGCAAGGGGATCACACCCTTTGATAACCCCTGCTCACCCCCTTGGTAGCTTGGCAGAGCAGACAGGCTTATCTCAGAGGCTGTGTGTTAAGCATTTATGACCACATACAGTAATAAAGTGAATACACTACAAATGGACACGACACAGTAGTATTATAAAAATAAGGATTTTCATATAAGGCTTAGCACAAGACCAAATAACGACAAAAATATACCACAGTCTTAATAAATACTCTTGGAAGGGAAAATCATAGTTCAAATGCAGTTTCTTCTTTAGCACAAAGTCTTTCGTATCAAAAGCAACTCTTCTTCTTGAAAACACAGTTCTTGGCAACAATGTAACCCACACGGGAGTCACACGACGTCGAGGCAAAGTTAATCCAAAGGTTCGGCGTCGACCGCGAGGAGCGCTACGTCGAGCCCGGAGTCACACGGACCCCCAACAACACAGTACCTTAGGAAAATGAAGCACACGATGATCAGCAGCGTCGAGCAATCCGGCGTCGCGTCTTCGGTGTCGATCAGGCCTCAGTAGTCGTCGATGTCGATGATGCTGTTGCAAGAGTGAGCAGCGCTCATGGCGTCGAGAGGGCACGAAGTTGATGCGATCAGCAGCGGTGCAGACACGAGGTCCCTTGGAGCTGGAGCCGAACTCCCTACTCATTGGCGTTGCTGCTGGCGTCGATCAGGCCCGGCGGCCGGCGTCGTGGAAGCGGGACACTGGAGCCGTTACTCACGATGTCGAGCTGGATTCAGTGACGTCCGTCGGCGTCGAGATTGCTGGTTCTTTCAGAGGTGCTGGATTCACAGGTTCCAGCAAATAGTACTTTTAGCAGATGAAGTCCTTTAGCACTGTGACTTCAACAGGAGACTGGCACTCTTCCAGCCCTTGGAGATTTTCTTAGCAACGCGTGAGAGTACACACACAGTTCCTCTCTCCTGGTTCCTTGGCAAAAATAAAGAAGCAATGCAGGATTCCCCCCAGCAAACAGCACACTGGCAGAAGGGGTAGGCAAGTCCTTGGATCAGCAGGCTTCTTGTCCTTGGTTCAGGTTTCCTTGTCAGAAGTGATCTAAATTCTTGGTTCAGGGGTCCTTCTCTTATACCCCTTTTTGGCTTTGATCCCTTTGTCCATGCAGGGGGATGTCCCAACATCCTGGGTCTGTAGTGGGTGGAGCCGGGCAGAGGCACCTGGCCTATTCACTGAGCAGGGCTGGGTCCTCAGACGCCCAGCAGGAGGTGGAGCCAGTATTGTCACTGGCAGGAGCAGAGCTATCGGCTTCCTGGTAGGAGGTGGGGCCAGGATCGTCCATGGCAGGCACAGAGCCATCAGTCGCTTGGCAGGAGGTGGAGCCCGCATTGTATCAGGCAGGGCAGGCTATCAGCAACTACTCTCCCCCTACTCTCAACGCAAATGTCCCACTCATCCCACACTGACTCATTCAGACCTCTGGAGCCACCCAGCTCCTGTCACACACACACCAAACCAGCAGAAACCAGAAATAGTTAGACAAGAAAATAGCCACTTTCTAAAAGTGCTATTTTCAAACCCAGAGTCCAAAAACACAAACGGATGCGTTATTAAACCCCGAGTTCAGGGATACCAAACTCGACATTGCACCGTGCTCCCCGAGCCAGCTAGGATTATAGCATTAATAATCCTGGCAGCCCATTCTAACTAAGGGAGAGCATGTTACCTCGCAATAGTGAAAAACGAATATGGCTGTAATTCACTATTAGGACATGCTAACTTGGTCAGGCCTGTCCTACCTTATACTTACAATGCACCCTGCCCGTGGGCCTACCATAGGGGTGACGAACATGAAGTTAAGGGAAGGTTTAGGGACCGGCAAGTAGGTGTACTTGCGCAGTCAGCGTGACAGTACTAGACTGCACGTGGGTCTGGCAATGGCAGACCCTCAGACATACTTTTACCAGGCCGCTCTTGTGGGTGGCACAACATGTGCTGCGAGCCCACGAGCAGCATTTGTATTTACAAGCCCTGGCACTCCTGGTGCACTAGACTAGGGACTGACAGTAAACCAAATAAGCCAAACATGGAATTCAATCAATACAGTAATTTAACATAGGGAATACTTGCACTGTGGCACTGATCAGCAGTGGCACAGTGCCCAAAGCATTAACCAGCAAAAACATCGTAAAACAGTGGAGGCAACAGAAAAAATGGAGGAGAGACTCAAGCCAATGATGCCAGGTCTAACACGTGTCCCCTCCAGCTGAAATGTGGGGAGAACTACCCTCGACCTAGGGAGTCCTCATCACTAAGGCGGAAAAATCTGTACAGACCATCAGCATTGGCGTGATCTGTACCAGGGCGGTGTTCCACCGTGAAGTCCATTCCCTGTAGGGAGATGGACCACCTCAACAGTTTTGGATTCTCACCCCTCATCTGCATCAACCATCTGAGGGGCCTGTGGTCTGTCTGAACCCGGAAGTGAGTCCCAAACAGGTAGGGTCTTAGCTTCTTCAGCGCCCAGACCACAGCAAATGCCTCTCGCTCTATCGCACTCCACCTCGTTTCCCTGGGAAGTACCCTCCGGCTGATGAAGGCTACAGGCAAGTCTCGGCCCTCTTCATTCACCTGAGCTAGAACAGCCCCCACGCCATGCTCTGAAGCGTCCGTCTGGACAATAAATTCCTTAGAAAAGTCGGGTGCCTGGAGTATAGGTGCTGTGCACATTGCAGTTTTCAGGGTGTCAAAGGCCGTTTGACAGGCATCAGTCCAGATCACATTTCGTGGCTGCTTCCGGGAAGTCAGCGAAGTCAAGGGGTGCACAATGTTAACGTAATCCTTGACAAACCTCCTCTAGTAACCCGTGAGACCTAAGAAGGCTCTCACCTGAGTTTGGGTTTTGGGCGGCGCCCAAGCCAGGATGGTATCGATCTTGGCTTGCAGGGGGGCCACCTTGCCGCTCCCTACTTGGTGCCCCAAGTACACCACAGAACCCTGCCCAATCTGGCACTTACTGGCTTTGATTGTGAGGCCTGCTCTGCGCAGGGCCAACAACACTTCCTGGAGGTGGCGCAAGTGTTCCTCCCAGCTGGCGCTGAACACTGCGATGTCGTCCAGGTAGGCGGCACTGAAATCCTCCAGTCCAGCCAAGACCTGGTTGACCAACCTCTGGAAGGTGGCAGGGGCATTCTTCATCCCGAAGGGCATCACCCGGAACTGGTGTAGCCCATCTGGTGTGGAGAATGCGGACCTCTCCTTTGCCCCATCAGTTAAGGCGATCTGCCAGTACCCAGACGTTAGATCAAACATGCTAAGGTACCGGGCAGCCCCCAACCGATCTATGAGCTCATCAGCTCTGGGGATGGGGTGCGCGTCAGTCTTCGTGACTGAATTGAGTCCTCGGTAATCCACGCAGAACCGAAGTTCTGGTGAAGCACCAGGCGCTGCAGCCTTCGGGACCAAGACCACAGGGCTGGCCCAAGGACTACTAGAGGACTCAACCACTCCTAAGGCAAACATTTTGGAGACCTCCTCCTTAATGTACGCTCTGACCTTGTCAGTCACCCTGTAAGCCTTGTGCTTCACAGGAGGGCTGTCTCCGGTGTCAACATCATGGACACACCAATGAGTGACACCCGAAACCAAGGAAAACAGATCAGGGAACTGTCCCAACAGTTGGCGACAATCCTGCTTCTGCTCAAGGGTCAGTGTGTCAGAGAGGACAACACCAATTACTGACCCATCTTGCTCTTTAGCACACAGGAGGTCAGGAAGAGGCTCACTCTCCTCCTCCATTCCAGCATCTGTAGCTAGGAGCATGCCAACTTCGGACCTTTCTAAGTGGGGCTTCAAACGATTGACATGCAGGACGCTCAAGGGGTTCCTGGGAGATTTCAAGTCCACCAAGTAGGTGACATCGCTCTTCTTCTCCACAACCTTCAATGGTCCAGTCCACCTGTCCTTGAGCGCACAAGGTTCCACAGGGGACATGACCCAAACTTCCTGACCAGGCTGAAGCTCTACCAGAGTGGCATTCCGGTCGTACCAACGCTTCATCTCTTCCTGGCTGGCCTCCAGATTTGCCTGAGCAAGATCTCTGAAGCGTCGAGTCTGGTTCCTAAAGGCCAGAATGTAACTGTATACATCCTGGCGAGGTTTCCTGGGAGATTGCTCCCAGCCTTCTTTGACCAGACTCAAAGGTCCTCTTACCGGGTGACCATACAAAAGCTCAAAGGGGCTGAACCCTAGAGACTTCTGCGGCACCTCACGGTAAGCAAACAACAGGCATGGCAAGAGGACGTCCCATTTCCGCCTCATTGGTTCTTCAAGACCCATGATCATGCCTTTAAGGGTACGGTTGAATCTCTCAACCAACCCATTACCTTGAGGGTGGTAAGGAGTGGTGAGCTTGTAGGTTACCCCACACTCCTTCCACAGAGACTTCATGTAATTGGAAATGAAGTTGGTGCCACGGTCTGACACCACCTCTCTGGGGAACCCCATGCGGGAGAAAACACCCATCAGTGCCCGTCCCACCACGGGGGCCGTCACTGTTCGGAGAGGGATGGCTTCCGGGTACCGTGTGGCATGGTCCACCAAGACCAGGATAAACCTGTTGCCCAGGGCTGTCTTGGGGTCCAGGGGCCCAACAATGTCAATCCTCACCCGGTCAAAGGGGGTACTGACCACTGGAAAAGGTTGGAGGGGAGCCTTCTGCTTCCTTCCGCTTTTCCCACTTGCCTGGCAAGTGTGACAAGTCTTACAATGGATGTCTACATCCCTTCGCATCTGAGGCCAATAAAAATGGGTGACAAGCCTGTCATAGGTTTTGTCCTGCCCCAGATGTCCAGCTAACGGAACGTCATGAGCCAAACCCAGTAGGAAGGCTCTAAAGCGCTGGGGTACCACCAGCACACGGGCTGACCCAGGCTCAGCAGCCTTAGGCTCGCTATACAGGAGGTCGTTCTCCCAGTAAACAAAATGTGACCCTGACTGATCACCTGAGGTTTGGGCTGCGGCCTGCTGCCTCATACCCACAAGAGAAGGGCACGCTTCTGTTCGGCACAGAATTCTTCCCTGGAGAGACCACCTTCTTGCTGCCAATGGGTCAGCTCGGGCAGGTCTCCCAGTTCAGCAATTTGTTCCCCTGTGGGCTCCAGGGCATCCCCCTCAGGGTCTACCTCCTCCTGGACCACGGGAACTACGGGGGGTGGTTTCCCGCGCCTCCTGCCTCTTCTCTTTACAGCTGGGTCCTGGGCCATACTTTCAGGCTCCGGGACCCCATCAACACCCTTACTTGCTGTCATGGATCGAGTGGTTGCACACACCCACTCTGGCACACCCAACATTTTCAAATGTGTCTCCCTCTCCACCTTAGCCCAAGGGGAGTCTTCAAAATCATTGCCCAGGAGACAATCAACAGGCATGGCGGGCCTCACAGCAACCTGAAGAGTACCTGAAACGCCCCCCCATTCAAAGGATACTTGAGCTACCTCACACTCTTTCTGGGAGTTGTCAGCAGCTATCACGGGGTAGAATGCGTGGGGAACCACCTGCTCTCTGGACACCAAGTGACACTTGACAGCTGTCACACTCGCTCCGGTGTCTGAGAGCTTCCACTCTATGGCCATTAATGGTCACCCACTGCCTATATTTCTTAATGTTACTAGGCAGAGGGGGTGGAGGGACCATTTCCATGTCTCCTAGCGAGACCAGGGACATTTCTGCGGGACCCCTCCCACCAGGGACAACCATCTCCACCCCTCCCAGGGCTACATTCGCCAACTGACGGGGGGGGGTGCACGCGGTGGTGCATTCGAATTCTTCATGGGACACTGGGGGTCATAATACCGGTGTCCCACCTGCCCACAAACGTAGCAGGTCAGGGCAGGAGGCCCCTATGAACAGGTTTACCCGTCGGGCCCCTGGCTTCTTCTCAGGGGGAGGCTGGGAACCCTTCCCTTGGTTCCCTTGGGGATTACTTTGGGGCCCTTTCTGGGACTCCTTCTGTTTGCCCTTGTCCCCCCCACTCTTCTGCTGGGGACCCTGCCCACCTTTGGCTGAGTCTCCCGCTGGACCCTTGTGGACCCTGGTACTGACCCAGCGGTCCGCCTCCTCAGCAAGTTTTCTAGGGTTAGATATCTTGCTATCAATAAGGTGCTGGCGCAGCTCTGGAAAACAGTTATTAGACAAATGCTCCCAAGCAAACAAATCATAAAGAGATTCATAACTTTCCAATTTGCTGCCCTTTACCCAACCATCCATGGCTCTGCAAAAATAAGACACATATTCAACCCACGTCGTACCAGGCAACTTCTTACATTCTCTAAAAGCTTGTCTGTACTTCTTGGGGGTTAGGCCATACCGCAACATTAAAGCATCTTTCATATGAGCATACAACATCCTATCCTCAACAGGCATGTCTAACAGGGCATCTCTTCCCTCATTCACAAAGCGACCCCACAACCCCGCTCCCCAATCCTTCTCAGGGACCCGGTGGGCCAACAATGCTAACTCATATGCTTTAAACCATTGACCAATATCTTCATTCCTATGATAATCTTTGATCACATCTTTGGGAAAATAAAACCTACTTTCTGCAGGCCCAGATGGGATGCTGCCGCCAGAGGGATTCAATTCTAACTTCTTAGCTTGGATGTCCAACTCCCTCAACTTGGTATCACGCTCCAAAGCTAACTTCTCTCTTTCAAAATCCAACCTTTTGGTCTCCAAATCAGCTTCTCTCCTACCTCTTGCATTTTCTAACTCCAACTGCCCATTTATCTTAAGCCTTGCCATTTCCATGTTGTATGCACGCTCTTTCGCCCTTTCTTCTCTTTCTTCAGGGGAAAGACCTTTGGAGGAAACACTGCTACCGGGAGAGGACACGGTTCCATTCACTGGCACCTCCTCAGCCCCTTCCACTGGCGGTACCACCACCGGATCAGTGGGATCTCTGGACTCTAACCAAGCCTTCAATGCTTTGAGATAGTTTTCCTTAATCTTGAGGCCTTTGGTCGGAACTTTAAACTGCTTGCAAAAGGATTTCAGCTGAGTTAACGTGTAATCCTCGATACTTCTATCAAATTCCTCCATAACAACAACAGGGGCAGTGACTCCGGTATCACTCATGGTCAAAACTGGCAGTGTTCATAAAATAAAGCTTCAGAAAAGCGGAGAACAAAAAATAGAATCCTTCCAAATTAGATTGTGGCTGCGCTATGGTCTGCTTTCACTATGTAGCGCACACTAATCACTGCACATGGGTCATAAATGCAAGGTTCAGATCCTCACCGCTGCGACAATGTTAGAGCCGGCAGTCTCTAGTTGGCAGAGGTATGCACTTCTGACAAATAGGGACACACCTTTTCTAGTCAGGGCAAGGGGATCACACCCTTTGATAACCCCTGCTCACCCCCTTGGTAGCTTGGCAGAGCAGACAGGCTTATCTCAGAGGCTGTGTGTTAAGCATTTATGACCACATACAGTAATAAAGTGAATACACTACAAATGGACACGACACAGTAGTATTATAAAAATAAGGATTTTCATATAAGGCTTAGCACAAGACCAAATAACGACAAAAATATACCACAGTCTTAATAAATACTCTTGGAAGAGAAAATCATAGTTCAAATGTAGTTTCTTCTTTAGCACAAAGTCTTTCTTATCAAAAGCAACTCTTCTTCTTGAAAACACAGTTCTTGGCAACAATGTAACCCACACGGGAGTCACACGACGTCGAGGCAAAGTTAATCCAAAGGTTCGGCGTCGACCGCGAGGAGCGCTACGTCGAGCCCGGAGTCACACGGACCCCCAACAACACAGTACCTTAGGAAAATGAAGCACACTATGATCAGCGGCGTCGAGCAATCCGGCGTCGCGTCTTCGGTGTCGATCAGGGCTCAGTAGTCGTCGATGCCGATGATGCTGTTGCAAGAGTGAGCAGCGCTCACGGCGTCGAGAGGGCATGAAGTCGATGCGATCAGCAGCGGTGCAGACACCTGGACCACGGGAACTACGGGGGGCGGTTTCCCGCGCCTCCTGCCTCTTCTCTTTACAGCTGGGTCCTGGGCCATACTTTCAGGCTCCGGGACCCCATCAACACCCTTACTTGCTGTCATGGATCGAGTGGTTGCACACACCCACTCTGGCACACCCAACATTTTCAAATGTGTCTCCCTCTCCACCTTAGCCCAAGGGGAGTCTTCAAAATCATTGCCCAGGAGACAATCAACAGGCATGGCGGGCCTCACAGCAACCTGAAGAGTACCTGAAACTCCCCCCCATTCAAAGGATACTTGAGCTACCTCACACTCTTTCTGGGAGTTGTCAGCAGCTATCACGGGGTAGAATGCGTGGGGAACCACCTGCTCTCTGGACACCAAGTGACACTTGACAGCTGTCACACTCGCTCCGGTGTCTCTGAGAGCTTCCACTCTATGGCCATTAATGGTCACCCACTGCCTATATTTCTTAATGTTACTAGGCAGAGGGGGTGGAGGGACCATTTCCATGTCTCCTAGCGAGACCAGGGACATTTCTGCGGGACCCCTCCCACCAGGGACAACCATCTCCTCCCCTCCCAGGGCTACATTCGCCAACTGACGGGGGGGGGTGCATGCGGTGGTGCATTCCAATTCTTCATGGGACACTGGGGGTCATAATACCGGTGTCCCACCTGCCCACAAACGTAGCAGGTCAGGGCAGGGGGCCCCTATGAACAGGTTTACCCGTCAGGCCCCTGGCTTCTTCTCAGGGGGAGGCTGGGAACCCTTCCCTTGGTTCCCTTGGGGATTACTTTGGGGCCCTTTCTGGGACTCCTTCTGTTTGCCCTTGTCCCCCCCACTCTTCTGCTGGGGACCCTGCCCACCTTTGGCTGAGTCTCCCGCTGGACCCTTGTGGACCCTGGTACTGACCCAGCGGTCCGCCTCCTCAGCAAGTTTTCTAGGGTTAGATATCTTGCTATCAATAAGGTGCTGGCGCAGCTCTGGAAAACAGTTATTAGACAAATGCTCCCAAGCAAACAAATCATAAAGAGATTCATAACTTTCCAATTTGCTGCCCTTTACCCAACCATCCATGGCTCTGCAAAAATAAGACACATATTCAACCCACGTCGTACCAGGCAACTTCTTACATTCTCTAAAAGCTTGTCTGTACTTCTTGGGGGTTAGGCCATACCGCAACATTAAAGCATCTTTCATATGAGCATACAACATCCTATCCTCAACAGGCATGTCTAACAGGGCATCTCTTCCCTCATTCACAAAGCGACCCCACAACCCCGCTCCCCAATCCTTCTCAGGGACCCGGTGGGCCAACAATGCTAACTCATATGCTTTAAACCATTGACCAATATCTTCATTCCTATGATAATCTTTGATCACATCTTTGGGAAAATAAAACCTACTTTCTGCAGGCCCAGATGGGATGCTGCCGCCAGAGGGATTCAATTCTAACTTCTTAGCTTGGATGTCCAACTCCCTCAACTTGGTATCACGCTCCAAAGCTAACTTCTCTCTTTCAAAATCCAACCTTTTGGTCTCCAAATCAGCTTCTCTCCTACCTCTTGCATTTTCTAACTCCAACTGCCCATTTATCTTAAGCCTTGCCATTTCCATGTTGTATGCACGCTCTTTCGCCCTTTCTTCTCTTTCTTCAGGGGAAAGACCTTTGGAGGAAACACTGCTACCGGGAGAGGACACGGTTCCATTCACTGGCACCTCCTCAGCCCCTTCCACTGGCGGTACCACCACCGGATCAGTGGGATCTCTGGACTCTAACCAAGCCTTCAATGCTTTGAGATAGTTTTCCTTAATCTTGAGGCCTTTGGTCGGAACTTTAAACTGCTTGCAAAAGGATTTCAGCTGAGTTAACGTGTAATCCTCGATACTTCTATCAAATTCCTCCATAACAACAACAGGGGCAGTGACTCCGGTATCACTCATGGTCAAAACTGGCAGTGTTCATAAAATAAAGCTTCAGAAAAGCGGAGAACAAAAAATAGAATCCTTCCAAATTAGATTGTGGCTGCGCTATGGTCTGCTTTCACTATGTAGCGCACACTAATCACTGCACATGGGTCATAAATGCAAGGTTCAGATCCTCACCGCTGCGACAATGTTAGAGCCGGCAGTCTCTAGTTGGCAGAGGTATGCACTTCTGACAAATAGGGACACACCTTTTCTAGTCAGGGCAAGGGGATCACACCCTTTGATAACCCCTGCTCATCCCCTTGGTAGCTTGGCAGAGCAGACAGGCTTATCTCAGAGGCTGTGTGTTAAGCATTTATGACCACATACAGTAATAAAGTGAATACACTACAAATGGACACGACACAGTAGTATTATAAAAATAAGGATTTTCATATAAGGCTTAGCACAAGACCAAATAACGACAAAAATATACCACAGTCTTAATAAATACTCTTGGAAGAGAAAATCATAGTTCAAATGTAGTTTCTTCTTTAGCACAAAGTCTTTCTTATCAAAAGCAACTCTTCTTCTTGAAAACACAGTTCTTGGCAACAATGTAACCCACACGGGAGTCACACGACGTCGAGGCAAAGTTAATCCAAAGGTTCGGCGTCGACCGCGAGGAGCGCTACGTCGAGCCCGGAGTCACACGGACCCCCAACAACACAGTACCTTAGGAAAATGAAGCACACGATGATCAGCGGCGTCGAGCAATCCGGCGTCGCGTCTTCGGTGTCGATCAGGGCTCAGTAGTCGTCGATGCCGATGATGCTGTTGCAAGAGTGAGCAGCGCTCACGGCGTCGAGAGGGCATGAAGTCGATGCGATCAGCAGCGGTGCAGACACCTGGACCACGGGAACTACGGGGGGCGGTTTCCCGCGCCTCCTGCCTCTTCTCTTTACAGCTGGGTCCTGGGCCATACTTTCAGGCTCCGGGACCCCATCAACACCCTTACTTGCTGTCATGGATCGAGTGGTTGCACACACCCACTCTGGCACACCCAACATTTTCAAATGTGTCTCCCTCTCCACCTTAGCCCAAGGGGAGTCTTCAAAATCATTGCCCAGGAGACAATCAACAGGCATGGCGGGCCTCACAGCAACCTGAAGAGTACCTGAAACTCCCCCCCATTCAAAGGATACTTGAGCTACCTCACACTCTTTCTGGGAGTTGTCAGCAGCTATCACGGGGTAGAATGCGTGGGGAACCACCTGCTCTCTGGACACCAAGTGACACTTGACAGCTGTCACACTCGCTCCGGTGTCTCTGAGAGCTTCCACTCTATGGCCATTAATGGTCACCCACTGCCTATATTTCTTAATGTTACTAGGCAGAGGGGGTGGAGGGACCATTTCCATGTCTCCTAGCGAGACCAGGGACATTTCTGCGGGACCCCTCCCACCAGGGACAACCATCTCCTCCCCTCCCAGGGCTACATTCGCCAACTGACGGGGGGGGTGCATGCGGTGGTGCATTCCAATTCTTCATGGGACACTGGGGGTCATAATACCGGTGTCCCACCTGCCCACAAACGTAGCAGGTCAGGGCAGGGGGCCCCTATGAACAGGTTTACCCGTCGGGCCCCTGGCTTCTTCTCAGGGGGAGGCTGGGAACCCTTCCCTTGGTTCCCTTGGGGATTACTTTGGGGCCCTTTCTGGGACTCCTTCTGTTTGCCCTTGTCCCCCCCACTCTTCTGCTGGGGACCCTGCCCACCTTTGGCTGAGTCTCCCGCTGGACCCTTGTGGACCCTGGTACTGACCCAGCGGTCCGCCTCCTCAGCAAGTTTTCTAGGGTTAGATATCTTGCTATCAATAAGGTGCTGGCGCAGCTCTGGAAAACAGTTATTAGACAAATGCTCCCAAGCAAACAAATCATAAAGAGATTCATAACTTTCCAATTTGCTGCCCTTTACCCAACCATCCATGGCTCTGCAAAAATAAGACACATATTCAACCCACGTCGTACCAGGCAACTTCTTACATTCTCTAAAAGCTTGTCTGTACTTCTTGGGGGTTAGGCCATACCGCAACATTAAAGCATCTTTCATATGAGCATACAACATCCTCTCCTCAACAGGCATGTCTAACAGGGTATCTCTTCCCTCATTCACAAAGCGACCCCACAACCCCGCTCCCCAATCCTTCTCAGGGACCCGGTGGGCCAACAATGCTAACTCATATGCTTTAAACCATTGACCAATATCTTCATTCCTATGATAATCTTTGATCACATCTTTGGGAAAATAAAACCTACTTTCTGCAGGCCCAGATGGGATGCTGCCACCAGAGGGATTCAATTCTAACTTCTTAGCTTGGATGTCCAACTCCCTCAACTTGGTATCACGCTCCAAAGCTAACTTCGCTCTTTCAAAATCCAACCTTTTGGTCTCCAAATCAGCTTCTCTCCTACCTCTTGCATTTTCTAACTCCAACTGCCCATTTATCTTAAGCCTTGCCATTTCCATGCTGTATGCACGCTCTTTCGCCCTTTCTTCTCTTTCTTCAGGGGAAAGACCTTTGGAGGAAACACTGCTACCGGGAGAGGACACGGTTCCATTCACTGGCACCTCCTCAGCCCCTTCCACTGGCGGTACCACCACCGGATCAGTGGGATCTCTGGACTCTAACCAGGCCTTCAATGCTTTGAGATAGTTTTCCTTAATCTTGAGGCCTTTGGTCGGAACTTTAAACTGCTTGCAAAAGGATTTCAGCTGAGTTAACGTGTAATCCTCGATACTTCTATCAAATTCCTCCATAACAACAACAGGGGCAGTGACTCCGGTATCACTCATGGTCAAAACTGGCAGTGTTCATAAAATCAAGCTTCAGAAAAGCGGAGAACAAAAAATAGAATCCTTCCAAATTAGATTGTGGCTGCGCTATGGTCTGCTTTCACTATGTAGCGCACACTAATCACTGCACATGGGTCATAAATGCAAGGTTCAGATCCTCACCGCTGCGACAATGTTAGAGCCGGCTGTCTCTAGTTGGCAGAGGTATGCACTTCTGACAAATAGGGACACACCTTTTCTAGTCAGGGCAAGGGGATCACACCCTTTGATAACCCCTGCTCACCCCCTTGGTAGCTTGGCAGAGCAGACAGGCTTATCTCAGAGGCTGTGTGTTAAGCATTTATGACCACATACAGTAATAAAGTGAATACACTACAAATGGAAACGACACAGTAGTATTATAAAAATAAGGATTTTCATATAAGGCTTAGCACAAGACCAAATAACGACAAAAATATACCACAGTCTTAATAAATACTCTTGGAAGAGAAAATCATAGTTCAAATGTAGTTTCTTCTTTAGCACAAAGTCTTTTGTATCAAAAGCAACTCTTCTTCTTGAAAACACAGTTCTTGGCAACAATGTAACCCACACGGGAGTCACACGGCGTCGAGGCAAAGTTAATCCAAAGGTTCGGCGTCGACCGCGTGGAGCGCTACGTCGAGCCCGGAGTCACACGGACCCCCAACAACACAGTACCTTAGGAAAATGAAGCACACGATGATCAGCGGCGTCGAGCAATCCGGCGTCGCGTCTTCGGTGTCGATCAGGCCTCAGTAGTCGTCGATGCCGATGATGCTGTTGCAAGAGTGAGCAGCGCTCACGGCGTCGAGAGGGCATGAAGTCGATGCGATCAGCAGCGGTGCAGACACGAGGTCCCTTGGAGCTGGAGCCGAACTCACTACTCACTGGCGTTGCTGCTGGCGTCGATCAGGCCCGGCAGCCGGCGTCGAGGAAGCGGGACACTGGAGCCGTTACTCACGATGTCGAGCTCGATTCGGCGACGTCCGTCGGCGTCGAGATTGCTGGTTCTTTCAGAGGTGCTGGAATCACAGGTTCCAGCAAATAGTACTTTCAGCAGATGAAGTCCTTTAGCCCTGTGACTTCAACAGGAGACTGGCACTCTTCCAGCACTTGGAGATTTTCTTAGCAAAGCGTGAGAGTACACACACAGTTCCTCTCTCCTGGTTCCTTGGCAAAAATAAAGAAGCAATGCAGGATTCCCCCCAGCAAACAGCACACTGGCAGAAGGGGTAGGCAAGTCCTTGGATCAGCAGGCTTCTTGTCCTTGGTTCAGGTTTCCTTGTCAGAAGTGATTTAAATTCTTGGTTCAGGGGTCCTTCTCTTATACCCCTTTTTGGCTTTGATCCCTTTGTCCATGCAGGGGGATGTCCCAACATCCTGGGTCTGTAGTGGGTGGAGCCGGGCAGAGGCACCTGGCCTATTCACTGAGCAGGGTTGGGTCCTCAGACGCCCAGCAGGAGGTGGAGCCAGTATTGTCACTGGCAGGAGCAGAGCTATCGGCCTCCTGGTAGGAGGTGGGGCCAGGATCGTCCATGGCAGGCACAGAGCCATCAGTCGCTTGGCAGGAGGTGGAGCCCGCATTGTATCAGGCAGGGCAGGCTATCAGCAACTACTCTCCCCCTACTCTCAAAACAAATGTCCCACTCATCCCACACTGACTCATTCAGACCTCTGGAGCCACCCAGCTCCTGTCACACACACACCAAACCAGAAATAGTTAGACAAGAAAATAGCCACTTTCTAAAAGTGCTATTTTCAAACCCAGAGTCCAAAAACCATCCACACAAACGGATGCGTTATTAAACCCCGAGTTCAGGGATACCAAACTCGACATTGCACCGTGCTCCCCGAGCCAGCTAGGATTATAGCATTAATAATCCTGGCAGCCCATTCTAACTAAGGGAGAGCAGGTTACCTCGCAATAGTGAAAAACGAATATGGCTGTAATTCACTATTAGGACATGCTAACTTGGTCAGGCCTGTCCTACCTTATACTTACAATGCACCCTGCCCGTGGCCTACCATAGGGGTGACGAACATGAAGTTAAGGGAAGGTTTAGGGACTGGCAAGTAGGTGTACTTGCGCAGTCAGCGTGACAGTACTAGACTGCACGTGGGTCTGGCAATGGCAGACCCTCAGACATACTTTTACCAGGCCGCTCTTGTGGGTGGCACAACATGTGCTGCGAGCCCACGAGCAGCATTTGTATTTACAAGCCCTGGCACTCCTGGTGCACTAGACTAGGGACTGACAGTAAACCAAATAAGCCAAACATGGAATTCAATCAATACAGTAATTTAACATAGGGAGCACTTGTACTGTGGCACTGATCAGCAGTGGCACAGTGCCCAAAGCATTAACCAGCAAAAACATCGTAAAACAGTGGAGGCAACAGAAAAAATGGAGGAGAGACTCAAGCCAATGGTGCCAGGTCTAACACGTGCAAATAGAATACCAATGCATGTATAAAAAACAGAAAATGGGCATCATAAAAAGGGATGGTGGGAAGAAATAAATGGCTCACCTTTATTGAAAAGCACGAGTTACTTACTTTCAGTAACTATGTATCTGGAAGAGACACAGTCTAGCTGTAGATTCCGTAACTTAAATTATCCCCAGGCGTCAGACTGGATCTGGAAAACATTTTCCTCAGCAGTTCCTCTGCACACCGGCTCTGTCCTGACGTCGTCCACGGAAGTGACGACAATGGAGCCATTTAAGAACATTCCCCCTCCCCAGGCGTGCTGACGTCAGTTTTCTACAGTGCAAATTTTCTGCGCTACAACGCGGAGCCATGACAAAAATTGCGAGAGTATAGGAACAGTGTGTTAAAGAGCAAAAACCTTTTAACCACATCAGTGCTAAGGGAATTCCCCTGGAGTGCTGGAACTCCAGGATCCCCATTGTTCATGACGAGCTCACCTCGTCATGAGCACCTGACCAGTGTACTGCATGACGAGCTGAGCTCGTCATGAGTAGCGGAGGGGTTAAGCAACAATGATGAGAAATCACAGAATGAGAAACACCACCATATTGAAAGAGTACTCAAGACAAGTAGGGACTTAAGTTGGCGAACAGAGCACTCGCCTCAGCAAAAATCATATAAAAAAACAAGAGCAGTGCCCCCCCCCTAAGAGGCAACGGCAGTGGAAACGAATGGCATGACAAACTAAGGACAGTTTGCAGCCACAGGATGGAACTGTATGAAAAACAGTCTGCAACCACAAGATGGAACTGTTAAGGACCACAAGACCTGAACAACATGACTCATGGCAAGTGACCAAAAGTGAACAACCACATAGAATGATCACCACACCCGCCACAGTGACCTATGAACTGTAGCATAGTCAAATAGAATCTCAACCCAATCAACTGCAGCATAAACAAGGAGCCCCAAAGAAATGGGGAGAAAGACGAGGGCGGAGGGAGGGTAGGAAAACATGAAAATCTCCACGCTGGAGGAACCTGGGTGGCGCAGCATTGGAAAGCACAGAACCGAGCCACCCAAAATCGAGAATGGGTGGAGGTCCAATGTGACCAAAACAGAATGGCATGCCCTACCCCAGAGGTAGGTGACGAGAGCACCCCTCAGGAAGACCAATGCCACCTGTAAGGAGGCGAGGTGGTAGAACCACTCCTGGAAAGGTCCTCACAGGGCGGGGAGGATGGGTGGGCGCTAAGGAATCTGTGGCTAGACTGTGTCTCTATCAGATACATCGTTAACGAAGGTAACTCGTTCATCTGATAGAGACATCTAGCCGCAGATTCCTTAACTTAGAATAGATGCCATATCCCATTGTAGCAGGGTCTGCGACCGAAACCCACCAAGTTTCAAGAGAACATATCCGCCAATAACATTGACTAATCATGGTAGGAACAGCAGTGTCAGCGTGGCACCATACCTATGAAGCCCTGTAAGGGAGCATGAGCAAGGGGAGGCAAAACCACCACAAACCGTCAGAGGATGGTACGAGACCTCAGTCGTCCAGACAGGGACAAAAGGAGACACAGAACCAGAAAGGCAGTGCAGAATGTTAGAAAGTTTAGAAACTTCTGCAAAGACAGTAAACTTAGCACCGGATCCCATGGATCCGCCAGAGACATAGTCCCAGAAAAAGGGACAAGATAGTATGGCATTGTCAGAGCATATCCACTGAACATGCACCACAGAGGATGCCAAAAAGTGAAATGTGAAGGGACAGATGTCACCATGCAGAGATAGACAGTCATGACTACCAGGAGATAAAGGTATGTGGATGATAGGATATGCACAAGGAGACAGAGTGTACTGTGAGAACCAAACAACAGCGAAACAAAAGCCCAAGCAATGGAATTACCAACATCACGCATGCGTCGGCAAAGAGAGGCGGGCTCCTCACTAGGTAGTCAACCAGCCAACCGTACCCAGAGGTACAACCGGCGAAGGGAAACCGGGGCACACAGATTGCTCTTTTCTATATGAGAGAGAGAGAGAATCCGGGGCTAAAGAACAAGTCACTTACCTTCGGTAACGAGATATCTGTAAGAAACAGTAGTTAGTATTAGATTCCTTACCTTAGAATATCCCCAGGCGTCAGACTGGATCCGGATATGTTTGCGTAGCAATACCCCTGCACGTCGTTAGGCGTCGTCTCTGGCTCCGCGTCCGTCGTCTGCGCCGGAATGACGTCAGAGTACTTAGACGCCGCCCATGCGCGCTGACGTCAGTTCTTAGACACAGCTTTTCCGCGCCAGATACGCAGAGCCATGCTAGAACCAACACTGGTGCCAAGAAACTAGGGCCCTGAAAGGGGATGACCTTAACCCTAGGTATCAGTTCGCAGAACGGGGAGGATGGGTGGGGTGGTAAGGAATCTAATACTAACTACTATTTCTCACAGATATATTGTTACCGAAGGTAAGTAACTTGTTCATCTGAAAGAAACAGGTTAGTATTAGATTCCTTACCTTAGAATAGATACCCCAGCAATACCAACCCCGGTGGCGGGTCTGCGAACCAATACTTACACCAGAAAGTCCTGGAGGACGGAACGGCCAAAGAAGCCATCCCTCCGGACTTGACTGTCCAGACAGTAGTGCCTCGCAAAGGTGTGCAGCGAGGCCCACGTAGCCGCCTGGCAAATGTCCTGCAGGGGGACTCCCCGACCCAGGGCAGTAGTAGCCGCCGTGGCCCGAGTGGAATGGGCCCTCAGCCCAACTGGAGGCTCCTTTCTAGCCAAGGAGTAGCACGCCTTGATGCATAAGACGACCCACCGAGAGATGGTTCGCTTATGCACCGCCCGTCCCTTCTTCGCACCCACGTAACCAACAAAGAGTTGGTCATCCACCCGGAACTGGCGTGTGCGATCCACATAGAATGAAATCGCACATTTTGGGTCCAGACGATGGAGCCGCTCTTCATCCTTTGAAGGATGCAGAGGCGGGAAGAAGGAGGGCAAGGTGATGGACTGCCCGATGTGGAAAGCAGAGACTACCTTGGGCAGGAAAGAGGATTTTGTATGCAACACCACTTTGTCCGGATGCACAGACAGGAAAGGGGGTTTGCAAGATAGAGCCTGGAGCTCACTCACTCTCCTGGCAGAGGTGATGGCAACCAGGAAAGCTGTCTTCAAGGTGAGAAGACGGAGAGGACAAGAATGAAGTGGCTCAAAGGGAGCGCACATCAGGAAAGTAAGAACCAGGTTCAAGTTCCACTGGGGCATCACAAAGGGAACAGGTGGAAACGTGTGTGATGCCCTTCAGAAGACGAGTTACTATAGGGGACTTGAACAAAGAAGGTTGATCAGGCAGCCTTAGGAAGGCCGAAAGGGCAGAAAGATGGCCCTTGATAGTGCCCAGAGCAGAGCCCTGCTGGGCAAGAGAAAGAAGGAAGAGAAGAACTTCAGAAAGAGGGGCAGAAAGGGGATCCACAGCCTTTGCTGTGCACCATGCCACAAATTTGTTCCACCGGCAGGCGTATACTGACTTTGTGGAGGGACGCCTGGCTGCCAGAATAACATTACAGACTTCAGGAGGCAAGTCAAATGGCCTCAACTGCCGACGCACAATCTCCAAGCATGGAGGTGGAGACTGGACAGGTTCGGGTGGAGGACCGTCCCCTGCTGCTGCGACAGAAGGTCCACCTGAAGAGGCAGACGGATCGGGGGACCGACTGACATATTGAGTAGCTCGGGATACCAGTACCTTCGAGCCCAGTCCGGAGCCACAAGGATGACTTGGGCCCGGTCGCGCCTGATTTTCTTCAGCACTCTGGGCAGAAGTGGTATAGGCGGAAAGGCGTATAACAGACTGCAACTCCACTAGCGACGAAATGCGTCGCCGAGCGAGTGCCGCCTTGGAAATTCCAACGCGCAGAACTGATGACATTGCGCGTTCTCTTCGGTGGCGAATAGATCTAACCAAGGCTCTCCCCACTGCAGAAAGATGCCTTGCTCCACGTCCGAGTTCAGACGCCATTCGTGATCCATCGAGCACCGACTGCTGAGTTCGTCCGTCCTGGTGTTCAGAGAACCTGCCAGGTGGTGAACCACCAGGGTCACGTCCTGATGTTCCAGCCACTGCCAAAGGCGCAGAGCCTCTTGACAGAGGGTCCAGGACCCCACACCACCCTGCTTGTTGCAGTACCACTTGGCGGTGGTGTTGTCTGTGAACACCTGCACTGCACTCCCTCGGACAGAGGGGAGGAATGCCTTCAGTGCCAGACGAATCGCCCTTAGCTCCAGAAGGTTGATATGGAGCTGGGACTCCGCCGGAGACCAGAGACCTCTGATCTCCGCCTCTCCCATGTGGCCTTCCCAGCCCTGGAGGGACGCATCCGTCACAGCCACGTGCTCCGGTTGGGGAAGGGAGAGGGATCTGCCGCTGACCCAATCGCGGTCCGTGAACCACCACTGCAACTGTCTTGCAGTGCCCTCCGAGATCAGGACATGGTCAGACAGGTTGCCCTGATGCTGGGCCCACTGAAGCTTCAGGCCCACTGCAGAGCCCGCATCCGCCACTGGGCGTGATGCACTAGAAGGATGCAGGAAGCCATCAGCCCCAGGAGCCGCAGCGTCAACCTGACCGAAACCTGGGATAAAGGCTGAAAGATCGGAATCAGAGCCTGAATATCCCAGACTCGCTGCTCGGGAGGATAAACCCGAAACTGCGCCGAGTCCAGAACAGCTCCGATGAAGAGAAGCTTTTGGGAGGGACACAGGTGTGATTTCGGCACGTTGATGGAAAACCCCAGCAGGTGCAGGAGATCCGCCGTAATCTGGAGGTGGTTGACGACTGTCTGGGGCGAGCCCGCCTTCAACAACCAGTCGTCGAGGTAGGGGAAGACTGACACCCCTAACCTGCGCAGATGAGCTGCGACCACCGCCATCACTTTCGTGAACACCCGTGGGGCGCTGGTAAGGCCAAAGGGGAGCACGGTGAATTGAAAGTGCTCGAGGCCTACCATGAACCGCAGGTAACGCCGGTGGGCCGGCAGGACGGGGATGTGAAAGTAAGCGTCCTGCAAGTCCAACGCCACCATCCAGTCTTGCGGGTCTAGGGCAGCCAAAACCTGAGCCGGAGGAAGCCGTTGACGTTCCGTAGGTCCAAGATAGGGCGTAGGCCCCCTTTGCCCTTCTTGGGTACCAGAAAGTAGTGGGAGTAACAACCACACCCTACTTCTGGCCCAGGAACGCGCTCGATGGCCCAATTGGCCAAGAGGGCTGTAACTTCCTCCTGCAGAAGTCGCAAGTGGTCCCCTGATACGCAGTGGTACTGCGGTGGCATGGCTGGAGGGGTCGCCTCGAAGGGGAGGGAGTAGCCCCTTCGGACAATTTGCAGCACCCACCTGTCCGATGTGACGGTGCGCCAGTGGAAGAGGTGATTGCGAACCCTGCCCCCCACTGGCGTCACATGGGCCTGAAAACTCGGACTAGGAAGGTTTTGAGGCGGATGCTGCGGGAGCGGGTGCGGACTGGCCTCGCCGTTGTCCCCGACCGCCTCCCCGGCGGTTTCCACGGCCGCCACCGCGCTGAAGATTCTGTTGAGGCGGTGTGTGGGGGCGCCCCTTCCTTGGCCACGAAAGGAGGGAAAGGCACCCGACTGCTGGCGCAGGCCGAGAGGCCCAAGGACTTGGCCGTAGCCCTGGAGTCATTAAAGCGCTCACATGCGTGGTCTGCCTGGTCGCCAAACAGGCGACGGCCATCAAACGGCGTGTCCAGAAGAGTAGCCTGGACATCGGCCGAAAAAGTGGCGCACCGTAACGAGGCGTGGTGTCGAGCCGCCACTGTCATAGCCATCGCTCTGCCCAGTGTATCGGTGGTATCCAGTCCGCACCGGATAGAGTACCGTGCCGCATCTCGACCCTCCACTAGTGCCTGGGAGAGTTTAGCCCTGACCTCCTCAGGGCATTGTGGCAGCACGTCCGCAACCGTGTCCCACAGGGTGTGGGTGTAGCGGCCCAAGAGCCATGCGGTATTGACTGACCGCAGTCCCAGACTGAGGGACGAGAACACTTTCTTGCCAAACTGTTCAAACCTCTTGGATTCCCTGTCGGGAGGAGCCGACGGGAACGCGGTCTGGGAGTTAGAGCCCTGGATAACCAGGCTCTCGGGGGTGGGCTGGGTCAACAGGAAGCTTGGGTCACCCGGAGCCGGGCGGTACCATCTGGCCACGTTCCTGTCCACAGGCTGTCCTGAGGCGGGCTTGGACCAAGTGCCCAATGGAACGTCACATAAGGCCTCATTGAACGGCAGCAGAGGCTCGACCGAGCTTGACTGCGGTTTGAGGACCTCGGTGAGGAGATTAGTCCTCACGGCCGCTGAGGGGAGCGTAAGGTTTAAGGCCTTAGCCGCCTGCATCAACACTACGCTATAGGCTTCCCCCTCCTCCGTAGCCACGGTAGGAGGGGAGACAAAACCAGTGTCTGGAGAGAGGTCCAGGCCGCTGGCCTCCCCAAGCTCCACTGTCTAGTCCGCTTGGTCCCGACACTCCCATGTCAGAGGGTCCTCAGACCCCTCCCAGTCCTCTTCGTCACCCAATTCCTGGTAGCCAGGATCAACAATCGGGGCCCGTTCGTTATAGTGGAATGTACCTATTGCTGTCTCATACGGCTCCCAACGGGGCCGTGTCGACGGCTGAACGGGAGCGACAGATGAACTGGGGCCGGCGTCCACCGAAGTCGGCGCCGGTGGTGACACACTCGGGGACGGTGCGCGTGAGGTCGTAAGGTCGACTGGCGTCGATCCGGATCCGGTCGGGGCCTGCGGCGCCGGGACCGAAGTCGCCGGCGGCGGCGTCGGAGTACCCGACCCGCTAGGCCCCGGAGCCGGGCCCAGTGGACCCGAAGGCGCCGTGGGGCCAGGTGGAGAAGAGAGCGACCTCATGGCCATGAGGTACTGCTCGATCTCCTCCGGCGTCGCATCTTGCTCAGGGACCCGAAGGTATGGGGCAGGATGCAGCGTCTGCGACTTCGGCGGAGCTGCGTGGGTGGTGCCACCCAAAACCCCAGCCGCGTCGGGCGAGCGTCGGGGGCGGTCGGAGGAGCGATGACGCCGCTCCGACCTCTCATGCCTCTTACCTGAGGAGGAACCAGAAGACCGATGCCGAATTCCGGAGCTGCGAGGGCTCCGACTCCCTGACCGGTCCCTCGACCTCCCCTGGGACCAGGACCTCAACGGTGCGGGGCGACTGCCTGAGCTCGAGCCGCTTGCGGGACCGCTCCCGCCTAGCCTTCGACATTAGGGCTCGACAGTCAGAACAGGATCGGTCGTCGTGGTTGAGGCCTAGGCATTGCAGACACCGGCGATGGGGGTCGGTATTCGACATCAGTCGACTACACTTCGAGCAGGGTTTGAACCCGGGCATCCCTACCGGCACCTGAAGAGTCGAGAACGACTTGAAGAGGATCAAAATGGTCAAAAAGTGACTAAGGGGTAGAGCTTCTCCGGATCTGCGCAAGCTGGCGCGGAAAAATGAAGAACTGACGTCAGCGAGCATGGGCGGCGTCTAAGTACTCCGACGACGTCATTCCGACGCCGACGACGGACGCGGAGCCAGAGACGACGCCTAACGACGCGCAGGGGTATTGCTACGCAAACATTTCCAGATCCAGTCGGACGCCTGGGGATATTCTAAGGTAAGGAATCTAATACTAACCTGTTTCTTTCAGATAGCCCCGATACTAGGGCAACAAAAACCAAGTAAGCATACTCTCTCACTGAGTGTATAAATCATGATATATATATTTAAGACAAAGATGTGTGTGTGTGTGTATGTATATATATATATATACATATATATATATATATATATATATATATATACACATACACATATATACACACATATATGCCTTGGTGGAGTTGGTGAATAAAGGCTTCCATACCCGTTCCCGTGCTGGCCTCCGCCTTTTCTTTGGGGAAGGATTTTTTGTGCATTACTTCACACGTTTGCCAGTAACGTGTAAGGAGGTCCCCGCATTACAAGAGGCCTGATCTGCAGCTGGCAACACTTCAGCAATCTCTATCCGTCATGTTAGTGACACAGTCAGGCACGCCACAGAACCCGGGTGAAAGAGACACGGTGACGAGGATATTGTGCCTCGCGTTGGGTTAGCTGCTTTGACGCATATCCCTGTGAACATGATTCCTGGCAATGTGGTTTATGCGGTGGTAACAGAAGGAGGCTTTTGCACGCAACTAATAGGGGACATACGGGACTTGCATTGCACACCATGCTGAATACAGCAACTTTCCTTTGGTCATCGCCGCCGAGGGACTCTGATCCAGACTGCTGCATTCTGAGTCCCGTAGTTAGAGTACTCACAGTACTAACTACACTAGGCGGAGCCCCATCTGGGGGAGAAACAGCCGCTACCAATCCCATGAGCGGCAGGACATTTAAAGTGTGGACTGCTTTCTGACCCATTATTACTCCACGGCGCTGACGAAGGCTACGACGCCGAAATGCATTCACCTTGGTGGAGTTGGTGAATAAAGGCTTCCATACCCGTTCCCGTGCTGGCCTCCGCCTTTTCTTTGGGGAAGGATTTTTTGTGCACATATATAAATGTGTGTATATATATAGGGTTGTTCGAAACTCGTTGTCCTCGATCACTTGCTGTGCCTGAATAAAGAACCTGAAAGGACTACGGGCTCGTCTGAATTCTTTTGTCCTACTGGAATTCTGCTGATATATATATATATATATATATACACACACATGTAAAACAAATGAAGGAACAATGAAAAACAAGGGAGAAACTCGAAGAGCACGCCCTAGATAAACGAAAGTCGCGCAATAGGTACCAACGGCAGCGGTGTGAAGCATAGCAGGACACAACAGTGTCAAGAACACTAAAAAGCGACAACATACCCCCTGACAGATATGGAAACGTGGCCCGCCGAAAGACAGGCGGGGACACGGACCACGATACTCACGAGGAAGGAGTGAGAAATACACAGACAGAAGTCCGTCAGGAAAAAAGGGGGGATACAGTCCCATACAGAGACTGTATAATGACGAGTATCCTGAAGAATAATACTTGCACAGTAACATACACAAAAGAAGCAACAGTGCTTTTAGTTATGATTGGCAACTCAACCAGCGAAACACCTGAAGCGGAACACAGAACCGTGGAATAAGAATGAAAGCTATACCTCTCTGAAGAGCTCTAATAAGAGCGAAACACTGTGTAAGCGGGTTGCTTTTACTAATTTCAGGTTGGCTTGAGTTAGTATTTTACCCATTCAAAGCTGTAATACTGTGCCTGGAGTGATAAATGGCTTTTGCCATTTTACAGCTCGGCAAGGACAGCACTGTGATAGTTCTATGCTTAAAGATTTTGCTGTAGAAATGGCAAAAGACTTTGTCCTTTTCTATCTCGGCGTGGATGGCACTTTGCTAATCCTATGCTTAAAGACTTTGATAGAAAAACAGACATTTGAGGTGAGCAGATCTAGAGTGTCGTTGGTGTTGAGTGCTCTAACAGGAGCTACTTTCCACCTAAACTGAGAACTACCCAGAGTTCTCTCCTTTTTTGTGTGTGTGTGTATATATATATATATATATATATATATATATATATATATAAAAAACAAATGAAGGAACAATGAAAAACAAGGGAGAAACTCTAAGAGCACGTCCTAGATAAACGAAAGTTGCACAATAGGTACCAATGGCAGCGGTGTGAAGCATAGCAGGACACAACAGTGTCAAGAACACTGAAAAGCGACAACATCCCCCCTGACAACTATGGAACCGTGGCCCGCCGCAAGAGAGGCGGGAAACTGACCACGATACTCACGAGGAAGGAGTGAGAAATACTCAGACAGAAGTCTGTCAGGAAAAAAGGGGGGCTACAGTCCCATACAGACACTGTATATTGAATGAATGAATGAATGAATAAAATGAATGAATGAATAAAATATTTAATAGAGTGCACGGTGGCCGAGCGGCTTCCTGGCGCTAGGGACCTGATCAAAAACTCAGCGGAGGGGACCCAGGGAAATTAAGGGGGGAATGCCTGAAGAAAAAGGAAAGTTTTAAGGGCTTTGCGGAAGTGAGTGTAGATGGGGATGGAGCGAATAGAGAGAGGAAGGCTATTCCAGAACTGGGGGGCAAGGACTGAGAATCGGGTGCCCCCCGTTCTGGATTTGCGGAAGCGAGGGATGTGAAGAAGTGAAAGAGAGGAAGAGCGAAGAGTGGGAACAGGGGCATGAGAAGAGACAAGAGTGTTAATGAACAAGGGCGCATATCGGGAGTGAGCCAGGAATGCTAGACAGGCCAGTTTGAAAAAGGATCTGAAACGAACAGGGAGCCAATGGAGTGATTTGAGAGCCGGGGTGATATGAGAAGATTTAGGGAGGGAGAGGATGAGGCGAGCAGCTTGATTTTGAATGGCCTGTAGGCGGCGGGATTCGTAAGCAGGTATGCCCACGTACAGGCCATTCCCATAGTCGAGGCGGGAGAGGACAAGGGCCATGACTATGGATTTGAGTGCATCGGTGGAGAAAAAGCGTGAGATTTTCCGAATTAAACGGAGGGAAAGAAAGCAAGAGGACACAGAAGAGCTGATCTGACTGTGCATAGATAAGTCATGACTGACTTTGATACCGAGAGTGCGGACAGAGGAAGAGGGGACGGGGGGGGGGCCAAAAGAAAGGGGCCAATGTCCGGGGGTCCAGGGGTTGGAGGGGCCACCAGTGAGAACAAGTTCCGTCTTATCTGGATTGAGCTTCAGTTGGTTAGCGCACATCCAGTCAGAAATAAAGACTAAGGTGGAACAGAACTTGGGAAGAGAATCAGGGGTAGAAGAAAGATCGAAACCGAGCTGAAGGTCATCTGCGTAGTTATACACAGAGACCCCCAGCTCAAGAAGAGAAGTGATGAGGGGGTGAATATAAAGATTGAAAAGGAGAGAGAGAAGAGCCTTGGGGAACACCACAAGTGACAGGGCGGGGAGGTGCTGAGAAACCGGGAAGATGAACTGCCTGGGACCTATCCTGAAGGAAGGATGCCAGCCAGGAAAAGGCCACGCCCCGGATGCCCGCTGCGCTGACACGGTCGAGAAGGATGGCATGGTCAACCGTGTCAAACGCAGCAGACAAGTCGAGAAGGACCAGGGCTTGGGGGAGATTAGAATCGGCCTTCCCCTTAAGCTCGTCCAGGACTGCGAGGACCACCATCTCCGTGGAGTGGCCCGGGCGGAAGCCTGCCTGGTGGGATGCAAGGAGGCCATTCTCCTCAATATAAGAGCAGAGGCAGGAAGTGACATGGGCTTCGAGGATCTTGCCGAGGTAGGGGAGAAGAGAGATAGGACAGAAATTAGAAGGAAGGGAGGGATCTAGGCCAGTTTTCTTTAAAATAGGAAGGACTATGGCAGATTTGAAGGAAGAGGGGACAGATCCGAGAGCCAAAGAGGAGTTGAGGAGAGCAAGAGGAGGCGCAGAGCAGTTGGTGAAGAGGGTTTTGAGAATGCGTGCTGGCGCACAATCCATGGGGGAGCCAGACTTGATTTTGACCAGAAGTTTTAGAAAGAGTTCAGTGGAGAGAGGAGGGAAAGAGGAAAAGGAAGGACAGGTGGAAGGACAGGTGGGACGGGATTGAGGCACTGTAAGAATATTGGCTTTGATCTTTACTATCTTGTCGATAAAAAAATCTCTAAGAGAGGAACAAAGGGACTGTGAGGGAACCAGGCTAAGGGTAGAGCGATCAGAGGTGGCAAGATTGTGGACCAGAGAGAAAATTTCACGGGGTTTATTAGCCGCGAGAGCTATTCTCTCCGAGAAATAGGCGGTTTTAGCCGCCAGGATCGCTTTTTTATATTCAGTAAGGAGTGATTTGTATTTGGCGCGCAATAAAGGACAATAGTTCCGTCTCCAGTGACGTTCCGACCGCCTAAGGTCGAGTTTGAGAGTTTTGAGTTCTGGAGAGAACCATTTGTGCGCGTCATGTGGACGAATCGCCTTGATCTTTCTGAGCGGAGCGACAAGGTCGCACGAAGAGGAAAGCCATGTGCCAATGGCGTTGACCTGGGAATCAAGAGGAAGATTGGTAAGGGTGGGAGCAGAGGAAGCCAAAGTGAGCGAGAGGGAGTCAAGGTCGGTTCGGTTCCAATTGCGGGCTAAGATGTTCTTCGGGAGGGGGGGCTTATCAACCGCTCCCAGGTGGTTGGCGAAAGAGATGGAAAAATGATCCGACCAGACGCATGGGGAAATGAAAAGGGAAGAAACAATGGGGCGAGAGGACCAAATTTGATCCAGGATGTGACCCTGGACATGGGTGGGGGCTGAGATATGAGGTGTGAAGTTAAGGCATTGAAGAGTGCCAGAGAGATCTTTCGAGGGGAGGTTTTCCCTAGGGTCGCCCGGCCAATAATTAAAGTCGCCGAGCAGGAGAACGGAGTAATTGTTGACCAAGAGAGTGGCCATGAGGTCCTGAAGGGATGCTACAAAAGAGGGCATAGATTGAGGAGGACGGTATACAAGGACAACAGTGAGGGGAGCAGATAGATTGAGGGAGCGGGCCACAAGGTAGTCTACATTAGAAATAGGGGGGTGATTGAGAAGTTGAAATTTGAGGGTTGACCGAATGATCATCGCCACCCCTCCCCCCACCTTGCCGTCCGGACGATCAGCCCGGAGGGCATAGTAGGTGTCAGGAAGAATGGCTAAGAGGTCGGGGAGGGAGTCAGCAGTGAACCAGGTTTCAGTCAGAAAGAGGAAATCCGGGGAGTCTGAAGTAAGAAGGTTAAAGAGAGCTGTCTGATGTTTGACCGCTGAGCGGGTGTTGAGCAGTATAGCAGAAGCTGCGATAGAGACAGGGACGGGGGGGAACAAGGGACAGGAGGGTGGTCGGCAGCGAGAGGGGTGATGCTGGTGGGACTGGAGGGAACTGGGGTAGGGTGAGGGGGGGAGAGACAAGAATACCAAGTGTGTCAAGGTGTCGCAAGAGTGGAGGTGAGAGTGGAGAAACAGCGGTGAGAGCTAAGAGTTGAGCTGAGGTGTAAACCGGAAAAGGAGCAGAGTGTGTGGCCCCTGGTCCCGGCCCGCTGCGGACGGGCGCAGACGGGCTTAACTTAGGCGCAACTTCGGCGCGCCCGCTGCGCGCGTCCGCTGCGCGGCCGGGACTGGGTAACCATTAAGTAGGGGCACATGGGGAGGAGAATCCGGGGGTGTGGCAAGGGGGGAGGGGCCAAAGAACTGCAGCGCCGAGCCCAGACCCGCCCAAGATGGTGGAGCCGCCCGTCCCACTCCAAGAATCAGGTAAGGAGGGGGCGATCAGCGGTGGCGGTCTGGGTCGCGTGCAGGACAGGGGCAGCCAGGAAGAACTGAAGCGCTGGGTCCGTAGCGCTAATCAGCTGAGCAGGTAGGCAGGCTAAAAACTTGCAAACAGATGTCCAAGTGTTTTAAAAAGGCAGCGTTGCTCCCGGAGACGCCTCGAGAGTTCTGAGAAGATGCAGGGTAGGCGCGCATACAGCTGACCGCCTGAAGTACTTGACGAGGGGGGAGGGGCCAAAGAACTGCAGCGCCGAGCCCAGACCCGCCCAAGATGGTGGAGCCGCCCGTCCCACTCCAAGAATCAGGTAAGGAGGGCGCGATCAGCGGTGGCGGTCTGGGTCGCGTGCAGGACGGGGCAGCCAGGAAGAACTGAAGCGCTGGGTCCGTAGCACTAATCAGCTGAGCAGGTAGGCAGGCTAAAAACTTGCAAACAGATGTCCAAGTGTTTTAAAAAGGCAGCGTTGCTCCCGGAGACGCCTCGGGAGTTCTGAGAAGATGCAGGGTAGGCGCGCATACAGCTGACCGCCTGAAGTACCTGACATTGATATTTACAACGAGTATCCTGAAGAGTAATATTTGAACAGTAACATACACAAAAGAAGCAACAGTGCTTTTAGTTATGATTGGCAACTCACAACCAGCGAAACACCTGAAGCGGAACGCAGAACCTTGGAATAAGAGTGACAGCCCTGAACAACTAGGCCACAGTGAATCAGAAAACATCTGCAGAGGCCAGGAACAGAAGGACCTGAACCCCTGCACGTAATAAGCAAAGGGGCCTTAGGTTACAAGTTAACACGCAGCAGAAATGTAGCTAGTGAAAACTCCACTGCCCATAGGCAAAAGCCCCACAGGACTCGAGCCATGAGAGAAGACGGAAGCACTTCCCCACACCAACTCCCATGCCAGAAAGAGCAGCTACACAATAGCCAACAAGTACCCCACATTGGGTGTGGCACATTCCTATAAAAACAAGGGACACCTCTTTCAGCCGAGCTGTTAGAGGGCTAAAAAGAAATGCAGAAACAGCTGGCCAGCTGCGAAAAGCCACACAGCCCATCTGGGTAATAACGTCTTGAACCCAGAGACGGAGCATCAGACAAAGCATTGATAAGACTGCAACTAAAAGCCAAAGTCCACAACTAGGACTACAAACCATGGAACTCATGGAAACCCAGTCATGAGATGTTGAACCGCCGAGTCAGCATGTCTGTCGAACAGAGTGACCCCCATCAAAGGACAAATCCCTAAGATGCTCCTGGATGTTGGCAGGGAAACAGCCATCACGTAGCCAGGCATAGCGGCTCAGAGCAACTGAGTGGGCGATAGCTCGACCCACCAAATCAGTGGTGTCTATGTCTGACCAAATGGAAAATTGTGCCATTTCTCTGCCATCACAAATCAACTGGCGCTTGACGGAGTCCCAAAGGGCAGCAGTAGTCCATGCAAAGATGGAAGACGTGTTCAGGGATCTAAGGCCTGCACTGGTGGACGCAAAAACATGGCGGCAACACAACTCCAACCATCGAGATTTTCAAGTGGGAGGGAGTAACGGAGGAGGAGCAGAAGGCAGCAAGGCTGAAGCTGCCTGAATCACCAGCCCGAGCTCTAGGAGGGACAAACAGACAGGTTCTTCTGGAAGCGGGCGACGTTGATGTGCAATAGCACGATCCACCGGGTCCCCCGAAGAGGGCCTCGCCCACAGCCCTCCAGAAGGGTGTTGTGCAACGACTCTCCAAAAGGCAACAAGGGCTCTACTTCCACAGTGCCCTGGTGTAGTAAATCCAGCAAGGGATCAGAGGGCAGAGAGACTGAGGGTGGGTGCATTTGTAAAATGTACGTAGCCCTGCGAACCACCCTCGCAAAAGACGTACAAGCCACCGTGGCCATTCGAGGTGGCGACAACAGGTCATTCATAGAGGACGGCATGAGGCTAATTCTGCCACCAAAACGTGGGGGCTCTGGAGCCTGAGGACATCCAAGGCCCAGCCAGGTCAAGGGGTCCCGCCCAGAAGGACAGCGAAACAACCCTGCGGGTGGCAAACCCACAGGGACCTCCTCAGATTCGACATCCACATCCTCCACCATCCGATGACTGGCCGGGGATGGCACTGGCATCAATGAACCCTGAAGGAGCCTTGTCTGTCCAGCGTCGACACTACCTCCACCGAGGTGGGAACTCCAGAAAGGCACGGAGTCTAGGACTGCACCGCAGCCTCACCCAGCTTAGTCGCAGGGAGCCTCACAGGGCTGTGAGGAGACGACATGGAAGGCTTGGACGTGTGAGTAGGATGCCCCTCGGGCTGCGTCCCGACATCGCAGCAACTCCGGAACCGGTATCTGGGTGCTCGACTGGTGCTGAGGGCAAAGCCGCTGGGGAAGCCCCGATCTGAGCCCCTTCCCCCTCTATGGGGCCCGAAGGCACGCCAGGGAGAGGGAATGACCCAAAGATGGCTAATAAGGTTCGGAATAGGCCTTCGTCTGGGCCAGAGCAACCCCAGCTCCAGGAATTGGTGGTTAAGTGGGGGTTGACTCCTGAGGGCTCATGTCCGGTGGAGACCTGGAGCATCGGGCCCCACCGTTGCCTGAGGTCGATAACCTCCTTGACTTCTTTTTCTTGTGCTTACCTGCAAAAGGAGAGCAACGTCCACGGGATTGACTCCGCGACATGTCTCGAACCGACCCCCTCCCCACAAGGAGCCCGGCGGTATGAGGACTCAGAATAGGACATCCGGACGTACAGCAAATTCATGCGTCGTTCCCACAGGGACTTTGGCTTCAGCTGGCGGCAGGAGTCGCACTCATTGGAGTCGTGGTGCTCTCCCAAGCACCACATACAGATTGCATGTGGGTCCATCACCGACATCTGCCGCGTACAGGATTCACACGCTTTGAAGCCCGAAGGCATCACACTCTGTTCCTGGACGCCAAAAGGCGTCGAGAAAGCCTGAAAAACAAAAAACAGGCCAGAGGTAACCACTTCTCAGGATCCGCGTTGGGACACGTAAAAGAAGAAAACGGACGTCAGCACGCCGGGGGGTCTTATATGTCTTCATTGACGTCACTTCCCTGGAAGATGTCAGGACGGAGAAGGGCGACGCCGCCCCAGTCATGCAGAGGTACTGCTGAGGGAAAAGTTTTCCGGATCCAGTCTGACACCTGGGGATATTCTAAGTTAAGGAATCTGCAGCTAGATGTCTCTATCAGATAGATGTCTTAGAATCACTAGTCCTACTGCAGCATCTCACATGACTTCAGAGTCCAAGCAGCAGTGGTTTGTGAATGTGTGCACAGTCTTCCTGGTTGCTGCTCTGTGTTATAATCTACTGTTGCATTTCCCTTCTCTATGGTTTCCTTATCTGCTGCTCAGCCAGTGTGAGAGTTGGTATGCCTGTGGTTGTCTGGAATGTTGGGTGTGGATGATGTCATGGAGTGTTGGGTGCTTGGGGAGCTTGGGAGTGACAGTTGGAGTGTGCAGGCTGAGCAGGACAGAGGCTGCTCCTGGTGGGGCATCATTAGGACTTACCATCTTCCTGTGATTTACTGATCTGATTATCTTACAATAAATCTTATGAATATATCTACATTGCATCTGGCTTCAAAGGACTACCTTATTTATAATACTGGCGACGAGGTAAAAAGAACTACGTGTTGGTGAAGGACTACCCTACATTACCCTGGATTACCCTGGATTACTTACAACTAAGGACTGAAATTTATGAACTACACCCTTAAAGAAGAAGATTTCAAGGAACTACACCCTACGCTCTGGTAAGCCCCACCAGTGTCCTTAGCCAACAGGACAGCCTGCAGACCAGAGCGTTTGTAGTTTGTTTGGTTTTCAATTGTCATCTGAATTAAGGGTCTGCCCGTGTGTGATGCGCTGGATATTGGATGTTGTTACTGACTTTTCCTTCATCTGTGGCTATCTGGACACTTTATTCTCAAAGCGTTTCACCTTTTTGACGTCTGCTCAAATAATTTGAAACTGTTTGGTGTTGCCCTCATGTGTTGTGACTTTAGCCTGAAGGAGTTTTTTTTTACGAGAGTACATCGGATACCAGCTGCGAACTAATGGTCTCTGCGCACTGTTTAACACCCCAATGGACACAGAGAAAGACTTTGCTGTTAATGTGAGCGAGCGCTCATCTGCCGGTGGAGAGATTGGAGTCTGCGTTTGCAGCGCGTCCTGGCAGTAAAAGAAACGTTATTTTCTTAAAACCATTGCCGGTGGAGAGATTGGAGTCTGCGCTCGCAGCGCGTTCTGACAGTGGAAGATACTTTATATTTTAAAGTTGGGCCTGCGTCTCATTTAATGTCTGCCAACTCACCGTTTGTCAAGGTGGTGATGGTTGGTCAGCAGAGCTCCTCTTGGTTCCCTTGTTTGAGTCCGATTGATGACGTCTATACAGTTCCTCAGCGTATTGGTGATTCTTGGGTAAAAACGAGCTCATCAACTTCAGAAAACGACGCAGAACGACGCTGTGGCGGCCATCTTGACACGTTGGGAAGGATTTCCTTGTTTTGCTGTGGAACACGACGTTGGAGATTGGTTATCGATGGATTTGACTGCTCTCCGGATATAGAGTCATTTAGTGTCCCAATTTCATTTAAGATGTCTGTCCGACTTCTCATCATTTGTATTTGTTTTGGGATGCTGTGCTCGATTGGGACAATGGATGGCAAGATTATCGTGTCCTCGTTGATGCCGACCACTCGCATCTGGGTATTTGAAACTCAGTCATCATCACTGCGTCTGTGGTACTGGTGCTGTATTCCTAACACTGGATCCAACATATACTTTCTGGACTTTGGGTGAGAAGCTTCATTGGATTTTCGGGTGAGGTATCGCTCATCAAATGTTAGACTACGGTGACCACGTTTTTTGTTTTAGTTTGTTATGTTATTGTTACCTTGTTCTATTTACATCTGGTGTTCACAACATTATTTTTAGAGCATGTTACAGTTGTGGGAGGGTCATCTCTGCATGTTTTTTTGTATTTATAGGAAGGGAGGAGGAGAGTATGGGTTGTTTTTATCTATGCTTACATATTTGGACTGGCGTTCCATTATGGGTTGCCCTGAGTTTGGGGTGTAGTGTTTATTACTGGTTTTTCCTAGTTTTACTTTTCACTTGGACTGCGTATGGTATAACACTCCTACTTGGAGTTCCTTTACGTGTACGCTCACTGTTGGTTGGTGAGCGAATGGTTTTTCCTACACTTTCTTTAAGTGTTACTCACCGTTGGTTGGTGAATGAATGGTTTTTCCTACACTTTCGTTAAGTGTTATTCACCGTTTGGTTGGTGAATTAATGGTTTTTTCTTACACTTTCTTTAAGTGTTACTCACCGTTCGGTTGGTGAATGAATGGTTTTTCCTACACTTTCCTTAAGTGTTGCTCACTGTTTGGTTGGTGAGTGAATGGTTTTTCTTACACTTTCGTTAAGTGTTACTCACTGTGTGGTTGGTGAGTGAATGGTTTTTCCTACACTTTCTTTAAGTGTTACTCACCGTTTGGTTGGTGAATGAATGTTTTTTCCTACACTTTCTTTAAGTGTTGTTCACCGTTTGGTTGGTGAATGAATGTTTTTTCCTGCACTTTCTTTAAGTGCGTGTACACTCACTGTTTGATTTGTGGGCGAATGGTTTTACCTGCACTTTCTTTAAGTGCTGACTTGGTTAAGAGGTTAAGATTGTGTTGCAGATGACACTTTCTTGTGTGTTTTCTCTATCTTCTTGCTTATTACATGTTTGTGTTGTAGTAATTTTAGGTTCTACCTGGTTATGAGTCTTCCAATGTTAGGTTGTATGGACTATTATACTGTCTAAGTTTAATGCTTTCTGGGATCTCTTTTTATTGTGTTTCAAGGTGTGTGATTTCATTGGCTTTTGAGTTGGCTTACATTTTCATTTTTGTTATGTACTTGATTCACTTGCTCAATGTATTTTCATGCATCTTTATTTATTCTTCATTGTGTTTGGCTTCCTTAGGGAGGGGGATGTGTTATAATCTACTGTTGCATTTCCCTTCTCTATGGTTTCCTTATCTGCTGCTCAGCCAGTGTGAGAGTTGGTATGCCTGTGGTTGTCTGGAATGTTGGGTGTGGATGATGTCATGGAGTGTTGGGTGCTTGGAGAGCTTGGGAGTGACAGTTGGAGTGTGCAGGCTGAGCAGGACAGACGCTGCTCCTGGTGGGGCATCATTAGGACTTACCATCTTCCTGTGATTTACTGATCTGATTATCTTACAATAAATCTTATGAATATATCTACATTACATCTGGCTTCAAAGGACTATCTTATTTATAATACTCTGCAGTTATCTGGCAGGGACACACCAGCAAACAGCGCCATAGAAGTGGACATGGCTCTGGTTGTATGAGCACCGAGCTTTGAAACTAAAGGTTGGCCGACTTGCTGATGACAGAAGAGAACTGCTCTTGATATCCACCTGCAAATGCTTTCCTTTGTGAGGGAAATCATTTTCAGATGCACTGTAGGCTACAAACAGTTTGTAGGATTTGCATAAGGATTTGGTTCTACCCAAATAGAATTTGAGGCACCTTTTGACATCTTAGGAGTGCAAAGCACATTTGGCTGATGTTTGAGGACCTGGAAAGAATTATTTCAGTATGACTGGCTCATTTAGGTGAAAGTTCAAAGAGACTTTAAGAATAAAACTAGTGCTTGTGCGCATAATAACCCTATTGTGTCTACACGGCAGGAATGGATCTTGGGTAGTGAAAGCTTGGATTTCACTAACTCCCTGCTGATGTGAAAACCAGGAGGAGAGCAACCTTACAGGACAGGAACTTTGTAATTGATCTATGGAGAGGTTCAAATTGATGTTTCATCAATTGTGCAAGCACCGTGTTGAGCTGCCATGTAGGAGGAGGGGCTCTCACTGACAAAAAAAGTTCTGAATAACACCTTGAGGAATTGCTTAATTCAGCCTGCTGGACAACAACGATAGAACATTAGATGATCTCCTGAAGGGGCTGCTTGATGTACTTTTATGGAAGCGGGAGATAAACCTGCACGCACCAGGTGCAGGAGATAAAGCAACATTTCTTATGAGGATGATGAGAGGGTGCACACTAGCCAATCTGTAGCAAATGAAGAACCATTCCACTTCAAGCAGTAGGTTTTATTAGTGCTATCCTCTCTTGCCCTATCCATAATGCCTCTGCATTCCTGCAGAATTTTTAAATGTTGGAACTTTTAGCACTGAGGAGCTAGGCGGATAATCTCAGAGTACTGGGATCTGAATGCTATACTTGTCCGTGGCTCATGGTCAGTAGAGATGGAATCGGTTTGAGGTGTATCGGTGAAGCTACATGTACCAATGCTGGCGGGGTAATGCTTGGGCTATTAGTGTGATCTTGCATGGTTCTTCCTTCTTTTTCTTTAACACCCTTGATAGGAGAGGAATGGGAGGAAAAGTGCAGGCAAACATGCCAGACCATGCAATTGAAAAGGCATTACCCCATGATCCCAGATGGGGATGCCAACTTGCGAAGTACTGGCATTTGGCATTGTTGGGAGTTGCGAAAAAGTCTATGCTTGGCTTTCCGCACCGGAAGATGTTGCTGAGAGTGCATTGATTTAACTCCCACTTGTGGCAAGTTTATAGTCTGCTTAAAGTGTCCGCTATGGTGTTTTGTTTTCCTGGCACATACTCCACTGTTAGCGATGTAGTGGTGGTGTAGTGCCCAGTTCCAGATAAGTTGAGCTTCCTGAGACACAAGGTGAGATAGTGGTACTCCCTGCTTGTTTAGGCAGTGCATTGTTGTAATGTCCGTTCTGACAAGCACCAAAGTATTTTGCATTCTAGGCAGGTAGGCTTGCAGAGTCCGGAGCACTGCTTTTAGCTCTAGAAGGTTGATGTGAAGGTCCTGTTGAGATGGTCATTTTCCACTGAACTGGATCTCTTGAAGGAAAGCTCCTCAGCCATCAGAGGGGGCATCGATTGTTAACACCAGAGGGAAGGCCTGTGGAAGAAACAGTAAGCCTTGTGACAGATGACTAGCTTGTATCCACCAGACTAGTGATGAGATCATGGGTAGACTTACTCGAATTAGGTAGTTGAATGTTCCCTTGACTTGCACCCATTGGATGTTTAAAGCTGCCCGGAGAGAACGCATGTGTAGGTGGACAGTAGGCAATGAGATGAATACAGGAGGATATCATAACCTGGAAAGGTGCACACATACCTTGGTGTGGGTTGTGGCCGTGTAGGTTGGGGCCTTGACTAGCAAGTCGTCAAGTTAGGGACAATTTGATGATGCTGCATGAGGTAAGCTGCAACTGGCGCTAGACGTTTCGTAAAGAGGCGAGAGGCAGATTTGAGCCCGAATGGCAATACAGAGAACTGATAGTGCCTGCTGGCCACCATGAACCTGAGGAATTTCTTGGGTTTCTGTTTAGGGGTATATGAAAACATGCATCCAGGAGATCTAGGGAAGACGTGTAGTTGTTTCCGTTGAGATGTTATACATCTTGGATGGTAATCATGCGGAACAATTGTTGGAGTAATTTAGTGAGATTTAAGTCCAAAATAATTCTCCACTTCTTTGACTTCTTGCAAACCAAGAAGAAACAGGAGTATAAACCTTTCCCTTGTTGAGCAAATGGAACTCTTTCTATAGCTCCTTTCTTTAACATAGTAACAACCTCTAAATTTAAAAAGTGTAGGTGTTTCTGGGTAAGAGGACGGGGGGGGGGGGGGGGAGTTTCTAGAGAATGACCGAATTGGGTCCAAGACCAATTAATCTGTGGTGATTTTCTTCCAATTATGGAGATAAAGGGAAATCTTTCTGCCTATTCTTGATGAAGTGGGAGAGGCAGCAGCCGGCAGCAGGGGAAAATGTCATTGGCGATGATTAGCTTCTTTGACCTGTCGTCCCGCTCATCCTCTGAAAGAGGACTTATGGTAGGCAGCAATAGGTGTTTGCCATTGGCTATACTGTGGCCTATATTACTGATTGGAGGAAGTGTATGTGGGATATTGATATTGCTGGTATCCTCCTCTGTATGATGGATGTCCATTGCCTGAGAGCCACAAAAAGGCATTTTCTTATACTGTAAAATCCCCAGGGACTTAGTTTCTGTATCTTCTTTATTTGACTGCAAAGCATCATCCACTTGTTTCCCAAATAATGCCTCCCAAATCATAAGGTAGGTCTAGTATCTTGATCTCAACTTCAGGCCTGAATGACGTTGCTCTCAGCCAGCCTTAATGTCTCAAAACTGCTGCTCTAGCTAGTTGACAAAATCCAGTGGAAGTAATGTCCATTGCACAGTCTATCATTTGATTCGTCTTTGACCTCTTTTGGGAGATTGTCGATATATGCAGCAATATCTGATCACATCTGCCCATTATATTGGCCCAATAACGCAAGGGAATTTTAAGCTCTGATTGAGTGCTAACATAGTAGAGAGGTATTTCCCAATGTTATTTTGCCTTCTCCCTTCCTTATCCAGGGGCGCCGAAGGATTTATAGATCTATGCTATGCTGCTTGCGAAATACCTGAGCTCGGCTTTGGGGGGCCTGTGAGGCAGACTGGTGCGTCCTCCGGGCCCTTCCATTTCGTATCCAGCCTTGGTAACACTGGTGGCACTGTAGCTGGATTACACATACTTTTTCAACTCTGGTTCCAAATGTAATCAATAATTGGCATGGATCTAGCTCACTGACTTCCTGAAAGGTTCTTTTAAAATCATAAAGGAAGCAGTCTTGTTCATGCGCAGGCACTGGCAACTCAAAGAGTCTTGCCGCTTTCTTTAAGAGGCTACGAAAACTCCCTAAATCTTCTGGAAGAGAATCCATTTGGGGTGGAGACGGTGACGCTGGTGGTGGATTTATGTAATCGTCCCACTCATCGTGTGCCTGTTGAATCTCTCCTTCTCTTTCTTCTTGCGAAGATGATGGTTGCAGTAAAGGCACTTCCTGTGATGAATGGCAAATTATTGGAGATACCTATTGTGGTGCGGTTGGTGGTCAAATCTACACTTCAGGAGGTGGAGGGGATGCTTATTGAAGAGAAGGTGATGCTGGTGGAAACCTCTTTCTGTAATTCGCTAACAGATTGTGAATCAGACACATGAGTGGAAGGAAGACATCTTGTGGGTACTGTTTATGCCTTTGCAGAAGGTAATAATATTGCTGGCCCTAGTTGTCTTGATTATCTGAGTCCCTACTGATATTTAACGTTAAGTTCTGATGGGCTTTAGGCTGCCCAAAGAGGCTGTCCTTTTTTAGAGCCATCATCATCATCATCCAAAAGACATGAAGGCAACAATGATTGCACTCAACTTTGTGGGGTTAGAGATGGTGTTAAAGTGTTATGCTTTATCCTTTGGAGAAAACTATTTTTTCTCCCGTTGACGAGTGTTTCTTTACTGATGGATTAGGTTGTACCGTAGAGGCGATAGCCGTCATCAGCGAGGAGCAGTCGGTGAAGTGAAGCTGCTGTGGAAACGTCATTGATGATAGTAGGGCTTCCGTCGGCAATAAAATCATAGAAGAAAGGTCCGCCATCGACAAGAGGCCCACCGTCTCTAGGTGATTTTTCGACACTGACTTCAAGGAAAGGGCAATCTTTACTGTTGACGACAATGAAGCCTGACTTGTAGGCGATTATTATTTGAGTTTTATATAGCGCTGGCTAGACCCGGAGGTATCAGAGCACTTTACATGGGGTTCCATAAAGTTACAAAATTACATCAGTTACCAGTTACATCAGTTACTTGAAAACATTTCAAGAGTGTAAAGACGAGATAAATGGAGCTTATAAGGGAGAGGGGGTAGGGTAAAGGGGTAGGAGGAAATAGGGTGGAGAGATGAGGGAGAGTCTGCCCAAAGTCTGGCTGGGTAGGTGACAGCCGAGGGGGAAGTCCACAGCCCATCTCCTCTATAGCTATCAGGTAGCTCCACCGGGCATCGGCCAAATCACTAGGTCTCAACGGAAATACATTTAGAAAGCAGAGGGAATAAAAAAAACATGGAGGATAGAGGGGGAAAGGGGGTTGGGTAAAAGGGTGGGAGAGAGAATGTGAAGGTGAGACGAAGAAAGGTCTGCCCAAAGTCCGGCTGGGTAGGTGACTGCCAAAGGGGGCCATCTCCTCTAAAGCTATCAGGTAACTCCACCGGGCATCAGCCAAAAATCTAGGTCTAGCGCTTAACATAAGGCAACATTCTGTAAAAAATTACAAAAATAATCACATTAGTTACAGAGCGGTTCACATTCAATACAGGAGTTATTAGCGATCATGAGAAACCAGATCCGCAGAAAAAAAGAGGGGAAAAAAAAGAAAGAGCAGGGAGTCCACATGAGGGAGACCGCAGCGGAGAAAGATACGAGACATAAGTCTGACGTCCGGCTGGGTAGGTGACGGCCATAGCAGTGTGCCAGAGCCTGTCTCCCCTATAGCTCCACCGGGAATCGGTCATACATTTCAGACTCTGCAGGATAAAATGAAAATCAGGAAGGAAACAAGAGTTAGCAGCGGAGAAAGAGACAAGACAGAAGTCCGAGGTCAACACGGAAACTGCAGCCGATAACAGCTTCCACTGTCACCACTATCACGTTAACGCTGCTGAGAAAGCACTTGACTCACCAAGGATAGAAGAGGGTCCTTCTCGTTGTCGGAGATGTAATCGACAAGCTCTCAGCCAGAAGAGCTGAAGTAGGCTTTGTAAAAGTGTTTTTCACCTTCGGAGCAGTAGAAGGCTCTAAAGCTGGTTTCTGCAAGGATTTTTTGACAGAATCTGGTTTCTTGTCTTGTTGTGGTTTGAGAGTCAACTTAGAAGGAGCACTATGGCTATGGGAAACCTCAGAAGATTTTCTAGAGGTCTTTTTAGGTGGTTGCTGAAATGATTGACCTACAGGGTCATCAAGGTCTTTTAAGAGGCGTTTTGGAAAAGGATTTTGAAGAGGGGTCACTTTTCTCATCAGAGACTAGTGTATCTGTTTCTTAGCCTCTGCAGCTACAATAGAAGCCTCACTTCATGACCTTTAAAAGTCTTTGTAGATAACGTGAGGCATACCTTATAATCCTTGGGTTAATGTTCAGAATAAAGAAAATATAGACATTCTTTATGAAGGTTGTATGTAATTGCTTCTTCCTGCAAGTGCCACAGGGTCTGAAGAGGCCGTTTTTAGATGTGTCTGACATGATGGTTGTCAGTTTGCTTCAGCTAAACACAAATACACATATCCGGAAAGTATATCTGGAAAGTCAGAAGAAGAAAAATTCTGTAGAAATCTTTCAAGAAAGCTGTCAGGAAAAAAGTTGTGCAGAGCTCAGTGGAGACTCCCTAGCATGACATGCAGTAGAAAATCTGAGGGAATGGAGTTTCTCTCAGGAAGGTTCTACAGGATGGTAACATCTGATTAGTGTTCTTCTAGGTTTGGTCCTTTTTCTTTTTAATAAAGACTAAAATATCCTCCAAATCAAGAGGCCTTATGTTCTATGTGCGTTCGGACATTACTTTTTTAAAGGTACTGGGGACTCCCACCTCCACGACTGGGAAAGATTCAAGCATGTGAATCTATTTAAGTTCCGATACTGGAGTAATCTTGGTGCACCCCCACAGCGTCCTTCGAGTCCCCTGTCTTACCACCATCAGCAGCAGGCTAGTACTCGGATACAGCTGTTTTTGAAAATTCATCAAGAAGTATACAATTACAACCCATTAAAGAATCTTACATAGAGAACTTATTCTGTTCTATACGTTCAGCTAAAATCTATTGCTTCAACTGTAGCATTCAGTGCTTGGACTACTCTTATCAAATGTGGATGCCCTGGTGCAGGACAGGTCAGGAAACAATGGGAACAGGTCACAACGTGACCGTTTAATTTTCAACAACTATGATTATCCAAACTAATGTACTATGACATAGGCGCCCCACTTTTAGATCATAAAACAAAAGATCTACCACTGGGCCAAACGATATTGATGATCATGACGGTCATGTGTAAATCTTGGACAAAATTGCTGAATCTATTACATTACAGTCCTCAAAACTTGATGTTCAAATAGAGTTTACTAAGCAACTCATAACTTCTATAGTGACCATCGATCTCAGGATGGCCTCGGTCGAAGAAGTGGTAAAGAATTTCAAAACAAATTCTAATCAAAGGGCTCTAGAGAACCAAATTTGTATAGAAGGTCCAAAGATTATAGCTGGCATAATAGAAGACTTAGGGTACAATTTGTCAAGTGAAACAACCATTGGCCAAAAAACAGTATCTGCCTCCCCAATAACATATCTGCGGCAGGATCACCTACGTAACTGGTTTTGATCCCTTCAAACCATCATTTTAGGATATAGGACTTAACTGAAGACCTAAACAACCCACATATGCTTATAGTTGAGGCAATACCCTTTTCTACTAAAATGCCACAAAGGAAATGGCAAAAACTCAAAGTAAAAATGTTTAGGAAACAATCCAAAGCAAGTGTGTTAAGGAGACCACATCCTTTTTCCATCCCTTCATCTTCAATACAACATTCACAAATTATTACACAATCAACTGAAGAGACTAATCCATCCGAATCAGGACAAGTTGCAAAGCAATTACTTGATAAAGTAACAGAAACTGATCAAACTGCCCCTTATGTGAATCAAAATCAAAGATTGATGTGTAGTAAAACATGTACCTTTCATTCCCACACAAATCAAGTGCCAATCGGGCACATGCTGATCTTTCCACCCAAGTCGGATATTAAAAGTGAGGAAAGTATACCCTCCGCTGATGTCATAAACTAGTCACCTTGCACTGAGGGTTAAAATCATGGATCTGGGGGGATGTGGCTAGCAGCCGATGATGGCGGCAGCAAACTAGAGAGGCTCCCGGAGTAAGGCGGCTTCCCGCATCATCCGCATGCCTATCCACACAAAAACACACCCAGACGAGGTGCCCCGGGTCCGGTGACCGAGCGGCACTTGGAGGAGAAGTTTGGGAGTATCGGTGCCCCGGGAACGGGTGGAAAAGACGGCCTCTGTATGTGGCCTGGTGGCACGAGCGCAGCAGCGACGGCTGGTTTGGAGGCTGCCCGGGCGGAAGTGGGGCCTCGTCGGCGCTGTTAACCGGAAGTGCCCGCAGCGAGTACGGACCCAGCGACAACGGCGGTGAAAGTCTGAAGCTCCTCGCAGATCATTTAAGGGCTCAACATATCGCTCCAACGTTAAGACTTTGCTGCGGATAACGGCGAAGCTAACGGTAACTGAAGCCAGGAAGGCAAGTGCGTAGACGCCGCCATTTTCTATTACATCCGCCACTGTGGGCACGAACTTTCTCGACTGCAGGGCCGGGCGGCCTGTACCGCAAACTCGGTACTACATCCTGACTATACCATCACGATTGAAGAAAGGGGTGCAGACCCGATTGTGGGGATCCGGCCCAGTAAAGCCTAACTACTGCGAAGACTGGGCGCCGCTGAAACTCGGGCGGCCCAGCGGACCATTCGCCGCGATCACTCCCTCAACAAGGGGCCGCCACAGGCTGAGAGTACCAGTGTGAGAACATGGCGGGCAAAGGGTCCAGAAATACCTCCACCCAAGCTAAGCTTGATAAATTTGCCTTTGAGAAACAATCACTCTCCCAGACGGAGCAACGCAAATCCCTGGGCAAAGGCACAGAAGGAGAAGGTGCGAAGAAGGCCACTCTGGAGGATGTACTGAACGCCTTGGCCCAGGTACAGGCGATGGTGGGGGCAACTGCAACGGAAGTAACCCTTATACGGGCGGACCTCCAGAAGATGAGCGAAAGGGTGAGGCAAGTGGAGGTGGTAGCTAAATCACTGGTGGAGGATGTCTCGGATCTACAGGTGGAAATGGAGAAACTACAGGCCGATAACAAGTTGCTCAAGGAAAAGCTGGATGATCATGAAGGACGCTCCCGGCGAAACAACGTTCGTATTTTGGGGGTCCCGGAATCTGAAACCACAGGGGCTATAGATTTATACGTGGAAGACTTGATCAAGAACCAGCTAGCCCCCAAGGGTCTTTCAAACTTCTTCACTGTGGAACGGGCCCACAGAGTACCAGGAGGAACACCGAAACCAGGGGCCTCACCGCGTCCGATCCTGGCGAGACTTTTTAACTTTAGAGATCGCGACACCATCCTTCAGGCGGCCAGAGTGGCATCAGCCATTCAAATTCAAAATTCGCGAATATCCTTTTTCCCCGATTATACGGCGGAGGTAACACGACGGAGGACATTTTTAGAAGTAAAACAGACGTTGCGTGAGCAAGAATTACCATACTCCATGTTATTCACGGCTCGGCTACGGGTGGTCGGCGATAAGAAGGTCTGGTTTTTTGACTCTCCCGAGGCGGCAAGAGACTGGCTTGATGGCTGGTGCAATGTGGAGCGCAGGTCCGACAGAATGCATCACTGACATCGAAACGACAGCCGGACTGGCTCACAAACTTCAGACAGAAGAGGCGCGAGCAAATCACCGACAATAGAACTGTCTGAGGCTGCCGGGGGAAAATAATGTGGACAACCTGTGTACAACTTGGACGCTGACTCCCTGATTGACTGCCTATACACACAGGTCGTGAATGGACGCCGGCCTGGGTACCCCGAAGGGAGCAGGGGAGCCGCCTGCTCAGGGAGACACTCTCCCCCAACGTGCAAGTACTCTGTTTTTGGGATGGGTTAAGCGCTCTGCTCAGTTGGGGAGGCGGGCAGTTGAAGGTCCGTTAAGCAGGGAGGCAGGGAGGGGATGGGTGGGGGGGGCTGTTGGTTGTTGGTTGGAAATTCACTATGTCGGTCAGAAATTGGTGCTTGCTGTGTATATGTCATAGCTGGAAGGATACACCTAAAGGTCCGGTTAATCCTCCTAGATTCATTTGTATGTGTCTGCATGACTAGAAATGGCGGATGAGCGGCTACGTGACGCGGGGAGCGCTGAGTCACGGTCATGTGGTTCTTCCCTTAGAATACTCTTGTGGAACGTGAGGGGACTTGGGGATAAGGTGAAACGTGGCCTGGTACTAAATGCGCTGAAGAGACAAAAACCCCAACTGGCGCTGCTACAGGAGACACACTTGACCGGGGGGGCCACTAGGGCCTTAGATAGGAGGGGGTACAGGATGGTGGCACACTCAGAATTCACATCGGGCTCCCAGGGAACTGGCATTTTGATAAAAAAATCCTCACAATTTATTTCACTGAGCACGAAAACTGATGCTCAGGGTTGCTTCGCAGCCCTGCAGGGGCAATGGGAGGGTTGCCCCCTGACTGTGGTATCAGTGTACATCCCGCCATCCCTTCACTCAATAATGCTTCCAGCTCTCAGTGACTTTTTATTGTCTTTCCCCGAAGGCGATGTAATTTTGGGAGGGGATTTTAATGCTACAGTAGATACACAACTTGACAGATTACCTACGACAGTTTCGTCCGGGGGACCCTCCCGGATTCAACGTTTCCTGACAGCAATGGGGCTATTAGACATCTGGCGTCACGTCCACCCCCAAGACAAGCAGTACACATTTCACTCCACGGTCCATAACAGCCTTTCCCGAATAGATTACTTTCTAGCTTTGGGTGAAGGGTTACAACACGTAGATACCGCAGACATACACCATAGAGGCATTTCAGATCACTCCCCGATCACCCTAACATTTTCCACCCAGAAAAAGTCACGCAACCGTATATATCCCATTCAAGCATCATACCTCAAAATCCCGAAAATCAGGAAAACCCTCCAGAAGACTACAACACAATATTTCGAAGAAAACGTGGCTACCGTGGCCTCTTCCGATGTGCTATGGGAAGCCTACAAAACAGTGTTGAGGGGGCAGGCAATAAGCTCCATTGCGGCCCATAAAAAGGAACAGACAGCTGAACAGTCTAAGCTTGAGTCGACACTGCGCGACTTGACAACTTTGCATGAGGCTAACCCTACAGTAGACACGGCACATACCCTTACACTCCACCAGCGACTATACACGGAACATGTTCGACATATGGTGAAGGGGCACATCACTGATACACAGAATCGGATATACGATGTGGTAGATAAGGCGGGAAAGATGTTGGCCTGGCTCGATAAGAGGGGGGTAGTTCCAGAGGGATCCAACAAGTGAGGGATAGCAACGGCGCAACTCAGACACGCCCTGAACGGATAGTGGAAGCATTGGCGACACATTTTGAGAAGGTGTATACCCCAGAACGGGTGGTAACTACTGACATGGCACGGGAAGCGCTAGGTAGAATGGAAATCCCAGTATTGCAACCGGAGGCAGCACCCGACCTGGATGTGGCCATAACTAGCGATGAAGTACAGCTGGCCATACGAGCGCTCAAACCTGGCAAAGCTCTTGGACCGAACGGCATTCCAGTGGAATGGTATCAGTCCCAGTCCGAGGAGCTCAGTGCATACTTACTCAACATGTATGAGGAATGCCGAGAGAGGGGTGAGCTTCCACTCGATCAAAGAACGGCCACTATAGTAGCGATACCTAAACCCGGGAAGCCACAAGAGGATTGCTCCTCATATCGCCCTATCTCCCTGCTGAACGCGGAAGGTAAAATTTTGGGCAAGCTCCTAGCCAACCGGTTGATGGCACATCTGCCTGATCTTATCCATCCAGATCAATCCGGATTTATGCATCATAGGAACACGGCATTGAACCTTCGCAGGGTTCATGGGGTACTGGCGAGAGCGGACTTGATCCACGACCAAGCAGTAATACTGGCCCTAGATGCGAAAATGGCATTTGATTTAGTGGAATGGAGCTACCTCTTCGAAGTTTTGGTCTGTATGGGCTTCGGCTCGAAATTTATATCATGGATCAGACTGCTGTATACGAAACCGATGGCACATGTAGTAGCAAATGGCCACATTTCTCGAACATTTCCGTTGGGGAGAGGCACCCGACAGGGCTTCCTCCTTTCACCTCTGCTTTTCGCTCTATCCCTGGAGGCCCTAGCTAATTAAATAAGGCAAACGCCCTTACTTAAGGGGATACAATGGAAGGAAGGTCGGGAAGACCGGCTGTCCCTTTACGCGGACGACATGCTGGTGTACTTAACAGACCCCGAGCGTGGTGTACCGGTGCGCCTGAATCTGTGTGACGATCATGGTGAAATTTCAGGTTACACGATCAACTGGAACAAATCAGAAATGTATGTTCTGAAAGGCCAGGTCCCGGTGCTAGGCCCTGACTGCCCCCTGAGACTAGCTGGCTCCTCTTTCAAATATTTGGGGATCCATGTCACACAGGATCCAATGGAATTCATACAACTAAATCTGACGCCACCATTGGAACGGCTCAAGCAAGACGTCAAGTTCTGGGCAGGGTTGCCATTGACAATGCTGGGAAAGCTGCGCTGTACAAAATGATGTCCTTGCCCCGCTTTCTGTACATACTGGAAAATACGCCATTTCCGGTGGCGCCGGGGTACTTTAAAAAGGCGGCAGCAGTAGTTTCTGGTCTGCTGTGGAGCAATCGCCCGACCCCTGTAGCGCAAGCCAAGCTACACAGTGGTTGGTATGATGGTGGAATTGCGTTGCCGAATTTTAACCTATACTACTGGGCGGCGCACCTAAAGCCCATTAACCAGTGGATACATGCCTCACAGACTGACCCAGCTTTCCGAACAGATAGGGCACAATTGGGCACCAATAACATGCTAGCCCCACTCTACGACCAGCGTAAAGTGCGAACATTAACGGGACCTACTAAACGTACTGTAACGCTGTGGCATGTGGCGCTAGCTGCGCTGGGCTGGAAGGGGAAAATTACCAAACTTACCCCACTCTGGGATACCCGTGCCTTGGGAAACCTGAGATACAGCAGGGGCTTTTCTCACTGGGACACCATTGGGATATCCACGGTGGGCGACATGTGGGAACGGGGTGAGGTAATTTCATTTGACCGCCTGAGGGAATTGTATGAACTGGGGCCACACAAATCATACCGCTATGTTCAGATACGCCATGCTTTGCTTGCGGCCATTCCCTCCGGGGCGGATCTACCAGAAGCCTCCCCGTTGGAGGATCGTCTTCTAACTGACATCATGATTGAACGAGCGACATCGTTGACTTACCGCAAACTCCTAAATAACTTACCTGACCCGCTGACCTCCTTGAAAGATAGATGGGAAGGGGAAGTGGACGCCCTGGATGAACACGAGTGGAATGAGGCACTAGCGTCCCCAAAAGAGGTAGGCATCTCAGCCAGGCTGAGACTCGTACAGCTTAAGGTCCTACACAGAGTATATTACACAAGAACACTATTACATCACATCCACAGAATACAACATCCCTACTGTCTCCGTGGCTGTGGGGAGGAGGGGTCCTTTTTCTATACAATCTGGGACTGCCCACGCATACAAAACTATTGGAGACAAATACTACGCACTGTGTCACAGACTCTAGAGACCTCGCTCCTTCCAGAACCGAGGCGATGCCTCTTAAATGTGTGGGGACCGACTGACCTGGCCAGATGTGGCCAACTTTGGGTTAAGTTAGGCATGATAGTGGCCAAGAGATATCGCTCAGCGTTGGGGGGTGGCAGAACTACCGACGAAGTCGCAGTGGAGCATGAATATGGACAAGATAATGGTGACAGAGAGGGCGGTATACTTGAGCCGTGCGTGCCCGGGAAAGTGGAATAAGATATGGTCCCCATGGAATGTGTATCGTGGTGAAATTTGTGATCCTCTGCCAGAGGACGACCAGTTGGAGTCGGATGATGAGGGGGAGGTAGGTTGAGGGGTCGAGGGAGGGTAGGGACTGCTACACAGTAACATGGATATATGGGAATTACTGCCCATCACTTTGGTTTGAATCCACGACAATATACAGCAACACATACTGTCAGGTAGATTTTTAACACAGCTAAACAGCATTACTACTACTTTTACTACTTTTAGATGACCGCAATGTGATTTCCTCATTGTTATTTTTGTTATTTTCATAAAAAACAGAAAACCAAAACCTTAACTGATTTGCAACATGACGTCAATTTTGTACCTTTCACTTAGCCGTGTGATGCACCTTTTACTTTCAGCAGCATGATCAACGTATGGACTTACTTTATGCATGACATCCAATGCTCATTTATTAGCGGCCGGCCCTCTGGGTTGTAGGCAAATGGCTGTGTAATTATGTGAAGGTAAAATAAAGGTTTAAAATAAATAAATAAATAAATAAAATCATGGATCTGATACAAATCAAATAAGTCAAGCAGATCAATTATGCCAAAACCAAACAAAACCTGGTGAAATGGATAACAAAAACGTTTCTTTTTCACAAACTCAGATCAGTAAACCACACCCAAGGTCACATACCCCCAATAGAAGAACTTGGTTGCATCATGAAGCTAACTCAGAACAAGTAGATCAAAGCATCACAAAAAGACGTACATGAAAAAACCTGAGTTGCAAATCTAGGAGATCCAATAATTTCAGTTTTTGGTTTGGCCACTGATGACCCTTTATAGCCCTCAGGCAAAAATACACACCGCACATGGCAGAGATCAATTTATGGTAATGGGTAACTAGGGAAAAATAAAGATACCAGACTGGGTAAACAAAAACAATTCATTACCCAATTCTATTCAAGGCAGCACAAATGCCACAAAAGAGCAGTTGTCAATCATATTCACCACTGAGTATGTATTATGTGGGAATCATGACATCCTCAATAGAGAATATTTTGGGACTTCAAAGACAAATTAGCTGATAAATTTCTTGCAGACCTCCCGCCACGGGCGATATCGGCGGAGGGGCAGGATCGTCTCGAGCTCCCTTTATCGGCTGAGGAACTAGGAACGGCCCTTGGGGAACTGAACGCTGGGAAGGCCCCCGGACCCAACGGGTTCCCGTGCGAATTCTTTAGTGGAGTGGTGTGGCTCACTGGTTAGAGGCAGCAGACCGAGAAGCAGAGAATGGCCCGGACCAGGGTTCAATTCCCGACGCGGCAGGGTTGTGGACCAGGGTCAACGGACTCGATAATTCTCGCCTCGGTGCCTACTCTAACCAGGGATCACACTCGGCAACTCTGGGCATTAAGCTTGTCTCATCTCTACAACAGCCCCCCACAGACGCAGGGGATGCCTGGTTTCACCTTGGAGATACCCAGAAGGGACCATCTCACAGGGAAAGCCAGGACAGGTTCCCCAGCGGTCTTCAGCGCCAGGACACCCCGAGATGGGGTAACAGTGAACCAGGGATCACACTCGGCAACTCTGGGCATTAAGCTTGCCTCATCTCTACAACAGCCCCCCACAGACGCCGGGGATGCCTGGTTTCACCTTGGAGATACCCAGAAGGGACCATCTCACAGGGAAAGCCAGGACAGGTTCCCCAGCGGTCTTCAGCGCCAGGACACCCCGAGATGGGGTAACAGTGCGCTTTACAAGTATCATCATTACATTTTTTTAGGAAATATCACGTCCAGTTGGGGGCGTATTATAGGAGAGGGCTGGAGGCGGCCAGGGAGTGTGGCCGCTTACCAGCAGATTGGAGACATGCCGAAATCGTAGTCTTTTGTAAGCCCGGGAGGCCCCACGAACACCACGAATCGTATAGACCCATATACCTTCTAAATGTTGAGACGAAGATATTAGCCAAGGCACTCGCCAATCGCCTCCTTCCACATATCACTGACTTAGTCCACCCGGACCAAGCGGGATTTATGCCTCATAGAGAGACGAGACAATATTAGGCGTGCTCAGGTGGCGGTAGAGATGATGCGGGCCACAGGAACCCAGGCGGCACTTCTGCTGGCCGACATAGATAGGGCCTTCGATTCGTTGAGTTGGGTTTACTTTCATGTGCTCCTGTCTCGCCTGAATCTTGGGCCCCAATTTTTATCGTACTTGAAATTGCTGTATACGGATCTGACGGCCTCTGTGAGAGTGGCTGGGTCTGGCGCCTTTCCTATCGGACGGGGCACTCAAAAGTGTGTCCCCTCTCGCCGTACCTGTTGGCCCTTGTCATGGAACCATTAGCGGCGTGGGTACGAATAGACGCACAGAAGCGAGGGTTTGAATGGGTGGCGGGACCGTCGGACATTTTCAAGATGGTGGCCCTCCCGCGTCTACTGTACCAACTGCAGAACCACCCCTACCCTATCTCGCCGCAGTGGTTTCGTCAGGTCAACTCGGCATTAGGCCAGTTCCTTTGGGCCAGGGGTGCGGTGAGAGTGGCGCTCCTTACCCGTTTCCTTTCCACATATTGCAGTGGATTGGCATCGTCAGATGTCTTGTCCTATTATCAGGCGTCCAACCTATTGATATTGAACGAGTGGTGGTATGGGGACCGGGGAGATCCAGCGTACGCCCTGAAGAGGTATCTTATGGAGCCGGACACCTTACATACTATATTGTATTCGGCTGGGAAGAGGAAGAAGCTCTCGGTGGTCACACAGGTGGTCTTCCAGATATGGCGACAGGCGCTACGCCGCATGGGATGGTGGAACAGACTGACGGAGGAAACCCGATTGGGGCAGAATGGTCGGTTACCGGCTCTGGCGTCCCTACAGGGGTTCCACGGCTGGGACGCGATAGCAATTTCGGCGTTGGGCCACGTAATGAAAGTCACGACCCTTAAATCGTTCCAAGAGCTGAGGGACGAATATGACATGCCCGAACCCAGTTCTTTAAATATTTACAGTTCCGACATGCCATCTCCCCCACCCTAGAGGGCCTAGACTCCTTGCCTGAATTCAGCCCCCTGGAGGCTAAGATATTCATGGGAGAATTGGAGGATAAGAAGATATCCTGCATATACCAGCCGTTAGTTACGCACTGTTCCCCCTCACTCGATAAGCTGCGGACCGCATGGGAGGGGGACGTGGGTGAGCTAGAAGAAGAGGATTGGAGAGAGGCCCTTGCTGCCCCAGGGGAGCGGCCGTTGCCGTACGCCTACGATTTATCCAATTCAAATATTTGCATAGAGCTTACTATACTAGAGAGAGGCTATGGCGAGCTGGCTTGATTGCGTCCCCTGAATGCCTGAGATGTGATGAGGAGGTGGGCACTTTTCTACATACAGTTTGGTCCTGTGAAGCACTGGAGAGATTCTGGACAGGTGTTTGGGACTGTTTGGCTGAAGTACTGGGTTGGGAGCTTCCCCGTACGCCGCAGCTGGGCCTTCTCCATGTAATGGAACAAGTGGGTGGTAACGTTTATAAAGGGCATTTACTGCTTCTTGGCCTTACCGTGGCCAAGAGAGATGTAGCTCGAGCCTGGAAAGACCCTAGGCCCCCCCCCCCGTGGGAGTGTGGAAAAAGGGTTTAGATTACTATATGGGACTGGAGCGTCCAGTGTTTCAGGCCCGAGGATGCCCCAGGAAACATTATAAAATTTGGAAGAGATGGGCAGATTACAGGGGACTGTGGCTGGAGCCGCCAGCGCAACACAATATGGATGCAGGACAGATGCGCTTAGATCCTGGGTGAGGGAGAGTATACATTGAATATTTCATAATTGGTTTCTTTCTTAGGAATATGTGGACATCGTGCAAGGGGATAGGGTGGGATCCGGGAGGGAGAAGTTACTGGGGGGGCAGGGGGGTGGGAGAGTTGTGGTAATTATGCTCTTTTGAATTATTGTAGGGATTGCTTTTCAGTGCATTTTGCTTATATGCTCACAGCTCCTCCGGTGTTCGGCGTGCTGTGTTTTTCTTGCAATCTCTCTCAAAGAAAATAATAAAATTTTGTTCTGAAAAAAAAGACAAATTAGCTAAAACTTGAAACTTGTGTTAAATCCAGTAAGAATGGGGAGAGAAATTCACATATACAGTATGGTCCAGTATAAAACTAAAAGAAAATCCTTTGCTTAATTGAATCAGCTGAAAGTGTGGCGAATCCACAGTTACAAAAAAACAGAATCTTGCCGGCATATGCTCTTACAGTAACTAAACTTAATATATCAGCTAATCAACAAAAGCTCAAACACAACAAAAAAGAACTCACGGTTTTAAGGTTGGTGGAGCCAAGAAATATTCCAACACAAATTAATAAACGAAGGGCTCTGGATCGTCAGAAAGGTAAGCATGATCGTGTATTGCGACTTTAATTCCAAAATGCACCCTTTATTATTGTTGGATCCCACACATGAGGGCGAAGTTTGCATATTGAACACCCTCCCCACCCCCATCTCAAAAGAGCACTGTGTTCATACAAGGAATAGTGAATCTATCTTAGAAACACTTGTTGGCGGGTTGGATTACATCCACTGAATGGTCGAACTCTGTCTCATGATCCTCCCACATTTAGATTTAGGTCTGGAAAAAGGCAAAGTGTCATTGACCACGATTCCCTACTTCTGGATATAGTGCACCCTCACAAGCTTTTTTGATCACCACAACTCAGACAGGGCCACTAGAAATATGCGATTGTGCGGCTACAGCGATTTTCACATAGTTATAGATGTGGTGCATTTGCAACATAATCCATCATCTGCCATATAATTTGCAGGTTTTAACCCTTTCCATGCGTCAGATGACTGGGAACCATCAGACGTCACTGTGGGCGCGTGCGTTGGACGTCTCCCGGCTGTCCTAGCACCCACCCAAGAGGGAAGCAGCGCTCCCATGGGCCGCCCTTAATGTTGCCCCAACGGGGAAGGCAGGGGAAGCCCAGTCACTGCCTCACCCCACCCTCCAAGTCATCTAATGACATCAGGGTGCCTCACGCGCTGATGTCATTACATGATACCGGACGCCTGTCATTTGCTTCCCTCACATCCAGCAAAGAGGAGGTGAGTTTCTGCTCGGGAGGAGATTTTAACAAAAGAGACATCGGGGTAAAGGAAAGGGTTTTCCTGTCCTCCGATGCCTCTTTTGAGCATTCCTGCTGCACGACCGCGCAATTGTGCAGCAGGAATGCCCACTCGACACCAGGGATTATTTTATTTTTTAAATATTAATGTGATTAACAGTTTGCGGGGAGTGGCCCCTGTGGGGGCAATGTTTTTGGCTGTGTGCCCAAGTTGGGGGGGGGGGGCGTGAGATCTGGCCATTTTATTTGAATAATCGTGCCCACTAGACCACCAGGGATTAATTTGTGGGGAGTGGCCCCTTGGGCAAGGTCGGTTCCCTTTGGGGAGCATTATTATGGCAGTTTCAGCCCCACTAGAGGGCAGACCAGTCCATATTTTAAAAAATAGGGGTCAGATCGGCGGATTTAAAAAAAATAAAAAAAATGTGTATAGGCCACCAGGAATTTCAGTTTTTGGGGGATATTGGGGATCAGCCCCTTGGTTAAGAGTCACTCTCCTTTATGGGGGGGAGATGATTGTGACCACTTCTGGCCTCTTTGGGTGGCAGATCAGCCATATGTTTTTAGGCACATCTGTCTCGAAGGGGGGCAGAAGCCACTAGACACCAGGGTTTTTTAAGTGTTGGGGAGTCGCCTCTTGGACAAGGGCTTCCCCCCTTTTACTGGGGTGAACAGATTAACCGTTTCTGCCCCCCTTGGGGGCGAGTCAGCCTTATCCTCTTAGGCCCAACTACCCCTTAGCTTTGCTGGTGGATTGTGTGTGGACTGGTGCATCATTTGCATATGTAAATGTAATGATTTATTTCTCCTTTTTATTCTAGTGCAGAGCTTTTGTTTCTTGTTTGCGGTTTTGGCAGTGGTTGTTCTGCAGTTTTCTGTAGTTGCATTTATATGGTGAGAAAAACATTTTTGGAGTGTTTACTCCAAATGAGTATTAGTGTCATTCATTAATGAATCTTTTGTAAGTGGTGTCATAATGGCAGCATATTTAGTGTTTTGAGCATGAAATTCTTTGCGAGGCGTTTTGCGTTGTCTTATGTGTAATTTTCTTTTCTTTTTCTTTTTTAGTGGGATATTGTTGATCCTTACTGTGTCTGTGCAGAGTAGGTTGGGGCAAGTCCAGCTGCTTCTGGCAAGTGAGTGGTATCATTTTGGAGTAAATAGGTATTTGTGATAAAGCAGAATTTTGTTTATTATTTATTTTACAAAGTATTTGTTGTTGTTGACTTGTTTGACAAAATACCTTCATTAGTAATGATTATGGCTAGAAGTAAAATTACAGCTCAGCAGGTGGCTGGTATGCCTTTTGAATCTTCCTCTGAGCAGGATTAGGACACTGACAGTACATCTGATGGAGAGGAGGGGGTGCAAGATTCTGGCAGTGAGTTTTCTTCCCACCAGGAATCATCAGATGATGAAGCTACTCTCAGTGCGAATGAAGCTACTCTCAGTGTGGATGAAGTGCCTGTTTAGAGGAGGACACTGATGTGTTGACGGTGCAGCAACAAGACATCAGGAATGCAGCTTGGGGCTGCAAGGCTTCCTACTGGAAGTGCTGGACACTGGGTTGATCCTAACATGGTACAGCCGGTGTTGCCTGCCTTTAGTGGTGATGCAGGGTGTAGAGTGGATTGTGAAAATATTTTGCCTACAGTTTTTTCAGTTGTTTATGGATGATGTTTTTTGGCTGAGATTGTTGAGCAGACTAATTTCTATGCTGAACAGTTTTTGAGGGACAACAGTGCCAGACGTAGGCTCTGCCCTAGAGCTACCCAGTGGACTCCCAAAAATCTGGATGAGATTAATACGTTTTGGGGTTTGACTTTTTTGATGGGCTTGATAGGGAAGCCATCCCTGGCTTCATATTGGTCTACCAGTCCCTTGATGGCAACAGCCATATTTCCTGCAATTATGAGTTGTGATCGGTATTTGCTTTTGCTTCGGATGCTGCATTTTGTTGATAATGCTTTGGCGTTGCCAGGAGATCCCCCGACTCAGACTGTCTTTTTATGATTTGGCCTGTTTTGGTTTTTTTTCTGAACCTTTTATGTTTTTATACAAGCAAGTACAAGAGACAGAGCAGTATTTTGTGTTACACTATACAATAAGAAAAGAAAAGAAAACATTCAGGCATTGGCAGATAAGGCAACCTATAAAATTCATACATTGATATAATCCGAAATCATAATTAGATTCCTAAATATTCTTACTCTTTACACCAATCCATCAAATGTGTCCATATTTTCAGCCCCATACTCTTTTTCCTCCGCCCCTTAGTCCTATATATCGCCAGCTCAAGATTAAATTTAGCTAATAGGCCCGCTCACCAGGTCTCAAAGGCAGGAGGGCAGTGCTAATCCATTTGCGCGTGATGCAAGACCGGGTAACCGTCATGCAAATAAATAAGAATTGTTTTCTTTCTAAAGGCATTACTTCGGATGTTACTCCAAACAAAACTAATTCCCCTGTAATGGATACTGCTGAGTGCAACTATAGTTAAGAATTTTTCAATAGAAGAAAACAGTCCCTTCAGTTTTGAACATAAGAAAAACATGTGTTGCATCAGCAGCAATCTCCCCACATCTGCTACACGCTGTTCCCACCAAAGTCTGCCATTTCGATATCTTACTGGGAGTGTAATAGAGATCGAAGATTACCATGTAATGTTATGCTCTAGAGCGCCCTGTAATTAAAATTTCTTTGGCTAATTTGATTGATTCCTCTAGATGGACTAATGCCAATTCCAATTTCACGGCCCATTTTCCTTGAGTTGACTCCAAATCGTTGGGGCAAGTTTCTAGCAGCAATTTATAATATACACCAATTGGCGTTTTCTTTTGTAAGCTGTCCATAATAGGTATTCTATCTAAAGGTGATTTTAATTTAGTAATATAACTATGAATTTGCAGGTACTTAAAGTAGTCAAAGCCAGATAGATTAAATGTATCCTGTAGGGCCATAAAAGATAAAAGAGACCTATTAGAAATGATATCACCAAGCCAGCAAATGCCCTTCAGCCGCCATCTAGACATCACATTATCTTGCCATATCGATCGCAGGATATGCGAAGCATCAAGAGGAGTGTACAGTGTTATATTCGATATTCCGATTTGGCACTTGACTAGTCTCCATACCTTGTGAGCAGTTCTCAGAACCTTGAATCTCGTCTTTTTAAAATAACTAGGCTCAATTATTTTTGTTAGAACTCCTCTGTACTCCTTCCCCAAAGTAAATTCATAAATGGACGGAGAATGACACGGAGCTAATCTAGCTTTATCACCAATCAACAATGGACCTATATACTGTAAAACAGCAGCCAAATAATAATACAAGAAATGAGGAATACCCCATCCACCTCTTTCTTTATGTAGGATCATTCTTTTATACGCTCGTCTATGTCTTTTATAACTCCATAAGAATCTGGTCGACATTCTTTCTAGCTCTTTAAAACAGCTAGGAGGGAATTCTAAGGGTATAGCACGAAACATGTATAAAAAATTTGGAAGGACCACCATTTTAAGATATTGTCCCGACCGGTTAATGAAAAATTAAGGTGATCTATTCTTTCCAGCATTGAGTTAGTTATTTTTAGAGCTGCCTCAAAATTTGTACTCGGGATATCAGACAATGGGGTGCCAATTTTAATACCTAAATAGGTAGCCTCTGACACGGTTTTGAAATGTGTAGGAGGCAAAGAATCTCCTGCTAGATATAATATTTGAGTTTTAGAGATGTTCAATTTATAGCCAGATAGGAGCCGAATTGACATGCCAAATTTTCTATAACAGGAGTTGTTTTTTTGATGTTTCTAGTACCTACTACGATGTCTGCATATGCTAATGCTCTATAATTCATCCTAGAAATTTTAACAGGTTCTATATCTTTATCAGAATTCAATTTATTTAAAAAAACATCGATATAAAGAGCAAATAAAAGCAGGGAGCATGGGCACCCTTGTCGTGTCCCTCTAGATATCGGAAGAGGAACGGATTCATTTCCTGCCATTTTAATGGAGGCAGTTGGCATAATATATAAAGCTTTCAGAGCCTGCAACATTCTAGGTCCAAAGCCCTTCTGACTCACCACATCCCATAAATACGACCATGTTACCCCGTTGAATGCCTTTTCGGCATCCAACAGGGTAATTCCTATGGGCGTCTTTGTCGCCTGAGCCCAATCCATAACAGCAATAAGACGTTGAATATGGTCTGTGGTATCCCTATTAGGGATTAAACCATGTTGGAAATTTGAGACTATAGGGGATATTATCTTGGAAATTCTGGTGGCCAGAATCTTCGAATAGATCTTGCTATCGGCATTTATTAAAGAGATCGGCCTATAGGAGGACGGTAAGATAGATTTATCTTTTTTCAAAAAGGCCATAATAATGGAGTGTCTCCATGACTCTGGCGGTCTGCCATTCTGTGCTTCTTTAAATGTCAAGATTATATCTTCTTTTAGAATGTGTCGAAACATTCTATAAAATTCCAAGGGAATTCCATCAGGCCCTGTGGCCTTGCCTGAACCCAAAGAGAGAATAGCCACTTCCGTTTCCTCCCAAGTAATATCTCTTTCTAGGACTGAGAATTGCTCTGTTAATCTAGTCATAGATCCATCTTTGTTATGATCCAAAAAGCTTTCTACTGTATACATGAGATTATCCTCCATATATAGATCAGAATAGTATTGTCTAAAAAATTCAAGAATCTCTTCTAGTTTTTCCACACTTTGTCCGGAGTGATCCTGAATACTTTTTATTGAATTATTAGCCTCTTTTTGGTGAATTGTCTTAACTAAAATTCGTCCAGTATTTTCTCCTTCTTCATAAATTTTAGCCTGATTAACAGCTATTTGTTCAGCTAGTTTCTGAGCAAAATTCTCATACACTCTTGATTTTGGGATTGCTAATTCAGATTTTATATTTTCAGTATCTAATGAAAGCCTCATTGCTGTTATAAGCTTAAATTCGCACTCTTGTAGCTTTTTAAATTGCAGAGCCATATTAACTCGAGATGGTTTTTGTTTATTTATGAAATATGAGTGTTTCACCCCGTATCCCCGATTTCAATGCATCCCAGACCATTTATGGAGAGGCAGAACCACAATTAAATCCCATAAAATCGTTTATCCATTTCCCCATATGCTCTATATTGGAGGTATCTGCTAGTAATTTACGTTCAAATGTCCACTGATTACGCAAAGACCTTGCTAATCCTTCTGTGGGAAATTCGATCAAGATGGGGTTATGAGCCAATATTATTTTAGGGAAAATAAAATTATAAAGATCGGTAATTATTCTAGCTGTTAAAAAAAAGTAGTCTAAGCGTACAAACTTCTGGTGAGGGGTTGAAAAAAAAGTATATCCCAAAGCACCCATATTTTTTACATAACCAACATCACCCAGACCAAATTCATTCACTAGACCTCTTAAGGCCTTATAAACTTTAACTTTTCTACCAGAATATCCTTCATCATGAATAATATCAAATTGTGACTCAAGATGAATATTAAAATCCCCGCACAGTATAAGCGGAGCAGGCCATTATGCAAGTTCTAAGCTGAGAAAATTTAACAATTCTGGGTCGTCAACATTTGAACCGTATATGACACAGATTGTCCAGGATTTATCCCCTAACCAGAAATCTGTAATCACCCACCTCCCCCAGGCATCAGTTTTTAATTCTTTACAGATACCACTTCCCCTTTTTTTTTTAAGATGGCCACTCCTCTAGTTGTTAAGCCTTGTCTATTGTTATTGTTATTTTTGATTTGTATTGCGCCCAATCACCTGCAGGTCTCTAGGCGCTCGGAAATCGGTGGTAGAAACAATAACTTAGCAATCACAAAGGAAGGCAACTACTAGCCTATATAGCACTCGTGGATCTTCTAAACAGCAGTGTTTTTAGCACATTTCTAAACCGTAGGAGATTCCCTTCCCCGCGCAGCGTCTCAGGTAGCGTGTTCCACAACTGAGGAACTAACACAGAGAAGGCTTTCCCTCCCTTGGTTACAAGTTTATACCGGGGGCAGACCAATAACTGAGAATCTGAAGATCTAAGAGCTCTCAATGGACTGTACACCACCAAGCGATCTTTAATGTAGGCGGGTGCCAGACCGTAGATTGCCTTATGAGCTGTACACAGATTCTTGAATTCCACTCGCTCTTTGATAGGGAGCCAGTGCAGGCTAGAGGCTCCTACAATCTCCATCCCCAAATCCGACAGCAAATGTGTGTACCTCCATGCCAGGTGAGTTTCTTGTAGACAGAGCAAGTCACATCTTAGAGTCTGTATAATTTGTGCCGCGATTCCTCTCTTTTTTCTATCATTAAGCCCACAAACATTCCATGAACAGATTCTAAGCCTAGCCATCATCAAAAATCATATATCTTGTCTGAATGAATCTATAGAATAATACATTTCTACTTACTATCACACAGAGTATCCACCGTGCCTCCATTTTTAATCTCCAATAACTTGATACGTAACTTGAAACATCTCGGTATAAAAAAAATTAGACTCTGTACTTGTACTTGCCTGTCCCCCCTCCACCCACCCCCACCCCCACCCACTACTCCCCAAGAACCCTCCCACAAAAGGCAAAGGGACAACTGGGTCCCCATATGCGATAGAAAGAGTAGTAAGGTGTGCATACCTCTAATTATATCCAATCCTCCAACAGCGAGATACATAATGAGCCTAAACCTAAAGTAGAGAACAGTACTCATGATACTCATGTTAATGGCTTTCCTTCAAATACATATGTAAGGAGAATACAGCTCCTCACTATCATTCTACCCTTTCTACCCATTGCCAATCCCCCCTCTCTCATATTGTATCAAAGACAAAAGCACTAGACAATAAAAAGTTGATATGGGGAGTTGATCAGGTAAGAAGGAAAACACAAAAAACAAAAAACTACGCTTCTTTCTTACAGATAAAAAAATATATATCAGCATCATCACTTTAGTTCAATTAATTCCATTCAGTTGTAGAATTATTATAGGGAAGCCAAAAATTCCTTAGCACTGTTCTCTGATGCAAAAAATTGAGTTTTCTCCTTATGTATAATCTTAAACTTGGCAGGATTAAGCAAAAACGCCTGTGCGCCTTTTTTTCTGAAAGAGGGGTATGAGCTGCCGCAGATGCCATCTCTGCTGGACTGTCACTTGACAATAGTCAGGCCTTAAAAAAATTCTGTACCTTTCCCCTTCAGTTTTCGGTCAGGTCTGGCTAGGTCATAGAGTGACTCTCTTGAGAGAAAGTTGTTCAGGCATATCAGGATTGCTCTCGGTTTTATATTCGCAGTCCCTCTCGATTCTTTCATATGAAAAGGAAATCGATGTGCCCTTTGGACTTCTATATCCCATTGCCACTGGGTTAACTATGGGAAGGCTTCAGTAAAGAGATCTATAATAAACTGACTGATATTTTTTTCCCTCACTTCCCTCCGGTATACCCAGGACCCGTAGGTTGTTTAGTCTTGACCTGTTCTCTAAATGAACAAGTTTCCAGTCAATGTCATCACGCAAAGACAATATACTAGTAATCTGCGTTTTCTGTTGGGTCATTGCGTCTTTTATTGATGAGATTCTTTCTTCAGCCTCCACTACTCTGGATGCAAGTTCATTACAGGTTTTAGCAACTCTTCGCACCGTGTTTTGGAGTCTTCTCACTGTCTCCGCACTGCTCCTGGAGTTCTTAGATTCTCAGTTTAAGTATCCTCGCTGTGCTGCAGCATGACCTGATAGTTTCAAGGGTGATATTAGACCCTGTATGTATCTCGTTCATACTCTTAATGGCATCCACAGACTGATTTCATGTTGGTGACCCTTCAGTATATATTGTACCAGGTACCATTGGAGGAGCTTGGGAATGCATGATTTTACGAACTGTACCTTCCTCAGAAGGCCATTCCTCCATCTTTGTTGGTGTCGCATCCCCTTCCTCCTCATCTTCCTCTTCCTGTATAGAGCCTGCCGTGCCTGTAGTGCTGGCCATGCTCCTATCATCTCTCCATTCATCTTCACCCCCCAAGCTCTCCACTTCTAAAGCGTTAGAGAGATCTGACATTGAATTAAATTTGCCTGCGGAGTCAAAAGAGTGTGTCTACAGCACGTTCTGATACAGCTCCTATCATACCTGCATTTACTGTATCCCCTGAATTCCCTGTATTTCCTTGCAGAATTACCCCCACAGATTCTCCTAGCAAGTTACCGCCCGCAGGCACTGAAATGGGTTGTGCCTCATCCAAAATTATCTCTCAATCTTCAGACATAGGGGGGTCTTCTATAGTTGAGCTTATAGTGTTACTATTTGCTGCTTCATTCAAACATTTATTTGAAATTACCGGCGTTTGTTGCTTACCTTTAGGTAAGTTCTTCTTTTTGAACATTCCCGGGATTTTCGGGACAGCCCCCTCTGATGGTCCACTTTTTGCAGAGTGTGTGTCAGGTGTAATTATGGAGGTATTTACAGATCCATTATTCGCAGAGAATATAGCAGTCTCCTGCTCCAAAATACTCTCCTCTGGACTCCTTATATCAGCTTCACTTGCAGCAGCCACCGCTCGAGTTTGTGGTCTGCCCATTTTATTTTGTTGATTTGTATTGTTGCTTTTTGGAGGCATCTTCAAGCCCCACACGCTTTGTTCGCACTGCTGGCTCACAGCTTTGCCGTCACGAGGGTTAATACTTTCACAGAAAGATTGTTTGGCGTTTAAACACATCGCCGCCGCCGCCTTCCTCTTCTTCAAGCCGGGAAAAGTAAGCGCCGCCCTGCACGCTGCTTCACTCGACACACCTGTGGGATGCTGAACGGTGGATCGGCAGTGGTGGCACCCGCAGCAACGGAGCTGTCGAAGTGGACGAAGTGAAACTGCCTGTAAAGGCGAATCCAATCCCCAATCATGCCAAAATGGAGAAATCCACAGCACGAAACCGCAAGTCAAACGTCCGCCACTCGCCGTTAGGGAGAAAGGGTCCGATCAGAGGTAAGACGCATCACCGACTGATCACACGGATGCGCGCGCATCCATCTTGCCCAGGTTTGCAATTTCAATCCTCAATGAAGAAGATTCGGCCTGTTCTTGATCACTTTGTAGGTTGATTTTCAGAGATCTATGCTCCAGGGAAAGTAATAGCTGTTGATGAGTCTTTGGTCCTGTTCAAGGTCCATTTGCTTTTAGGCAATACATTCCCAGCAAGAGGGCACATTATGGAATTAAGATGTAAATGTTGTCTGAGAGTAGGACAGGATTTCTCTATAATATCCAGGTGTACACTGGTAGGGATTCCACTATTGACCCTTCCCCCTTGTTGTCCGTCCACTTTTGCAGTTTCAGAGAAATTGTGAGGGAACTTCCTAGAGGATTTTTTAACAAAGACCACCATTTGTACCTTGATAACTTCTACAGTGCTGTGCAATTGTTTAAGGAATTGTTCAAAGTGGACGCTTTTGGTTGTGGCACAATCCGTTCTGACCGTAAAGATTACCCAAAAGAGCTTGTTTGCAAAAAGCTTCAGAGGGGACAGTGCAGTGTCGTGTGGACTCAGGAACTGCTAGCTGTGAAATTTGTGGTCAGGTTGCTTTAGTGCACAAACCTGTGTGCATTGTAGACTACAATAAGCACATGGGTGGTGTTGATTGAGTAGATCAAAGGTTGGAACCTTACACTACAGTTCATAAGGCTTACATTTGGTATAGGAAGTTGGCCACCCATCTCTTCAATTTAGCAACTTTTAATGCTTTTGTTGTGTTCTCCTACGTCAAAGATGACTTTTGTTCAGTTTCAGGGGGTCTATGATAGACAGCCTTGTTGCAGAGGAACAGGCAAATGTTCCTAGAGTTGGAGTGGTGGAGGATGTGGCTAGCTTGAAAGATCACAACTTTCCTGATTTAATTCCTCCCACACCCAAAAAAAACCAATCCCTGTAAGAGATGGAGGTCTGTTTGCGAAGATGCAAGCGGAAGGAGAGGTATATGCACTGTGCGGATTGCCCTTCTAATCCTGGGCTGTGTGTGCCCACATGTTTCAGATTGTATCACGCAAGAGTTTTTGGAAGCAACCGTGAGTCTAATAGTGTACTGCCTGGTCTGTATGGTTTTATATAGTTGTTCAGTTTCACGATTGGCATTAGAATTATGTCTTTAGTTACAGCTGTTGAGTTTGTAGTTAAAGTCTTGTGTCTAGTTCCAATTAGTGTGTGTTTTCTTTCTACTTAAAAACAAATCTGAAGGTGTGCATGGACTGGCGCTTGGCTGGTAGTGTGCATGGGCTGGCCGTGTGGGTGGGCTGGGGTTTGGCTGGGGGTGTGCATGGCTTGGCGCTTTGCTGGCAGTGTGTGTGGGCTGGCGCTTGGCTTGCGGTATGTGTGGGCTTGTGCTTGGCTGGCGGTGTACGTGGGCTGGCATTTGGCTGGCAGTGTGAGAGTAGTGACTTACTGCTGGTCATTACATACACACTGCTAGTCAAAGACCACTGCACAAACTATGTCAACCACCAGCCGGGTGTGATCGCTGTCTCAGTCATGTGGGTGTATGAAAGTGATGGGCCCTTGAATGTCGTGGTCGATTGGCGTGAATGTTATGTGCTGGGCCTGCATTGGCGGTGTGAATGGTCTTGTGTGTCATATCAAAGGTGTGTGAATGGCCTGAAAAGGGGTTGTGCCTTGCCATGGCTTTACAGCTCACAAGCTGTGAGTCATTGGTTCAGGTTTTTAACCTTTTAAATATTAACAGTGCATTTCCTTTTTGTCAAATCTCTTGTTAATAGAATTTTACACTCTGAACCTCCACTCACCCTCGTGCCAAATCCAACCAGTGTGTGTCAATACTTAAGGAATTGATCATTTTGAAGTAAAATTTTTGTCTTTTCTGTCTTTCTGCCAGGGTGTACATTGTCTCCACATGGCCTGTGGATGTGAGTGTTGTAATGTGCTGGGGCCACAGCTGGTGGTGGGAAAGTGTGTCAAGTATGAAAGGTGTGTGAATGGCCTGTAAACAGGTTGATGCCTTGTCGCACAAGTCACCTTCGGTAACTATATATCTGTAAGAAACAGTAGTTAGTGTTAGATTCCTTACCTTAGAATATCCCCAGGCGTCAGACTGGATCCGGAAACTTTTGCATAGCAGTACCCTTGTGCATCGGTAAGCGTCGTCTGCGGCTCCGCGTCCGCCATCGGCGTCGGGATGTCGCCGGAGTAATTAGACGCTGCCCTCGTGCGCGGACGTCAGTTCTTATATATAAATTTTCCGCGCCAGAAACGCAGAGCCATGATAAAATCCAACACTGGTGCCATGAAACTAGGGCCCTGAAAGGGGATGACCTTAACCCTAGATATCGGTTCGCAGAACTGGGAGGATGGGTGGGGCGGTAAGGAATCTAATACTAACTTACTGTTTCTTACAGATACATCGTTACCGAAGGTAAGTAACTTGTGCAACTGAAAGAAACAGGTTAGTATTAGATTCCTTACCTTAGAATAGATACCCCAGTAATACCAACCCCGGTGGTGAACCAATGATCACACCAGAAAGACCTGCAGAACGTAACGGCCGAAAAAGCCATCACTCCAGACTTGGCTGTCCAGGCAGTAGTGTCTTGCAAACGTGTGCAGCGAGGCCCACGTAGCTGCCTGACAGATGTCCTGCAAGGGGACTCCCCGACCCAGGGCAGTAGTACCCGCCGTGGCCCGAGTGGAATGGGCCCTCAGTCCAACAGGAGGCTCCTTTTTAGCCAAAGAGTAGCATACCTTGATGCACAACACGACCCACCAAGAGATGATCCGCTTGTGCATCGCCCGACCCTTCTTAGCGCCCACGTAACCAACAAAGAGTTGGTCATCCACCAGGAACTGGTGTGTGCGATCCAAATGAAATGAGCGCACGTTTTGGGTCCAGACGGTGGAGCCTCTCTTCCTCTTTCGAGGGATGCGGAGGCGGAAAGAGGGTGGGCAAGGTGATGGACTGCCCGATGTGGAAGGCTGTGACTACTTTGGGCAGGAAAGAGGGTCGCGTCCGCAACACAACTTTGTCCGGATGGACAGAAAGGAAGGGAGGTCTAGAGGAAAGAGACAGGAGCTCACTCACCCTCCTGGCAGAGGTGATGGCAACCAGGAATGCAGTCTTCAGAGTAAGGAGATGAAGAGGACAGTTATGAAGTTGCTCGAAAGGAGCGCACATCAGATAGGTCAGAACAAGGTTCAAGTCCCACTGAGGCATCACGAAAGGAACAGGAGGAAACATATGAGTGATGCCCTTAAAAAACTTATTTACAACTGGGGACTTGAACAAAGAGGGCTGATCAGGGAGCCTTAAGAAGGCGGAAATAGCAGAGAGGTAGCCCTTGATAGTGCCCAGGGCAGAGCCCTGCTGGGCAAGAGAGAGAAGAAAGAGGGGAAACTCCGAAAGAGGGGCAGAAAGGGGAACCACAGCCTTTGCTGTGCACCATGCCACAAATTTGTTCCACCTGCAGGCGTATACCAATTTCGTGGAGGGACGCCTGGCTGCCAGAATCATATTACAGACTTCAGGAGGCAAGTCAAATGACCTCAACTGCCGCCGCTCAATCTCCACGCATGTAAGTGGAGACTAGACCAGTTCGGGTGGAGGACCGTCACCTGCTGCTGCGACAGAAGGTCCTCCTGAAGAGGCAGACGAATCGGGGGATCGACAGACATGCTGAGTAGCTCGGGATACCAGTATCTTCGTGCCCAGCCCGGAGTCACAAGGATAACTTGGGCCCGGTCATGTATGATCTTCTTCAGCACTCTTGGCAGAAGTGGTATAGGCGGAAAGGCTTACAAGAGACCGCAGCGCCACTAGCGACGAAAAGAGTCTCTGAGCGAGTGTCGCCTTGGAAATTCCAACGTGCAGAACTGATGACATTGCACGTTCTCTTCTGTGGCTAATCGATCTAACCAAGGCTCTCCCCACTGCTGAAAGAGGCCTTGCGCCACGTCCAAGTTCAGACGCCATTCGTGATCCATCATGCACTGACGGCTGAGTTAGTCCGCCCTGGCTTTCAGGGAACCTGCCAGGTGTTGAACCAATAGGGTCATGCCCTGATGTTCCAGCCACTGCCAGAGGCGCCAAGCCTCCTGGCATAGGGTCCATGACCCCATCCCGCCCCGTTTGTTGGAGTACCACATGGCGATGGTGTTGTCCGTGAACACCTGCACTACACTCCCCCAGACAGAGGGGAGGGATGCTTTCAGTGCAAGCCGGATCGCCCGCAGCTCCAGAAGGTTGATGTCGAGCCGGGACTCCGCCGGAGACCAGAGGCCTCTGACCTCCGCCTCTCCCATGTGGCCCCCCAAGACCTGGAGGGACGCGTCTGTCACAACTACGTGCTCCGGTTGGGGTAAGGAGAGGGATATGCCGCCGACCCAATCGCGGTCCGTGAGCCACCACTGCAACTGTCTTGCAGTGCCCTCCGAGATCAAGACATGGTCGGACAAGTTGCCCTGATGCTGGGCCCACTGAAACTTCAGGTCCCACTGCAGAGCCCTCATCCGCCACCTGGCGTGATGCACCAGAAGGATGCAGGAGGCCATCAGCCCCAGAAGCTGCAGCGTCAACCTGACCGAGACTCGGGATAATGGGTGAAAGATTGGAATCAGAGCCTGAATATCCCAAACCCTCTGTTCGGGAGGATAAACCCGAAACTGCGCTGAGTCTAGAACCGCTCCGATGAAGAGGAGCTTCTGAGAGGGACACAGGTGTGACTTCGGCACATTGATGGAGAACCCCAGCAGGTGCAGGAGGTTGGCCGTAGTCTGGAGGTGGCGGACGACTGTCTGGGGCGAGCCTGCCTTCAACAACCAGTCGTCGAGGTAGGGGGAAGACTGAAATCCCTAACCTGCGCAGATGAGTGGCGACCACCGCCATCACTTTCGTGAACACCCGCGGGGCACTGGTAAGGCGGAAGGGGAGTACGGTAAACTGAAGGTGCTCGTGGCCTACCGTGAACCACAGGTAACGCCGGTGGGCCGGCAGGACGGGGATGTGAAAATAAGCGTCCTGCAAGTCCAACGCTACCATCCAGTCCCCCGGGTCCAGGGCAGCTAAGACCTGAGCTAAAGTCAGCATCTTGACCTCCTTCCGGAGGAAGCCGTTGACGTTCCGCAGGTCCAAGATAGGCCGTAGGCCCCCATGCCCTTCTTGGGAACCAGAAAGTAATGGGAGTAACAACCACACCCTCTTTCTGGCCCAGGAACGCGCTCGATGGCCCCCTTGGCCAAGAGGGCTGCAACTTTCTCTTGCAGAGGACTCAAGTGATCCCCCAACACGCAGTGGTACTGCAGTGGCATGGCTGGAGGGGTCGCCTCGAAGGGGAGGGAGTAGCCCCTTCGGACGATTTGCAGCAGCCACCTGTCCGATGTGACAGTGCGCCAGTGGAGGAGGGGATGGCGAACCCTGCCCCCAATCGAGTCGCATGGGCCTGAAAGCTCAGACTAGGAGGGCTTTGAGGCAGATGCTGCAGGGTTAGGTGTGCACTGACCTCGCCGTTGTCCCAGACCGCCGCCACGGCGGTTACCACGTCCGCCACCGTGCTGGATGTTAGTCTGTGGGCCGTGGCTGGCAGGACGTCTGGGGGCGCCCCTTCCTTGGCCAAAAAAGGAGGGAAAGGCAACAGTTTGCTGGCACGGGGCCGAGAATCCCAAGGACTTGGCCGTAGCCCTGGAGTCCTTAAAGCGCTCAAGCGCACTGTCTGCCTTTATGCCAAAGAGGCGACGACCATCAAACGGCATGTCCATAAGGGTGTTTTGGACATCAGCCGAAAAGATGGCGGACCTCAGCCAGGCGTGGCGACGAATCGCCACACCAGGGTTTTTAAGTGTTGGGGAGTCGCCTCTTGGACAAGGGTTTCCCCCCTTTTACTGGGGTGAACAGATTAACTGTTTCTGCCCCCCTTGGGGGCAGGTCAGCCTTATACTCTTAGGCCCAACTACCCCTTAGCTTGGCTGGTGGATTGTGTGTGGACTGGTGCATCATTTGCATATGTAAATGTAATGTTTTATTTCTCCTTTTTATTCTAGTGCAGAGCTTTTGTTTCTTGTTTGCGATTTTGGCAGTGGTTGTTCTGCAGTTTTCTGTAGTTGCATTTATTTGGTGAGAAAAACATTTTTGGAGTGTTTACTCCAAATGAGTATTATTGTCATTCATTAATGAATCTTTTGTAAGTGGTGTCATAATGGCAGCATATTTAGTGTTTTGAGCATGAAATTCTTTGCGAGGCGTTTTGCGTTGTCTTATGTGTAATTTTCTTTACTTTTTCTTTTTTAGTGGGATATTGTTGATCCTTACTGTGTTTGTGCAGAGTAGTGGTGGCAAGTCTAGCTGCTTCTGGCAAGTGAGTGGTATCGTTTTGGAGTAAATAGGTATTTGTGATAAAGCCACATTTTGTTTATTACTTATTTTACAAAGGATTTGTTGTTGTTGACTTGTTTGACAAGATACCTTTATTAGTAAGGATTATGGCTAGTAGTAAAATTACAGCTCAGCAGGTGGTTGGTATGCCTTTTGAATCTTCCTCTGAACAGGATTATGAGACAGACAGTGCATCTGTTGGATTCTGGCAGTGAGTTTTCTGCCCACGAGGAATCATCTGATGATTAAGCTACTCTCAGTGCGAATGAAGCTACTCTCAGTATGGATGAAGTGCCTGTTTAGAGGAGGACACTGATGTGTTGGCTGTGCAGTAACAAGACATGGGGCTGCAAGGCTACCTACAGGAAGTGCTGGACACTGGGTGGATCCTAACATGGTGCAGCCGGTGTTGCCTGCCTTTAGTGGTGATGCAGGGTGTAGAGTGGATTGTGAAAATATTTTGCCTATACAGTTTTCAGTTGTTTATGGATGATGTTTTTTTGGCTGAGATTGTTGAGCAGACTAATTTCTATGCTGAACAGTTTTTGAGGGACAACAGTGCCAGACGTAGGCCCTGCTCTAGAGCTACCCAGTGGACTCCCACAAATCTGGATGAGATCAATACGTTTTGGGGTTTGACTTTTTTGATGGGTTTGATAGGGAATCCATCCCTGGCTTCATATTGGTCTACCAGTCCCTTGATGGCAACAGCCATATTTCCTGCAATTAGGAGTTGTGATCGGTATTTGCTTTTGCTTCGGATGCTGCATTTTGTTGATAATGCTTTGGCGTTGCCAGGAGATCACCCCAACTCCACTATACAATGAGAAAAGAAAACATTCAGGCATTGGCAGAGAAGGCAACCTATAAAATTCATTTATTGATATAATCCGAAATCATAATTAGATTCCTAAATGTTTTTACTCTTTACACCAATCCATCAAAGGTGTCCATATTTTCAGCCCCATACTCTTTTTCCTCCGCCCCTTAGTCCTATATATCGCCAGCTCAAGATTAAATTTAGCTAATAGGCCCGCTCGCCAGGTCTCAAAGGCAGGGGGGCAGTGCTAATCCATTCTCGCGTGATGCAAGACCGGGTAACCGCCATGCAAATAAATAAGAATTGTTTTCTTTCTAAAGGCATTACTTCGGATGTTACTCCAAACAAAACTAATTCCCCCGTAATGGATACTGCCGAGTGCAGAACTATAGTCAAGAATTTTTCAATAGAAGAAAACCGTCCCTTCAGTTTTGAACATAGGAAAAACATATGTGTTGCATCAGCAGTAATCCCCCACATCTGCAACACGCTGTTCCCACCGAAGTCTGCCATTTCGATATCTTACTGGGAGTGTGATAGAGATCGAAGATTGCCATGTAATGTTGTGCTCTCGAGCGCCCTGTAATTAAAATTCCTTTGGCTAATTTGATTGATTCCTCTTGATGGACCAATTCCAATTTTACAGCCCATTTTCCTTGAGTGGACTCCAAATCGTTGGGGCAAGTTTCTAGCAGCAACTTATAATACACACCACTTGGCGTTTTCTTATCTAAGCTGTCCATAATAGGTATTCTATCTAAAGGTGATTTTATTTAGTAATATAACTATGAATTTGCAGGTACTTAAAGTAGTCAAAGCCAGATAGATTAAATTTATCCTGTAGGGCCATAAAAGATAAGAGACCCATTAGAAATTATATCACCAAGCCAGCAAATGCCCTTCAGCCGCCATCTAGACATCACGTTATCTTGCCATATCAATGGCAGGATATGCGAAGCATCAAGAGGAGTGTACATTGTTATATTCGATATTCCGATTTGGCACTTGATTAGTCTCCATACCCTGTGAGCAGTTCTCAGAACCTTGGACCTCGTCTTTTTAAAATAACTAGGCTCAATTATTTTTGTTAGAACTGCTCTGTACTCCTTCCTCAAAGCAAATTCATAAATGGACCGAGAATGACACGGAGCTAATCTAGCTTTATTACCAATCACCAATGGACCTATATACTGTAAAACAGCAGCCAAATAATAATACAAGAAATGAGGAATACCCCATCCACCTCTTTCTTTATGTAGGATCATTCTTTTATACGCTCGTCTATGTCGTTTATAACTCCATAAGAATCTGGTCCACATTCTTTCTAGCTCTTTAACACCATCGCTGCTGCAGCAATTCCCCATCTGTGCTGCAGATCCTTCATTCCCATTGTTCATGACTAGCTCAGCTCGTCATCAGCACAGCTCAACCGTGCCTCATGACGAGCTGAGCTCGTCATGAGCATCAAAGGGGTTAAAAGAGCTAGGAGGGAATTCTAAGGGTATAGCACGAAACATGTATAAAAAATTTGGAAGGACCACCATTTTTAAGATATTGGCCCGACCGGTTAATGAAAATGAAGGTGATCTATTCTTTCCAGCATTGAGTTAGTTATTTTTAGGTTCAAATCAGTTAGTCATTGCAAATGCTTTACGTCTAATAATAGCAAGAAAAATTCGAAAGGCAAATATAACCCCCAAATAGGGTGAGCATAGCAGTCCAATACCAATCCAACCCGCGACGGCACAGATATACAAAAGGTGCTACGAAATCCCATCCAGTTGGAAACCCCACCTCCCACCCATAAAACTCCAGTTTCCCTCCGCTCCCCACGCCCACCCGTCCAGTGCTCAAATCCGTGCCCCCCCCGCTTCCTCTCGCTAGGTCTTGATGTATTCGTCATCCACAACCCCTTTAGGAGACCTCTTTGGTTCCTGTGAGTCGTAACAAGCTGAGATATCTCGGGCATGTAAGTTCTCTGAAATTACTAACCAACAGTGAGCGGAACGGCTGCCAGAGTTCATCATACAATCTATATCCCCGGCTAAGGTAAGTGACAACTTCTCCATCCCCAATACACACCACATCCTATGCAACCAACCCGTAGTGGAAGGGACCGTAGTGGTGCACCAGTGCACAAGGATGTTCTGTACTGCAGAGCCTAGGGCGATGGCCATCTGGCGTCCCATACGCGAGCGCAGATGGTATGTCAAGGGGTTAGGGAGCCCTAGTATGATGTAGGCGGGGAAACGAGGTAATTCTGTTTGGAAGTGAGTGTCAATGACGTCTATCACCAGCGTCCAGTATGAATGTAGAAGGGGACAATCCCACAAGAGGTGCAAAAGTGTGCCTGTGTCCAGCACCCCCTCCAGCAATTTTTGTCTTTGCTGCAATACATCTCATGTATCCGCTCCGGGGTGTAGTACCAGTATGTAGATATCTTAGTTAGCGTCTCTGTAAGCATGTTGTGGTATGCCGAATGGCGTGCCCTGTAGGAGATCTGGTCTCATTCCTTGTGGCTCAGAGTCCTGCCTAGCTCCCGTTCCTAATGTTCCCTGCCCGGATTATAGAGATGTGCTGTTGGTGGTTTTAAAAATTTGGCGTCAGAGGTGCAGGATAGCAGCCATCTGTCATACGGCTGAAGTTTCCTATCTGCCGTCTCCCGCACTTGCGGCAGATGTGCCCAATGGCGGACTTGTAGGTATCGCATCTGATCCGTCTCGGGGAAGTTCTATTCCTGCTTGAAGAGTGGAAAAGGGAGCACACCGTCTGGGCCATAGATGTGACGGAGGCATCGACATCCCGCTGGTCGCCAGTGGGTGTAGGCTCCCTTGGCCATGCCCGGAGTGAAGTCTGGATTATCGACCAAGGGCGTAAGCGGCGAGGGAAAGGTGGTAAGTTCATGTACGATGTTAGTAGCATCCCACACCTTTAGTGGGACCCGCCTGATAAATGAAGCATTAGCCGGTCGGAAGGCCTTGCAAAGAAAGGGGATCTACTGGAGCGGGCGCCCTGCCACTGCTTGATCCTGGAATAGCCTGTGTTTTTCTGACTCCCACCTACTCCATTCCACCAGATAGCATAGTTGCGCTGCCTGGAGGTATTTGTGCAAATCCGGTATTCCCAGTCCCCCTGCCTCCGGAGCCAACATACAGTGCCCTCTTCATTCTCGGCTTCCGACCCTGCCAAATGAAGCGGGCGAGGTCAACCTGCAGGTGGCTGTAGCGGTAGCACTCTAAAGAGGTAGAGGATTTGGGGCAAAAAGGTCATTTTGACCGCCGCAATTCTGCCCAGCCAAAAGAGGGGGAGGCGTTTCCATCGTCCCAGCTCCTCGCGTATCTCCCCTTTAAGTGTACTGTAGTTGGATGTCGTCATTGTTGTAAGCGTGGGGGTCAACTGAATCAGTCGATGCGCCACCGTGTCTGCCGACCACTGGAGGGGAAAGAGGGTCTGTAAGTAGGCTTTTGTGGAGGGTGTTCGGGGCAGATCGAGGGCCATCGATTTGTCCGCATTCATTTTAAACCCGGCCACCGCCGCAAAGGTATCCATCTCCGCCATGCACGCAGGCAGGGCCGTCCACGGGTTGTCAAGCGAGAGAAAGACATAGTCTGCGTAGAGACTAATGGTGTGTGTAAAGCCCCCAAACTTTATCCCCTTTGCGGTCTTGTTTTGGCGGATCATCTGAGCTAACGGCTCCATATATAGAGCAAAGAGCAGGGGCAACAGCGGGCATCTCTCGATGCCAAAGCTCCGCGAGCTATAGCCATTTACTCGCACCACTGCCGTAGGGAATTTATAACAATTAAAAATTAAGGTGCAAAACTTCTCCCCCATGCCGACCTTCGCCAGGACCATCTCCAGGTACGGCCAGTGAACCCGGTCGAATGCCTTTTCGGCGTCAACCGCCAGCATCATACTCTCCAGGGATTCGGGAGGTTTTTTCTATGAGGTGGACAACCCTCTTGGTGTGATCCACCGTTTGGCGGTCTGGGATGAAACCCGCCTGATCCGGGTCTATAAGACCCAGCAAGTGGGGGGCCAGTCGGGCCGCCAGGATGCTCGTGTATAATTTAAGGTCCACGTTAAGTAGTGATATGGGCCAGTACGATCCGCATTTGGTACTGTCCTTTCCAGGTTTGGGGATGACCGTGAGGGACGCACGCAGAAGGTCAGGGGGGATGGCGCCGGGTTCTGAAAAGGTGTTAAAGAGACGGGTTAGAAACGGTGCTAATATTGTGCAGTATGTTTAGTAAAAAAAGGGCTGTGAAGCCATTTGGCCCCAGAGCCTTCCCCTGCTTAAGTTTGGCAATGGCAGAGATCACTTCCTCAATGCGGATATCCCTGTCAAGGTATTCCGACTGTGAAGGTGCTAGAGAGGGAAGTGTGACAGAGTCCAGTTACTCGGCCGCTGCCTGGCCGTCTAGGGGGTCACCGGTATAAAGAGTCGCATAAAATCCACGAAAGGTTTCCTTCTGTGACCATGGACCCGTTGGGGAAGGAGAGTTCTTTCACTATCTGTTGTTGGCGTGCGACTCTGAGCCTACTTGCCAATAGTCGGCCGCATCTGTCCCCGCCAGTGTAATAGGCATGTCGCAGCCGCAGGGCTGCGTATTCCGCCCGGTCCATATCTAGCGCTGTCAGGAGATGTCTTGCTACTTTGAGTTGTTTCCATATTCTAGGTGCCCCAGTTCGCTGGTGTATTCGCTCCAGCTCCTGCATCGGCTGCGTGAGCTCATCCCGCTTCCGTTGTCTGTCCCTATTCTCCGAGGAGAGAGCCAAAAATTCCCCTCTGATAACCGCCTTCATGGCCGCCCATTGTATCGCCTGCGTCGTGTCATTGTTAGCATTGTGGGTCAGGTAGTCTTGGATAGTGTCCTGGATGTGTTTCACCACATCTTTCCTGTGCAATAATGTATCCCGAAGACGCCAGACCCTGGGGGGATACGAGGCAGGCAGTAGGGTGAGTGTGGTGGGGACTGGTGCATGGTCCGAGAGCGAGAGCACCCCTACCTCCGTCGAGGTGGAGGGAGTGCAGACCGGGCTAGTGATCAAGAGATGGTCTAGCCTGGCGTAAGTTTTGTGTGCATTGGAATAATAAGAGTATTCCCTGTCGTGCGGCGCCAGAGATCGTGTATTCCCTGTCGTGCGGGTGTGTGCGGCGCCAGAGATCGTGAAGATCCAGCTCTGCCAACCGGTCTGTGGAGCTTGAGGAGAACACTCTGGTTTGGGGGGCGCGTTGTGCAGACCTATTCAGGACCGTGTCAAACACCATGTTGAAATCTCCCCCCAGTATGATGTGTCTATCTGGCGTGACCGTGACATCAGTAAGGGCTGAGTGTATAAAGTGTTCCTGGCCTTCGTTCGGACTGTATATGGACCCAATTGTAAACAGGAGTCCCCCCCCAAGGCAAAGCGGTACGCTAACAGTCTCCCTCTCGGTTCTGCGCATTTATGTAGAACCTCCCCTTTAAATGACCGTGCCACCAAGATCGCCACCCCTGCAGTCTTATTGGGGCCCGGGGAAAATAATTGAGTTGGGAACTTGCGGGACCTTTCTATCGCCATTTTGGAACAGTATACGAGCGCTAGATCATTATCAGTTGCAGTCCGTCATCTTTGTCCTTTACCAACAGTGATTACGTATAGTCCCTTTTCGCGGTCGGCTCTTTCATCCAAGTCGATTCCCCTTTGCAATTAAACCCGCCCATCATTTTCGCACCGTTTTCCGTGTATTTAAAACGGGCTAGATCCTCCCTTGATTTGTTTTCTTTTAGATCATTATCAGTTGTAGTCCGTCATCTTTGTCCTTTACCCACAGTGATTACATATAGTCCCTTTTCGCGGTCGGCTCTTTCATTCAAGTTGATTCCCCTTTGCAATTAAACCCGCCCATCATTTTCGCGCCGTTTTCCGTATATTTAAAACGGGCTAGATCCTCCCGGGGTTTGTTTTCTTTTCGATCGGCGGAGGACGTGTGTCACGCCACAGCCTTCGGATCGGCAATATCCTGCTGACGATTTATTCATAGACAAGTAAGTTAGATACCCAGACTGTGGACGGCCCATTCTGGACGCCCTAAACTGATAGTGCATAGATACATCTATGTACACCTGAAAATCTAAACATACGTGTAGTTTAATGTAGGATTATTCCTTTCCCACATTTTGCAGCAGGGACTACCTTCCGTGGGAACTCACCGTTATCACCAGGGTCCAGATATCTCCTTACCTGGGATTCAAGCTCTTGAAACTTTAGGAAGACAGGAGTGGTTCCACCCATTAGCAGTCTATTATTGTCTGCTATCAGTCTCTGCTATCAGTCTCCCCTAGAGGTAAGAATCGCTAATGAATCTAGTTACAATCTATCACTTTTCCCCTTTAATAATGCAGGATGTTAACCAAGGATATCTTTTCATGTTCCAGTATCCTTGATATCGACATATACACATATCCATGCTACTTAGGCTGTATCCATCTCTCAATTATTTGAGCTAGAAGACGCCTACAATTCAAGGTATTAGGACTTCAATATCCATTATGATTCTGCTTTTGGCCCTGTTAAAGGAACTGTAAGATGGCTCAGTTCTTTATATAATTGTTTTATTATTTCTTGCAGTATACAACTTTGAGTAGGATTTTTAAAGTCACCGTTGAAATTTTCAAATTCTTCATTCAGACGTATGACACCATTGTGACTCGGTACTCACCTTTTTAGGTAAATATGATTCATGGGTTTCATGAAGACTGTAGTTGGAGGCTACTATATGAAATCGTAGTCACTATCATGTACATCATAGTCTAGACGCTTAGCGCCATGTGAAACTACATCACAAATTAATTCTCTGATTTAGCTTGCTATTGGACTACTTTAGACTGTCATGTTTATTCTTTCTATCCCCCCCCTTTCACAATGATCTGTTTAATATATTCATTTATCTACTGAGAACTAAATACTATCTGTCAGGTCATGTCATCTGGGTGCCCATTGTGTTGAAAGTAACATCCTACATAGCACTTTTTTGATATTATCGCTCTATATGTGCTCTTGTCTATTGAATAGGGATTTGATTTGGAGTGAATCCTTGACATGCTCTAGAAGATATCACCTCTCCTGTTGTATGACTATGTTATATAGTCTCACTTGTAAGTTTACATCATTACTTACATCTCTCTTTTTGAGTTACAATGAGGTATATTGTTATCCTGTATAAATGTATTATGCCATTTTCAATTGCTAATCGATATAATAAATAGGATGCACTTTAAGTGGGCATATATATCAGTATGCACTCTAATAGACAAATACTGTACAATCGCGCAACATAATTTGTCAATCCATTGACACAGTGTGAATAAATGTATAGACTTTACCAGTTTGTATGTAGGGAGGTCAAGCATACCTTATATGTTGTCATTTATGAATTGTATATTGCCTGTTATTGATTTTGTAATGTATTTGATGAATTCAGAATATAAGAACCTGTATAACTGATATTGGTTTCTTTCTCTCTGTAAACGTATTTCCAGATAACCATCGATTATTCCTGAAGAAGGCGTTTTCTGCCGAAACACACGTCGAGTTTTCTTAATGTGTTTCAGTAATTTCTGGCATTGATTTTATATTTTTATATAACCTGTGTATACATGCTGCAAATTTTTTATGTATAGGTCTAAAATTGTGTATATATGTGTTATCATATAGTCTGATTTTTGTTCAGTTTCTATATGATTTTTAAATATGACCATTAAAAACATGTTTTTTATATAAGTTTGTATTCCCTTGATTGTTCCCCATACGACTGGTATAGGTATATTGTTCACCTTATTTGTCCACGGCCTAGGTTTTCACTCACATATGGGAGCGGAGCCTATGACAGTCGCGGGCCATCGGGTGTGTTTCCTGTAATAAGCAGATGTCTGCCCGGGCGTTCTCTAATAGGGACAAAATCGCAAGCCGCTTAACAGGGTTATTTAAGCCCCGTACGTTAAGGGTTAGGATCCTAAGGGTTGTAGGCGGCATGGTTAACACTGTAATAAGACCTGCTGGTCTCCGCGCCCGGGGAGGTGCGAGACGTTTGAGTGTGACCTAGACTAGCGTGACCGGAACGGAGCACTGGACAACCCACCCTCCCCCCCTGCCCTTTCCCTTACTGCAGATAGCAACTGAACAACCACCTTCCCCGCCCCCTCCCAATCTCTAATCTCCACCCCCCCAACCTTCATACCCCTACCCCCCCAACCCCTCCCACCCTAACCCAAACTAGAAACCCCAAAATGCAAACCATAGTCCCAGGCCTTTCGAAACCAGTTCAGACCTGTGGTGAAAAACGTCCAGAGGGTAGTGTGGCAATGGGGACCCCGCTGCCCGTCCCCGTCCCCTGCCCGTGTGGGCATGGAGCGATAAATGCAAACCCCATTTTGATGCTGCTTCAATGCATATTTGTCGTGTCCTTGGATACTTCTTGTATGGCCGCCGCCTGTTCCAGGGCAACCGTCGTCGGGTCTGGTTTCATTTCTGCCTTAGGGGACCGCCGGCGCCCTACTCGTTCATTCTACTCCAGACCTCCGCCTGGGTCTGTCTTGCGTGACCCGTGGTGACGTGGTGTCCTTTTTCTTGTCCTCCCCAGGGTCGATTCCCAGAAGTGTGCAGGTGACTCGGAGGGAGCGGAGTTGGTGCAAGGTCCCTTTCCATTTGAAGACGAGCCGGAAGGGGTGGCCCAAGGAATATGGGATCGCATTGTCCTGCAGGAATGTCGTGGCTACCCTAAATGCTCTCCGCTTTTGCAGGGTGATGGCGGAAAGGTCATGGTACAAGGCTACTGGGTGACCCTGGAAGTGGAGGGGTTGTTTCCTCCAAGCTTCTTGCAGGATCCTTTCCTTTAGGGGAAAATCAGGCAGGAAAGCCAGGATATCCGGCGGGGGAGCAGATGCACGCCGCGCTGGGCCAACTCTATGTGCTCTGTCTATACGGATCTCAAAGTCTGCAGTTTCCCCTAAAATGTCTCTGAACAATCCCTGCAAATATGTGGACACGCTGTTCCCTTCCGCTTTAGATGGCTTTAGATGGCACTCCCCAAACGCGGATGTTGTTCTTCCGGGAGTGGATCTCAATATCTTCCGTGTGTGCGTGAAAGGTCCACCTGCTGCTCCTGGAGACGGATGACCTCCTGCCTGAGAAGTTCCACCTCCTCACTCCGAGCCTGGTCCGCCTCCTCCACCGTCCTTATCCTTTCTCCTAGGCCATCCACATCTCGGCGGAGTTCGCGTTGCTCCCCGGCCAGGTCTTGCTTCAAGGTTTGAAAATCCTCCCTAAGGGAGTTGAAGAGGGATTCAAGGAAGGACTTGGTGATGGGCGCCTCGCTATCGTCTTGTCTCGCGCCGCTTGCTGACACTGGAGAGGATTGGCTTTTGTCCCCTTTGGCGGCACCCTTAGTAAGCATGTCTGGGATTGTGCGGGCCCCATTACGCCCCATGTTGGCCATCACATCCTCTAACTCTTCTGGGTCGAGTCTGTGGCGATCCGCGGAGTCTCCCCAAGATGGCAGGGTGGGCCACCACGCCGTCTGCGCTTCTGTCGTACCCTATGTGACTGCAATGGAGGGCCCCTTCACCGAGGGGCAGCAACTGCAACGTCGTAGGCTCCAGAGCCCGGGTCTAGAGTATTGTGCAAGGTTAGGTCACCTGCGCTGGCTCACGTGCACCCCGTGCGCTGTCTCCCAGGGGCACCCATTCGCCGTCGGTGTTGGGTGTGGGGGCCTGCTTGATTGAATTGTCCTCAGAAATGTCAGTGGCGTTGTGCTGCCCACCAAGCTGCTTCCCATAGGCTTTAGACCGGGCCTTCCAATACCGTGGCCCCCACGAGGTGTTCCTGGGCCCCCACCGACTTCCCCTCCTGTTTCACGCTGCACCCACCTCCACTCTGAGTTGCAGGCTGCCCTGATGTCCCCCGCTGCTCCACGTGTGACCCGCGACAGGGTCCCCGCTGTGTCCTCCGCCGGAGCTCAGCGGCCGCCCACTCTCTTGCCTGCTGACTTGACACTACAGCCCTCGGCCAAGATTCGCTACCTCAGCAAGGCGGCCAGGCACTCACGGTCTCTCTGTGCCTCTTAACCCCTCCGGTGCTGGCCCTCTTCCCGAGCAGCATAAACCATGGGGCGGCCAGTGACCCCAACACCGGCCGGGGAGGTACCCTCGAGGTACCCGATATGCTGTGTCCTACGTCTCGCCAGCCCGGTTGTCAGTGTCCGTTTCTTTCGGCGTCTAGGCCGCTGCTATCCCGAGGGCCGCCGCAGGACCGCACCTCTTCAGTTGTGGTAGGCCCCAGACCAGGACCTCAATTTTCGCGCGTGCCGCCGGGCGCCCACTGATGGCCGCTGCTCCCACCAACAGTCTGAGTACTCAGTTTATCGGGACCCACCTTCTTGCTCCAGGCCCCGGCTCTCACGCTGGTTGTTCCAGGTTTCCGCTGTTACTCCGCAGCGGGACCCCCCCCCGGCCAGAGATCGGCGACCGCTCCTTCCTCGCCGCTCCGGGACGGGGTCCGCGCCTCGCCTCCGGCCCGGAGCCGGGGTCTCAGTTTCCGCGCCCGCCGCTGGGCGTTCATCGCCTCTGCTGCCGGTATCGGTGAATTGCGCGCTGGGACCTGCCGTCAAACCCTGGGCCCAGGCTGTCCCTCAGGTCGAGCCACGCCTTGCCTTCGATGTGCGGTGGGGTCGCTGCAGCCCAAGAACAGCAGCCGCCTCCTCAGCGCGTGGCCGCCATTGCGCCGCTGCTCTCCATCTGGTCTCAGCTCCAGGTGATTCGCCGCTTAATTAGAGCTCTCCCACACTCCTCCGTCACCCAGCAGGTGGTCAGCAGGGCACTCGGTTCGGTGAAGCTACTTGCTGGCGTGTCCAGGGGGTTTGCAGGCAAATAGAGGCTGAATGGGGTTCAGGGCCGAGGAGCTATGCGAGCCAGCGTCCTTTCAGGTCGCCATCTTGGCCGCACCCCTGAGTTAGTTATTTTTAGAGCTGCCTCAAAATTTGTACTCTGGATATCAGACAATGGGGTGACAATTTTAATACCTAAATAGGTAGCCTCCAACCGTTTTGAAATGTGTAGGAGGCAAAGGATCTTCTGCTAGATATAATATTTGAGTTTTAGAGATGTTCAAGTTATAGCCAGAAAGGGAGCCGAATTGACATGCCAAATTTTCTATACCAGGAGGTTTTGGGATGTTTGTAGTAACTACTACTATGTCGTCTGTATATGCTAATGCTCTATAATTCATCCTAGAAATTTTAACAGGTTCTATATCTTTAGCAGAATTCAATTTATTTAAGAAAACATTGATATAAAGAGCAAATAAAAGCGGGGAGCATGGGCACCCTTGTTGAGTCCCTCTAGATATCGGAAGAGGAACGGATTCATTTCCTGCTATTTTAATGGAGGCAGTTGGCATAATATATAAAGCTTTCAGAGCCTGCAACATTCTAGGTCCAAAGCCCTTTTGACTCACAACATCCCATAAATACGACCATGTTTCCCTGTTGAATGCCTTTTCGGCATCCAACAGGGTAATTCCTATGGGCGTCTTTGTCGCCTGAGCCCAATCCATAACAGCAATAAGACGTCGAATATGGGCTGTGGTATCCAACCATGTTGGAAATTTGAGACTATAGGAGATATTATCTTGGAATTTCTGGTGGCCAGAATCTTCAAATAGATCTTGCTATCGGCATTTATTAAAGAGATCGGCCTATAGGAGGACAGTAAGATAGAGGATTTATCTTTTTTCAAAAAGGCCATAATAATTGAGTGTCTCCAGGACTCTGGCGGTCTGCCATTCTGTGCTTCTATAAATGTCAAGATTATATCTTCTTTTAGTATGTGTCGAAACATCCTATAAAATTCCAAGGGAATTCCATCAGGCCCTGTGGCCTTGCCTGAAGCCAAAGCGAGAATAGCCGCTTCCGTTTCCTCCCATGTAATATCTCTTTCTAGGACTGAGAATTGCTCTGTTGTTAATCTAGTCATAGATCCATCTTTGTTATAATCCAAAAAGCTTTCTACTGTATACATGAGATTCTCCTCCATATATAGATCAGAATAGTATTGTCTAAAAACTTCAAGAATCTCTTCTAGTTTTTCCACACTTTGGCCAGAGTGATCCTGAATACTTTTTATTGAATTATTAGCCTCCTTTTGGTGAATTGTCTTAGCTAAGATTCGTCCAGTATTTTCTCCTACTTCATAAATTTTACCCTGATAAACAGCTATTTGTTCAGCTAGTTTCTGAGCAAAATTCTCATACACTCTTGATTTTTGGATTGCTAATTCAGGTTTTATATTTTCAGTATCTAATGAAAGTCTCATTGCTGCTATGAGCTTAAATTCACCCTCTTTTAGCTCTTTAAATTGCAGAGCCATATTAACTCGAGATTGTTTTTGTTCATTTATGGAATAAGAGTTTCACCCCGTATCCCCGATTTCAATGCATCCCAGACCATTTGTGGAGAGGCAGAACCACGATTAAATATCATAAAATCGTGTATCCATTTCCATATATGCTCTATATAGGAGATATCTGCTAGTAATGTATGTTCAAATGTCCACTGATTACCTGAAGACCTTGCTAATCCTTCTGTGGGGAATTTTACCAAGATGGGGTTATGATCCGATATAATTTTAGGGAAAATAAAATAAATATCGGTAATTATTCTAGATGTTAAAAAAAGTAGTCTAAGCATAAAAACTTCTGGTGAGGGGGTTGAAAAAAATAAGTATATCTCAAAGCACCCATATTTTTTACATAACCATCACCCAGACCAAATTCATTCACTAGACCTCTTAAAGCCTTATAAACTTTTAACTTTTCTACCAGAATATCCTTCATCATGAATAATAACAAATTGTGCCTCAAGATGAATATTAAAATCCCCGCAAGTTCTAAGCTGAGAAAATTTAACAATTCTGAGTCGTCAACATTTGAACCGTATATGGCACAGATTGTCTAAGATTTATCCCCTAACCAGAAATCTGTAATCATCCACCTCCCCCAGGCATCAGTTTTTACTCGTTTACAGATACCACTTCCCCCTTTTTTTTTAAGATTGCCACTCCTCTAGTTGTTGAGCCTTGTCTAGAGGCTCCTACAATCTCCATCCCCAAATCCGACAGCAAATGTGTTTCTCCATGCCAGGTGAGTTTCTTGTAGACAGAGCAAGTCACATCTTAGAATCTGTATAATTTGTGCTGCGATTCCTCTCTTTTTTCTATCATTAAGCCCACAAACAATCCATGAACAGATCCTAAGCCTAGCTATCATCAAAAATCATATATCTTGTCTGAATGAATCCATAGAATAATACATTTCTACTGACTATCACACAGAGTATCCACCGTGCCTCCATTTTTAATCGCCAATAACTTGACACGTAACATGAAACATCTCTGTATCAAAAAAATTTGACTGTACTTTTACTTGCCTGTCCCCCCTCCACCCACACCCACCCCCCCACTCCTACTCAAGAACCCTCCCACAAAAGGCAAAGGGACAAGTGGGTCCCCATATGTTATAGAACGAGAAGTAAAGTGTTCATACCTCTAATCCTATCCAATCCCCCAACAGCGATATACATAATGAGCCTAAACCCAAAGTAGAGAACAGTACTCCTGATACTCCTCACTATCATTCAACCCTTTCTACCCAATGCCAATCCCCCCTCTCCCATATCGTATCAAAGACAAAAGCACTAGACAATAAGGAGGTGATCAGGGGAGTTGATCAGGTAAGAAGGAAAACAAAAAACAAACCACGCTTCTTTCTTAAAGATAAAAAAATATATATCTGCATCATCATCACTTTAGTTCAATTAATTCCATTCAGTTGTAGAATTATTATAGTGAAGCCAATAATTCCTTAGCCCTGTTCTCTGATGCAAAAAATTGAGTTTTCTTCTTATGTATAATCTTAAACTTGGTAGGATTAAGCAAAAACGCCTGTGCTCTTTTTTTCTGAAAGAGGGGTAGGAGCTGCCGCAGATGCCATCTCTGCTGGACTGTCACTTGACAATAGTCAGGCCTTACAAAGAATTCTGTACATTTCCCCTTCCGTTTTCGGTCAGGTCTGGCTAGGTCATAGAGTGACTCTCTTGCGAGAAAGTTGTTGAGGCATATCAGGATTGCTCTCTGTTTTATATTCACAGTCTCTCTCGATTCTTTCATATGAAAAGGAAATCGATGTGCCCTTTGGACTTCTACATCCCATAGCCACTGGGTTAACTCGGGGAAGGCTTCAGTAAAGAGATCTATAATAAACTGATGGATATTTTTCCCCTCACTTCCCTCCGCAGGACCCGTACGTTGTTCCGTCTTGCCCTGTTCTCTAAATCAACAAGTTTCTAGTCAATGTCATCACGCAAAGACAATAAACTAGTAATCTGCGTTTTCTGTTGGGTCATTGAGTCTTCCATCGATGAGATTCTTTCTTCAGCCTCCACTACTCTTGATACAAGTTCATTACAGGTTTTAGCAACTCTTCGCACCGTGTTTTGGAGTCTCCTCACTGTCTCCGCACTGCTCCTGGAGTTCTTAGATTCTCAGTTTTAGTATCCTCGCTGTGCTGTAGCATGACCTGATGCAGTTTCAAGGGTGATATTAGACCCTGTATGTATCTCGTTCATACTCTTAATGGCATCCACAGACTGATTTCCAGTTGGTGACCCCTCAGTATCTATTGTACCAGGTACCATTAGAGGAGCTTGGGAATGCATGATTTTACTAACTGTACCTTCCTCAGGAGGCCATTCCTCCATCCTTGCTGGTGTTGCATCCCCTTCCTCATTATCTTCCTCTTCCTTTATAGAGCCTGCCGTGCCTGTAGTGCTGGCCAGGCTCCTATCGTCTCTCCATTCATCTTCACCCTCCAAGCTCTTCACTTCTAAAGCGTTGGAGGTCTGACATTGAAAAACATTTGCCTGCGGAGTCAACAGAGTGTCTACAGCACGTTCTGATACAGCTTCTATCATACCTGCATTTACTATATCCCCTGAATTCCCTGTATTTCTTTGCAGAATTGCCTGCCCCACAGATTCTCCTTGCAAGTTACCGCCCGCAGGCACTGAAATGAGCTGTGCCTCATCTAAAATTATCTCACAATCTTCAGACACAGGGGGATCTTCTATAGTTTAGCTTATAGTTACTATTTGCTGCTTCATTCAAACATTTATTTGAAATTACCGGCGTTTGTTGCTTACCTTTAGGTAAGTTCTTCTTTTTGAACATTGCTGGGATTTTCGGGACAGCCCCCTCTGATGGTCCACTTTCTGCAGTGTGTTTCAGGTGTAATTATGGTGGTATTCACAGATCCATTATTTGCAGAGAATATAGCAGTCTCCTGCTCCAAAATACTCTCCTCTGCTTTTCGGAGGCATCTTCAAGCCCCACAAGCTTTGTTCATACTGCTGCCTCACAGCTTTGCTGTCACGAGGGTTAATACTTTCACAGAAAGATTGTTTGACGTTTAAACACATCGCCACCGCAGCCTTCCTCTTCTCCAAGCTGGGAAAAGTAAGCGCCGCCCTGCACGCTGCTTCACTCGACACCTGTGGGATGCTGACCGGTGTAATGGGCAGTGGCGGCACCCGCAGCAACGAAGCTGTCAAAGTGGATGTGGAAACTGCCTGCAAAGGCGAATCCAATCCCCAATCATGCCAAAATGGAGAAATCCACAGCACGAAACCGCAAACGGCCGCCACTCGCCGTTAGGGAGAAAGGGTTCGATCAGAGGTAAGACGCATCACCGACTGCCCACACCGATGTGCGCGCATCCGCCATCTTGCCCAGCTTTGCAATTTCCATCCTCAATAAAGAAGAATCAGCCTGTTCTTGATCACTATGTAGATTGATTTTCAGAGATCTATGCTCCAGGGAAAGTAATACACGTTGATGAGTATTTGGTCCTGTTCAAGGTCCATTTGGTTTTAGGCAATACATTCCCAGTAAGAGGGCACATTATGGAATTAAGATGTAAATGTCTGAAAGTAGGACAGGATTTCTCTTTAATTTCCAGGTGTACACTGGTAGGGACTCCACTATTGACCCTTCCCCCTTGTTGTCCGTCCACTTTTGTAGTTTCAGAGAAAATGTGAGGGAACTTCCTAGAGGATTGTTTGACAAAGACCACCATTTGTACCTTGATAACTTCTACACTGCTGTGCCATTGTTTAAGGAATTGTTCAAAGTGGACGCTTTTGGTTGTGGCACAATACGTTCTGACCGTAAAGATTACCCAAAAGAGCTTGTTTGCAAAAAGCTTCAGAGGGGACAGTGCAGTGTCGTGTGGACTCAGGAACTGCTAGCTGTGAAATTTGTGGTCAGGTTGCTTGAGTGCACAAACCTGTGTGCATTGCAGACTACAATAAGCACATGGGTGGTGTTGATTGAGTAGATCAGAGGTTGGAACCTTACACTACAGTTCATAAGGCTTACATTTGGTATAAGAAGTTGGCCACCCATCTCTTCAATTTAGCAACTTTTAATGCTTTTGGTGTGTTCTACGTCAAAGATGACTTTTGTTCAGTTTCAGGCGGTCTATGATAGACAGCCTTGTTGCAGAGGAACAGGCAAATGTTCCTAGAGTTGGAGTGGTGGAGGATGTGGCTAGCTTGAAAGATCCCAACTTTCCTGATTTAATTCCTTCCACACTCAAAAAAACCCAATCCCTGTAAGAGATGTAGGGTCTGTTTGCGAAGATGCAAGCGGAAGGAGAGGTATATGCACTGTGCTGATTGCCCTTCTAATCCTGGGCTGTGTGCGCCCACATGTTTCAGATTGTATCACGCAAGAGTTTTTGGAAGCAACCGTGAGTCTAATAGTGTACTGCCTGGTCTGTATGGTTTCATATAGTTGTTCAGTTTCACGATTGGCATTAGAAATATGTCTTTAGTTACAGCTGTTGTGTTTGTATTTAAAGTTTTGTGTCTAGTTCCAATTAGTGTGTGTTTTCTTCTTAAAAACAAGTCTGAAGGTGTGCGTTGACTGGCGCTTGGCTGGCGGTGTGGGTGGGCTGGGGTTTGGATCGCGGTGTGCATGGCTTGGCGCTTGGCTTGCGGTTTGAGTGGGCTTGTGCTTGGCTGGCGGTGTGTGTGGGCTGTCATTTGGCTGGCAGTGTGAGAGTAGTGACTTACTGCTGGTCATTACATACACACTGCTAGTCAAACACCACTGCACAAACTATGTCAACCACCAGCCGGGTGTGATCGCTGTCTCAGTTATGTTATGTTATGTTACTTTATTTCTTTTATAGCTCAGTCATGTGGGTGTATGAAAGTGATGGGCCTTTGAATGTCGCGGTCTGTTGACGTGAATGTTATGTGCTGGGCCTGCATTGGCGGTGTGAATGGTCTTGTGTGTCATATCAAAGGTGTGTGAATGGCCTGTAAAGTGGTTGTGCCTTGCCATGGCTTTACAGCTCACAACCTGTGAGTCATTGGTTCAGGTTTTTAACCTTTTAAATATTAATAGTGTATTTCCTTTTTGTGAAATCTCTTGTTAATAGAATTTTACACTCTGAAACTCCACTCACCCTCGTGCCAAATCCAACCAGTGTGTGTCAATACTTATGGAATTGATCATTTTGATGTAATTTGTCTTTTCTGCCAGGGTGTACATTGTCTCCACATGGTCTGTTGATGTGAGTGTTGTAATGTGCTGGGGTCACAGCTGGTGGTGGTAAAGTGTGTCAAGTATGAAAGGTGTGTGAATGGCCTGTAAACAGGTTGGTGCCTTGTTTCACACGTTACATACCTTCGGTAACGATAAATCTGTAAGAAACAGTAGTTAGTATTAGATTCCTTACCTTAGACTATCCCCAGGCGTCAGACCGGATCCCGAAACTTTTGCGTAGCAGTACCCTTGCGCATCTGTAGGCGTCGTCTTCGGCTCCGCGTCAGTCATCGGCGTCGTTGGCGCTGGGATGTCACCGGAGTAATCAGACGCCGCCCTCGCGCGCGGACGTCAGTTCTTATACATAGCTTTTCCGCACAAGAAACGCAGAGCCATGATAAAATCCAACACTGGTGCCATGAAACTAGGGCCCTGAAAGGGGATGACCTTAACCCTAGATATCGGTTCGCAGAACGGGGAGGATGGGTGGGGCGGTAAGGAATTTAATACTTACTACTGTTTCTTACAGATAACTATTTACCGAAGGTAAGTAACTTGTGCAACTGAAAGAAACAGGTTAGTATTAGATTCCTTACCTTAGAATAGATACCCCAGTAATACCAACCCCGGTGGTGAACCAATGATCACACCAGAAAGACCTGCAGAACGTAACGGCCGAAAAAGCCATCACTCCAGACTTGGCTGTCCAGGCAGTAGTGTCTTGCAAACGTGTGCAGCGAGGCCCACGTAGCTGCCTGACAGATGTCCTACAAGGGGACTCCCCGACCCAGGTCAGTAGTACCCGCCGTGGGCAAAATGGAATGGGCCCTCAGCCCAACAGGAGGCTCCTTTTTAGCCAAAGAGTAGCATACCGTGATGCACAACACGACCCACCGAGAGATGGTCCGCTTGTGCACCGCCCGACCTTTCTTAGTGCCCACGTAACCAACAAAGAGTTGGTCATCCACCCAGAACTGGCGTGTGCGATCCAAATAAAATGAGCGCACGTTTTGGGTCCAGACGGTGGAGCCTCTCTTCCTCTTTCGAGGGATGCGGAGGCGGAAAGAAGGTGGGCAAGGTGATGGACTGCCCGATGTGGAAGGCTGTGACTACTTTGGGCAGGAAAGAGGGTCGCGTCCGCAAGACAACTTTGTCCGGACGGACAGAAAGGAAGGGTGGTCTAGAGGAAAGAGACAGGAGCTCACTCACCCTCCTGGCAGAGGTGATGGCAACCAGGAATGCAGTCTTCAGAGTAAGGAGACGAAGAGGACAGTTATGAAGTGGCTCAAAAGGAGCGCACATCAGATGGGTCAGAACAAGTTTCAAGTCCCAATGAGGCATCACGAAAGGAACAGGAGGATACATATGAGTGATGCCCTTCAAAAACCTATTTACAACTGGGGACTTGAACAAAGAGGGCTGATCAGGGGGCCTTAAGAAGGCAGAAATAGCAGAGAGGTATCCCTTGATGGTGCCCAGCGTTACAAAAGGGGATTGGCCACTGGATTCAAGATAGCCTGGCTGATGAGGATTAATAATCCGAAACCGGTCCCAGGATGCTTGTTTCCGGTCCAGGGAAGATATGGCTTGGCAGTTCCGGCTGGATTGTTCCCATGAGGCACAGGGGCAGACTGATTTGCATATGGCCATGTCTGAACTGGGGTGGCTGAGAGAGCTAAAGAATGGTGATGGATTAAACCCAGATCAGTTGACTGGGGTGAGTGTTTGATTTGCTCAAATGCTCCGTCCATCATCCCCTTTTGTATCGCTTTGTTCGCCCTAAGTTGGCAGGGTATGCTCAGACGTGAGTCCCTTGCTCACTTGGCCACTGGATTCAAGGTAGCCTGGCTGATTAGGATTATGAATCCGAAACCGGTCCCTGGATGCTTGTTTCCGGTCCAGGGAAGACATGGCTTGGCAGTTCGGGCTGGTCTGTTCCCATGAGGCCCAGGGTCAGAATGATTTGCATATGGCAATGTCTGAACTGGGGTGGCTGAGTGAGCTAAAGAATGGTGATGGATTAAACCCAGATCAGTTGACTGGGGGTGAGTGTTTGATTTGCTCAAACGCTCCGTCCATCATCCCCTTTTGTATCGCTTGATAGTGGCCAGAGCAGATCCCTGCTGGGGAAGAGAGAGAAGAAAGAGGAGAACCTCCGAAAGAGGGGCAGAAAGGGGATTCACAGTCTTTGCTGTGCACCATGCCACAAATTTGTTCCACCTGCAGGCGTATACAGATTTCGTGGAGGGACGCCTGGCTGCCAGAATCACATTACAGACTTCAGGAGGCGAGTCAAATGGCCTCAACTGCCGCCGCTCAATCTCCACGCATGTAAGGGGAGACTGGACAGGTTCGGGTGGAGGACCGTCACCTGCCGCTGTGACAGAAGGTCCTCCTGAAGAGGCAGACGAATCGGGGGATCAACAGACATGCTGAGTAGCTCGGGATACCAGTATCTTCGTGCCCAGTTCGGAGTCACAAGGATAACTTGGGCCTGGTCACGTCTGATCTTCTTCAGCACTCTGGCAGAAGTGGTATAGGCGGAAAGGCTTACCAGAGACCGCAGCTCCATCAGCGACGAAAAGAGTCTCAGAGCGAGTGCCGCCTTGGAAATTGATGACATTGAGCGTTCTCTTCGGTGGCTAATCGATCTAACCAAGGCGCTCCCCACTGCTGAAAGAGGCCTTGCGTCACGTCTGAGTTCAGACGCCATTTGTGATCCATCATGCACCGACGGCTGAGTTCGTCCGCCCTGGTGTTTAGGGAACCTGCCAGGTATTGAACCACCTGGGTCACGCCCTGATGTTCCAGCCACTGCCAGAGGCGCAGAGCCTCCTGGCGTAGGGTCCACAACCCCACCCCGCCCTGTTTGTTGGAGTAACACATGGCGATGGTGTTGTCTGTGAACACCTGCACAACACTCCCCCAGACAGAGGGGAGGAATGCCTTCAGTGCAAGCTGGATCGCCCCCAGCTCCATAAGGTTGATGTGGAGCCGGGACTCCGCCGGAGACCAGAGGCCTCTGATCTCCGCCTCTCCCATGTGGCCCCCCCAGCCTTGGGACACGTCTGTCAGAACTACGTGCTCCGGTTCGGGAAAGGAGTGGGATCTGCCACCTAACCAATCGCGGTCCGTGAGCCACCACTGCAACTGTCTTGCAGGGCCCTCCGAGACCAAGACATGGTCGGACAAGTTGCCCTAATGCTGGGCCCATTGAAAATTCAGGTCCCACTGCAGAGCCAGCATCCGCCACCTGGTGTGATGCCCCAGAAGGATGCAGGAGGCCATCAGCCCCAGAAGCCGCAGCATCAACCTGAACGAGACTCGGGATAACGGCTAAAAGATTGGAATAAGAGCCTGAATATCCCGAACCCGCTAGTCGGGAGGATAAAACCGAAACTGCACTGAGTCTAGAAGAGGAGCTTCTGAGAGGGACACAGGTGTGACTTCGGCACATTGATGGAGAACCCCAGCAGGTGCTGGAGGTCGGACCTAGTCTGGAGGTGACTGACGACTGTCTGGGGCGAGCCCGCCTTCAACAACCAATTGTCGAGGTAGGGGAAGACTGAAATCCCTAACCTGCGCAGATGAGCGGCGACCACCGCCATCACTCGTGAACACCCATGGGGCACTGGTAAGGCCAAAGGGGAGTACGGTAAACTGAAAGTGCTCGTGGCCTACCGTGAACCACAGGTAACGCCGGTGGGCCGGCAGGACGGGGATGTGAAAATAAGCGTCCTGCTAGTCCAACGCTACCATCCAGTCCGCCGGGTTCAGGGCAGCTAAGACCTGAGCCAAAGTCAGCATCTTGAACTTCTTCCGGAGGAAGCCGTTGACGTTCCTCCGGTCCAAGATAGGCCGTAGGCCCCTTTGCCCTTCTTGGGAACCAGAAAGTAGTGGGAGTAACAACCACACCCTACTTCTGGCCCAGGAACACGCTCAATGGCCCCCTTGGCCAAGAGGGCAGCAACTTCTTCTTGCAGAAGACTCAAGTGATTCCCCGACACGCGGTGGTACTGCGGTGGCATGGCTGGAGAGGTCGCCTCGAAGGGGAGGGAGTAGCCTCTTCGGACAATTTGCAGCGCCCACCTGTCCGATGTGACAGTGCGCCAGTGGAGGAGGTGATGGCGAACCCTTTCCCCCACTGGCTTCACATGGGCCTGAAAGCTCGGACTAGGAGGGGTTTGAGGCGGATGCTGCAGGGGTAGGTGTGGACTGACCTCGCAGTTGTCCTAGACCGCCGCCACGGCAGTTACCATGTCCGCCACCACGCTGGGTTTTAGTCTGCGGGCGTGGCTGGCAGGACGTGTGGGGGCGCCCCTTCCTTGCCCACGAAAGGAGCGAAAGGCAACAGTTTGCTTGCGCGGGGCAGAGAGGCCCAAGGACTTGGCCATAGCCCTGGAGTCCTTAAAGCGCTCAAGCGCACTTTCTGCCTTTTCGGCAAAGAGGCGACGGCCATCAAACGGCATGTGCATGAGGGTGTTTTGGGCATCAGCCAAAAAGTTGGCGGACCTCAGCCATGCGTGGCAACAAATCGACACAGTTGTTGCCATCGCTCTGCCCAGCAAGTCCGTGGTATCCAGCCAACACCGGATGGAATACCGTGCCGCATCTCGACCCTCCACAAGGGCTTGGGTGAGTTTAGTCCAGACCCCCTCCGGACATTGTGGCAGCACGTCCGCGACGGTGTCCCAGAGAGTGGGTGTAACGGCCCAAGAGGCACGCGGTGTTGACTGACCGCAACCCCAAACTAAGTGAGGAGAACATCTTTTTACCATACTGTTCGTACCTCTTGGATTCTCGATCAGGGGGGCCGTCAGGAATGCGGTCTGGGAGTTAGAGGCCTGGATGACCAGGCTCTTGGGGGTGGGGTGGGTGGACAGGAAGCAAGGGCCTGCCGGAGCCGGGCGGTGGCGCCTGGCCACGTTCCTATCTACAGGCGGACCTGTAGCGGGCTTGGACCAAGTGCCCAGAAGAACGTCTGACAAGGCCTCATTAAACGGCAGCAGAGGCTCAGCCGAGCTTGCCTGCGGTTTAAGGACCTCAGTGAGGAGGTTAGTCCTCACGGCCGCGATGGGGAGCACAAGGCCCAAGGCCTTGGCAGCACGCGTCAGCAGCACACTTTAGGCAGCCCCCTCCTCCGTAGCCACAGTAGGAGGGGAGACAAAACCAGTGTCTGGCGAAGTGTCCAGACCACTGGCCTCCCCTAGCTCACCTGCCCAGTCCTGAGAAGATAGGCACTTATGTGCCAGAGGGCCCTCGGACCCCTCCCAATCCTCCTCGCCACCAATCTCCTGATACTCCAGGTCAAAGGATGGGGCCGGGTAGTGGAAGTAACAATCTCCAAGCAGCGTCGAATACGGCGCCGCTCCGGCACCGGACCCGAATCGACGGTAGGACTGGGAACGTAGTCGCCCTGGGACGGCGCCGGAGGCGACACCCTGGGGGCCGGCGTTGGCGAGGTCGTAAGGTCGACCGGCGACGACCCGGATCCAAATCCAACGGGGCCCTACAGCATCCGGACCGAAGTCGCCAACGGGGCCGAAGCACCCGGCCCGCTTGGGGCCCCAGTCTGGCCACTTGGCCGAAGGCGCCACTAGATCTCCTCCGGCATCGCGTTATGCCCAGGGACCGGCGGGTATGGAGCAGGCCGCGACGCCTCTGGCGGAGCCGCATGGGCGGTGTCGCCTGAACCCCTGGCCGCGTTGCGCGAGCGCCGGGGAGGGGGTTCAGAAGAGCGATGTCGCCTCTGACTTCTTGTGCCTCTTACCTGAGGACTTCGCAAGCCCGAAAACTGATGACGACTCCCGGAAGTGTGGTGACTCCGGTCCCTCGACCTCCTTCCGGACCGGGATCTTGACCTGCGCGGGACTGACTGCCGGAGCTCGAGTCGCTTGCGGGACCGTCTAGCTTTGGACGTCAGGGCCTGGCAGTCTGAGCAGGACTTGTCGTCGTGGTCCAGGCCCAGACAGTGAAGGCACCGGCGATGGGGGTTGGTAACCGACATCAGTCGGCTACAATCGACGCAGGGTTTGAACCCAGGCATCCCTACCGGCACCGGAGTCGAGTGACTTCAAAGATTATCAAAAAGGATCGAAAAAGTTAGTCAAAAATTTACTTTGGGTACTACTTTCTCCAGATCGGCGCTTACTGGCGCGAAAATATAAACTGACGTCAGCGCGCGAGGGCGACGTCCAAGTACTCCGGCGACGTCATCCTGGCGCAAACGACGCAGATGACGGACGCGGAGCCGCAGATGATGCCTACAGAAGACTAAGGGTACTGCTACGCAAAAGTTTCCAAATCCAGTCTGACGCCTGGGGATATTCCAAGGTAAGGAATCTAATACTAACCGGTTTCTTTCAGATGTGGCTTTACAGCTCAAAAGCTGTGAGCCATTGGTTCAGGTTAACCTTTGAATTATTAACCGTGCATTTCCCTTTTTGTGAAATCTCTTGTTAATAAAATATAATCTTTGAAGCTTTCACTCACCCTCGTGCCAAATCTAACCAGTATATGTGTACACTCGAGAAACAGATGGATAGGCAGTCATATTTGTCTCATCTGTCTTTCTGTGCTAAGGTGTAATAAGTCTCGAAGGAACATTTTTCAACTTTAGATATTTCTGTAAACCCCCAAAAATGGAGTGTTAGGTGGTGTGCCTCATGGATGGCACCAATGTTTTTACTCACAATGCCATGCAAACCTCAAAATGTGATTATAGTCACACACTTTTCTTGCTTTCCTATGTCATAATATTCTGGTATCAGAAAAACCATAATTTTCCTACCATCCAGCATTCCCCCAGGTCTCCCGATAAAAATGGTACCTCACTCGCATGAGTGGGCTAAGTACCTGCGATAGGCAAGGGCCCAAAACATATTGAGGAGACCTCAAAATTACCTACCACAAAACAACCTGGTTTTTCAAAGGAGACACCTGGGTTTTTGGCCCCGGGCTCGGGGGTCATCTTAGGAAACTACCAAACCCACACATTTCTGAAAACTAGACACCCGGGGGATTCCAGTGAGGTATGGCTTGCGTGGATCCCCCAATGTTTTACTACCCAGAATCCCCTGCAAACCTCAAAGCGTTCCCCTCAGTCTCACCTGTGTTGGTGTCCAATGCAGGATAGGCTAAAAAAAAAAAAAACGTATTTAAAAAAAAAAACTTGGAGCTTAGAATTTGCAGTGCTGTACCCTTAATCCCTATGTTTTTGGCTCTTCCCAGTCACATGTCCTTGCCCCACCCACACAAGTGAGGTATGATCTTACTCGGGAGACTGAGGAGAATGCTGTGGGGTAGGACATTAGTGCCAGCATGGTGATTCCACACAAAAATATGTGAAAAATGTGTGTTTTTTCCAACTTAATTTGAGGTTTGCTGGGGATTCCGCATAGGAAAACATTGAGGGATCCTCGCAAGCCGCACCTCGCTGGAGTCCCCGGCGTCTAGTTTTTGGATATGTGTGGGTTTGCTAGTTTCCCAAGATGGCTGCCGAGCCGGAGGCCAAAAACCTAGGTGGAAACCCCCCCCCCCCCCCCCCCCCCCCCCCTTGCAAAACCAGGTTGTTTTGTGATAGGTAAGTTTGATGTCTCCTCAAATCGTTTTGGGCCCTTGCCTGTCGCGGGGCGGGTACTTGACTAACCCACTCAAGTGAGGCACCATTTTTATCGGGAGACCTGAGGGAACGTTGGGTGGTAGGAAATTTGAGGATCCACACAGATTCGAGAACTTTCCATCACAGAAATGTGAGGGAAAGGTGTTTACTTTGACAAAGTTTGAGGTTTGCAAAGGATTCTGGGTAACAGAACCAGGTGAGAGCCAGACAAGTCACCCCATCTTGGATTCCCCTGGGTCTAGTTTTCAAAAAATGTATAGGTTTTCTAGGAACCCCCCAGGTGCCGGCAGAGCTAGGGTTCAAAATCCACAGCTAGGCACTTTGCAAAAAAAAGGGTCAGTTTTCACTGTAAAAATGTGGTGTCCACTTTGCGTTTTGGGCCATTTCCTGTTGAAAGCACTAGACCTACCCACACAAGTGAGGTACCATTTTTATCAGAAGACTTTAGGGAACGCTGTGTGGGTGGAATTTTGTGGATCCACGCAGATTACAGCACTTTTCATCACAGAAATGAGTAAATTATTTTTTTCTTTTACAAAGTTTGAGGTTTACAAGGGATTCTGGGTAACAGACCCTGGTAAGAGCCAGACAATTCACCCCATCCTGGATTCCACTGGGTGTCTAGCTTTCAAAAATGTGTAGGTTTTCTAGGTTTCCCTAGGTGCCAACAGAGCTAGGGTTCAAAATCTACAGCTAGGCACTTTGGAAAAAAAGGGTCAGTTTTCACTATAAAAATGTGGTGTGTCCACGTTGCGTTTTGAGCCGTTTCCTGTCGCGGTACTAAGGCTACCCACACCAGCGAGGTACCATTTTTATTGGGAGACTTAGGGTAACAGAATTGTAGAGCAACTGTCATTACCTTTTGACTTGCAATGCATTTCTGCCTTCCAAATGAAAGATAATGTGTAAAAAAGAAGTCCCTTTGAAAAATTTCCTATAATTCACATGGTAGTATGGGTACTATCAATATCGGAAATGTGCAAATAGCTACTGTTTCTAAACTCTATATTTTGTTCCAATATCAGAAATACATAGGTGCCTCATCCTGATTGTTCACTGTACATAATTTCCCAAATGAACTGCTATATACCCGGTACACGATAAAAAACCATTGCAAGACGCTGCTCAGTTATTGGCTCTGGGTTCGTGGTGAACCTACAAGTCCTATATATATCCCTACAACCAGAAAGGTCCAGTGGATGTACCGGTATATTGCTTTCAAACATCTGTCATGATTAGAAGTTACAGGTGAAAAGGTTGGCACAAATGGCCGTTTTTTTCCAACTTATTTACAATTTTTCCTATTTTCAACTGTTAGTTTCTATAAAGAAACCTTGAAGGCTCTACACAAATGACCCCTTAATAAATTCAGAATTTTGTTTATTTTACCAAAATGCATAGCTTTCCAGGATACATTATTGCTTTCATACCATTTCTACCATTAACTGGAAGGTGGGTGAAAGCACAAAAATTGAAAAAAAAAACAGGCGTCACAGTAAAACTCCAGGACTGTAAAAAATGTTTTTCTGACAAAAGGCCTAGCAGCGAAGAGGTTAACAAAAAATGTTTTTATCTAGCTCACATGGTTTAAAAGTTACTAAAAACTGCTGCGAAACGCTTTGCAGCGCAGTGAAAGGCCCTTTGCAAATGTTGACTAATTACACTTTTGTTGCCTATTGCTATATTTGGGTATTAAAATAGTACTAATGAGATGCAACCAATTCCCAGACAATGTTAACAAGTTTAAAAAGGACAAAATAAGTAATACAATCGCAAAATGTGCTGTATTATGCTACACAAATAAGTCATCCCTGCCGGACAGTTTGGCCATCGTTTTAGGCATAATTCCAGTTGCCCTTCTCAAGGATCAAACTTTAATTATGAGACCAAACACTAAGAATATTGCTGGTATTATTGATTTATAGGATAAACAGATGCATGCTTCCTGTTCTAAATAGGTAGATGTGCATGATTTGGGTGTCAACACACTAAAATGAGGGATTTGAAAATGAAAACATTAGACGATCTACTGGGACAGATAGCTTCAGTAGGAAAAAGTAAAACTCCTGTTTCACTTAGTAAATTGTTTACAAATTGCTTAGACTGGCATGATACGGAGTGCTTAAAATGAAAAAGGGCACGGTCATTAGCCCTGAAAAAATGATAGCTGTCCAACCACAGCAAGAAGCATTTTCACAAATCTTTAAAGCAGTGCATAAGCTAGTGAAATATAAAACGAAAAATCAGTCATGGAAGCTTTGCAAGCTTTACATGACGCAATAACTTTAAAAAATGTTAGAACATTTTGGGAAATCAGAAGTAGGAGAACTAGTGGCTCAGCCGTACAGAATCAGGGTTTATCTAAAGACAATATTTTATTTAACACACTGATGCAATTCAAACAAAAATGTGGAAAAGATGATTCAAAAGGTAAACATGAGCGAAAACAGGAGTGAAAATTGGGAACTAGTACAACAAAACATAGTTCACTCAAGAACCATGGCCAAAACATAAAACTCCTGCACTTTTAGTTTCTCCATTAGATGCTTGCTTACATAACTTAAATTTGGGGCTAGTTGATGAATTTACCGAAAAGGCAGTTGTAAAAGGGATTGGAGTTTAAAAAAAACACGCAAAGCAGCGGGACCAGATAAAATCCCAACATATGTCTTCCAGAAACGGGTGCTGCATCTGGGTCATAGAACACTGATTAATGAGCTACGAGCAAATTTGGAAATCGAAGAAAAATAATAAAATTGAGGATTGCAATGCACTAGCACCTCTAAAATATTGGATTCGAATTTGGTCCAGAGAGGAGCTTGCCTAGTATAAACACAGATTACTAAATATTATGAAGAACCGAAACTATCGGTTTATACATCCTGGTTCGCACACATTTAAAATGTTCTTCGGAATATCAGATTGGAAGATCTTTGACTTTATCCTGAAAACATTACCAAGGCTAGTTTTGGTACTAAAACCTACTCGCCCTAAATCAACTCAAAGCAAGCAGTGCAGATTTCCCTGTTAAAATGTTTCATGGAGTTCAAACAAGACCGAGACTTTGAACGATCTTGGATGAAATTTTCACAATTGAAAATTAACCCTTTACGACTGGGTTCTCTGCTGCTGCTTCAACAGTTAAAAGATGGTCATCAAAGCCTGTTGAGGGAGCAATTTTGTACAGATGCTCTATGGGAGGTCCATAAACAACTAACCATTTTAGGTTGCAGTGCCAGCAAACATTAAGTATTCGGAAACTTTATCTACACCCTCTTTTTCTCATACATAATATTAGGTCGTGAAATGAAGCCATAGCGTTTTGCATAAAAACTTTTCTGGCTGTATCAGCCTAAATCTGCGCTGCGTGGAAGAAAAGAGCCTGGATTCAGAAAATATTGCCCATATTTTTAAAATTAGAATCTGATGGCATAGATGTACAAGAAACGTTCAATTATCTTTAAAGATCTTATCTGACTAAAACCAGAGACTACTTAAGCTTCCATAATGATTTTAGCATACAACTGCTTTGAACCTAAAACTTTCTTCCAGACCCATGCTGCAATAAGTTATGTAGTTTTAATTAAATATTCTAATGGAGAAAATGTTGTTTTTGTTTTTTCTTCTCTTTTCCGTTCTTCATGTTAACTTTGCACAGCAATGTGTTGGCTGTTTGAAGGTGTTATCTATGAGAGCAGTTTTAAGGCATTGTCACTTCCTTGCTCACAAATACCATATTATCTTCAGTATTCTTTGTGGTCTTTTATTGTATTAATTGCGACATGGAACGTTCTGGGTTTAATCAAATCTATTATTAGCTTGTTCGTGTTTTCTCCTAATTACATAGTTCTATTAACATTTGTAACTCACCAAATTATAGATTTTAAATGATTATTCGTATTTTATATTCTTTGCAATCGTAAATCTAACTATATATTTTAAATGGAGAGGTTGTTTGGGTGCAAGTTTTGGAGAAATGGCTGGTGATGTGAAGTAAATCGTGTAACCTTGTTGGATAATCTTGAAAACTCATTTGGTGTTGGTGATGGCTTGTCATTCTTTCCAAAAAATCCTTCAAACCGGAAGGGTGCACAGAAAAGTAAGGAATGAGTCATTATCTGCCTTTAAACCCACAAAAAGGGGATGGAAGATAGGCCTACAACAAGGTTAAACACTGGCAATCGCTTAGCGTAGTACTCCAACCCATTGGTCATTTGCCCACCATGCCTCCGCAGTTTGGACCAAGCCATATTCAAATCAGTCTTGACCCTGCTCAAATAGGAACAGACCAAGCCCAACAGTTGTGCACGTCCAAGACCAACACTAGAAGGCAAGAGTGTGCAGAACCTGTGCATCTACACCTACACATGCCACAAACATACTGTTTCTTGTACAACTGTGCGGAGAATGGCGTGGGTGTTCAACAATTTATATTATTAAGCAATTTTTTAAGCAGCAAAAAATCAGACAAAATCTACCTTCTTTTAACTTCCTGTCCTATGCCCCACTAATGTGATCCAAACACAGTATCTCCCTTAGCACAAATTCACCAAAACTAGAAAGACTGGTGCCAACCAATTGCAACTTTAGCAATCTATGTCAATGAAAACAAACCAAGCATCATTAAAAATATCTGCTAGATTTCTGTTCTGCCATAATGGAAGTGCAATAGGCGAGACTTCCTATTCCATTTAGGCGCTGTATTGCCCCTCCATATTTTAAAAGCTGTAAGTATGGTCTTAAACCAGACTCTTTTGTAATACCCATAGCTTAGCTGATGCCAAAGACATCCCCACTCACCACAACCAATGACTTGTTCCCATGGAGTGGGAGATTGAGATTGTACCATGCTATTGTTGCTGCTCAAAATCAATCAATCAATCAATCAATCAGTGACACTTATAAAGCGCGCTACATACCCGTAGGGTCTCAAGGCGCTGGGGGGGGGGGGGAGCCGCTACTGCTCGAACAGCCAGGTCTTCAGCTTCTTCCTGAAGGAGAGGTGGTCTTGGGTCAGGCGCAGGTCGGTCGGGAGGGAGTTCCAGGTCTTGGCGGCCAGGTAGGAGAAGGACCTTCCTCCTGTAGTCGCTCTTCGGATGCGGGGGACGGCGGCGAGGGCGTGGTTGGCTGATCGGAGGTGGCGTTTGGGAGCGTAGAAGTTGACTCGGCTGTTGAGGTAGCTCGGGCCTTGGTCGTGTAGGGCTTTGTGTGCGTGGGTGAGGAGGCGGAAGGTGATTCTTTTGTTGACGGGGAGCCAGTGAAGGTCTCTCAGATGTCCGGAGATGTGGCTGGTTCGTGGGATGTCGAGGATGAGTCTGGCTGAGGCGTTCTGGATCCGCTGGAGTCTCTTCTGGAGCTTGGCGGTGGTACCGGCGTAGAGGGCGTTGCCGTAGTCCAGTCGGCTGGTGACGAGGGCCTGGGTGACGGTCTTCCTGGTCTCGGTGGGGATCCACCAGAAGATCTTCCGTAGCATGCGTAGGATGTTGAAGCATGCCGAGGAGACGTTGTTGACTTGCCTGGTCATGGAGAGGGAGGAGTCCAGGATGAAGCCCAGGTTGCGTGCATGGTCTGTCGGTTTGGGTGCGGTGCCCAGGGCGGGAGGCCACCAGGAGTCGTCCCAGGCGGAGGGAGAGGAGCCCAGGATGAGGACCTCCGTCTTGTCCGAGTTCAGTTTCAGGCGGCTGGTCGTCATCCACTCGGCTACCTCTTTCATCCCTTCGTGCAGGTTGGCTCTGGCGGCGGCGGGGTCGTTGGTCAGGGAGAGGATCAGCTGGGTGTCGTCGGCGTAGGAGATTATGCTGAGGTTGTGTTTGCGTACGATGGCCGCGAGGGGGCTCATGTAGACGTTGAAGAGTGTGGGGCTCAGAGATGATCCTTGGAGGACGCCGCAGATGACTTCGGTGGCCTCTGACTTGTACGGTGGTAGGCGGACTCTCTGTGTTCTCCCGTCGAGGAAGGAGATGATCCATTCCAGCGCCTTGTCCTGGATTCCGACGTTGCTGAGGCGCCGTACTAGGGTGCGGTGGCAGACCGTGTCGAATGCCGCGGAGAGGTCCAGGAGGATGAGGGCCGCTGTTTCTCCGTTGTCCATCAGGGCTCGGATGTCATCGGTGGCGGCGATGAGGGCGGTCTCGGTGCTGTGGTTGGCTCGGAAGCCGGACTGTGAGGGGTCGAGGGATCCGTTCGTCTCGAGGAAAGCGGCCATCTGCTTGTTGACGGTCTTCTCGATGACTTTGGCTGGAAACGGGAGGAGCGAGATGGGGCGGTAATTCTTGAGGTCGGTGGGGTCCGCTGTTGGTTTCTTGAGTAGAGCGCTGAGTTCGGCGTGTTTCCAGCTCTCGGGGAAGATGGTGGTGTCGAAGGATGTGTTGATGATGTCTCGCAGGTGGGGTGCGATGACAGCGTCGGCCTTGTTGAAGACGTGGTGAGGGCAGGGGTCGGTCGGTGATCCGGAGTGGATGGAGTTCATCGTGCGGATGGTGTCTTCGGTGCTGATCGGGGTCCAGGCGTGGAGGGTGGTGGTGGGGGGTGGTTGTTCGGTCATGGTGTGCGTTGGTTGGTTGTTGAAGCTGTTGTGCATGTCCGCGATCTTGTTGTGGAAGTATGAAGCCAGGGAGTTGCAGAGGTCTTGCGATGGGGTGATGTCGTTGTTTCCTGCGCTGGGGTTGGAAAGCTCTTTGACGATGTTGAAGAGTTCCTTGCAGTTGTGTGCGTTGTTGTCCAACCGGTCCTTGAATGCTGTTTTCTTGGCGGCGCGGATCAGCTGGTGGTGTTTCCGGGTGGCAAGTTTGAAGGAGGTCCTGTTGTCCGGTGTCGGTTCACTTCTCCAGACTTTCTCGAGGGCTCGGCAGTTCTTCTTGGAGCTCTTGAGTTCGTCGGTGAACCATGGGGCTTTCTTGCTGCCGGGTCTGCTGGGCGGGGTCCTCAGTGGGGCGAGTTCGTCCGCGCAGTTGCTGATCCACTTCGTGAGGTTGTCGGCGGCCTGGCTGGGGTTCGCTGAGCTGGCAGGAGGGTGCTGGCTCAGGGAGGTGGCGAGCTGGTCTGCTGTGATCTTGTTCCAGCTTCTGCGGGCGGCCTGTTGCTGGTGGTGGTGGGTCGTTGTTTTCTTGAAGGTGAAGTGGACGCAGCTGTGGTCCGTCCATTGAAGCTCTGTGGCGTGGCTGAAGTCGATGTCCTTGCTGGATGAGAAGACAGCGTCGAGTGTGTGTCCGGCGAGGTGGGTGGGGGTGGACACCAGTTGCTTGAGTCCCAGGTTGGCGAGGTTGTCGAGCAGGGTGCTGGTGTTGCGGTCGTTGTTGTTCTCCAGATGGAAGTTGAGGTCTCCCAGGAGGATGTAGTCAGCGGAGGGGAGGGCATGTGGGCTGACGAAGTCGGCGATGTCCTCGCTGAATTGTGTGCGTGGTCCAGGGGGTCGGTAGATCAGGGTGCCTCTGAGGGTGGTGTTCGGGTTGGTGTGGATCTGGAAATGCAGGTGTTCGGCGGTGGTCAGGGAGTTGTCGGTGCTGGTCGTGAGACGGATGGTGCTCCTGTGGATGATGGCGATGCCTCCTCCCATCTGGTTGGCGTTTCGGTCCCTCCGGACGATCTTGTAGCCCTCTGGGATGGCGATGGCGATGTCGGGAGCTGAAGAGGCGTTCATCCAGGTCTCCGTGAGGAAGGCAACGTCTGGAGCTGTGGTGTCGAGGAGGTTCCAGAGTTCGATGGCATGTCTGTGGACGGAGCGGGTGTTGAGTAGGATGCACTTGAGGTGGGTGCTGCTGGTGTTCGGCTTGGTGGGTGCTGGTGCGAGGCAGGTCCGGATGCAAGTGAACTTGCAGGCGTGGCAGCTGAAGGGTCCGTGGGTACGTCGTGGAGAGGCTTGATGGCATTCTGGGAGTCGGCCGGTGTTGAGAGCGGTGAGGGTGGCGGCGGAGTACGTCAGGCGGGTCGGTCGGGGTCTTCGAGGTCCAGGGGTCCTGGCACTGGGCGCGGTCCAGTCGCGGACGGGCATAGACGGGCTTACCTTTGGCGCACAATCGGCGCGCCCGCTGCGCGTGACCGCTGCGCGTTCGCACGGTCGCCATTTAAGGCGAAGTGCACGGGTGGGCGGAGCAGCTGGGAGGCGGGAGCGGGGAGGGTACAGAATAGAAAAAGGGGCGGGGAAAAGCGGCGGTGGCGGGAAGGGAGGGCGGCGAGGTAGGCGGACAACAAGGAAGGAAACCACAACACGGGGGAAATAAAATGTATACAGAACGGGCACAAATTCACGACAAAACAAGGAAAACAAGGAGAAAACCAAAGTTATATCAAACAGGCACAAATGTTGGACAAAACAAGGGCAAAAACAACCGCAGCGGCGCCCGCCGGCAATCGGCAAAACGAGGCAGCAGCGAGGCAGAGGGCAGGCAAGGGGCACACGCAGCAGCTGGTGGCCGTGCGGCGCGGGGGTGTCCCACAAGTGGGTCACACTCACCTGCGTCGCACGGTCGCCATTTAAGGCCAGGTGCGCGGGTGGGCGGAGCAGCTGGGAGGCGGGAGCGGGGAGGGTACAGAATAGAAAAAGGGGCGGGGAAAAGCGGCGGGGGCGGGGAAAAGCGGCGGTGGCGGGAAGGGAGGGCGGAGGGCGGCGAGGTAGGCGGACAACAAGGAAGGAAACCACAACACGGGGGAAATAAAATTTATACAGAACGGGCACAAATTCACGACAAAACAAGGAAAACAAGGAGAAAACCAAAGTTATATCAAACAGGCACAAATGTTGGACAAAACAAGGGCAAAAACAACCGCAGCGGCGCCCGCCGGCAATCGGCAAAACGAGGCAGCAGCGAGGCAGAGGGCAGGCAAGGGGCACACGCAGCAGCTGGTGGCCGTGCGGCGCGGGGGTGTCCCACAAGTGCATAAGTGAGGTTGCCCACCAATTTCGCTTCAGGTTAACTAGGGCCAGGCCTCCGCGCTCCCTGGGCAACAATAAAAATGTATGCGCTCTTCTTGGCTGGGAATAAGTCAAAATAAATTATGCAAAAATATTTTCACATTTTTTAAGCCAAAAGTTTGTAAAAACAAGTGGTATTGCTCTAAAAATATGTAACAATTTTGGAAAATTATTCATTTTGATTATATTGGTTCTGCAAATGAGGGTTAAATGTATGTGGTCCAACTGTAACACTTTCTTTGTTTCCTCCACGCAGTTCCCCAGATTTTTATTGACCACCTGATCCGAATTGATTTTAACCTCCAAATATTTGGCTTTTTTAACCACCCGCTCATCATTAAAAGTAATAAATTAATTACCTACTATTTGGGTTTTCTCCCGGTTCAGGGCATAGCCTTAATGTAAGTCATATTTTCGTGCCTCCTCTTCTATTGCCCCCATAGCCTGTTCTGGGTGAGGAGTTACAATGGCTATGTCAAACTTAACACTCATGATTATTTTTCACTATTGGAGAAATGTTGTGGGCTATTGTTTAAGAAAGGGGTCTATATACAAGGTAAATAGCAGAAGTGACCGGGGGCATGCACCCCTGCTGCATCCCCCTCGTGATTTTCAGTGATTGGGTCATTTTGCTATTTATAAGTACCCTAACTTCTGTGTCTTTATACAGAGCTTGAACTGCTCTTATAAACCTGTCCCCAATCCCTTTCTTTTACATGGTCATCCAGAAAAAGGCCAGGAGACCCCATCAAAGGTCTTTTAGGCATCTAAAATTATGGCCACCATAGGGTCTCCTGATTTACATTGAATAGGGTGATGACTCTTCGGACGTGCTAAATAATTTCCTTACCGGATATAAAACCATGCTGCCCCTCAAATATCATTTTACCGATAACCTGCGATAGTTGTGTAGCCATTACTTTAGAGTAAATCTTGACATCCCCATTAATTAACTCCTGCACAGGATTTTAAATATCCAGATATTTTTAATGATACACTTTTTAAGACCTGGTTTGAACTGGGTATCAAACAGGTTGATTTTTTTTCTCAGGAGGGTATTAGATCATATATGGAACGAACAGCTAAATTTGGCCTTACACATAGGTATTTCTTACATATCTGCAGATAAGGGAATTTTTACAAAAAAATGAGGGCAAGATGGACGAGCTCGTGAGAAGTGAATTGGTGGACAGAATTATTCTGCCCATCCCCCCTAGAATTGGGGCTTTCTATAAGCTTCTGAACAAGAGCTCCAAATATGACATGGAAAAATGTTCCAATACATGGCAAGATGTTAATGTTAATGTTATATGTGCTTGTATAGCGCGCGGCTGCCCCAGCGAAGGGGCGTCCCGGCGCTTACTGTATGAAATGTAGACAAGAGGATCGGGTCAGGGAGGAAAGGGTGTGTTTTGATTGCTTTCCTGAAGGTCAACAGATCTTGTATCCCTCGAATCTGGTCGGGGAGGCCATTTCAGAGTTTGGCGGCTAAATATTTGAAGGAACGGCCACCCATCCTGGCTAGTTTGATGCGAGGTACCGTTGCTAGGTTTTGTCCTTCTGAGCGTAGAGCGCGTCGAGGGACGTAGGTTGACAGGAGCGGGCAGAGCATGGGGGGGAAGCCGTTTTTAGGATTTTGAATGCTAGGCATAGCGTTTTGAAGTGTATCCTTTTCTCCATAGGGAGCCAGTGGAGTTTGGTAAGGACGTTAGCCACAGACGTGTGGCGGGGGAGACCTACCAGAGCCCTGGCGGCGGCGTTCTGGACTCGCTGGAGTCTAGCTTTTCCTGCCACGTTCGCTCCTAGCAGGAGGGAGCTGGCGTAGTCCAGCCTTGAGAGGATGGCTGCTTGGACTATCATCCGACGGGTTTGGTGGTCAAAGAATCCTAGGATAGGTCTACGGTTCCGTAAAATGCCGAAGCAGGTGGCTGCCACTTTTTTTGTATGGTGAGTAAATCTTAGGGCAGAGTCTACCCAGACTCCTACGTTTTTGACACAGTCCTTGGGTTCAGGCGGTTGGCCGAGGTTTTCTGGCCACCAGTTGTTCCCCCAGGTGTCTGTCTTTTTTCCCCACCAACAACACCTCTGTTTTTCCAGCGTTAAGCTGGAGGTAGTTCGCCGTCATCCATTCTGTGATGTCAACGTGAGTTTGTTGGAATTTTTGGGCGCTGTGACCGCTGTCATCATTTAATGCCACCACCAGCTGTGTGTCGTCGGCGTAGGATACGAGAGACATTCCATGCCTCCTGGCTACCTCTGCCAGGGGTTGGACATACACATTGAACAGGGTGGGGCTAAGAGCTGACCCCTGGGGCACGCCCTGTTCAATGGGGCATTCCTTGGAGAGATAGGTTCTGGAGACTCGAAATGATCTGCCTGATAGAAAGTCTCTGAGCCAGTCAAGGGCGAGTCCGGATACCCGACCTCCTTAAGCCTGAACAGCAGAACCTCGTGTGACACTGTGTCGAAGGCAGCACTGAGATCAAGTAAAATCAGTGCTGCCGTTCCGCCAGAGTCTAGAATGGTACGGAGGTGTTCTGTCACACTTAGTAGGGCTGTCTCGGTGCTGTGTCCAGCCCGGAATCCATGTTGTGACCTGTCAAAGACGTTATTGGATGACAGGTATTTGGTCAGGATGGTGTTTACATGGGCTTCTGCTACCTTGGCTGGCCATGGGAGGAGGGATATCGGTCTGAAGTTTTTGGGTATGTTAGGGCCCAGCATGGGTTTTTTAATGATAGGTGATATCCAGGCTTGTTTCCATTTGGAGGGGATTATGGCTGTAGAGAAGGACTTGTTAATAATGTCTCTCAGGGGGCCTAGAACTGTTGTGTCAGCTTCTCTGAAGGTTTCGGGTTTGAGAGGGTCTGCCGGTGAGCCAGACTTGATTTTATTACAGATTTTTGTAAAATCTTCTTGGCTAAGAGCCGGGATGCTAGAATGGTTGGGTCTGTTGGGGTCATTCGATGGAATGAGGTCGGGAGTGGAGGGGAAGGTACTGTAGATTTTCCGGATTTTTTCTAAAAAGAATGAGGCCATATTATTGCATAGTGTGGGTGAGGTGTTTGGGTTAGCCACTGTTTTTTTGGCACCAAGTTCTTTGAGAATTTTAAAGATGGTTTTTGAGGCATTATGGCTGTTCTTAATCTTGGTGGCGTAGTAGGCTGCCCTGATCTTGCAGATACTGCGGTGGTAGGTTTTTTGCGATTGTATGTACAAGATTTTGAGGGTAGGGTCGTAGTTTCTCCTCCAGCATCTTTCGGCTTTTTTGCACTCTTTTTTCAGTGCGGAGAGTTCCTTATTGTACCAGGGGCTGGATTCGTGGGCGCGTGCTTTGATCCATTTCGTTGGGGTCAGGGTGTCTAGGGCTCTGTTGATCCATTTGCAAAATTGGTCGTATCCATGGTCAGGGTCTCCGCTAGGTGGGGGGGCTAGTAATAAAGAGTGCATGGAAGTCCTCTATACAGAGCTTCCTCCAGGGTCTTTTCCGAACCTGCTGAGTGGGTTTAGCAAGCAGGATGTTGTTGCAGGGTATTGACATGATCACTAGACAGTGGCCAGTCCAGGTCATAGGGATGGGAGTTTCGACCTGCGCGTTAGTTATATTAGAGAAGATGGGGTCCAGGAGATGACCACCACTGTGGGTAGGGCCCTTTACGAGTTGGTCTAGTTGAAGGGCCGCCAGGTCAGCTAGTAGAGTGTTGATCTTCGAATCTCCCGTACAGTCCAAGTGGATGTTCAAATCCCCTATAATAGTGAAGTTGGCAGTTTCAGTGATCTGTGAGCATAGGTTCTCAAGGAGTGAGTTAGTGAATTTAACGTCAGCTCCCGGGGACCTATATATCAGGAGTCCTACTATGCTGAGCTGGGGATTAATTTTGATGTTGTAGCGTGCACATTCGCTATCTTTAATGTCGGCTTTAGTTCGCTGGCACATAAGGTGCGATTTGGTCATTATGGCAATCCCACCGCCTCTGGAGTTTGTTAAGGGTGTGGGTGGTGTATCCTGTAGGGGTGGCCAGGTTTATGACAGTGTCCATGTCATCTTGGAGCCGCGTTTCGGTTAAAAAAAGAATGTCAAGGGAGTGGTTAGAAATTAGATCGTGGATTTCGGCGTAGTGTTTTGGCATAGATCGAACGTTCAGCTGGCCAATTTTGATAGTTAAGGTCTTGGCTGCTGGAGGGGAAGTTTGCCGAGCTGGGGTTAGAAGTGAGAACCCGCATGAGCATGCATGGGGTGTATTAGTGTAGGCAGGGTTGAGGCCTGTGCATCCGTGTTCGGGGCGCTGTAGCTTTAGTAGCTTTAGTCTTGAATACACTATCTTACCGCTCTGGATTATGTCAGGGTGTCTGGCGCTTCCTTTGCGCTGACGGGCGCAGACGGGCTGGACTCTGGCGCGCCCGCTGTACACGTCCGCTGCGGAGCCATGCCTTTCCCTTTTATAGTGTCCACTGGGGTGCCCTCAGGCTATTCCCAAGCTAAGATGGCCGCCGCGTTTTAGGAGTGACAAGGTGCCTTGAGCTCTTAGTCAGCTGGGACAGTTTCGGTGAGTGCGGGGTGCGAGGGCTTATTAGGTCAAGCCGATCGTTAATCGCGCTGAGGGAAGCTTATGGGTCGCGGTATTTAGTTATCAAACACGCGCCACAGAGTACAGCAGAATTACTTAGAGGAACACAGAGGCTGGGAGTGAATGCGCGTGCTGCTGCGCTAGGGAGATTCTTTGGGAGCAGTGAATAGAGTTCAATCACGTTCTCCACAAATTAAAAGTATTTTTTAAAAGCAATTTTTACACACAAAGAAAACAATTAAAATCGCAACTACCTCTCGGCTGTACGCCTCAGGAGGGGTCCAACATACAAGAAAGATCAGTTATTTCATGGGCCACGTTCCAAAAGATATTTCTACATACAGAGACAATTTTAATACCAGCCAAAGTCCAATTTTATAAGACATGCTTTGGGCTTTATTACACTCCAAAAAAAATAGCAAAATGGAGTGACGGAAAGGGAGCCTACTGCCGCGCTGTTCTCTTCACAAGGCAGACATAATCCACATATTTGCAACCAGTGGCAAGCTAGCCCCCCTGATTACGGATATAAAGGGGTTTTTAAAGAGAAATTACAGCTGCAGGTCGAGCTGGATATGCCATCAAATTTGCTGGGAATAACCAGCCTAACGGAAAGAGAAGGAGGTGTGAATGTAATAATAGCAATGGCGTGTATAGGTTGTATATAGCACAATGGGAGCAGGAGATAAAATGAGTGGGATGAGAAAAGTGTTTTCTTTGCCTCACTCTCAAATAAAAAAATTATATATATATAAAAAAAAGAAAACAAACCAAGCTTAAGTGTTAGATAAACAGTACAAATAAAACTCCAATGATGGAAGCAACGTGTCATTCCTAAGAAAACATTGACAATTTGATGAGTTTTACAAGTTTATTTTAATGATGGTGTGAAACAACAAAATTGTTTGAACATATATTCAACAGCTTTGAATGTTTAAACAAAACAATTTACATCGAATTAGATCACCAGATGTGCATGCAGTCTGTGCTGTATTTCTAAATGGGCAACTCATTTTTATCTTGTTTGTTTCCCTAAACTCAAATAGTTGGTAGAAACAACATTGGAAAGCAGCTTGATCAAAGCAAAAAAAAAAATTTGAACAAGCAGACTTTGGAGTTTCAACGTTTTGCGGTCACATGAAAAGCACAGTGCACCATTGTCATCAGTTCAATGTTTAGATTAGGATTCTTCTTTATTGTGCAGGGCTCCGAATGAGATACTAACAGGACAACCATAATGTATTTACAAGACAACAAAATAAAGCAATATGAAAACAGATTTTAGGACTTCCGTAATCAATTAGACAAAGGTTGTTTCTTATGGGGCTATCCCAAATGCAGAGTGATGCTAATCTAAAATTGATTAAGGAAAAAGCTTGTAAAAGCAAACACACTATCTTTGCTGAAAGCGAACCCCCCAACCAAATGCCACAGAGGAAGCCAAGAAGAAAAACCAATGGAAGAATTCTGAATACGTTATGAAAGCTACTCAGTCTCAGGAGCTATTAAAAAACCAACAGTAAAACAGTATTATCTTTACAAGAAGCTTTTGCTCAAAAGGGAAGAACAGGGCATGCAAAGGGGAAGGGGAGAATAAAGAGCAAATTCATCCCCACAACAAATACAGTAATGATAACTGACATGATTTAACCATCTAATTTACAATACACCAAAAAGTGTGCATTAACTGGCGACTAATAACGTTACTGCTATGTGAAGCAAATGCTTTGTGATCTGACCACGGTTTCATTTTATGAACTCGATTTACCTATCCAATCTGCTCTAGTGGTCAGAGCCTGCAGGACTGATCTAACTTCTTTTGAGATATTAGAAGTTTTAATGTAAGTTTTATACAAGCCTCCCTCCTATTATGGTCTTAGCTGTATAACTTGCGCCTCCCAAGCACTTAAAATATCTCGATAGCTACCCTTTTGCTTACAACCAGTACTCCCTTTTTATTATCACAGTAAACTTGTGAAACTTGGTCCAACTAATCCTTCTATGCGACATGAAATGCTTCCCCACATCTTTTTCCAACCACTAAAGGAAGTACCCTATGCACACATAAGAAATGAATAATAAGTTATGTAACAATCAGTATACAGTGTAAAAAGAAACAAAGCAACAGAATATTTGGGGATCTCCTGTGGGAGAGTAGTCCGACGTTTGGGTGCACCTATTTTCTAATGAAACGTATGCTATACACCAGTGGAAGTCACGATATATTTTCACACATGAGATGTTGTAATTAATATTACTGCACAACTACATATGGGATGCTCCATTGTTACCTATTGGTTATTTCAGCCCTGAGGATTCGCATAAGCGATGAAACACGTGTCAGCTGGCTGTCTTACACAATAAAGGATTTCATCGGACTACTCTCCCACAGGAGATCCCCAAATATTCAGTTGCTTTGTTTCTTTTTACACTGTATACTGATTGTTACATAACTTATTATTAATTTCTTATGTGTGCATAGGGTACTTCCTTTATTCATTTAGTTGGTAGATTTATTTACTAACTGCAGAGTGGTTCCAAGGGTTTCCCACTCACACAGTTGCACCATCCTTACACAGCGCATTACTGATATTATGCGTCTACTGATGGCAGTGCACCCTTTGCTAATATGACATCTAAAACCTTTCAGGATTTGCCTCTTTTTCCAACCACGTTTTAAAGATATCAAATTTGCTACCCATCGGTCCTGTGGCTTGACAATGACCTCATCAAGTGTATCACCCTCAACACAACAATCAATGATAAGGCCAAACAATTAAGTCTCCCCTCGGTTAGAGCACATTTATTGGAATTAGTGCAATATACTCAATTGCAAAAGCGGAGCAAGCACTGCTTTTCAACCGAGTCTCCAAACAAAGTTATTACGAACAATGATATAGGGCACTAAAGTGTTGCATACACATGTAAAGCATCTAATAAACATCTTTTCTATATGGATTGGCTGACAGCACACAGATGAGTCACTACTAATGTTTATACTCCTGTTGCATCACAGGGCTAGGAGGATTATAAAACTCTGTACTATTGGATTGGTTTAACAAATGATATAGCTGCATTCAGGAATACGAAGCCAAAGACACAGTGGGATATGGTTAAGCAAGGATGGGGCATATTTTTTCTAGTGATGAATGACAATGTGGTGGTAGATAAAGCAGATTTATGAGAATTCAATCAATAACCTACAGATGAATTATAGAATAAGGAGTAAAGAACTAGCACAGAAAAACTAAGCTGGACCGCTCTGTCATGAAGTCTGAAAATAGAGGCAAAGTGTGGGGCTTGAGATCTGTATTTTTTTAAATAGCATTAAGCATGCTGAAGCAAACTATACTGAGTTTGAACACGTATTAATATACACTGAACAGATGATGCTCCACAGCGAAATATACAGCAGAAGGTTCAAATGTGTTAATGCCCAACAGCTATAGTTCAGTTATTTAAAAAACACTCATCGACCAGATCAATAGAACTTCTGGCTTTCACCGACATATCCAAATCACATCAGTGAGGTCAAAAGTTCAATGGCATTCTGTGACGTCTAAAACCACATTTCTACAGATACAGTGGCAAATATGGCTTTAAATATCCCCAATTTTGAACAAAGTTAACTGCTTAACTCCAACTCCCCAGTGTCACCATCAGTTCTTCCTAACCTGGGGCATCCAGGTTGAGGAACTCAAACAGCCACCCCAAATCAAATTTTGAGCAGTCTCAAATTTAGAGGGAAGCCAATTTTGCATGATTTTCATAAAACCTAAGAGGGTGGGCTCCGAGGTGCCAGGTACATCGTAAAGTAAAAATGGTGTTTTAATGTTACAGCGGTGGCAGGCAAATCCCCTTTTGCACATCATCTTTATATTTTATGCACTATGGTATTGTTTTAAAATGTGTGCAAGTATGAAGCCCAAATCAAATAAAAGCTCTGCTTTAATGGAGTTTCTCAATGCAGTAGTTGGGTACTTGCACTGCAAAAAAAGTAACAAATGTAAAACGTCTCTAAGCAAAAGGACAAATATGGTGCTAGCTATGTACTGAGAGACCAAGAGAAGCTGCAATCTTAGAAAAATAACGGGTCACTGAGTTGCAGACTACAGTTAGGAGTTCCTTGTAGGAAGCTATGGAAGGTTTATTGGGCAACAACACCGTATTCTGCTTAATATTGCATCTACTGGCATCGACCACACCAAATAAAAATAGGTCATGTAAGTGAAGAATATAGTGAATAGGGCAGTGTGTCTGGCTGTGACATAAAATGTCTCAACATGCACTACTTTATAACAGAATGGAACTCACTAAGGCCTTGCATAATTGCAGATCCATGTATGCGCATGCAGGTTAGAAGGATAACACTAGCTGGTTCTGTGCTGCCAAGAGAACAATGGCTTCTAGACATTAAAAACTTAACTTTTCTGCTCATTTTTCCCTTACATAGAAACTTTGCTCACCCGATGAGTAGCCACAGTAAATTAGGACAGTTCTAGGCAAAACCTACATTACTTGTAGGCCCTTGATTTGCATTATTTTTGTAATATCACAAGAAATAAAATTCTTTCAAGCGTAACTGGTCAGCAATATTTTTAAATTGCTGTCAAAATAGAGTTTTTACAACTCTAAAAGAAATATCTGTTGAAGGTTTGCCCACACAGAATCATTGCAAGTCTGGCATTAATTTACACGTATGCCAGGCATTTAAGTCATTTTTCTATATAAAAAGCCTGTGTTCTGGGCAAGACTTTTGAAACTGACATCTATGGCAGTTTCATTATATTCCGAATGCCTGACTTCATATTCCAGATGCGTACGTGATAATTACAGGATAGCGATACCAAATTTAGACACTATGATGCACGTAATTCAACCAGTCAACAAATTCAACAAAATAAACTGATTTAACATGTTAATGAAATACAATTTTGTAATGAACAATTCTTTTTCAACTTAACTCTGGCACAAAACAGGTCAGAAATGTTCCCAATGAACGTGGCAAGAAATATACAGCAATCAAAAGGAATCATTAGCCACAAAGGTGAATGCACTTTTGGCCAAGTTGAATAAAAACTGATCATGCTGAAAAGTTTCTGTGGCAGTCTCAGCATTCATTTGTCTTTCAGAAACAGACAAGCAAGCTTAGCGTCAGTAACTGGAAAAAATAATAAATGTCTCCAATTTGCATCTACTTTTTTCCATGAGTATTAGGGACATTTCTATTTTCCCCGAGTTGAAAAAATTAGTGGCAGTAGTCAAGTTATTAGGACGGGTCATCCGCTACTGTTACATGGCAGTCCCATAGGGGACAGACTAAGGGTTGATTATGACAGAATCAGAGCTCCACCACTGGAAACTTGGCAGTTTCCCCACCTTTAAATGAGGTAAGGGGAGAAAATGTAGTTCACGGCAATTCTTTCCAAACTCTACATTAAACATAAAGTCTAAATCAAATGGACAACAGAAGAAATTTTTTTCAAGTACAAAGTCCCAAGTGAAGTTATGTTTCACTAAAATATTGACGTTTCTGATTGGGGATTTGAAGCAGTTTCTTCACCTTGATTAAGTACATCAGGGTTGTGTTTAGCAGTTTTTCAATTTTACAACAGGATTAACAATACAAAATGACAGCACTGAAGAGAATGGTGCAGCGTCTTCTTCCAAGTTAACTCCCAAACCAATATCCCTGCAAAAGAGACGTTAGAGAAATTTGTACAAGGCTGAATCCATGCTCTACTCCCCTGTTTCTTTCCCACACATATAAACTCAACACAGGTTAATTCAAGGTGCTGTAACAGACGACATAAAAAGAAAAAGTTTGCCAACATTCCTGACTCAAAGTGGCTCACTTCTACCTTCAAATTTGACTGCAAAGTGGCACCTGGAAAGCAGACGTGAAAAGAGGTACGAGCGGGGTTGGGGAGAAGGGAGAGAATATTAACCTGCATTTTGGTTAATGGGAAAGAACTAAAGACTTTACATTGTAAAACAAAATTTAAAAAATAATGTCAAACTGTGAGAAGCAACATTTTATTTATGTACTGTGAAGTTGGTGGCACTGAGAAATGGAAGGCCGATTTGAACCTAGGAGTACAATCATCTGTATTCACTCTACCAATAGTTTTACTTTTCCCTACGTTTTTCTGCCAGCAGCATTTATCAAACTACAGGATTTAGAATGAGATTTTCAGTGAGGTATAAAAGATTATCAGAAGTTGAAATTGAAGAAATAAAGTAACAATTACCTGCTAAATATCAAGAAAGGACAATTGTTACTTACCTGTAAACAGGTGGTTCTCCAGTATTGGTGTCTTTCATAGATTCACATGCTTGAATATTTCCTGTCGTCGGAGTGGGAGTCCCACGGTAAATAAAATAGCAATAAATACTATATAGTTCCCCGTTTTGTTTTCAAAGGTATTTGAAAAGTCCGCAGCCCGCCACAGAACCCGGGACGAACATTAACAGTAGCAAGGTATTCCACCTCGCGCTGGGCAGCAGTCCCTGTTATTTTACCCCCGGTACCTGAGGCTGAAGCGTCACTGGGGAGCAGAGGAGGCCTTGTTCAGGACTTTCCAGCTGACACAACAAGGCGTGTTGGACACACTGTGGCTTCCCGCACCTTTCAGCTGGATGGTGTGAATATTTGCATCATAACCCCCCGCAGCAACTTTCCCGGTGTCCTGTACATGAAGGATTCTGGGACGTGTAGTTTCCCTTCACACGGACTGCTACACAGGTGTGCTGCGTGGATCACCAGGGGGTGGAGCTGACCTTCAACAACAAGGCCTACAAAAGGGCGGGTTCAAGTCTACGGTATGCTGCATTACTTGTGAAGGCTGGAGGCGCTGACGACGGCATATCAACAGCCAGAAATGCATCCGCCACAAACCTTGAATAAAAGCCTTCAACTGCTTCCCTGGGGTCCTGCTTCTTTCTTTCGGCTAGAAGATCACCGCACATATTCACGCGTCAGCCAGAGACGCCTTCCAGGACCCCCGCTTCATTTTGGACTTGGACTTTACTGGCAGAACTGTTCCAGTTCCCCGTTTTGTTTTCAAAGGTATTTGAAAAGTCCGCAGCCCGCCACAGAACCCGGGACGAACATTAACAGTAGCAAGGTATTCCACCTCGCGCTGGGCAGCAGTCCCTGTTATTTTACCCCCGGTACCTGAGGCTGAAGCGTCACTGGGGAGCAGAGGAGGCCTTGTTCAGGACTTTCCAGCTGACACAACAAGGCGTGTTGGACACACTGTGGCTTCCCGCACCTTTCAGCTGGATGGTGTGAATATTTGCATCATAACCCCCCGCAGCAACTTTCCCGGTGTCCTGTACATGAAGGATTCTGGGACGTGTAGTTTCCCTTCACACGGACTGCTACACAGGTGTGCTGCGTGGATCACCAGGGGGTGGAGCTGACCTTCAACAACAAGGCCTACAAAAGGGCGGGTTCAAGTCTACGGTATGCTGCATTACTTGTGAAGGCTGGAGGCGCTGACGACGGCATATCAACAGCCAGAAATGCATCCGCCACAAACCTTGAATAAAAGCCTTCAACTGCTTCCCTGGGGTCCTGCTTCTTCCTTTCGGCTAGAAGATCACCATATATATATATATATATATATATATATATATATATATATATATATATATATATATATATATATATATATATATATATATATATGAAGAAATCCCCGCCTGTCAATGGATGACAGGCAGCAGCAGGGTGCAGACCTCGCAGCGCCACAGCAGACAGGCAAATGAAGCTCTCCAATAATCCAACTCGAGTGAGTAGCAGGTTCAAAACATTTATTTAAGGGGTAACGCGTTTCACTCCACTAGGGAGCTTGATCACACACATATATATATATATATATATATATATATATATATATATATATATATATATATATATATATATATATATATACCTACTGGCGGTAGCCAGTAGGTATATATAGTTAGGACCTGTTTCCATAGGAAATCCCCAACATTCTATTGGGAATAACTTTGGCCCTGGTTGATGAATCTTCGCAAATTTCTTAAAGAAGATGGCTCGCTCCGCTCCGCTCCTTCCCTGAAAATTTGGGGGGGATTCGTCAAGTGGGGGCTGAGAAAAAAGGGGGGTCCCAAAACGTGTTTCCCCATGTTAATTTCCATAGGACCTTTAGACTCGGCTACAGCCCGAACGGCTGAACGGAATTATTTGAAATTTGGTAAAATGGAAGAGACTGGTTCGCAGATTACGCTTTTCTTTAAATGGTGTAAATCCGTCCAGTATTTGCTGAGAAAATTGCATTTAAATTCAATTATATATCTATAAGCGCGCACGCGTGCGCGCACTGTCCCCGCCTGCCTGCCTGAAATTGGGCCGCCGCGCTGCCCGCGGCGACCCGGAAGTGCTGCGCAGCCGGCTGGAAATGTCCGCCCCCGCCGCAAGGGGGAAGAAGGATGATGGCGGCTGACTCTGCAGGGCTCCCGTGATGGGAGGGAGCCCTCCCATTCGCAAGAGAAGCGGCTAAGTGCCCACCTCGTTTTTGTCTCCGCCTGCCTGCCTAAAATCGGGCCGCCGCGCTGCCCGCGGCGACCCGGATGTGCTGGGGCCAGCCGGCCAATCCCAGCGCGGCCGGCCAGGAATGCCCGCCCCCCGCCGCGAGGGGAGAAGGAAGAAAGACGGCGGCTGATCTTCTAATAGAATCTTAACCAGCGCAGCAGCCGCTGGAACCAACGGGTGCAAATTGTCTCCGCGCAGAGAGGGTATGCGGCGGGCACGGTGGCTTTTCCGCTTTCAGAGGTGATGCGGGATGAACTGCGGGACCGGACCCCTGACCACGGCAGCGGAGGATGATCTCCTAGGGCGGACATGGCCCCGGTCAGCTCTCTGCTCGTCTTCCACCTCGTGCTGCTCGTCTCTTTGAAAAGTAAGCTGCACTTCCCCACCTGTTGCAATTGTGGATTGTTGTCTGCAATGCATATCGAGCGAAAGGCTGTTAGAGCTGCCAGATTAAGAGCCAATTTACCTTATCGATTTGAGATTATTGAAGAGTTTGTCTCGCATTTGTACATTGTCATATTCATCTGTATCTTTATTTATACAATATGGTAATTTCTTTGTGTAATGCACATATGTGATCAAAAACTTTACAGCGTGTTCTTTCGATTGCACGTTTCACACGAATGCCTGTTTTTACCATTCTTTTCTATATTGAGAAGTTCCTGCTGCAATAAAAATGTTCTTTGTAAAGTACTCAGCTGCTCCTTGAAGCCAGATCTGGGCCAGATCAAATACTTGCAGCGCGTCCGAAATGTGATGAGTCAGCATAGCATTTCTGTTGCTTAAAACAGAGGCTTTGGTTTCGTGGCTTGATCGTTTTATTAATTATTAATTGTTGTTGCTTTCTAAAGTCCGTTTCTTGGTTATTTAGAACATCGTTTTGCCGCTAATAAAGTTTCTAATGCGATTGTGGTGGGGCCAATGTAGTCTGCTTGAAGAGGACTGTAGACTCTCTAATTATTATCGTATTTTGTAGATCTGCAGGCGTGGTGCAAGTGGAAATTTGTAAGTTACTATTTTACGTTGTTTTTTCACGTTCCCTGTTCAATTACCTCCAGAAATGAAGAGGGTTTCATTTGCTGTTTTCTGCGCACACGCTGCTCAGGTTTAGTATTTTGCTCATGCAAACTTACTTGTCACATCTAGAAACAAGCATGCGCATCATAGATGTAATATCATTGTTTTATATGGCGCTGTCCAAAACCTTGTTGGCCTCACTGCGCTTTGCAGCCTGCCATTATAAACAAAAGACACGACCGCTATAGTAAATAGTAAAACGTCAGAGCCCACTAAAGGCGTCTTGGACGCAGGCCGTGAAGTTGCGCAGTTATTGTGGTGGTGTATAAAAGAAGGGCAAGTGCTGCTGTGCTGGGCGCTTTTGTCTGCTGGAGTGAAGTGTACGCCACCAGAAAGCGGTAAGTGGGCGCAGCTGGGGATTTGTCTATGGCCCCTGCCATGGGGCGCATGGCGGCAGGCAGTCTGTCTGTCTGGAGCGGCCCTCCCTGAGATTTTGGTGATTTGTGGCTGGTGCTGAATCTGAATATGAATGCGCCGGAGCCTGGAACAGCTGCCACTCAACCGGAGCTCTTGGCGCGAGCGCACAATGCCGTCTAATCTAGGTCACCTTCTGTCGCTGTGCCGGCTAGATTGCAGTGTGTCGTCTGCTGATACAAATCTGACATTCACAATCCGAGGCCAGCAGAGAGCAGATACGGGAAACTTCCCCTGGGCGGCGACCTGTTATCCTGGGCGGCGACCTGTTATCAGGGGTGTAACTTAGTCCGTTGTAGTACAAGGGGGCCGACCCCTCTGGGGGCCCTGCAGAACCCAAAACTCTTTGTCTACCTTTGTAGTGGTCAGTTTAAGGGACTTCTTTTTACCTCCACCGCCATATTTTGTAACGGGTCTCCATCATTTATTATCTGCCGCTGCTTGATTATGCAAATAAGCTGCAGTAACACGACAAACCACACGCAATGACATACTTATAAAATATATGCCTCTTGGTGGCCGGTGGTTTCAGTGTTGCCAAGAATCTATCTATCTATCTATCTATCTATCTATCTATCTATCTATCTATCTATCTATCTAATCTATCGAAGGAGTAACAAGGAGGACAGTGAACGAATTAAGAGTTTGTTTTTTTCGTGTGGTTGTTAGCTGGCAATTTATTTAATTTGTTTTCAAGGCAACAGTCATTTGTTTACAATCCTATGTCGTCCGTGAAGCGCCCAGTCATCAAGTGTGTGGTGTCTTGGCGCTAGGAGAGTTGTGTGAGCTTGTGCCCCGCACAACACTTGGCTAGGTAAGCTAACTTAATTGAACTATGGAGAATATGAGGAAGTTGCAGGTCTTGGTTTGCACATCAATATACCCAAGGAGGTTAATGCCTGCGCTAAACACAAAACAGTAAAATAAATTGATCGGCTTACATAGATCACAGTCGTGAAATTCTGCACTGGCAGCAAACTGCTTATTGCACTTATTAAGGAGTGAAATCGCAGACGAGCAATTGTGCCGGGACCAGTATAGTCTGTGAGATTTAGAAGAATGCAAATCATCCCTCAAGTACAGTAGCCCTCTTTTTATATATATATATATATTAGCTTTTAAAAAACCAATGAAATTCACTGAAAAAACCATAGGTTATACACTATATATAGTTAGGAAATAGCCTTTAAAAAACCAATGAAATTCACAAAAAAAACCATAGGTTTTAGGCCTTATATAGTTAGGAATTAACATATAAAAACCATTGAAATTCCTCCTATATAGTTAGCTGGACATTTTATTGATCTAAAACCAATGAAATTCGACATATAGTTAGGTGCACTAACTATATATTTTGCGCATCCGCAATCCAATGCTGATGATGTCACATATTACATCATTCATGACATGGTCAGTGACATCACTGATGACATCACTGATGACAGCTCATTTAACATCAATAATGACACCACTGATGATATACTTCATGTGATAATACAATGCACCTCCTTACACTCTAATACACCTAGTGTAAAATACAGAGTATCATTTTTGAAACTATTGACACACCAATACCATTTACTACATACCCACTAACTGATTCCTACGTCTACATGCACATTCATTCATTCATTCACCCATAAGGTCATTCGTACATACTGTCACTCATCATTGCAACACTATCATATGCACTCATACACCTATGCAGACACTCACACACTGCCACTCATCCATAGAGATACTCACACACCTACTCAGTCCTGTAAAGAATCAATCACACTTTGATTTCTTCATCTATACAGTTAAACACAGAACAGCTTACATTTTCACAGATATACTAATACATACTTACTCACTTATACAATCAAATCCTTCATCCATACTCTTATACATCCACTCATTCTTCAATATGTAAAACATATTTAAACTTTACAAAAACACACAGACACTGGATGATGTCATCAGTGATGTCATCAGTGATGTCACTGACCATGTCATGAATGATGTAATATGTGACATCATCAGCATTGGATTGCGGATGGGCCAAAATGTCTTTACATTCTCCTGAAAGATTTAAACCCTGGAACTCTCTGAACTCAGGAGCCATGCTGTCAATTGTAGTGACTTCAGGTTTGGATGCAGAACCTGTCCTTGAGCCATTGTTAACAGTGATGGAACAGGATGCAGGAGAATCGGTTGATCTTGGGAGAGGAGAAGAAGTTCTGTGTACCAAAACTGCCTGGGCCATGCTGGTGCAATCAGAATCATTCTGCACGGTTCCACCTTGAGCTTGCGGATCAGTCTCGGTATCAGCAGAATAGGAGGAAAGTTAACAAATGCGCCGTACCAGGCAATCAAAAGCACATTCCCCAAGGATCCCCGATGGTGAACCCTGCTTGCGTAGGACTGGCGTTTGGCGTTTTAGGGAGTTGCAAACAGATCGATGGTTGGGGTCCCCCAACGTGAAAACAGTTAGTTCAGAATGGTCTGATCCAGTTCCCATTCGTGGCTGATAGTCTTTTGACGACTCAAAGCGTCCACTGTGGCATGGAGTGTGCCCGCCAGATGTTCTGCTGAAAGGGTGATATTGTGTTGGATCACCCAATTCCAAAGCCTCTGTGCTTCCTTCGAAAGGGTGCAAGATCTCGTTCCGCCCTGCTTGTTTATGTAGTGCATGGCTGTGGTGTTGTCTGTACGTAACCAGCACTGAACGGTGGCGGATCCTTGGAAGGAAAGCCTGCACGTCAAGACGAATGGCCATAAGTTCCAGTAGATCCTGCCCCCCACTGGTGTTAACGAGGGTACAGGGACAGTAGAAAGAGCTACCTGGCCGCTACTGTCTCTTGGTATTATCTCTCCTCCGCTGCCCTTGTCAAATCTCTCGGCGGCTGGCGAGAGAACAAACCCCTCTGTGAATACTGGGGTTTGTATGTTTGGCCAGGTTGGGAGTTGGAAGAGTAGCGGTGCTGATTGCCGCCTCTATAGGATGAGAATCCTCTTCCTCTTGCTCCCCTAAAGGGCACTTTGCAGTATTGTAAAGTTCCTAAGGACTTGGCCGTATCTGTATCTTTCTTTATGCCCTGTAGGGCTTCATCCACGTGTTTGCCAAATAACATCTCCCCATCGTAAGGCAGTTCCAGAATTTTATTTTGTACCTCCTGTCGAAACCACATGGCTAGCAACCAACCCTGGCGTCTCAAAACTGCCGAGCCGGCAAGCGCTTGGAAGGCCGTAGTTGCTATATCCATAGCGCAGTAGATTACCTCAGAAGAGGCTCGCTCCTCTTCCAGTAAGATCTTTCTGACCTCGTCCTTAGATGCATCCTGAAGTTCTTCCACAAACGGGGAGAGGTCACACCACATCTGGCGATCGTATCTCCCCAGAATCGCCAAAGCATTAGCCGCCCTAACGAGGAGGCTGGCCATTGTGGAGAATCTTTTTCCAACATTGTCCAGACGCCTGCCCTCTTTATCCGGTGGCGTCGTTCGTGGCGTGGATGAGTTCTTAGATTTACTCTGTGCGGCCTAGGAGATAACCAAATCCGGTTTTGGTTGACCTAGTAGATATGCCGGGCTGCCCTCAGACCAAACATGTTCAATGATGGGGATTGAACGTACGGATTTCCGGAATGGTTCTTTGAAATCATACAAAAAACATTCAGACTGAACTGTGGTAACTGGAAGACCAAATCTCTTGGTTGCTCGTTCCATTAAGTTGTGAAAACCTCCGATATCTGCTGGAGGAGAGATTGCGGTATCAGGCCCTGTGACGTCTGGATCTCGAAGGCCATCCTGATTCCAGTCTATATTCTGATCTTGGTCAGAGTCCACTTGCTGATCTAAATCAGATGAGGCATTATCATCCGTATCATCCCGAATGGGGACCACCTCTTGTGGATGTTCTACAGGCTCTGGGTCACGCCCTCTTGAAGGCAAAGAGTGTTCTGCCAATGGTTGAGGTAACTGAGGCGGAGGTGTAGGAGGGCGTACTTGTAGAACCTCGAGTGGAGTAGGAAATCGCCTCCGATACTCCTGCAACATTAATTGTAGATCAGAGATGAGTGGATGGCATCGCTACCATATCCTGCTGAGATGGACGTGGAGGTTTCTGCAAAGAAACCTGCATGTGTGGCCTCTCCTGTTGGTCATAATAGTCTTGTAGAACAGTGTTGTTGCTCGGTTTTACCTTCCTCAGAACGGACGTCCTGTAATTTGACTTGTAAGTCAGATGGGCTATAAACCGGCCCGTAATCGCTATAAGCCTCTTCTTCAGAGTCCTCATCCAGCAATAGGGTAGGAGGCAACCGTGTAACTCGCTGTGGAGATGTCATTTCCGGTGTTATTTGTCTTTTCCTGTGAGAAATTTCAAGTTTCCCAGTCGTCGTCGACGGAATAGTAGTCGACGGTAGAATCTTTAAAGACTGTTTCGTCGACTGAGGCGCCGACGAAGAAACTGCGCTCGTCGTTGACGTCTGAATCGTCGACGGGGAGATGGTCATAGTCGACGATGGCTGGATCGTCGACGGAACCGTCAACGAACTAGTCGTCAGCATCATTGTCACAGGTGTCGTCGACATGGTCGTCGTCGACGTTGTCCTAGTCGTCGTCGTGACTCTCGTCGTCATCGACGTGGAAAAAGTCATTTTTAGTCGACGACGAACAAGCATCAGGCGTCTTAAACATAGTCGACGGCGCAGGTGCCGTCGTAGCCATAGTCGACGAGCCCGTTGACGAGGCCAATTTTAAAGTCTGACAGAAATCGTCGACGTACCTGTGGTTTTCACCGTCGACGAACGCTGTTTCTTGTCTAAAACAATCTCCTGAGTCGCAGTAGAAGGCTTTTTCACCCCTCTATCCTGGTCAGAGGGTGGTGAAGTCACAGGGACGATCTTTTTAGCCTTTTTTGAAGGTTGCGACTCCTCAGGCTGTCCCTGCCTCTCCTTTTCACCGCGGTGAGGAGATTTTAGGGAAGCAGGCCTATCAGATCTATCAGAGGTCCCAGGCAAGGCCTTGACATGGGGCTCATCAGATGTAGTAGGGAGAGACCTACCCCTCTTCTTCGATTTTCTAGATGACACTATAGAAGAGGAGCCCTCACTGTCTGAAGACAGAACTTCCTTGCGGTCCTTCATTTTTTGCAGCCAAGTCATGAGGCGTCCCTCTCTGTCCCTCAAGGTCTTGGTGAAGAAGGTTCTGCAAATCTTGCAGTCAGTGGCCTTATGATCCGGATGTAAGCAGTATATGCAGTCTTCATGTTTGTCATCAACAAACAACCTCTTTTTGGAGCAAGTAGCACAGGCTCTAAAAAGTGCTTTCTTTTCTTTGTCAGACATGACGAAAAAACAGGCAAAAAGTTGTAGATAAATACTCAGAAGTGAAGAAAATTAGGCAGAGCTCAATGGAGACTCGCTTGCACAACGTGTGGTAGATAATCTGAGGCGCTGAGGCGCTCTCAGGAAGGTTCTATGGGCTGAGGCTGCTCTGATTGGCTACTGCAAGAATTTGGTCTCTTTTACAAAAAGAGGTGGATAAGCTACAAAATGAGATGAGGCCTAGGCCTATTTTTTCACTTTGTGCTTACTATTAAGGTATTTTTTATTTACTGAGGCTCCCATTCCGACGACGGGGAATGGTACAAAGCATGGGAATCTATGAAAGTTCCAATACTGGGGCAAATTGTGCAGCCTTAAAAACAGGCTATATTGCCAATCCTATTGAAATACTTTACATTTTAAAAGGAATAAAAGTGTCATATACGCAAGCTACTTAAGTAAAATGAAAAGTGACCTTTTGAAAATGTCCTTCACAAACACTCTTTACTTTTTAAAGTAAGATAAGGAGTAATACATGTAGCCTGCAGCATTAATACAATGCAAACAGGATACTGCACCTTTATCGGCCTCATTCTGGAGCAAAGATCGGTCTTGAAGGTTTTTTCCACAACAATTTTCATCCCAGGCTTCCTAAAGCGGATTCACTTGACATCCTTTAGGGCTTAGAGTATAACTTTGATATTTTCTTGACAGGAAATATAACAAATTGTTCACAAAATGCAATCTAATTTTGCAGACTGCCCCAGAAAAAAGGGCAAAGGCAGATCCACAGAGGATCTGTATCTTGTGTTGGCAAATTATCATGACTGCAAGATCCTTTCCAGGCACACTTTGAGGGAGAGAGAGAGAGAACACAATTTCGTCGATGACAAGGGGGAGCACCACAGAAGACAAGATTCATTGGCTAGAGAGACTTCTTAAGGGAGAGGAGAGTCTGTTGGCTCCTCCAGTGCCCATATGTCACACTGAGGACTTCCACAGAGAGATCCAAAAAGAGAAGATCTAGTGAAAAACAACAATCCGATTTGATGCAGAGGATTAGCACGACGGGAAGAGGTACAGCACCTACTTGTTCAACCTCAAGGGCTGGATCAATGTAGAAAGAGCACAGTAAACGTACATAGACACCATTCGATGTAGAGAACCTTTATGTCAAAACATCATTCAATCTCACTGACCAAGATAGTGCAGTGGCTTTCGCAGATGAAGGTGCACAGAATTACTTTAGAGTTTGAGTCGAAGTACTCCCAAGCCTATTCACCATCAAGGCGAACCCTCTCCAGTGAATATTCGAGATTTGCTCACACCACTTCGGGCTCCAACAGACTCCACTCATCCTCCATAGCACTCTCCCCTTCAAACATAACCAGCAGTACCTCCGCTTCCAAGGCCACCAGTCACCCTTTTTCAGCCACCAGTCTCCTGTGGCAGTGGCACCTACACCAAGGCAACCTATATCCCATGTTTGGAACACATCCCTTGATACCAGAGTTTTTCCCGATTGCTGGAAGCACGCCACATGTCTTCCCTTGAAAAAAAGTACCACCTGAGCAACAGGGGATTTTACCAATCTTAGGCCAATTTTGCGATTACCTGCACCCGGAAAAATGCTGGAGAAGCTGGTTCAACGCCAACTGACCCACTTCATTGAAAGTAATGCCGTCCTGCATGAAACACAGTCAAGCTTTCGGTCGGGTTTTAGCACTGAGACAGCCCTCATAGAGGTTGCGGAGTCGTTCAGATGAGCACTAGATTCAGGGGCATCAGCCATGCTGGTGCTCCTGGATCAATCTGCAGCATTCGACACGGTTGACCACGCCAGGCTGCTCCAGAGACTGGAAAACATCGGCCTGGGTGGGAAGGTGCTGGCCTGGCTGCAGTCCTACTTGAGCTCCCGCTCTCAGAAAGCCGCTCTTCGCCCCTTTTCGTCCAAACCTAAACCTCTCTGGTAGGGTGTCCCCCAGGGCTTAGCCCCGAGTCCCTTACTTTTTAACATGTATCTGGCCCCTCTCAACCTTAATTGCCAACTGGGGTGTCAAAGCAATTTCCTATGCCGATGACACAGTTGGTCTTCTCTTATCAAGAGCAGACAAAAGATCTTTGGCAATTTTAAGGGCTGTCTTCGTGACATTGCTATCTGGATGAATATGAATAAGCTAAAATTAAATGCTGGAAAAACGGAGGTGATCTTCTTTGGTAAAGGCCCAGTGCCCTCGCCAGATCTATGGTGGCCTACTGAAATGGAGCCATGGAGCCCCCACCTTCCCCCAGCACTAGTGCCAAAAATCTGGGGGTGAGATGGGAAGACTACCTCCTTTTCTGTCCACATTCAACAGGTATCGTCTGGGTGCCTAAATAAGCTAAGAAATCTCCGAAAGTTCCTGGATTTACTACCAAAAGAGTGCCGTAAATTAGTAGCCCATGCCACTGTTACATCTAGGCTGTACTATGCAAACGGCCTGTATTTTGGCCTGCCGAAGTATGCGATCCACCGATTGCAGATGGTGTAGAATGCAGCTGCGAGGCTGATCAAACATATACCATTTAAACATGTCTCTCCGCACCTACGTGATCTGCACTGGCGGCCAGTGGCAAGTAGAATTGAATTTTAGGCCCTGAATCAAGTCCTACCGGGCATTGCAGGGTAAGTGCCCAAACTACCTCAAACTAAGATTCCCCCATTAAAAGCAGGCGCGGCTCCTGCGCTCGAATACGCAAACTTTGCTCTATGTTCCACGCTTCTCGAAGGCTCGGCTTGGGGGTAGAGCTTTTTCAGCCAAAACAGCTAAATTGTGGAATGCCCTACCACTGTCTCTTCATAATGCGAATTCAGAGCCTTGCTTCAGGAAACATCTAAAGACGTGGTTCTTTTAATCATTAATTCTTTCTCTACCTCCCTGCTTTCCTAACTACTCGGTACACTGACCCTTGCTCACTAAGCGCCAGGACACCATCTGGTGAGGTAGCTGTATGCGCTTTATAAACTTCAGTATTATTATTATCTCACTCCTGTCACACCAGACAATGCATCTATAGGTCAAGATTCATTTGTTGTCATCGTCTAAGGTCTCTCAGACTCACACTCAAGACTGAGAAGATGCTCTACATCTGGTGGTAGTGGTGGCAAAGACAGTCACACATCAGAAGAACAAAGAAGTTAAGCGTTAAGATCCTCAATCTCGTCATTCAGAATCTTCTTCTGGACTGTATATGCCCACCGTAAAAGATTCTCTCCATCAAGAATATCTCCTATAGATGATATTCACACCTTCCAGGAGGTACATATCAGGAATGCTAACGTAGGAGTTACTTACCTTCGGTAACAATGTATCTGGTAGAGACGATTCTAGCCGCAGATTCCTTAACTTAGAATTATCCCCAGGCGTAAGACTGGATCCAGAAAATGTCCTTTGCCATAGCATGACTCAACCCTGACATCGTCTGTGGGCGAGACATCAGCAAGGGCACATAAGCCCCACCCCGGCGCGCCGACAATCAGTTTTCTTCAGAGAACTTTTCCGCGCCACAACGCGGAGCCATCACAAACAAAAACTGAAAATATTTAACAGTGTGCAAAAAAAATCAGATAAACAGAAAGGGAAGAAACAAACGGTGAGGAACAGCAGGCTCCAGGAGAGTGCCGGGCACTGTGGCACCGAAAGTCATATAAGGGAAGAGCACAGCACAGCTACTGCGAAGCAACCTTGCAAGCAAATACAACATCCTCCATGGGGGCAGAAAAGCAGGTGTAAAAAACTCAAAGCAGATGAAAGAGGCCTGCAACCCCAGTCTATAAACCGTGAGGGACAACAAGGCCAGAAGAGAAGAGTAAAGTCAATTTGCCCAAGACAACACCAGCAAGGAGAGGCGCATTTACTGTAAAGAGCTAAGGGTTGAGGCACAGCCAAGAGACCCCAACTCAAAGGACTGCAGAGTAGTCAGAAAGTTCAAGCAATGGAAAAGTGAGAAGAGCATGAGTAGGCCCCACACTGGAAGACCAGGGTGCAGGGACTCATAAGTACCCATGAACCCACCAACCAATCACCTGAAACGAAGGAATGGAACAGACAGAACGAGCATCCCACTAGGGAGGAAGTGAAAGAGGGCACTCGCAGAAGACAAAACCACCCGGAGGCAGGCGAGTGCAGAAGACCAAGCTGAAGGTCCTCACAGAACGGGGAGGAAGGGCGGGTCGTGAAGGAATCTGCGGCCAAAATCGTCTCTACCAGATACATCGTTACCGAAGGTAAGTAACTCGTACATCTAATAGAGACTACTAGCCTCAGATTGCTTAACATAGAATAGATACCCTAGCCATACCCAGAAGGGAGGAGGGCCTGCGAGAGAGCCTCCCAGTAGGAAGAAACACAGAGACCCAGCAAGGGATGTGTAATGGGGAAAAGAAGGGCGGCCCAGCCCCACGAAGCAGAGAGAAGCAAGAACGAGGCGAAGGGAGGCCAGTATACCCCCAAGCCCATCCAAGGCACCAGGGACATCCACCAGAAAGGAGGGACAGACAACGGCAGAGGAGTACTAAGGAAGAAAGGACGCACGCCAAACTCCAAGGAGAAGAGGTAGAAATGGAGGTAAAGCCCTCCACAGGAGAACACACAGAGAAGGGGACAACTGAACCGGCCTCAGCCTCGAGTCAGCGGATAAGGCAGGAACGGCTCCACAGCCAAGAAGGCAGGCGTGAGAAGAAAGACGTAGTGGGACCAGCCAGAAGAAAGAAGTACGGAGGCCGTCCACCAGAACACGTGGAAAAATTAGGAAATCCAATCCCCTCTGGAACACAAGACAGAGGACCAGGCCAAAAAGCCGGACAAAAAAGGGCGGAAACACAACTGCGCAACGCCGCAGACTGCATGCCAAAGCAGTTTCAGCGAAGCAGCGGATACTGAAAAGGACAGAACCTGGAGCAGCGCAAGTTACGTCCAGACAAGTGCAAAGAAACCCCACCAGCGGTATACAGCGACGCCAGGAAAGGAGAGGAACCTGCAAGGGGGGAGACCCAGCGTAGGACAGAGCTATACAATAGCTACAAGTACCCCACCTAGGGTAAGACACGTCCCAAAGAAAACATGGGAACCCCTCATAGGGAAAAAATCCTGCACCAGAAAACAAGTACATTAGACTTGCGGTAGCAATCAGCCAAAAAATACACACTTGCCAAGAACTTCCAAGAGATTATCCTTAAGAATGGGGTGACAGGGTCACAGACTCGCAAAATGCCAGCTGCTGTGGAAATAGGCCAAACAAAGGCAGGACTGGCCTCCGTAGGGGTCAGCGGGGGAGAAAGCATTTCCTACGTAGGCAACGGCTGCAAACTGAGCAGTCCGTCCCCAAGTCCAGCTAGAGGGGGAAGCGGCCAGCCCCTGAATGGTGGGGGATCCACCGACTAGTGGGGTACCTGAGGGACCCCCGGGGAAGGCGGAGATGCCGGCGGAGGAACCAACCGCGAACTGCGGAAAAGAGGGACCAAGGATTGAGGCTGCGGGGACAGAGAGGAGCCCTCTCTGGAAGACGCCGGTGAAAAGCAACAATGCTGCGAAATGTCTCAAGAGAGGAAGAGACTAGGAAATGACAAACCTCTGGAGAGGAAGGAACCTCTGTAGACGAATCAAGGACCTGATGCCGGCACAGCGCCATGAAGTCCACCACAGGCGCCGGCTCGACGTTGATAGGTGCCGCAGTGGACATTGGCACCGCCAAATCGACCACCACCACGTGCTCCCTAGGAGAATGGGGTGTGGTCAGACCCGGTTTGGCTAAGGAATGGCAACGGCTCGACCTCACACAGGGCTGCCACCCGCGTAGAGGACCGAGAGGGACTCTGGAAAGCACCCAAGGTCTCGGACTCCACCCGCGGCACCGCCAGGGAAGGGGAGAAAAGCCTTCACGCCAAAACGGCACCGGCTCAGCCTCTGGCAAGCAGCCGCCGGCTCAGAGGGTCGAGGGGAACTCTGGGACAAACCCTGAGTCCCGACGACCTCCTCCGACAACACAGGTAGACCCATAGGATTTGCGGCGAGGCAGGGACGCCTTGTGTCGAAGAGGGGAGCCCCGAAGGACTGCACCTCAACAACACCACCCTCCTACAACCTGAAGGGGAATCCTTTAGTGCCAGGGCCCAGCGCAAGGCATGGGATCCGGCGACGTCTCAGGAGTTGGAGGAGGAGGGGCCAAAGAAACCTGCAGAGCCGAAGCGTAGGCTGTCATTTGGCCCCTAGTTGCGCTGATGCCAGGAAACGGCGGGTAGGGTGGTGACAGGCGAGGGCCCTCTTTTCAAGGGGAACCCGTGCCCTCCACCGAATGAGGACAGGGTCTCGGAGACAGGCTGCAGGAACTACCAGTTGGCGAGCGATGCCCTTGGAGGCGTGGCGAAGGGCGTTGTCGCAGCCGGAATCAGTGGCTCCTGGCTTCCGAGGTAGGGGACGGATGCTGGGACGATGCTGGAACGACTTCGACCTGGGCAAGCAGGCAGACAGCAATTTCATCTGGCACTCCCGCCATGACTTCGGTTGATTTATTTATAAAGTTTTATATAGCGCAAACTTGACCCAAGAGGGTATCTGAGCGCTTTAAGTTTAGGATCGCTGCGTTAAAAGTTACATCAATTACAAGAGCATAGTAAGGTACAGTACACAAAAACAATGTTCCGAAAATTCGTAGGAGGGAGGGCATATAGTTCAGGAATTAGAAAACAGACTAAGGGCCAACAATAGTTTAATGCATGAACGAGGAGACTTCAAAAATGTAATCTAACGATAGACGAAAGGGAGGACGAGAAGGGGAAAATCACAAGGGCTCATTAAATCAGTCTTCGAATTACAGCCTTCGAATGAGTAGTGGAGCGACATCTTCTGGCAGGACTTGCTAGGATTTTTGGTGTGGATCCAGAGGTAGGGATGGACCTAAGGAAGTTCAGGGCCTCCAGAGCGTGCAGAAAAATATGCGCCTTTCCATCAAGTTCCACCTTGAGACTTGCAGGATTCAACATGGAGTCTCTGATGCCCCAATCCTGAAACAAGCACCAGACCTTGGTGAACTTAAATCTGGCTTCTTGGACCACAGCAATGAAGTCCAGAAATATGGAAATCGTCGATCCCTAGTTTTGAAACAGGCCTTTCTCCCGTGCCAGGCGGTGCTGATAGGCATCGCAGTCCGTCGAGTCATGGTGCTCGCCCAAACACCACATACAAATCGGGTAAGGGTCCGTCGCCGACATATGACATGCACAAGAGGTACACGTCTTGAAGCCCGAAGGCATTCGCACACTGTTCAACGCAAAGCGTGAAAAAGGCCAGGACACGATCCGGATCCGCATTGCACACGGAAAAGAAAAAAACTGGTGTTGGCGCGCTGGGGTGAGGCTTATATGACCTTGCTGACATCACGCCTTCGGAGCATGGTCAGGGCGTAGTCACGTAGTACTCCCCCCCCCCCCCCCCCCCCCCCCTCTCCCCCTCCAGCGTGCAGAGATGCTATGGCAAAGAAAATTTTCCGGATCCAGTCTTATGTCTGGGGATAATTCTACATTAAGGAATCTGCGGCTAGTAGTCTCTATCAGATAAACTGAATAATGATTTACCAACCACTACTAAATCCACATTGGTAATTTTTGACCGCTTGTTAAAGGTCCGGCGCTAGATGACTGCTTTGGTTGCAGACTTTTTAAAACCAGAGATGGACCTTTATCTGACTAGCAGCTGTTATGGCTGCACCGTCATGCATACAAAAAAAATACAGCCCGCCTGATCATCTTTTCTTCCTACAGATCTAATGCCAGACTGTCATCGTTTCAGTAGCTCCGACACTTCATGCCACAGATCCATCTTCTACAGTACCTCCTGATAAGGAAAGGAAGAAATTGGATTCAGTGAGCAAAAAGGTATGCAGAGCCTCTGCAGTTTCCATGAAAGCTGCTAGTTCAACTGCTCTACTAGGGCGCTATGATATATCTTTTTGGGACTCTAACAGTTCATAGAAGATTTTTCTGGACAGGCATCAGGCTTTCGAGGATATCATTAAAGGAATGATGGTGTCAAACCAAATTATCAGTGCTGCAGGCGATTCCTCCACTGTAGCAGCACATGGTTGTCATGCACTAGCGCTTCGGCGTGAATTTGGCTGAAACTCACAGGTTTGAAAGAACAGAAGTTACTTACCTGTAAACTGTGGTTCTCCAGTATTGGTGTCTTTCATAGATTCACATGCTTGAATATTCCCCGTTGTCGAAGTGGGAGTCCCACGGTACATAAAATAGCAGTAATATATGCATATATAAGTAAAATTATTATAAATATATAAATACTTACACATATATAAAATACAGTAAAATATCCAGAAAACTCAAAAGTACCATAGAACAGAATAGGCCCATGGAAAGCCTAAGGGAGAAACTCAACTTGGTAACATATCAGTGTCATTATGTTTTGGTCCAAATTCCAGCCAATCAGGCTGTAGCTCCCTCTTGAACCTTCTCCTCAGAAGCCCAAGACCTCAGATTTTCGTAGCACAGAGTAACCAAAAGTGCCTGAGGAGAAGAGAGCCTCTGAGGGGAGGACGGGAGGGTCGCATGTGAATCTATGAAAGACACCAATACTGGAGAACCACAGTTTACAGGTGAGTAACTTCCGTTCTTCTCCAGTATTAGGGGTGTCTTTCATAGATTCACATGCTTGAATAAGAGTAGAAAGCAGTAATCATCACATAAGTCATAAAGGTAACAGTAAATTCAAGCATACAATAAACATATTAAAGAAAAAAAACCTTTATGACTGGAGGCGGGTAGCAACAGAGGCTCACCTTTAATGGAAAAGATTCCGCAGCACAGCTTGTCCTACTGCTGCATCTGCGGCGTCTGTTGACTGCAGACAGTAGTGCTTCGTAAAAGTATGGCTGCTCGACCACGTAGCAGCTCTGCAAATGTGTTGCAGAGGTACCCCCGCAAAGAGGGCAGTAGAAGCTGACAGTTCTAGTTGAATGAGCACGTACTGGAAGAGGCTTGCCAGCCCGTTGATGACAAAAGGTAATGGTGGAAGAAATCCACCTAGTAATAGTTTATTTGGTGACAGGTTGTCCTTTGCAGATCGGGCCATAGGCTACCAACAGTTGATCAGATTTCCTGATGGATCCAGTGCGCTGAATGTAAAACTTAAGACAACGTTTCAAATCCAGGGAATGTAATGAACGTTCCGCAGGAGTTTGTGGATCAGGAAAGAAAGTTTTTAAAATGACTGGTTCATTGAGATGAAAAATCACTGGGAAATTTCGGAATAAATTTAGGATTAGTACGTTGTGTAACAGCCTCTTTTGAGAACTGGAGAAAAGGAGGCTGAATTGTGAATGCCTGAATGTCACTGACACGCCTAGATGACGTCAAGGCGAGCAATAGGGCAACTTTCCACGCGAGGAATTTTAAGCTTGCTGAATGGATGGGTTCAAAAGGAGGTAGGAGGAGCTGAGACAAAACCAGATTTAAGCCCCAAGCAGGCAGAGGACGCCGAATGGGTGGAAACATACGGAAGAGGCCTTTGAAAAACTGTTGAATGATTCTAGACGAATACAGTGAGGTAGAACCATCATGGCGGAAGCGGGAGAGAGCCGCCAGAAAGACCTTGAGAGTGGAGTGGGAAAGTCCTGACTTTGCAAGGGATAGGAAGAAAGGCAGGATATGTTCTGGTTTAGCGGTCATCGGATCCAAGGCTTTGGTGTGGCACCAGACACAGAAACGCTTCCACTTCAACTGATAGGTTTTAATGGTGGAAGGAGCTTGGGCGTGCACTAACACCTCTCTACAGCCAGCGTCGATGGTCAGACGCACAAATTCATGGTGTTCAGGTTCCAGGCATGGAGCTGGAGGTATGCTGGATCCGGATGGCAAATCTGCCCCTGCTGCATCGTGAGGAGGTTAGGCAGTCGATGAAGCGGAATTGGCTCGTTCTTGGAGAACAAGAGCAGGTCCGAGAACCATGGGCGCCTCGGCCACTTGGGTGCGATCAGGATGATGTGGCAGGGTTGAAGCCTCATCCTGTGCAACAAGCGCGGAATCAGAGGAAGCGGAGGGAAAGCGTTATTGAATGCGTTCAACCAGCTGATCGAAAATGCATTTCCGCTCGACTCTCTGTGGGGATGAAGACTTGCAAAGCGTTGGCATTTCCTGTTGGTGATAGTCGCAAATAGATCCATCAGCGGCTGGCCCCACTGGTGGAAAATGAACGAGAGTTGGTTGATTGAGTTCCCACTCGTGGTTGTCCGAGAAAGACCTGCTGAGCGAATTCGCCAGAACATTGAAAGCACCCGGCACATGGATGGCTGGGAGATGAACTTGATGACGAATCGCCCAATTCCATATCTCCTGTGCTTGTTGGGAAAGCAAAAGGGACCTTGTGCAGCCCTGCTTGTTCAGGTAATGCATGCTGGTGGTGTGGTCTGTCCTCACCAGCAGAGATTGACCTTGAACGATCCGTTGGAAAGACTTCAGGGCAAGGAAGATCGCCAGAAGCTCTAGGCGGTTTATATGCCAAGTGCGTTGGACCGCAGTCCATTTCCCTTGCACTGACAGATCTTCAAGATACGCTCCCCAGCCCTCCAGGGACGCATCGGTTGTTAGCGTCAGATTTGGAACATCGTCTTGAAAAGACCGACCTTTTGAAATGTTTGGAGGGTGAGGCCACCACTCCAGAGCTTCCTGAATGCGGAGCGTGAGAAGGATCCTGTTGTTGAATGATCCTGAAATCTGTTTCCACTGCTTGTCTAACTCCTCTTGGATGACCCTCATATGTAGTCTGCAGTGGGGAATCAACTGTATGGCAGAGGAAGCCATGCCGAGGAATGATTTCAACATCCGGACTGAAACGCACAGTTTTGACTGCAGGGACCGTACCATCTGGAGCATATGGTCTTGTCTTTCCTGGGAGACAAAAACCATTGCCAGCTGAGAATCTAGTGAGGCTCCTAGAAAATCTCGCCGCTGAGACGGGCGAAAGTGAGACTTCTGGCAGTTGATGGAAAGGCCCAAGTCTTGAAACAGGGAGATGCAAGACTGAGTATGCTGGATTGCCAGTTGGAGGTTCGGAGCCTTTATGAGAATCGTCCAGGTATGGATAAAACTGTATGCCTTGGAGGTGCAGAAAAGCAGCTAGCGGGGCCATGATCTTGGTAAAGACCCTCGGTGCTGAACGGAGGCTGAACGGCAGGACTCTGAATTGGAAGTGTAGGTGTCCAACTGTAAAACGAAGATATTTTCTGGGCCTGGGGTGGATCGGAACATGAAAATATGCGTCCTGGAGGTCGATCGTGGAGAAGAACTCTCCGGGATTGAGGTAATGTAGAATCTGGAGCAGGGTTAACATTTGAAAAGTTTTGGACATGATGAATTTGTTTAAAGCTCGTAGATCCAAAATTGGGCGCCATTCCCCCGATTTTTTCTTGACTAGAAAAAAGCGGGAGTAAAATCCTTTGCCCTGCTGGCCTTGTGGTACTACCTCGACAGCACCCTTACTGAACATTAATTTGACTTGAGTCAAAAGGTCTTTGAAATGGGGAAGAGGTGGGCCAGTAGGAGGGCGAGGTGGAGGAAATTGTGAAGTCCAAGGTGTGTCCCTTTGAAATCAGATCCAGGACCCACTGATCGGAAGTAATGTTGGACCAATTCAAGATGTAATTTGAGATTCGACCTCCAATTTTTACAGTCGGTGGAGAAATAGTCCTGGGACTGTCAATGTTTCTTTGCATTTGAACCACCTCTATTGGTAGTTTTTCTTTGGTATGGTCTGGAGGAGGTCTGAGTGACTCTGGGACTGGTAAGTTTGTCTTTGTCGGTTGTCATTGTAGGAGCGATATTGGTTTGAGCCACGAAAAGTGTTATAGTTGCCGCCTCTACCACGTGCTCCTCGAAAAGGGCGTTTCTTATATTAGAGAGACCCCAACGCCTTGGCAGTATCCGTGTCTTTTTTAATTGATTCGAGGACCTCATCGACATGCCTCCCGAAAAGAGATTTCCCATCATAAGGAAGATCGAGGACTTTCGCTTGGACTTCAGGGCGAAATGCTGTTGATTTTAACCAGCCTTGACGCCGTAAAACAGCAGCTCCTGCCAACTGTCTAAACCCCATAGAGGAGATATCAATGGCGCAGTCCATGATCTCCGAGGAGATTTTTTCACCCTCCTGAATGATGGTTTGTGCCTCTGCGCGAATATCATCTGGAAGTTGTGGAAGCAATGTCGCAATCTCGGACCATATTTGGCGGTCATACCGTCCAAGAATGGCCAAGGAATTAGCTGCCCTTACAGTGGTGGCTGCCATGGTAGTACATTTTTTCCCCTATGGAATCCAGCTTTCGGCCTTCCTGATCTGGAGAAGTAAGGAGCGTGGAAGGATTGCGAGACCTCTTGAGCCGCCTGAGTAATGACTGAGTCCGCCTTAGGTTGAGACACCAAACATGCTGGAGAATTTGCTGGTGCCTTATATTTTTTATCAAGTCTTGGCAGGACAGCTGGGATCGAATTTGGCCGCTCCATTAATTTGAGACCTTCCTCCCAAATGTGGTCAAATATAGGGATAGTGTGAGCTTGCCTTTGAGGAAGGTCCTTAAAATCGTAGAGAAAACAGTCAGTTTTTGGACGTCCAAAGTGAGATGAAATCTCTTAGCCGCGCGGACCATCAAAATGTGGAAGCTGCCAATGTCCACAGGAGGCGAAGCCAATGGCGACGTTGGTGGGGTGGAAGGTGTGCGAGCCCTGTAATCATCCCATTCTTGAAGGGCATTGTCGTCATCATCATTTGGATCCGTATTTTGAGGATCAGGATCGTCATTGTCTGTATCAGGCAGGGCCTGCACCGGTGATCGTGACGGAACTGGTGCCGAGACTTGTGTTTGCGGAGGAGGCTGCGGGACTGGAGAAACAGGCCGAGATGGAGGAAATCTGCAGTTATAATCATCCAGCATGTGTTGCAGATTCCTTACCAAAGACAGTGGTATCTGTGTCGTTTGGTCTGACATAAGTGCTTCCGACCTATCTACTGGAAAAAGTTCCGTCCCATCTTCGACGTACTCTTCGTCCACCTCATCATAATCCTAGCACTTAATGTGCAGCTCGGATGGACTAGTCGCTTGACCAAAGGCATTATCGTGCTCCGAATCATCATTGGAGTCCTCCTCCGCAGACTGAAATAACTTTTCAGGAAGTGCAGAACCACTCTTAATTGGACTCAGTTGAATTAGAGGTACACATCGCAGCGTAGAAGCAGTAACCACTGTGAAGGTGGTAGCTGTGGCTAAAGAGTGGTGCAGCGTCGACGAGCCCGTCGACGTGGCGATGGAAGAGTCAACAGCCGGTTGAGGCGTTTGCACTGTGTCCACAGGCAAGGATTCCGTCGACTGATGTGTCTTAGGCTTCGTCGACGAAGATTTAATCGCCGTCGACGAGCCAATGCCCAGTTTAGAGGATGAAGGCATGGCTTTGGACAATGACGCCAGAGAACCAGGTCTCGTAGGTGCATGTGGAGGTAAATCCTGTGGGGAGACAACCTTAGAAACATCAACAAGTCTCTTTTTCTTCAGAAAAGGAGAAGGTATTTCAGTCTCCGACCCACGTTTCTGAGAGGTCTTTGAGTGAAAAGAAGAGACACTCTCATCCTCCGAGACCACAGCATCCGTTGTCTTCAACTTCTGAAGCCACAGAAGGAGACGGGCCTCTCTGTCCCTTAAAGTTTTAGGTGGAAAAGTACGACAGTACTTACAGGTCTTCACTTCATGGTCAGGGTAGAGACAGTAAATACATTTACTGTGTGGATCTTCATGAAAGATAGTTTTCCACAGGATGGACAGGATCTGAACAAAGATTTCCTTGAAGAAGACATTAGAGTTGAAAAAATAGCTAAATAAGTTGAAAAACTGAGCAGAGCTCAGGGAGACTCCCTTCACACGACGTGCGGTAGAAAATTTGAGGTCTTGGGCTTCTGAGGAGAAGGTTCTAGAGGGAGCTACAGCCTGATTGGCTGGAATTTGGACCAAAACATAATGACACTGATATGTTACCAAGTTGAGTTTCTCCCTTAGGCTTTCTATGGGCCTATTCTGTTCTATGGTACTTTTGAGTTTTCTGGATATTTTACTGTATTTTATATATGTATTTATATAATTATAATAATTTTACTTATATATGCATATATTACTGCTATTTTATGTACCGTGGGACTCCCACTTCGACGACGGGGAATATTCAAGCATGTGAATCTATGAAAGACACCCCTAATACTGGAGAAGTGGAAGCTCAACACTGGATTCTGAACCTGCCCTTTTCAGGTAACACTTACCTCCCTTTAGCTATCATGCTGACAATCCGAGTTCTAGAATAAAGTGTGAGCTAAACTCTCTCAAAGCTGTCAGATTAGTGAAAAGGAGTGACTATAGGAGACATTCCTATAGGCCTTAGACTGCTACTACTTCCAGAGGGTTCTGACCCTTCACTGGACTACAGGACAACAGCAACCACAATCATCTCAGCCACAGACAAATCAACAACAGCACAGTCCGTCAAGAGGCAGAGGGGAAGGCAATTATCGGCCCAGGTAACTAATGCAACTAGTGGCAAACAATGAGATGTCTAGGCCCCCTCCTGAGTTGCCTATTCCGGTAGGGTGAGGTACAATATCTGATCTTCAAGAGTGGCAAAATATAACCATTGACAAATGAATTCTGAACATTTCAGAGCACGGTTCCTCTTTCAGATTCACCAGTACTCCAACATCCATTCCATCAAAGAAAACCTTGCTTTACCACCGAGAAGAACTGCATCAAGAAGTCTCCATCCTCTTGAAACAAGCAGTGGAAAAGGACACCTCGTCAAAGAATCTGGTTTGTATTATTGTTACTTTCTGGTGAAAAAGAAAGTTCAGAAAACAAACGTCCAGACCCCATTTTAGACCTCACAAAGGCAAACACGTGGATTCTTAAAGAAGAATTCAGAATGTTCGCCCTTAAGCAAACCTAGCTCAACTTCATCAGGAAGATTGGCTATGCTCAACAGACCTACACGATCCCTTTTTGCACAGCCCTGTAGCCAGGAAACATCAGAAATTTCTGAGGATCACTGTAGGAAGAGACCATAGGGAAAAGAAAATCTTAAGTCTTTCCAAACCTAGATGCCTAGCTCATCGAGGCTCCTCCTTGTCAGCAAGCAAACCAACATTATCATCTAACAGCCATGACTCAACCAACTGGAACTGCATGTTAATCAAGAAAAATCCATCTCTAATCCTATTCAACACTCCCTGAACTACTTCAGTGTAGTGCTGAACACAGTACACACAAGTGTTTCCTTCGGAGGGAGACAATTATCTATCCTTCAGACATTTTGCAATCTGAAAGTAACTTATCCAATATCAAGGCAAGTCTCTTCTCTTCTGGATTCCATGGTAACATGCATCTTCCTTGTCCCAAACACCCACCTCTATGTGCAGCCTCTCCAACAATACCTAGAAGACCAATGGGAAAAGAACAATTCCAATTCTGAACAATGTCAAACACTCACCTCCAGTACAGAGATCTGGGTCTAAATCCATCGTTCTTCTGTTCACCATGCCATTCTTGTTGAGGCCCAGCCATATACAAATCAGTCTTGACCCTAACTCCTTATGGTAACAGTCCAGGCTGAACTGCCAGCCAGGTCAGAAACAAGCATCCTAGAACTGGTTTTGAGGTATCAACCCCTCATCAGCCAGGTAAGTTGGACTCCATTTGCATGGTGAGCAGAGGAACCATGTCTGGGCATACCCATTCCACTTACGACGACAAATGCAAAAAACACCTAATGGACGGGATGTTCAACAATGTCAAACAGTCACTCCTAGTACAGAGATCTGGGCCTAAATCCATTGTTTTTATTCACTCACCATTTCAGTTTGGGCCCAGCCATATGCAAATCAGTCTTGATCCTACTCCTCATGGGAACAGTCTACCCAAACTGCCAGGACAGGTCCTCCCTGGACCTGAAACAGAACCTGGCTTGGCAGTTTGGGCTGGACAGTTCTCATGGGGAGCAGTGCCCAGACTGATGTGCATATCATATAGCCGGGTCCAAACTGGGGTGGAGTGGTGAGAGAAAAAACAATAGATTAAACCCAGATCTGTGACCGGAGTGAATGCTTTATTTGTTCAGCATTTTGTCCATCATCTGTTCTTTTTGCTTTTATCGCCCCTAAGTGGGAAGGGGTATGCTCAGACCTGGGTACCGTGCTTTCTATGCCAGATTCAAGCTAGCATGGCTAATGAGGGGTGATACCCCAAAACCGGTCCCAGGATGCTGGTTTCCGGTCCAGGGAGTACCTAACTTGGCAGTTCGGGCTGGACTATTCCCATGGGGAGCTGGGTCAAGACTGATTTGCATACAGCTGGATCCAAACAAGTGGTATGTGGAGCCGAAAAACAATGGATTAAACCCAGATCTCTGACCAGGGCGGTGAATGTTTGATTTGTTCAGCATTCCGTCCATCATCTCTTTTTGCTTCTAGAAGACCAATAGGATCAGCTCTCAAGCAGATAGGAAGACAGCATGATACTAACCACTCATGCCGGACAATCTCTCAAATAGTGGTGCAGCTCAGAGAATCTACTTAGAATGAATTTTCACCGTACCATTCCGGCCCACACCATAGTGGAAGACGCCTCCCGAGGACATAGGGGTACTCAAAAGACCATCTTCAGATAAAAGGCACATGGTCTCAGAAGGAACTGTCTTACCACATCAACCTTCTAAAGCGAAGGGCAGGACTTAAAGGCTTTTCCCCAGTCATTTAAGACCACTCCCTCTCCATGTCCAGACAGACAATACAACAACCATGCATTATCTGGACAAACCGGGAGGAACGAGATTCAGACCACCATTCTCCGGAAGCACAAACTCTGGAAATAGCTTTTACCCAGAAATTTCAAAATTGCATTTGTCCATCTTTAGGAAAACAGAATGCTCAGACATTCTCAGCATAAGCATTCAAAAAATCATGAATGGGTACTAAAGTACGCTGTACTTTACGCCATCTTTTACTATTCGGGTTCTCCCAAAAGAGATGTTTATACAGAAGGAGAAAACAAGAAATGCCCAAGCTTCGCCTTGAGGTTCTACCAACCAGTTCCACAACAGATAATACGTTATTTGTGGGGAGTGAAGCAAGCCAATAGATCTAGGAGCAGACAATGGCTGCACTGGAAATGCCCCATAAAGTAGATGATTGCAGTACATCACAAAAAAGGATCAAATTAATAGAACCAATTTTTTCAAAGGCCTAAATCTCAATGCCTTTCTTTTTAATCTGTAGAAAAGCAAGGCAACTCAGTCAAACTTGGGGACTTCGTGAGTTACCAGGAAGGTGGGAGTACCAACTCTTGGCGAGTACCTCAAATGCTGGCATGGACAGATACAGTGTGAAATTCATGAGGCCTTTTACATTATGTCGAGTCAGAATGCAACTCTGCACCTGAGGTGTAAACTCAATGTGATTAACGTTGAAAGTTAAAATAATTTGAAAAATACTTCCTGGTTCCGATATGTTCAGAAAAAGTACTGGTAGCGCTCCATTGAAAAGGAACAAAGGTTGGAAAATTACTTTAAAGTCGCAATGGGGATTTTTTTTTTTTTGTTTTTTAACTGTCAGTATGGAAGGTTACATAAGAAGATATGTCCTTCTAAAGGTGTGGAAACCTCGTTGAGGATCAGTATCAAAAAAGGATGCTTTTAGGTGGATACAGAAAAAACACATTTAGTGATTATCTTTTCAATTACTTAGTTCTTTCATCGAAAGCCTTATTGGAGAAAAAGTGTATGAATACACACTTTAAAAAAAAAATCAATTAGAATGACCTCCTTAGAGGTCACCATATGAAAATGAGCTACTAACCTGTAACTACGGTTCTCCAGTATTGGTATCTTTCATAGATTCACATGCTTGAATAATCCCCGTCATTACAGTGAGAGTCCCACTGTATTCATATAAAAGCAGTAGATATTACAATAGTCTGCAATGCAATGAAGAGTCACTGCACTAGCCTATCCATTTTCTTTTGTGAAAAAGAACCAAACTTGAGTAGCAGCCAATCAGGCGACGGCACCCTCTAGAACAATCCCAAGAGAAGCTAGGTTCCTCAGGTTTTTCAAGAACAAGTGTGAAACTTTATACCTTGAGGAACTAAGCAACGTCTTCCAGGGGAGGAGGGTGGGTCACATGTAAATCTATGAAAGTTACCAATACTGGTAAGTAACTAATTATCTTGTCCAGTATTGGATCTTTCATAGATTCACATCCTTGAATCAAAGTAGTTAGCAGTTGCATAGACAAACATGCATAGAAACAATCCAATATATATACATATCTACCCTTACAGGATGGTGGGTAACAAAATGCATGCCTATGCTGAAACATATATAGGATATTATGTAGTAAACTACAGTCAATATAGAAACATTACATAATGCGAAGGAAAAAAAAACTCCAATAGTAGAAGCTTACCTTAATGAAATTGATGGCGTAGAAGTGCCTGCCCCACTGCTGCTTCGCTATAAGTTGCCATATCCAGGCAATAATGCAGTGTGAAAGTATGAGCAATCGTCCATGTAGCGGCACGGCAAATCTTGTCCAGTGGTACACCATCAAAAAGAGATGTAGAAGAGGAAACTGCTCTCGTAGAATGCCTTGGCTATGATCATATGCGGTTTACCGGCCTTAGTATGACAGCTGAATAGCCGCAGCAATCCATTGTGCAACAGTTTGTGACAGCAGAACCCAGTCTTAAAAAATACTAGCTGTTGATCTCTTCTGCGCAGCTGCTTTGTTCGTTGCAAATAAAACTTGAGGCATAGTTTGACATCCAACGAGTTTGAGAGATCTCAGCCGGTGAAGAAAGTGCGCAGAATAACGGGCTCATTAAGGTGATACTGAAATGGGACTTTCAGTATTAACTTAGGGTATGTTCTCAGCATAACCTAGTCCTCTGTGAAGTGCAAGTAAGGCTCTTTTATGGTGAATGCTTGAATTTCACTTACTCCCCTTGCAGAAGTAAGCACAAGAATTAATGCCACTTTCCATGTGAGAAACTTGAGCTCAATTTTGTGGATTGGCTCAAACAGTGGTTTCAATAATGGAGACAGGACTACATTAAGTTGCCATTCTGGCGGAGGAGGCTGAATGGGGGGAAAGTCCTGAACAATCCTTGCATGAACTGGTTGATGATGCTAGAAGAGCAGAGAAAAGAAGCATCGGACGTGCATCTGTATCCGGCAAGGACTGCGAGGTGGACCCTTGCTGACGCATACGCCAAACTTGATTTTGTGAGATCAGGCAAGATGTCTGGAGCTGAGAGAAGAGGGTAAATGTCATTCCAAAAGCACCAAGAACAAAAGCGTTTCCATTAAATCTGTATGTTTTAGTGGTAGACTCAGCTCAAGCTAAAATATCCCTACACTACTGCTAATGGCTAAATCTTTGAACTCCTTGAACTCACATTCCAGACATGAAACTGAAGAGAAGCTGGGTGCGGATGCAGGATCTGACACTTTGTTCATGGTTAGGAGAGTGGTTGACACTGGCAAGTGATAAGGCTTGGATTGTGACAGTAGGAGTAGCTCCATGAACCAATGCTATTGGGGCCAACGTGGAACAATGAGGATGACCTGTTCTGTTTTCATCAGCACTCTGGAGATGAAAGGGTATAGGGAAAAGCGTATGCAAAGATTCCTGACCATCTTCTCGAAAACGCATTCCCCCATGATCCTTTATGAGGTTCCCTGCTGGCGAAGAACCAGCATTTCTGGATGCATCTGTAGTCGGAAAGAACTCTGCAAGACGAGGGAGGAATGACAGACCCAGAGAGATTGTTCGTGGACTGCCACCAACGAAGTGCGACTTTCAGGATCGGTGTTATCGGAATGATATCACTGAGCATGATCTTGTTATCTGAAGCCATTGTCTGTCTAATTGCTACTGAAAGGGTCTCATCCTCAGACGTGCATGAGGCAACATGATGATGACGGAAGACATCATGCCGAGACAGGATTTGAGAAGACAGACAGAAGTGAACTCTCTTTTGTAGAGATTGTGAGGCAGAGTTAGAATGGAGCTCTGTCTTTCTGTTGACAAGTATGCCTTGTTTTGTAGGGTATCCAACCTTACTTCTAGAAATGCTATCTGACGAGAAGGAATTAGAACGGATTTTTGATTACTGACTGCCAGCCCCAGAGAGTGGAAGAGCTGTAGGCAGAAGGAGATGGCCTCTGAAGCCTGATGAAGAGAAGGAGCTTTCACTAACCAATCGTCGAGATATGGGAAGATCTGTAGGCCCTTTAATCATAGATATGCTGCCACAGGATCAAGACACTTGGTGAAACCCAGAGGAGCAGAACGAGGGCCAAAGGGAAGCCCCTTTAATTAATAGTGCGTACCTGCCACAGTGAAATGGAGGAATATTCAATGCTGGGGATGAATCGGGATATGGAAATATGCATCCTGCAAATACAGGCTTGCCAGGAAATCTGAATGGTTCAGAAGTTGTACTATCTCCTGGAGAATTACCATGCAAAAGGATTTCTTCCGCAAGTATTTGAGTTTTCTGAGGTCTAGAATGGGGCGCCATTCTCTCGACTTCTTCACCAGAAAGAAACAGGAGTAGAAGCCTCTTCCCCTCTGACAGCGTGGCACACATTCTATTGCTCCCTTCTTGAGCATAACCAATGCTTCCTTCTTTAGCAATAGAAGATGTGGTGGTATTGATTTTTGATATGGACGAGGCGGTGGGGCTGTGATAAACTCTAGGGTATGGCCATATTTTATTATATCCAGGACCCATTTGTCTGTTATTTTCTGCTATTGGCCTAGGCAAAATAGAGAGGGGTATTTTCTTGAATGGAGTGATCAAGGGAATAGCGGCAGGCGGGAAGGTCTCGTCACTGCTTTCTGACAGTATCTCTGGATAACTTCGCTGCTTTCGTCTGGGCTGTCTGAGTAAGCAACCTGTGGCAGTATTGCTGCGGATGTTGGTAGGAAGGGTGAAAAGAGGTGCAAGTCTGAGGTTGGCATTTCTGGTAACCTCAAAACGAAAAAGCTCCTCTGCCATGCGCCCCACGAAAGGTATTAGAGCGTGCTCAAAGCCTTAGCTGTGTCAGCGCCAGTAGCCTGCAAGGCATCATCGATCTGTTTGTCAAAAAGTGTTTCACCATGAAATGGCATCTTCAGAACTTTGCTTCAGGGTGGAACGTTGTTGCCTTCAAACAGCCATGACGCCGGAGGACAGCTGCTCCAGCAAGTTAACGAAAAGCCAGGGAAGCCACATTCAGCGAGGAGTTCATATTTGATGCAGATCTTTCTCACTGAAGAAGGATCTTACTAGCTTCTATCCTTTTGTCCTTTCTTGAGAAGTTCAATGTAAGGGGGGATATCGGACCACATCTGGCGCTCGTATCTTGCTAATATCGCTAGAGCGTTAGCCACACGCACCATAGTATCTGAAGTTGTTGCAAACGTCTGGCCCAAGTTATCGAGGTGCCTTCCCTCATTGTCAGGTGGTGTACTAATAGGCCCTAAAGGGTTCCTTGATCTCCGCTGGGCAGCCTAAGAGATGACACAATCTGGCTTAGGGTGGCTTACTAGACAAGCTGGAGCATCATCAGGAGCCCTTTATTTTGTCAGTCCTGGGAAATACTGGGATAACCATGGCGGGGGTCCTCATAACCTTTACACCTTCCTCGCAGATGTGATTAATAATAGGTATTGCTCTCACAGTCTTTATGGATGGATCCTTAAAATCAAAGAAAATAGTCAAACTGCTTGGCTGTTATTGATAATTGAAAACGAGAAGCCGCTCTCTCCATTAGTGTGTGGAAGCAGCCAATGTCCTCCGGCGGAGAATCTACAGTTTGAGGAGATGGAAAAGCAGGCGTTGAAAGCACATAGCCCTCCCACTCACCACCTACTTGCCCATTTTTTTGAGGATGACCCTCCTGAATTTCTCCGCCATCAGCAGTAACATGGTGTGGCAAAACAGTATCCCTTACAGGGGAAGTCATAGGAGAAGGCTCAGGCCTATGTGGCGGAGATGTGTAGAGGTGCAGGGGACGGTGGAGGAGCAGCCGTTGAAGGAAAATGAGTGCAGTACTTATGTAGCATGTCCTGCAGGTCTTGAACCAAAGCACAGGAAGGTGGACCATGTATCCGCTAACCGGCTCCATGTATTGAATTTCTGGATTTGGAGAGTGATATTCCTGCTAATAGTAACCTTCATTGTCATCCTCATCATCATCCTGATACTTCACATGAAGCTGAGAGGAACTGCGAGTAGGGTCAAGTATCTCATCATCATCAGGGGGCGTGGCTTGGCCGGCTGCAAGATGGCCACACTCTAAGTGGGCTCTGCCGGCCGAGCTTAAAATCCATCATCTTGCAGAAGACTACATTTCAAAAGCTCACAAACAACTTTATCTGACTTGCCGTTATCTGAGGCGTTGTTGGATATCAATCCTGACTCCTGGCGATGCTTTGGTGCTGAGTTATACCACCCGATCGAAACGCTGGACCCGCGTATTGAGGTCGGCCAGGATCGGTCCCCCTCTTCGACTGCCTGGCTGGGTTCCGGGGCTCCACACCTCCTGCATAACAGAGGATATCACATTGATCAGTCAGGTGAGTGCCGCTGCAACAGGGCTGGGGGTCCGCGAGCTGCACCGCCCGGCCCGGGCCACTGAGACTCTGGCACCATATTTCCCCCCCTCTTGTCGCAATCTCAGGCTGACATAGGGGCCCGGTGACGGGAGCGGCGTACCCCCACGTCTCCCAGTTGTTGTAGTAGTCACAGGCTGCCGCGCGCTCCCTGCATTTCCCTCTGTGCTGAGCGGGGTGCCCTGACTGCTCTCACCCTCTGGCCTCCGCCGGCCCAACGTGCTCGGACAACACCGCCCTCTGAGCCTGGTGTCTGGCGACCCTCCTGCTCCTCTGGGGTTCCAGGCCCTGGGCCCAAACTTAAATCGCCTTCGCCATTGGGCTGGTAGCTCACAGTGGTGCATCGGCCTTGCTTTGGCCCTGTTCGACTGCTCTTGGATGCGGAGTTGCACGGGGAGCCCTAAACCTTCAAGTTCTCCCTGCTGCCTCTCCCCGCGGACCATCACGCCCGCCTCACTGCCCCAGTTATTTGTGACTGGTGCCGCTCCTGTTTTTGGGTCGAGCCTGGCACTGGACCTCCTTTGCTGTTACACCCTGCCCTTGAGCCTGCTCCCCTTCACAGGCCGGACCGGTCTCAGCCCATGGGCATGTACTGCACCAGCTGGATTCCGCCACAGCATAGCCCCTGGATGGCGATCCTGCACCCAGTGAGTTTATCTTTGCTGTGTTTTCTTTGGGCATTCGTCGACTCTCTACTCCTCGTACATTTCGACGGTGGCAGCTTCTTTGTAACTACCTGAACCTTGCGGGGTGCGCAGGGAGATCCTCTGTGCTTACTTCCTCCTCAAACACCTGCCCGGCACGCCACCATTAGCCCTGCGGTGCAGGCCTCACGCAGGGTGCTTGACAAACCTCCTTGTGGAACCTGTGTGCTCTCCTGGAACCCTCTCCGTCCTTGGATCGGGGGGGGGGGGGGGGGGGGTTTGGGGGGTGCTACTACTGCATTTCCTAGCTGTGCTACCATTCTGGTGCCCGCGCCATCTGCCACGTCTCTTCGCCGCCCTTCCGGGCCTATTGCTCTCAGTGGTCGGCTACGGCTGCCCCCCTAGTACTGAAGTCTCGGCCGTCTCTACTGTTCTGCCTACAACTGCTGTGGTGGGGTGGCCTGCCCGCCACGCCCTTTGCTGCTGTTCCTCTTGGTCGCTCTCCCTCCCTCCTGTTCCCTGGTGGTGTCTTCAGTTTGGGTCCGACCGCCAGGGGAGGACTGACCCTAAGCAGCCCAAAATCACCTACAAACAGTGCAGATCGACATGCCAGGATGGCAAGAGTTCGGACAGTGGTGACCCTGCGACCATCATGGACTCGCCTCCAGCTCACGATGCCGACCTGAAGGCAATTATGCTTGAAGTAAAGTCAACGGTCACCGAAATCGTGGCCCAACTGGACCAACTCTCCGCCCGCCTGGACTCAGTAAAGGCCCGTGTTGACTCCCATGACAATCGCCTCCTCCACGTGGAGTCCAGGGTCTCGGACATGGAGGATGCCGCCACTCAGGACCATCAGAAAATTTTGCAGACTGACAAAATACTAGACATCATCCGGAATAAAAATGAGGATTTGGAGGTGCATTCCCGTTGGAGCAATCTCCTAATCACTGGTGTACCAGAATCCAACAATATTCCCCGCTAAAGGATTTTGTGGAGCAACTGTTCAAGGAACTCTTCTGTGACATTCTCTCCTCAGTTTTCATTGTTGAACTCTCACATCACTCTCTTGGCCTACACCCTTGTCCCAGATTACCTCCTTGCTCCATCATTGCAAAAATTCTAAATTTCAGAGATCGGGATACCATTCTCCGTGCAGCACGCGACAAGGGCAAAATCAATCAAGGAAACTCATTTATTTTATCCTGACTATACTCTCAGTCCAAACTGCCCGTTGTAAATTCCTTCCTGCAAAGCGGATCCTACAAAAACATGAAGTCTCCTACTCTCCGGCCTACCCGGCAAAGCTGAGAGTCAGACAGGGAGCAAAAATGCTTGTGTTTCTTGATCCCCGAGATGCCCTTGCTTTTGCCAAGAAACTAGATAAATCGTTCCGCTCATCACAACCCGGCTCTCAGCTTGCCACAACCGCTCAACTCAGTGACAATGATTGATATGTTGTGACTATTTGGCTAATTTTTTCCTGAACGTCTGCTTTTCTTACAGCTTGGCCACCCTGCTTCACTGCAGGGGAGTACGCTGCGCTTTGCCATGCCCTCACAGGATCATTCCCTTTCCTAATGTTGTTTCCCTTCTTCCAAGTTGTGGGTCCCAGGGGTGGGTAGGGGTAGTATCTCCGCCTGATTGAGGGGTTGGAGTGGGTGTGGGGGAGGTGGCCATTGTGGTAATGTTTTTGGTTTGCGAGAGTAGGGTAGCAGGGGTGGGGTTTGGGTAATGTACCCGACTACACTTTGTCTGTTATGGCTTTGCCAGCAACTGGGATTCTTATTGCATTTTGTGTGGCGGGTTAGGTGGTTTATTTTCCTAGTTTTCTTATTGTTCTACTGCGTTTTTTCGCTTCTGTGTCTGCATTTTCCAATTCCTATCATTATGCATCACCTTATCGTTAAGCCTGTTCAGTGCTGCATGTTAGTACATGGCATCTTCTCCTTCCTGACAGATAATACTTCCTCCGTCAGCGCTCTCTGCTCCCTGGTTGTTACCCCCATGGTCTGGTTGTACACTATTGCAGGTCACCAGCAGTTCCACTATGTAATTTTTGTGTCTGTCCGGTTCCTCTCCATGTCAAGTTATGCTTGCCCAAGCACACAATGGCATTTTTCACTTTCTGGCCTGTTGCACTGAATCCTATTCTTAGCTATCTCTACAACAACATGACTGACAACATATGTTCGACCTGGAATATCCGCGATCTTATTGATCACCGTAAAGCCAGACTCTTTCACTCACACCTACATCGGCATAGGGTCGACATTTGCCTTCTGCAGGAAACCCACCTGCTGCCTGCGTCCGCCACCAGACTTCAGTCGCACTACTGGAGTGAGTCGCACTCCTCTTTTTATTCCTCTTACTCTAGGGGAGTGTCTATATTGTTTAGAAGGGGGCTCCCTTGGCACACTACACAGGTACTCACGGACCCGGATGGACTGTATGTAAACTTGCACGGCACCCTATTGTCCCAACCCACGACGGTAGCTGCTGTGTACGGACCTAATTCGGATTACCCCAATTTTTTCACTCATATGGCACCTTATCTCTTCCCTGGGCCCGACGGCCCTTTCGCGGGGTGGGGTATTTTAATATTAGTTACACCTTCTGCAGTCTTGGACCGCTCTAGACCTCACTCTTCCCACCCTCGCTTTGCTGCTTTACTTCAGTACATACTCGCTGACAACTCGTTATATGATGCGTGGCATCACTTTTTGCCCGAGGCGGTGAGGGTACTTGAGTCACTGGTGCTCGCGGCTCCTGGTCGCGTATTGATCTACGGATTACCTCCCCAGATGTCGTTACATGGCTTACCTCGGCAAATCACATGGCACGCACCTTCTTCGATCATGCGCCTGTCCAGCTTTGTGTTCGCCTTCCTAACTCTACACGGCGCGCTTTCACATGGCGGCTCCCTCCCAACGCCCTCCACGATTATGTCTTCTGTGAAAAGATCCAAACAGTGATTACCAACTACTTTGACTTGAATGTCGGCTCTGTGGACTCAGCGTCCATCCTGTGGGAAGGCTTCAAGACAGTGATACATGGAGAGTATCTCGAAGCAAGCTGTTGTCCTTCGCTCCATCCGCGCCTCTCTGGACAAGTTGGAATCAGAGATTAAGACACTCGACGCAGATCATGCGGCCCGCCCCAGGTCTGAGACACTTGCGTGTTCGTAGGAAAAGCAAACTGAATTCGCTGAGAAGGCTGATGGGGAACTCTCCTTTCTTGGCAGAGAGGCCCGAGTTCGCCGCTTCGGTGAAGGTGATCGGCCTGGCAAGACCCTGGCAAACCTCTTAAGCTCTACGGGATGGTGGCCCCAATAGAACTACCTCCCCAGAAGAAATTAAGGCTTGTTTTATGGACTACTATTTGTAACTCTACACGGCCGGTTCCCCTCTTGGCGCAAGGCTTTCAAACAATATTTAGATACCCTTGCGTTGGTTTGGTTGGAGGACTACCATCGCAAATTCTTAGAAAAGCCATTCTCTGGAGGAGATTCTTGCTGCCATTAATAGTCCGCCTAGCGATAACGCCCCTGGTCTCAAAGGCCTTCTCGCCTCGTTCTAGAAGACTTTCTACGCTTCTGGTGCCACATCTAGCAGCCATGTATAATGATCCCTTTGACAATGGCCATTTCCCGCAGTCCCTCCGTGATGCGATCAGGCTACTACTTAAGTCGGACAAGTCAGCTGACTGCCACGACTCTTAACGCCCCATCTCTTGAATTAAAATCGATACTATTTTTGCTAAATTATTGGTCTCCCGTCTGCTCCTCCTTATGCCCCTGATTGCCCTTCCTGACCAGTCCGGTTTCATCCCTGGTCATGCCACCGCTCACAACCGTAGGACCATTTTTTCATTTTTTCATCAAATCAACCCTGATCTTCCTGCTGTGGCAGCGCTACTTGATGCCACAAAGGCATTCGATACACTTGAGTGGCTGTTTCTATTTTTCCTTCCACCCCGCCTTGGCTTTAGTAACATTTTCATCCGTAAGATATCACTCCTCTATATTCGTCCCTCCCCACGTCTCCGGATATACGGTCAGGTGTTGGATCCTATCTTGATTGAACGCGGCACTCGGCAGGGTTGTCTGCTTTTCCCCTATGCTCTTTGCTATTGCAATGGAGCCACCCTCGGCCAGACTTCAGCAACACCATACTCAGAAGGGCAATGGTTTTTCGGCCCGTGCCCTCCTGGTCTCCATGTAAGCGGATGACATCACGTTGTATGTCCGCCACACCCAAGATAACCTCAGCCCCCTTGTACGTGAGATACGATTTGGTGGATTGTCCGGCATACAGGTGAACTTGAGCAAGTCAGTATTGTTTCCTCTTACAGATGTCACCAGGCCATTCACACCGGATTTACTTTTTGTATGGGCTTCAGGTCCTACCTTTTATCAGGGGATTTGGCCGAGCAGGGATGTAGACGACCTCTGGAGATCCAACTTCAGACGTATGGTGGACTAACTCGAATCTAAAACGCCCCACTGGAACCGGTTACCCCATCCCTGGCGGGTCGCATAGCCATTGCCAAGATGGAGGTTCTCCCGAAATTCCTCTATCTTTTCTTGAACATCCACTTACCTTTAACTACCAATTTATTTTTGTAAAATTCGCTCTCTGATCATTTCTCTTGTGTGGACTGGCGGTATGGGCCCCTCCCGATTTTAAACTTTATGCCTTAAGCGCACAGGCAAGCTTTCTACACTTCTGGGTTCACCCTGCCCCGTAGCAACCTCACGTCGCGGTCGAAGCCGACCTTGCAACGCCTTGGCCGCTGAAAAAACTAGTTACTTACCTGTACACTATGGTTCTCCAGTATTATCTTTCATAGATTCACATGCTTGTGTCTTCCCATTCGTCATGGTGGGAGTCGCACGGTAACCGAATGACTATAGCAGTATCAGAGTATAACACTGCATAGAAAGTCCCATAGGGGACCATAATATTTGGTTGCCAAACCTCCTCATTATTTGTACCAAAACTCAGCCAATCAGCTGCCAGCCCTGACATCACACTCCCCAGCAGAGCCATCATACCTCCGACCGCTGTGGTGCCTGACTCCGGGACGGCGACCAGAGCCCAGGCGGCATTCGGGGAGCAATTTCAGCGCGACGGAGCAGCGGGGGACAGATGCCTACAGCCTAGAGTGGACCCTGCCCTGCTGACATCAAGTGAGTGGCGGCTCCAGCTGACGGCAGCAGCACCCCCTGGTATCGAGGGCAGTCATCACGCGAGTCCGCGGCTTTGGGCCTACCGCCGGAGACCGCCTAAGACTATCCGGGAGCTCTCCTGGCTCCCGCGCTGGCCGCCGCTTGCTGCACCGCCTAACAGCCAGACCTCCCCACCTCAAGTGACTCAGGGAGGGTCACACCGTGATCCGGCCCTCTGAGACACCACCTCAGCCACACTTAGTCGGCGCATAATGGGGCTAGGCTCCCATCTTTGTGATGGCCTGCAAGGCCTAAGACTGCACTCCGGCTTGGGCCTACTGTATTAATCCAGACTATTGAGATTGTGTGTGCTGGTGGGACTGCTCTGGCGGGTACCAACACTGCCTGTCCCTGGTAGCTGCTCTCCTTCTTGAGGGCCCCCTGGGCCTGCTCCTCTAGCCAGGGGTGCTCGCGAACCCAGAGACTCTACTAACCAGCCAGGCCACCTCAAACTTTAACACCATTCACTGCCTATCTGACGGTCTCGGCTAGGGTGCCTGTGACCTGGCCACCTGTGCAGAGCTCAATATCTCGTCGCCGTCAGCACCCTGGTGTATTGATAGACCCTCCCCGCCATGACATACCTCCAGATGGCGGGCAACAGGGGGAATAGACCCGCTATCCAAAAGCAGATCACCAAATTCACTTGGGCCCCTAAGGGTGATGGGAAGGAACAGACCTCTGAAGGAGCACCTAAAGGGTCGCCCTTTTCGCCCTGCAGTGAAGTCCCTTCCACTGGAAGACGTTGTAGGAGAGTAGGGTCTGCAATCCTATGATCACCCCAGATTTTTGCTTTTTGCTTCACTGGTTTACGACTTCCCTGGCTGTGGGCCTGCTAATCAGACCCACAGCCTAGCTGTTCTCTCACTAAATGGACACGTGTACCTTAGGTGCATTTACCAATTGGTACTGGGCCACCTTATCAGTCCCTGTACCCAGGGCATAGGTGTACCCAGGGCCTACCAGGGGCTGCAGCATGTATTATGCCACCCCTGGCTGGCCATCTAAATCTGACACAACTGGCTGCACGACAGCTGGGGCAAGGTGGTGTAATCACCCTTTGCTTTAGATATAGTATACCTATATCTAACCCTAAAACGGACACATGTATTCCTATCAGTCACTCCTATGGCAGGCCTTAACAATCCTGAAGGCAGAGTGCTTGGAATTATGTGAGATGGTGCTCTGGCATGAGCTGAGCCCGTCTGCAGCTTGCGGAACCAAGTCTTAATAGCTGTTCTATGATAACGCGTACCATATACTCTCAAGTGCATTATAATCCTCGCGGTTATTTGCTATCTTTGGTATCGCTTCATCAAAACATGTCGAGTAAGGTGTCATACGAATTGGAATACTAACCCCTCGCCAATTCTGGCGACGGGGTTAGCATTCCACCCTTCTAGAGGGACACGACATGTATGTAACTGTGAACCCGGTTAAAGTTAACTCGAGCCTCAGCATCACAAAATGGATGCTGCCACCACAGACACGAGTCTGACCTCCTGCTGCTGGGAGTCCTTCCAGCGAGGAGAGCTTGGACAAAGGGTTTCCTGTCAGGGGTGGTGCTAGCACCATCCCAGACAGGGTTTTGTGTATCCTAGGTAGGCAGGGCTGAATAGGAAGGTGACTGCAAGTGGCACCCCGGTGCTCACTATGCATCCGCCGGCTTGAACCAGTTCCAGGGGCACACCAGCCCCTGAGATGGGGAAAGTCTAGACAGGGGAGAGGGGTGTAACCACCCCCCTTCCTGGTCCCACCCATGGGCAGGAGCTAGTCGCGTACCAGCCCCTTTCTTTAGAATAAAGGTAGGAGCGGGGACCCTTCCAAATTAGATCTTTGAATCCTGAAACTACTTTCTACGAAAGAAACACAAGACTTCTTCTCAAGATTTCTCCCTCGTGACTAAGGAGTAGTCACCCTGCAGCAGCAGGCACCAACTAAGTATCTTGCGGTTTGCTGAAACGTCCTTCCTCCGGAACCAGACCGACCAGCACGACGAGACCCGGACTCCCTGCCCTCTCTGACCTCTCCCTGCCTCTACAGCACAGCTGAGAACCGTGGGTGCGACGAGACCAGTGGACCCGGCGACCATCAGAACCAGCATGACACTGACGGACCCTCGAGTGGGTGCATTGGGGTAAGAGAAGCCCCAACACCAAGCAGCACGAGCACCGAAGACCAGACCCCCCAGCGTCCACCAGATCTGCGTGGGGCCCTTTTGCTTCTGTGTCGCTTGCCACGTTGTCCGGTCACTTGCCCGTTGGCTAGTGACCCTCCAGACGACGTCCTACGTTTGTTTCACCGCTAGTCTAGCTCCTCTAGACTGGCCCTAGTCTCCTCCTGAAGGGGACCTTCCTCGGACCCTCCTGGTCCACTCAAGACGCCATTTTGTGTCGCCACGTGGGCTTGCCGTAACCAAGACTTGTTGCCTCCTTCACCGGATCCAGCATCGCCAGCAGCAGACATCCGTTGTGGGACAGCTCGCAGACCTCCAGCCTGGTCGACATCAGCGCCCCTGGTCCGTGCAGCAGCAGAATCCAGTGTCACCTCCTCGCCTGGCTGAGTGACCTTGTCCGGTGCCCACCTAATCACTGGCTAGTGATTCCGAACTCGGTCCCCTCTGCTTACAGGTACTCTTCTTCACTGATCCAGTCCTTGGATCAGCCCGGAACATCTTCACTGGTTGCCTGCCAGCAACTTACACTTCAGGCTCCTGGTTCGTCAACGATGATTCCCGACGACACTTGAACCCTATGCAGCCGCAGCCCCTGGGCTAGGTAAACCAAGTACCCCGGTGCTCCAGCGTAGACCAACTCTCTAAGTGTTGAGATCCACTTTCGTTTTTGACCTACCTAGTCGGGTTCGCCCGAGAACACTAACTTTGCATTTACTAGCATCCATAGACTTTGTCCCGCATTGCGCGTGAGAGTTTCCACTCTGCACACGGCGCCCCTAGGCCTCCTGCTTCTAATCTAAGGGTTCAGCATTGTAGGCCTAGCGATTCTAAAGTCTCTGAGAACTGTTACTTACCTGCTAGTGATTTGCATTCCACTTCCATAGTATATAGTTTTTCGTGCCCCTCGGGCATTTGCGTAAATTGTGCAGCTTGTAGTATTTCTTTAAGAGTTTTTGTTTTGTGCTTAGCGCCCTGTCCTCATAAAGAGTCCAGGGTTGTTGTGTTATAAATAAATATCCTTTTATTTTCATAACAACTTGTGTGGTGTCCTTTCACTTGGCGTTCAAGGGGTATATGTGATGGTATAACAGCTGGCTTAACACGCCCTCTAGAGTTTAGCCTAAAGGCTGCTCTTGTCCATGCTACTAGGATAGCTGGTCTATACGGTTGACTTACAACCAATCATCAATAAGGGTCGTTTGGAATGATACACAGTGATCACTAGAATAGTGAGCACTACATATCAGGCCAACTTCTCACAGACGTCATGGAGGCTATTGCAGGAGTAAGAACCTCCCTAGAAACCCGCATCGACTCAGTGAAAATAGAGGTCACCCTACTACGAGCAGACCTCCCATGATAGACTCCAAGGTCAAAGATGTTGAGGTTAAAACTGCGGCCCTAATTGACAACAAGTCGACCCTCCAACAGCAGGTGGCCCTCCTGCAAAAACAACAACTCCAAATGGGCGAACTCCTGGACGATTACGAAGGTAGGTCGCGAAGAAATAACATCCGCGTCCTAGGTGTTCCGGAACGGATGGAGGGGCAAGCAACGGACTTATTTATTGAAGACCGGGTGGCCAGCCGAAACCGAGTGCCCCCCCATGCCCCATAATAGCTAGAGTTTTTAATATCTGCGATAGGGACGTTATCCTTCAAACGGCCCAAACAGGGGCCTGGACGAGGCCCAGATCATGTTTTTCCCAGACTTCACCATTAAAGTGCAGGCGCGCAGGCGCAGTCTCCTAGAGGTCAAGCGAGCCATGCGAGACAAAGACATCCAATACTCCATGCTCTTCCCAGCGAAGCTTTGTCTCGAGTCGGAGGGCAAGACCTGGTTTTTCAAGTAGCCAGAGGAGGCATGGGAATGGCGTCAAGTCGAAAAGCCCCAGAATAATCGTGGGAGTCCTGGGCAGAGTGAACGGCGTAATCATCCTGCGGAGCGGCAGGACCGGCTGACGGAAGAGGAGACTGAGGAACAATGATACTCTCCACGGAGGCTGGCTGGCTGAGATAGCTACGAAGGGGACAGTCCAGATACAGCGGCTGAAGAACTTGATCCCGCCGCAAAAGTTTGACTGTGGGCTCCTTCCGCTCTACACTGTTTGTAGCCTTTTGTCCAGAACGAAGGGCGACCATCTTATACATCTGTTTTGTGCCCCTTACTGTGAGACCCATTCATGCGCACAGGCTGGTTTGCATAAAGATAAATCTCGTTCATCGTTATACCATGATATGTGGAGAGCGGTACGTCAGGCTCACCAAATACCCTTTACATGACTTGGAGGGCGACAGGCACTCTGCCAAGTTGGGGTGTGGATAGTTCTAGGTCCGCGGGGAGGGGGGCAGGGAGGGTTTATGGGAGGGGATGGGGGGGGGGAGGGGGGGGGGGGTGGGAGGGTTTATGGGAGGGGGGATGGGAGGGTATGGGTTTGTTCTTGGTTACTGTAATGTTTTGCTCAATGCAGAGTTCTTCCTTGTTGCACCACTTCTTTTCGACGAGGTTCAGCCCTTACTGCTCAGACACACCTGGTAATAGCAACTCCATCGAGGGCCCGGTTGTCCTCGTGTCTCACAATCCATATAGCCAACGCAATCCGGATAGGCAGCGCCTTTCCCCTTGTGATACATCTACACTTATCTCATGATTTCCACCGCTATGCCACTGTCCCTCTCCAAGACACTCACGATAATGACGTGGAACGTCAATAGGTTGGGACACAAGATAAAGCGAGGGACAGTCTTCCAATATCTTAGACGCCAATCTCCCGACATAGTACTCTTGCAGGAGACGCACTTGGTAGGCAATACATGCCAGGCACTCCAAAGAGGAGGTTACAAACTATTGACACATTCAGGGTTCACCTCCGGGTCCAAAGGTACGGACATTCTAGTTAAAAAGAATGTAGCAATCACCCAGACGATTACATGGGCTGACCCCCTGGGTCGCTTCGCGATCGTGGAGGCCGCCTGGGAAGGACGACCACTGAACATCATATCGGTATACCTCCCACCAGCCTTTGGCCGCGATTCCCTCTGGGACTTGAGTGCCCGACTGGTGGACCTCTCGGCAGGCACACTCACTGGAGGAGACTTTAACATGACGATGAATGACTACCTTGACAGACAGCCCAAGCGACGTTCGCATAGGCCTGTTTGGACATCAGGATTTGCCCAAGCTATGGGCCTAGAGGACGTATTATCCCGATACGCACTACTCTAAAGCACATGATCGCATGTCCCGCATTGACTATTTCTTCTGTCCAACAGCAGACATTGTTTTTTTCCAGCGCCCAAAGGGTCTCCCCCGCGGCATCCCTGACCACTCTCCACTTAGTGTGGAATTGACGTACCACCACCGCTTTACCAAAGGACCGATAATTATTAACCCATGGCGGTTGCAAATTCCAGACATTAAAGATAGTTTGATAGAACACACTGATTTTTATTTTGCGGAGAATGTCGGTTCAGTGAGCTCTGCAGTTACGATCTGGGAGGCTTATCTAGCGATTATTAAAGGCAGAGCGCCAGCGCTCAAACTTGGGTATTAGTGGAAACACAACGAAAAGATCCTCCAGGCCGAATCGGACCTCCTACACCTTGAGACAACCCATAATGACGCCCCTACTCTACTGCAGAGACGGCCAGCCACCTCCGGGCTCGTCAACTTGACTATAAAGCACTAGTACTAGAAAAGACTCAGGCCAGACTACTCCGCACACGCCATCAAGTGTATGAATTCGGTAACCGTGCCGGAAAAATGTTGACGTGGCTAGAACGCCGTGAACAAGGGACTAGATGGGTGTCACCACTTAAACGGCCGGATGGATCAGTGACCACGGGCCCGCAGGAGGTGGCAGATACCTTCGCAGATCACCTGGAGCAAATTTACACCGCCGGGGCGTATTACACTTCAGAGGAATAAAGACAACTCCTTGAAGAAATGCGCTTGCCTACTCTATCGGAAGAGGAAAGAGACCTTAGACGCCGACATTACGACAGATGAGCTATGTACGGCGATTTTCTCCATCAAGTCCGGGAAAGCAATGGGCCCCAACGGAGTCCCCATTGAATTTCTGAAGGGCATGGCATCCGGCTTGATCCCACACCTCAAAAATATGCTTGAGGATAGTCGCAATAGTGGCACCTTACCATTGGACCAAAGGCTGGCCTCCATAGTAGTTATTCTTAAACCGAATAAGCCCCCTAATGAATGCGGTTCTTACAGACCGATCTCTCTGATTAGTGCGGAAGCCAAGATCATGGCGAAGCTCCTGGCGAATCGGCTAATAGCCGTACTTCCTTCCCTGATTCACGAGGGTTTCCTCCCTGAGCGTAATACAGCTCTAAACCTGCGCACAGTCAATAACGTTCTGAGTAGGCAACCGTACATTCAGAAAGACGCATAATACATGCTGCAGCCCCTGGTAGGCCCTGGGTGCACCTATGCCCAGGGTACCTAAGGTAAACTGTACAGGGACTGATAAGGTGACTCAGTATCCAATTAGATATGTACCTAGAGTACATGGAATCCATTCTGCAGAGAGAGCAGTGGGCCTGGGGTCCTGAATAGCAGGGCCCCAGGTCAACTAAGTCGAAAAACCAGCAAAACACCAGGCAAAAAGTTGGGGCAACCATAGTCAGATATCCACCTTCCTACATAAATATAAAATCTTGAATAACTCAAAACTGCTTGTCCCACTGCTGCATCATGTCGCCATGCTGTATCTAGACAATAGTGTCTAGTAAACGTGTGCACATTTTTCCACATTGCTGCTCGGCAAATGTCTGGCAGTGACACTCCTGCAAATAGGGCTGTAGAAGTTGCCATTGTTCTGGTTGAATGTGCATGTACTTTGGATTGGAGAGGATTACCAGCGTGGTCATGGCAGAGATAGCTGAAGAAATCCATCTAGAAATACTGGCTCTTGAAAGTGCCAACCCTTTTCTTGGACCAGAAAATGCTACAAAAAGCTGGTTTGTTTTTCTGAACGACTTCGTCCTGTCAATGTAGAACTTTAAACATCTTTTGACGTCTAGGGAGTGTAGAGATTGCTCCGCAGACGACGAAGGATCCTTAAAAAATGTAGGCAGTACTACAAGTTCGTTGAGATGAAATATGTATGAATTTAGAATTTGTCCTCAAGACAACCTTGTCAGGACGAAATTGGAGAAAAAGTTCAGAAATCGAGAAAGCCTGAATTTCACTTACTCTCCTTGCTGAAGTGAGAGCTAAAAGCAAGGCTGTTTTCCATGAGAGAAATTGCAAATCCGTTTGATGTATCAGTTCATAGGGAGTCTTCATGAGTTGTGGTACAACCGTGTTAAGCTGCCATGAGACTGTTGGATGGTAAACTGGAGGAAATGTCCTGAAAAGTCCCTTGAGAAATTCCTTTATTACCCTCTAAGACCAGAGAGATGGATGGTCAGCCTGTCTTCTGTATCTTGAGATGGCTGCCAAATGCACCTTTATAGAAGCATGAGTAAGTTTCGCTCTAGCCAGATGCAAAAGATAAGGCAGGATTTGTTCTGAAGAAATATTAAAAGGATAAAGATTTTGAAAGAATCTCTCTGCATTCTTGAGAAATATTCAAAAATACAAACTCAGGTTCATGAGGTTCCATGCCGATAAATTGAAAGATTTCAAATTTGGATGAAGAATTTGGCCTTTGTTCATGGAAATCAGATTCTGAGAGAGTGGGAACTGAATCCTGGGTGCCACTGACAGTTGGAGAAGATTAGTTAACCACGCTTGTCTCGGCCAAGCTGGCGCTATGAGAATCAAGTGGCACAGCTCTGATTTCATTTTCCAGATCCCTTGAGCATTGCCCCACGATCGTTTGATGGAATCTGCTTGCGAAGTGCTTGCATTTTGAGTTGCGAATTGTCGCGAAAAGGTCCAGTGACGGGGTTCCCCACAGGCGTAAGACCTGGAAAGGTTGATCCTGATGTAATTCCCATTTGTGAGAGACACCTGGAGATCTGCTGAGAGCATCTGCCCTCGAGTTGTTCACTCCCGGAATGTGCTGTGTGAGAAGTTGGCCTGATATGTAGTGCTCACTATTCTAGTGATCACTGTGTATCATTCCAAACGACCCTTATTGATGATTGGTTGTAAGTCAACCGTTAGACCAGCTATCCTAGTAGCATGGACAAGAGCAGTCTTTAGGCTAAACTCTAGAGGGCGTGTTAAGCCAGCTGTTATACCATCACATATACCCCTTGAACACCAAGTGAAAGGACACCACACAAGTTGTTATGAAAATAAAAGGATATTTATTTAGAACACAACAGCCCTGGACTCTTTATGAGGACAGGGCGCTAAGCACAATACAAAGCTCTTATGAAAATATGCAAAGTCGCACAATTTACACAAATGCCCGAGGGGCACGAAAAACCATATACTCTAAAAGTGGAATGCGAAATTACTAGCAGGTAAGTACTACTCTAATAGGCTTTAGGATCGCTAGGACTGGACTACTGAACCTTCAGATTACTAGCAGGAGGCCTAGGGAGATCGGGTGCAGAGTGTGCACTCTCACGCGGGATGCGGGACAAAGTCTATGGATGCTAGATTTCGTAAAGTTAGTGTTATCGGACGAATCCGACTAGGTAGAGCGGAAACAAAAAAGGATCTGGACCTTTGAATAGCAAAGCTATGCTGGAGCACCGAAATGCTGAGTTTACCTAGCCCAGGGGCTGCGGATGCATAGGTCTGGAAAGACGTCGGGAATCCTCGTTGCAGTCTATGGAGCCTGAAAGAAGAAGTTGCTGGCAGGCGACCAGTGAAGAGATTCGGAGTGATCCAAGCCTGGATCGAAGATGGGAGACACCTGTAAGCAGAGGGGACCAAGTTCTGAATCACTAGCCAGTGATTAGATGGGCACCAGGATGGCACCGGATGGAGTCACCTCGACCAGGTGAGTGGGCGACGCTGGGCTCTGCAGTCTCACGGATCAGGAGGCGTTGTCGGCGACCAGGATGGAGGTGCGAGCTGTCCCATGAAGGTATCTGCTGTCGACGTCGCTGGACCTAGGATTGGGGCAACAAGTCTTGGCAAATGCAAGCCCACGCGGTGGACTTAAAGTGGCGTCTGGAGTGGACCAGGAGGGTCCGGGGTGCTCCTCTGTTGGAGGGAGCAAGGGCCAGTCTGGAGCAACCAGACCAGCGGTGATGTCGTCGTGGAGCGTCGTCAAGAGGGCCACAAGCCAGCAGGCAAGTAGCCGGACAACGCGGTGAGCAGCAAAGAGCAGAAGGGCCCCACGCAGATCTGGTGGATGCTGGGGGGCTGGACTTCGGTGCTGGAGCTGCTCAGGGTTAGGGCTTCTCGAACCCCAAAGCACTCACTCGAGGATCCCTCGGCGGTCGTGCTGGATAAGCGTTGTGCAGTTCTGAAGATGGCCGGTCCCTCGAGGTCTCGTCACACCCACGGATCTCAGCTGGGCTGATGATGTAGGTAGAGGTCAGAGGTGCCACGGAAGCCGGGTCTCGTCGTGCTGGTCGGTCGGATTCCGGAGGAAGGACGTGCAGCAAACCGCAGTGTTCTTAGGTGGTGCCTGCGGGTGCAGGGTGACTACTCCTTAGTCACAAGGGAGAAATCTTGAGAAAAAGTCTTGAGTTCCTTTCGTAGAAAGTAGTTTCAGGATTCAAAGATGATCTAATTTGGAAGGGGGCCCGCTCCTATCTTTATACTAGGAAAAGGGGCTGGCACGTGACTAGGTCCTGCCCATGGGTGGGACCAGGAAGGGGGGTGGTTACACCCCTCTCCCATGCCGGACTTTCCCCAGTTCAGGGGCTGGTGGGCCCCTGGAACTGGTTCTAGCCGGCAGATGCATAGTGAGCACCGGGGTGCCACTTGCAGTCACCTTCCTCTAAAGCCCTGCCTACCCAGGATACACAAAACCCTGTCTGGGATGGTGCTAGCACCGCCCCTGACAGGAAACCCTTTGTCCAAGCCTCCCTCGCTGGAAGGACTCCCAGCAGCAGGAGGTCAGACTTGTGTCTGTGGTGGCAGCATCCATTTTGAGATGCTGAGGCTCGAGTTAACTTTAACCGGGGTTCACAGTTACATACATGTTGTGTCCCTCTAGAAGGGTGGAATGCTAAACCCGTCGCCAGAATTGGCGAGGGGTTAGTATTCCAATTCGTATGACACCTTACTCGACATGTTTTGATAAAGCGATACCAGAGTTGGCATATAACCGCGAGGATTATAATGCACTTAAGAGTATATGGTATGCGTTATCATGGAACAGCTATTAGGACTTGGTTCCGCAAGCTGCAAACGGGCTCATCTCATGCCAGAGCACCATCTCACATGATTCCAAGCACTCTGCCTTCAGGATTGTCAAGGCCTGCCATAGGAGTGACTGATGGGAATCTATGTGTCCATTTTAGGGTTAGATATAGGTATACTATATCTAAAGCAAGGGGTGATAACACCACCTTGCCCCAGCTGTCGTGCAGCCAGTTGTGTCAGATTTAGATGGCCAGCCAGGGGTGGCATAATACATGCTGCAGCTCCTGGTAGGCCCTGGGTACACCTATGCCCTGAGTTACAGGGTCTGATAAGGTGGCCCAGTACCAATTGGTAAATGCACCTAAGGTACACATGTCAATTTAGTGAGAGAACAGCAAGGCTGTGGGTCTGATTAGCAGGCCCACAGCCAGAGAAGTCGTAAACCAGTGAAGCAAAAAGCAAAAATCTGGGGTGATCATAGGATTGCAGACCCTACTCGCCTACATGCTGCACTTGCAGAGAGATGTTGTGGAGAAGTAACCACCTCCAAATCTCCTGCGCTTGTCTTGAGAGAAGTTCCGGCCTTGTACTCCCTTGTTTTAGCAGGTAAAACATGGTAGTCGTACTGTCGGTCCTGACTAGAACTGTGGACCCTCTGATCCGGAGTAGAAAAGCTTTTAATCCCAAGAACACGGCCATTAACTCTAGTAGGTTGATGTGAAGATGCGATTCCCTTTCTGACCAATGACCTTGAATTTCCAAGTCTTGAAGATGAGCCCCTCCCCCAACCTTGCAGAGATGCGTCTGTCATTACATAGCTGAAGCTCGAATATCAGACCTTTGGTTAAGTGTTTTCCGATTGTCCACCATGAAGGGGATCTTTTTATCTGAGGAGAGATGGACACTCTATCTTCGAAAGATTCTAGAGATTGGATCCACTGTTTGTCAAGAAGTTCTTGAAGAGGCCTCATATGTAGCCTGCAATTGGGAAGCAACGGGATACAAGACATAATTCCCAACAATGACTTGTAGATCCTCACTGAAGTGAACTGCTTTTTTCGCTGAAGAAATGCCATATTTAGTATCTTTTGATCCGTTCTTCTGAAGGGTAAGCTTTTGCTTCTTTTGTACGAAGCATAGCTCCTAGAAACTGAAGAGACTGAGACGGGAAAAGACATGACTCATGTTGACTTTCAAACCGAGACGACTGAAGAGATCCATGCAACGCTGCAGAGCTGCGTTTCCCGACATGAAGCGCCTTTTATGGGCCAGATGTCCAGGTACGGGAAGATCTGAAGACCTTGAAGTCTTAATTGAGCTGCCACTGGCGCCATACACTTCGTGAAAACCCTTGGGGCTGACTTCAGACCGAATGGCAAGACTTTAAATTGGTAGTGGCGCCCCGCCACCATAAAGCGAAGACATTTTCTGTGTTTTATGTGGATTGGAATATGAAAATAAGCATCTAAGAGGTCCAGGGATGCTTGATAGTCTCCTCAGCAAAGAAGTAGTAATATTTCTTTAAGGGATAACATGCAAAATGAAATCTTTTTGATGAATTTGTTCAAACTTCTTAGGTCCATTACCTGCCTCCATTTCCCTGTAAGCTTTTTCTTAATTAGAAAGAAATGTGAATAAAAGCTTTTCCCTTATTGATGACGTGGCACTGCCTCCTTTTGTAAGAGATACAATTTCCATTTTAAGAGCGGACAGGTGCCGCTGTTTTCGGAGGATAGGAGGTTGATGCGGAGGCTTCTGTATAAATTCCAGGGTACAGCGCTGATGGATTATGTCCAAAAGCCATTTGTCCGTTGTAATGGACTTCCATGTTTGGTAGAATAGAGCTAGATAATGGTTGCTGGCGTTTGGACAGGTGGTGGGCGCACTGCTGAAGTCACTAGACTGTTGAGCCTTGCCTCTTGCCGATGGTTTTCCGCTTGTCTGTTGCCGATACGAGGAACCTGAGGAGCGAAACTGCTGACCACTTGAGAACTGGCGATATCCCTGTTGATTGTAAGGCTGATATCTGCCAGATTGATATGCCGGTCTCTGGGAATATTGTCCTCTTGACCCTCTCCTTCGCAAGGATAGAAACTTTCCTTGTTGCAAAGTTCCTAGTGCCCGTGCCGTATCAGTGTCGGCCTTGATGCCTTAAAGGGCGTCATCAATATGTTTACCAAACAGATTTTCCCCGTCAAACAGCATGTCAATTATTTTAGTTTGCACTTCAGGTCTGAACGAAGTAGCCTTAAGCCATCCCTGTCTTCGCAGCGCTACAGCCGCTGCAGTCTGACAAAAGGAAAGACGACATATCCATGGCTATATCGATGGACTCAGAAGCTGCTCTGGAACCATCCTGAATTATGGTGGCTGCCTCTTCTTTTTTATCTTCTGGCAAGTGCGACAATAAAGGAGCTATGTCCTACCACATCTGGCGATTGTATCTACTGAGAAGAGCTAAGGCATTTGCAGCCCTAATTGCTGCTGCCGCCAGCACAGCAAAGCACTTCCCCGCTCCATCCATGCGTCTTCCTTCCTTGTCCGAAGGCGCTGCAGTGGTTGATACCAGATTTTCTGAGTTGCACTGTGCTGCATGCATCTGCACAGATTCCGGCCGTAGACGACGGAGAAGATTCAGGTGCCCGATACTTTTTCTATCCTCGGCATCGAGGCTGCAACGGAGGCAGGGTTTTTCATCAATTTTAACCCTTCTGCCCAAATGAAGTCTATAATTGAGATTGATCGGACGGATTTACGTGATTCTTCCTCAAAGTCGTAAAGGAAACATTCTGCTTCCTTGACTGGAAGCGGGAGCTCAAATCTCTTTGAGGCCTTCTCCATTATATCATGGAATCCTCCAATATCTTGAGGAGGAGAAGTGGCTGGAGACAACGATGGTGCAGTAGGGATAACATTCATCCCATTCAGTTCTAACTGGGCTATCTTGAAGGAGTTCACCTTCCTCTGGTTGATCTCCGTCACTTTCTATCAGATCATCTCTGATTGTAACAATAGGAGGGGGAAGAGTATTTTATTGAGTGGAAGGCGTAGGTAGAGGTGGAGGCTGAGCCTTCTGAACCTGAACAGGACTTGTAACAGACTTTGAGGTGGAAGTGTTCGCCTCTGGGAAACGGCGATAGTAGTCATTTATCATATGGCGAAGGTCTGTTACTAGGGAAATTGGCATAGAGACAGTTTCATCTCCCACCTCTTGATGTACTTCCTCTTTTTCTTCATAGTCTTAAGACTGCTGAAAAGACTCTCTTTTCCTGCACTGGACGATCTTGGGAAGAGAAGACCTCCTGTACCTCCTCATACTCATCATCAGTGTCTTGACTTTTTATCTGTAGCAACTCCAGATTACTCATCCTCGGATGCATTTCCAATAAAGTTGAAGGGGGCAACGGTGAAACCTTGGTCCAACTGGTAAAGTCAGTAGATTTTTTTCGTCGTTGAAGAGCCAGTAGACGAGCCAGTCGACGGGTGGAAGGACTTTAAAGTAATGGAGGATTTCGTCTTCGGAGACTTGAATGTGTCGACTTGGGGGTCTCCCGAAGCTGTTTTTTTTACAGGAATTACAGCTGGAGATACTCCTACCTTGGATGAGGGAGCAGATGACACCTCCCTTGAAACATTCAATACTGGAGAATACCACCCTGTTTGCCCAAGGCCAGTCACCCACGGGCTGACGTGGAAACGCTTGAGACCCTGCGCTGGGCTTGGTTGGGAATGTGCCATTTTTCCAACGCTCAAATGTTATCGGCTAACACCATGCCGATTGTACGTCATCCTGCCTTCCCTCCTCTGCAACCAACTGGCATGTCTAAACATGCCATCCACATGGGTCTAAATACGTTGGCGGATCTTTACCACGGAAATACGTTTTTTAGGTCTCGCCTACGCAGCGCGCATGCGCTGCTTAGGAAATGACCTGTAGCAATCGCTTCAGCTTTGCTGACAAAAATGTGCACGCATTGCATTGCTTTGAATGGCGACGCATGCAAGTTTGGCGATTCCCTTGCGGGAGCGAGCTTTGCTACCAGGTGTTAATTACAACTATTTGGTTCCTGCTTGCTCACGCAAGGAAGGGCAGGCCTCTACTCCCCCTGCTGCCTCCTCCTCTCCTCCACTTTTTCCCCCCTGCAGCGTGAGGCGCGCTCGCTTGTTTTTTTGTTTTCTGGTAGTTCAATGCTGTTTACCCCAATTCCATGCGACAGTTGAGATACTTGGTTGTTTTATATAGCGCCTCATTTAAAATGCCTGCTGTTGGTAAGTTCCGTAAATCACAGGTTTCACTAATAATCTTATAGCATTTTGACATATTTGGATGATGGTTTGTGGAGCATTAGCGCCACTAGTGGGAGAAGAATAGGATTGAACAGAAGATTTCCTAGACTTGAGATGGTTTCCGTCAGGGGGCTCAGGCGAAGAAGGCGCAGACCCCAGGCGGCCTGTGTGGAAACATGCACGAGTACACTGAAATGTAAACACAGAAGCCATGTCTTTGTTTTTTGTTTTATTGTAGATCACTTTTTACCGCAATTCCATGCACCAGTTAAGATACTTGGTTGTTTTATAAAGCTCCTCATTTCAAATGCCTGCTGTTTGTAAGTTTCGTAAATCACAGGTTTCACTAATAACGGATTGAATGGAACGAGTCTGGCCGACCTCAAAAGGATGGAGTAGGTTCTGTAATGTAAACTCCAGTTCTGTAGTAGGGGTATCTCTGTTATAGTCATAATCTAGTGAATAGTCCCACCCATGCGAGTGGACCCCGGTGGACCCCGGTGCAATCAAAAATAATCTCTTAAAGTGTCGAAAAAATGCAGAACTGCACAGACACTTAAGAGACACTTAAGAGAGAATTTAAAGACCGATAATGCAGCCTATAACCAGGCTACACTGTCCAGTACTTCAACTAGAAATTCCACCAAAAATCCACAAACAGCAAAGTCTGTCCAGATTTCCCTTGCCTCAGCAGCAAAAACCCTCTGGAATGATAGAGAGGAAGACATGGACAGACAAGCCCCATAGGCTGCCATTATGTGGCTCAAAACAGGATACTGTGCCTTTAAGAGAACTTTCCAGAACTTCACAGTATCCCAGAATGCACTGCAGGTCCCTTTTACTTTCAGTTCTTTTTTCCGGCTCGTGCAAGCAGGACCCTGGAGCATTGAGCTCTCCCTTTTCAAGGGTTTTTTGGTGATTTTTCACTGCTTTTTCAAAGTTAAGTGCTTTCTAAGTACTTTGGTGCCTTTCTCCTTGGTTTTTGCACTCTGTTTTTTGTCGAATATGCCTGCATTATTAGATAAATGCCCGGAGTGCTCCAGGAAGAAGGCCAAATCAGTATCCCAGAATGCACTGCAGGTCCCTTTTACTTTCAGTTCTTTTTGAGGGCGTAACACGCCCGACCTGTAGCATTCCTTACATGAATATCTCTCTCCACCGGGGAGGAGGGCAGGCGCTTATGACTATAACAGATACCCCTATTACAGAACTGGAGTTACAGGACAGAAACTACTCCTTCTGTAGTAGGGGATCTCTATGTATAGTCATAATCTAGTGAAAAGAATGGCAAGCCCATCCCCACACCAAAGCGGCGGTGGAGAAACGAGAAATAACCACTATTGTGCAAACAGATTTCGCAGCGAAGCCTGCCCAACCTGAGCGTCTGCCCTGGCATCCGTGTCCAGACAGTAATGCTTAGCAAAGGTATGGACCGACTTCCAAGTGGCGGTATTGCAGATTTCTGCAATAGGAACATTACGGAGCAAAGCCGTCGTGGCAGCTTTGCCCCTGGTGGAATGAGCCTTAGGTTTACCCCCTAAGGTCTTATTAGCTTTCTGGTAACACAGTTGTATGCAGGACACAATCCACCTAGAGATGAACTGCTTAGAGGTAGCAAGACCCGTCCTGACTGATCCATAATTGATGAACAATTGGTCTGACCTACGAATATCTTTGGTCTTATCCAGATCAAATTTCAACACCCTCCTAACATCCAGGGAATGGAAGGACCTTTCCGCTGGAGATTAAGGATTCTGAAAAAAACGTAGGCAAAGTTATAGTCTGGTTGACATGAAAATCAAAAATAACCTTGGGAAGAAATTTAGGGTGAGTACGCATAACAACCTTAGCAGCATGAAATACAGTATAAGGTTCTGGGCAACACAACGCCTGAATTTCACTCACCCTGCGGGCCGATGTAATGGCCACGAGGAACGCCGCCTTCCAGGTCAGGTGCTGCAACGAAGCCTTATGAATAGGTTCAAAAGGCTCCTTCATCAATCTGGACAGCACCACATTCAATTCCCATGAAGGCGAAGGAAGCCGGACAGGAGGGAATTCTTTCTTCAAGCCTTCCAAGAAATCTTTGATCACAGGGATCTGGAAAAGGGAAGTCTGTGAAGGGCATTTCCTGTAGGCAGTCAATGCAGCAAGATGAACATTAATGGAATGAACATTAAGGCCAGACCGCGCCAAATGCTGAAGGTAAGGAAGGAGGACGTCTTCCTTGCACGTCGTCGGGTCATAGTTCTTGGACTCACACCAGATACAAAACCTCTTCCACTTGTAAGCATAGGATGTCCGAGTGGAAGGTCGCTTAGACTCCTTCAGTATGTCCATGCAATCTTCGGGCAGATTCAAATGGCCATATTGCACTCTCTCAAAAGCCATGCCGCCAAACTCAAAGACTAGAGGTTGGGGTGCAACATCTGCCCCCGAACTTCATGAGAAGGTCCGGCCTGCACGGCAGCCGTATGTGCGGAAGGAGAGATCGGTGAAGCAGGTCCGTGAACCACCACTGCCTGGGCCATTCCAGGGCAATCAGGATCATCCGTGCCCTGGACTGGGACAGCTTGATGAGTACCGCTGGAATCAGGAGAATTGGTGGAAAAGGGTACAGAAAGCTGTTCGACCAGTTGCGAATTCCCCAGCGTCCCTTGCTGGTAGTACCTGGAGGCGAAGTCTCGACATTTGCTGTTTTCGGCGGTGGCGAACAGATCTACGTCTGGAGTCCCCCACCTTTCGAAGACTTCTCCTAGTACTACGTCGTCTGCTCAGTGAGTCTGCCTGAACATTCTGCACACCTGGTAGATGGGTAGCAGTTATCGTCAATCCTCTGGCCAGAAGCCAGTGCCAGATAGTCTGCGCCTCCTGTGACAGGGTGCGTGATCTCGAGCCCCCCTGCTTGTTGAGGTAATACATCGTGGTCGTATTGCCAGTTTGTACAAGCAGAGAGTTGGTCTGGAAGGACAGATGAAAAGCCTTCTGTGCCAAGTGAACAGCTCTGAGTTCAAGGAAATTGATATGGTAAGTGGACCCCATCGGGGACCACGTTCCTTGAATCTGTAAGTCTCCCGAATGCGCTCCCCAGCCGTGGAGAGAAGCATCCGTCACGATAGTCTGCGTGGGAATGTCCTTGTGGAAGGGAACCTCTGAGGAGATTCTCCGCTGAACACCACCACTTCAGAGACTGAAGAGCATGCAGAGACAGTCGTATCTTGTCGTCCCAAGATCCTTTCCTCTGGTCCCACTGGTCCTCCAAGCACTCCTGCAGAGGTCTCATGTGTAGCCTTGCATGAGGAGTGAGGAAGATACAAGACAAGACAAGAGGCAATCGACCCCAGTAGAGAAGACACCGACCTCACTGTTGTAGATGGAGCGGTCATAAGTGCCTGAGCCTTCCGAAGGATCGATTGCCGTCGCTACTCCGAAGGAGACACGCTTGCTGACAACGTATTGATGGTGGCTCCCTAGTACTGAATGCACTGGGCCGGGGTCGAGACAGACTTGGACATGTTGATGTGCAACCCCAGCCTGTTCAAGAGAATGCACGTCTTCTGGAAGTGTGCTTGGGCTTCCGAGAAGGAGGATGCCTTGATCAACCAATCATCCAGGTACGGGTAGACAAACATTTTGTTCTTCCTTAGGTGTGCCGCTACCACTGCCATACACTTCGAGAATGTTCTGGGCGCATATTTCAGCCCGAATGGCAGTACTGTGTACTGATAATGATTGGCGCCTACTTGAAATCGCAGACACTTCCTGTGTTTGTATGTAATGGGCACATGGAAGTACGCATCCTGTAGGTCTATTGCACAAAGCCAGTCTCCCTGTTGCAACTGAGGATAAATCTGATGCAACAACAGTATGCAAAACTTTCCTCTGCGAATCCACTTGTTTGCCTGCCGCAAGTCCAGAATGGGCCTGAACTCGTTCTTGTCCTTCTTGCTAACCAGGAAGAACCGGGAGTACAGGCCTCTTCCTCTTTGAGACAGAGGTACGTCTTCTATCGCCCTTTTCCTTAACAGGATATCGGCCTCCGCCTGGAGTTTGTGCAGTTGATACTGTGAGCTGACCGGAGGGATGGCTGGAGGCGGGCTGATGAACCGAAGACTGTATCCATTGCAAACAATATTCAACACCCACTTGTCCTGAGTAATTTTTTCTCCACTCTGCCAGAAAAAATTGAACGCTTCCCCCCACCGGAGCGGGTAACGGATGAAGGGGAAGTAACAGCTCAGGGTCGCGACCCGGCCGGGCCCTTGTTCGTTGTAGAGGACTGCTGTCCCCCTCTACCCTTCTGGCGCTTCTGGAAGGGTCTCCGGAACTACTGCTGTTGTTGCTGCTGCTGTCCCGAAGACTGCCCTCGTCCTCTTCCCTGTGCACCGAACAGTCTTTGGAACGGGCGGTAGGACTTCTTTTCTTTCGGCTTCTCCAAGCCCACAGCCGTCAGGGTCTCCGCCTCCGCCTTCATGCGGGCCATCTCGTCATCTGCGTGTTTTCCGAACAAGGTCTCCCCGGAAAAAGGCAGATTGGCCACCTGTTGCTGGGCCTCCGGCTTGAGTGACGTGAGCCTGAGCAAAGCATGGCGCCGCTGATTGATCCCATGACAGTAACCATGGGCAGCCAACAGGGAGACATCCGCCGCTGCGCTGATGACCTGGTTTGACACCAGCATTCCTTCCTTGAGGATCCCTTGGAAGTCCTCCCTCTTGTCTCTTGGCAGAAGTTCCACGAACTGTTGCAGGGAGTCCCACAGAGCCCGGTCATAGCGGCCTAGCAGCCGCATCACTGGGTGCCTTCACGGCCGTGGGCGCAGTCCCACAAGCCTTCCTTCCAGCCGAGTCGATCCATCGACTTTCTTTATCAGGGAGGCATAGTGGTAGGAGAGGGCGAGACAAATGCCTCTTGTGAAGCGTTTAGAATATCACGGACGTCGTAGGTGTTGGAGCCGTCACCGTGATATCCAATTTTGCAGCCCCCCTCAGGAGAACCTCCTGGAATGTGCTTATGTCGTCCACCGGAGACACTCTGTTCCCTGGGGAGTCCGACAAAGTCTGTGAGTAGGAGCGGGTCCTGGAGGAGTCCGTGCGGGACCTAGATCCCCTTCTCCTATGGCGACGCCTTGATCTGGTGGAGGATCTGCGTCGACTCCTCGATCTTCCTCTCCGTCCGGAGCGTGATCGTGACTTCCTCGGCCTTGGGCGATCCGCCGGTTCCACCGGAGCAGGTGACCTAGGCTTGGCCGGGGCCTTCGGCTTAGGTGTCCCTTTGGGAGGGGTCGGAAGATTAGGCAATGAGACCGACCTCGGAGGAATCGGAGGCGGCTTTTCTGGCAACCGAGGTCCAGGTTGAGGTGGAGGTAACTGAGGAGGAGTAGGGTTCCTCGGAGGGGGGACCCCTCGGCAATGGAGGCGGTGGCGTCCCCTTCTGTGATGGGGTATACACCTCGGAATACATCGAGCCCGGTGAACCGCCTTCTTTACCAGCCTGGGACGTTGGCGAACCTCCCATGGCGTCAGGTCTCCTTCCACTATTCTTAGTCGTCGAACGGCGACCAGACGGCGAGCGTCGGTCCCTTGACGTTGAGCGTCTTCTCCTCGGAGTCAAACGCCTTCCCCTCGACGGCGACCTTCTGCGCCTCTACGGCGACCTGCGCCTCGACGGCGAACTGTGCCTAGACGAGGATCTCCTTGACTAAGATAGTCTCCTGTTCGCCAACGGTGGTGTCGCCTCGACGGCGAGCGCCGACGCCGAGCCTTTCGACGTCGATCACTCGACGACGACGAAATAGTCACAGGAGACTTCGATGGTGGCCTTGTAAGGTCCTTCGACGCAGAGAGTCAACGTCGTTTCGCCCCGACGACGGGGAACAGACCGTAGTCATCCCTCTGGACGCCGTAGTCTGTGCAATTGACCCAGACGGAGAATGGGGGCGTTGCTGGTCTTCCTGCCCCTGGGGAGCCCCCCAGAGGCCTCAGCATGGGCAGATGAAGCCCCTCCAGACCCACCTTGTGCCTTCATTCTTCTTTCTTCGAGGCCCTGAAGCCTGATCTTCTTTCTGTCCTTCAGGGTCCTGCCAGAGAAGCCTTGACAGATCACACACTCCTCTGGGACATGGGAAGATGAAAGGCAGAGGATACACACCTCATGGGGATCTGATTTGGCCTTCTTCCTGGAGCACTCCGGGCATTTATCTAATAATGCAGGCATATTCGACAAAAAACAGAGTGCAAAAACCAAGGAGAAAGGCACCGAAGTACTTAGAAAGCACTTAACTTTGAAAAAGCAGTGAAAAATCACCCAAAAACCCTTGAAAAGGGAGAGCTCAATGCTCCAGGGTCCTGCTTGCACGAGCCGGAAAAAAGAACTGAAATTAAGAGGGACCTGCAGTGCATTCTGGGATACTTTGAAGTTCTGGAAAGTTCTCTTAAAGGCACAGTATCCTGTTTTAAGCCACATAATGGCAGCCTATGGGGCTTGTCTGTCCACGTCTTCCTCTATTATTCCAGAGGGTTTTTGCTGCTGAGGCAAGGGAAATCTGGACAGACTTTGCTGTTTGTGGATTTTTGGTGGAATTTCTAGTTGAAGTACTGGACAGTGTAGCCTGGTTATAGGCTGCATTATCTGTCTTTATATTCTCTCTTAAGTGTCTGTGCAGTTCTGCATTTTTTCGACACTTTAGGAGATTATTTTTGATTGCTCCGGGGTCCACGCACATGGGCGGGACTATTCACTAGATTAGGACTATACACAGAGATCCCCTACTACAGAAGGGGGTTGATAATAAGTTGATAGGCTTTGATCCTTGTATACACAAACTAGCATGGACAGAGGAACTGTGATTGCAGAGGCTAATGGGGGACTATTCACCACCACCCCTGCCAATTCAGTTAGATCTCCCTACTGGTCTTAATGCCAGGAAATGTAAGATTCGGTTATGCAGATACCAACATTAGCAACTTGCTACAGTTTTTTGTTTAACTTCTAGCCATGTTTCGGTCAGAGTTTGCTATTGCTGACATTAAACATTTTCTCTCACAATATCCCATCTTCCAATTGCGTACCGAGCGTCTGGAAAATTATTGAACAAAATCATTCCGTGAGGGGGTGGGGTGGGTGTGGGATCGCCTTTCCATCAGGTGGTTTGTGGTTGCCCTGCCATTTACAAGGCCTCTTTTCCATTTTAGCCTCTGTGGGCGCAGGACCTCTCCTGATTTTTGCTTAACGACAGTGACATAATACGCCCCACACACAACTCCCCCCTCCTCGAATCCTGTCCCCCCCTCCCCCCCTGACCGTCTATCTTTGGTTCATGCGATCGAGACTACAAAATGAACACTGTGTTGTTAGTTAGCCATTCCATAGTAAAGTGTGCATTAAACATACAATGCCCCAAAATTATTGAATGCATCGTACCGTAATATAACTTACTGCACCACATAATCTTTGTGGCTATACTCTTCCATTCCATACTACTATGTAATAAATTAATATGCTATAGTGTTACATTGCGGATTCGTTCTGAACTGTGTAATGTGATAAATGGATCGCAATCCTATGTGCTATTTTATTGTAAAGTCCTTTTTGATGTGTGCAATATAGAATATGTAATGGTTTTAGTTACCTTATAAATTAAACGAAGTATGAGGGCTTCAACATAGCAAAGTCCTATTCCATGCCGTAACCTATTGTTTGTACTGTGCCTGTAGGTAGGTAGGTAGGTAGGGGGGCGGGGTGTCTGTATTTGTGTGTCTTTTTTTACGTGTTTTTTTTAACGTCTGGTTGTTTTTATTGCACAAAACTGAGTGGCATGAAACTAATACTGCCAGAGAATGTGTCACACAATTTTTAGTTTTCCACATAATTATAAAAAAAAGCTTGCCACATAATTTGGTCCTCCTTGCTGCCTATTCCTACTGGCACAGGCAATGTTAAAGCTCTGCAGCGTGGTTTTTGGACTGTCATTATCATGATAAAATCTGTATTTCATTAGGAGCCCCAAAATACTTTCCATATTAAGTGATTCACTGTGAAATATGGGTTTCATCCTTTTTTAGGAAGAAATATTTTTATGCTAATTCTTCACATTTTATAAATTGTTCCACAAAGTACTTTGAAAAAGTGGTAAATTATTATTAGTAAATGCAGCAGCTACAGAATTCTCAGCCTTTCACCATTGTCCATTTTTCCCCAGCAATTTATTCATAATGAATAAACATAAATATAGTAACTGCAATCAGTATCCATTGTTAGCTGTAAACCGAAGAAAACAGCTTTTCAAGATAACTACCCCAACATAAGCATGTAATAAATAGGTAAAATGTATAATATGTTGCCATCTTGGGGTGCAGGTGACATTATCAAACCACTCTACCTTCAGCCTCAGGGGCTTTTGATTTCACCAGAGCCCACCCGTGTCAATATCAGATTTTACACAGGTATGTAAATAAACAACGCTCTCCCATTCCACGTCCATTGATTAGGGAGGTACATACATTCCTGGCGGGGTTACCCCTTCACGGCGGTGTCCACGCCCCTCAGTGGCGTTGCCTGGCCTAGCCTTCAGAAGGCCACCCGAAGTGCCTGGTGTCGAAACAAGATACATAAATTCAGCCACCTGCGGGACGCGCACTGGGTGTTTTACAGTTGCACCAGGAGTGCTTGAGCTCTGGTTGTCATAGCGATCCAACACTGCTTTTGCCTTATTACTGCCGCCTCTTTATGGCAGCCAGGTTCAAATGAACTATTGCTGTATTTTTAAACCACGGCGTCCTTCCTCGGGCAGCAGCTGCAAACCTGTAGAGAGAATCTATTAGGCTGCAACTCTGCCTGGAGGAGATCAGATTGTTTTTATTCTCCCTACTTTTATTTTCTCTTTTTTATGTTTCCCCAGTTCAACACAATATCCTAATTTCAGTCCTTATGGTAATAGGAATTATCCGGAGATACATTACTGCTTTACACTGATGGCTGGGGGGTATCGGGAGGAGAAATCGCTGGTGGGCCTAGAAGCCTTTCACTGTTCCATAGCGCCGTTGCACAAGTTACTTAGCTTTGGTAACTATATATCTGTAAAAAACAGCAGTTAGTGTTAGATTCCTTACCTTAGAATATCCCCAGGCGTCAGACTGGATCCAGAAAGTTTTGCATAGCAGTACCCATGCACGTCGGTAGGCGTCGTCTGCGGCTCCGCGTCAGTCGTCGTGATGAAGTCGGGGCACTTAAACGCCGCCCTCGCGCACGGACGTCAGTTCCTATACACAGCTTTTCCACACCAGAAACGCAGAGCCATGATAAAAACCAACACTGGTGCCATGAAACTAGGGCCCTAAAAGGGATGAACCGTAACCCTAGATATCGGTTTGCAGAACGGGGAGGATGGGTGGGGCGGTAAGGAATACCAACTACTGTTTCTTACAGATATATCGTTACCGAAGGTAAGTAACTTGTGCATCTGAAAGAAACAGGTTAGTATTAGATTCCTTACCTTAGAATAGATACCCCAGCAATACCAACCCCGGTGGTGGGTCTGCGAACCAATGACCACACCAGAAAGTCCTGGAGAACAGAACGGCCAAATAAGTGGAATGGGCCCTCAACCCAACAGGAGGCTCCTTTTTAGCCAAAGAGAAGCATACCTTGATGCACAACACAACCCGGAACTGGCGTGTGCGGTCCAGATAGAATGATAGCGCACGTTTTGGGTCCAGATGGTGGAGCCTCCCTTACTCTTTCGAGGGATGCGGAGGCAGAAAGAAGGTGGGCAAGGTGATGGACTGCTTAATGTTAAAGGCTGTGACTACCTGGGCAGGAAAGAGGGACGCGTCCTCAAGACCACTTTGTCCGGATGGACAGAAAGGAAAGGAGGCTTGGAAGAAAAGGCCTGGAGCTCACTCACTCTCCTGGCAGAGGGGATGGCAACCAGGAAGGCCGTTTTAAGAGTGAGAAGACTAAGAGGGCGATTGTGAAGCGGTTCGAAAGGAGCGCACATCAAATAAGTAAGAACAAGGTTCAAGTTCCACTGAGGCATCACGAAAGGAACAGGAGGAAACATGTGAGTGATGCCCTCAAGAATCTATTTACAACAGGGGACTTGAAAAGAGAAGACTGATCAGATAGCCTTAAAAAGGCTGAATGGCAGAAAGGTAGCCTCTGATAGTGCCCAGTGCAGAGCCCTGCTGGGCAAGAGAAAGAAGACAGAGGAGAACCTCCGAAAGCGGGGCAGAAAGGGGATCCACAGCCTTTGCCTGTGTACCATGCCACAAATCTATTCCACCTGCAATTTGGTGGAGGGACGCCTGTCTGCCACAATCACATAACGGAATTCAGGAGGCAAGTCAAATGCCCTCAACTGCCGCCGCTTAATCTCCACGCATGGAGGTGGAGACTGGACATGTTTGGGTGGAGCACTGCCTCCTGCTGCTGCGACAGAAGGTCCTCCCGAAGAGGCAGACGAATAAGGGGATCGATAGACATGCTGAGTAGCTCGGGATACCAGTACCTTCGTGCCCAGTCCGGAACCACAAGGATGACTTGGGCCCGGTCGCGCCTGATCTTCAGCACTCTGGGCAGAAGTGGTATAGGCGGAAAGGCGTACAACAGACCGCAGCTCCACTCACGTCAAAAAGCGTCGCGAGCGAGTGCCGCCTTGGAAATTCCAACGCTCAGAACTGATGACAATGTGCGTTCTCTTCTGTGGCGAATAGATCTAACCAAGGCTCTCCCTACTGCTGAAAGAGACCTTGCGCCACGTCCGAGTTCAGACACCATTCGTGATCCATCATGCACGGCTGAGTTTGTCCGCCCTGGCGTTCAGGTAACCTGCCAGGTGTTGAACCACCAGGGTCACGCCCTGATGTTCCAGCCCGAGGCGCAGAGCCTCCTGACACAGGGTCCACGACCCCACCCCGCCCTGTTTGTTGGAGTAACACATGGCGGTGGTGTTGTCCGTGAAAATCTGCATTACACTCCCCCGGACAGAGGGGAGGAATGGTTTCTGTGCAAGTCTGATCGCCTGCAGCTCCACAAGGTTGATGGGGAGCCGGGACTCCGCCGGAGACTAGAGGCCTCTGATCGCCGCCTCTCCCAAGTGGCCCCCCCAGCCCAGGAGGGACGCATCAGTCACGACTACGTGCTCCGGTTGGGGTAGGGAGAGGGATCTGCCGCTGACCCAATCGCGGTCCGTGAGCCACCACTGCAACTGTCTCGCAGTGCCCTCCGAGATCAGGACTGGTCGGACAAGTTGCCCTGATGCTGGGCCCACTGAAACTTCAGGTCCCACTGCAGAGCCCGGAACCGCCACCTGGCGTGATGCACCAGTAGGATGCAGGAGGCCATCAGCCCCAGAAGCCGCAGCGTCAACCTGAAAGACTCGGGATAAAGGCTGAAAGATCGGAATCAAGAGCCTGAATATCCTGAACCTGCTGTTCGGGAGGATAAACCCCGAACCGTGCAGAGTCCAGAACAGCTCCAATGAAGAGGAGCTTCTGAGATACACACAGGTGTGACTTCGGCACATTGCTGGAGAACCCCAGCAGGTGCAGGAGGTCGGCTGTAGTCTGGAGGTGGCTGACGACTGTCTGGGGTGAGCCCGCCTTCAACAACCAGTCGTCGAAATAGGGGAAGACTGGAACCACTGATCTGCGCAGATGAGCGGCAACCACTGCCATCACTTTCGTGAACACCTGAGGGGAGCTGGTAAGGCCGAAGGGGAGCACGGTAAACTGAAAGTGCTCGTGGTCTAACGTGACCCGCCGGTGGGCTGGCAAGACAGGGATGTGAAAATAGGCGTCCTGCAAGTCCAACGCCACCATCCATTCTTCAGAGTCTAGGGCAGCTAAGACCGGAGCTAAAGTCAGCATCTTGAACTTCCCCTTCCAGAGGAAGCCGTTGACGTTCCGCAGGTCCAAGATAGGACGTAGGTCCCCTTGGTCCTTCTTGGGAACCAGAAAGTAGTGGGAGTAACAACCACACCCTACTTCTGGCCCAGGAACGCGCTCGATGGCCCCCTTGGCCAAGAGGGCCATAACTTCCTCTTGCAGAAGTTGCAAGTGATCCTCCGACACGCTGTGGTATTGCGGTGGCATGGCTGGAGGGGTCGCCTCGAAGGTGATGGAGTAGCCCCTTCGGACGATTTGCAGCACCCACCTGTCCGATGTGATGGTGCGCCAGTGGAGGAGATGATGGCGAACCCTGCCCCTCACTGGCATCGAATGGGCCTGAAAGCTCGGACTAGGAAGGCTTTGAAGGGGATGCTGCGGGGGTGGATGTGGACTGGCCTCGCCGCTGTACCCTGGCACTGCCACAGCAGTTACCACGTCAGCCAACACGCTGGATGTTAGTCTGCGGCCTGTGACTGGCAGGACGCGATGGGGCACCCCTTTCTTGGCCACGAAAGGAGCGAAAGGCAGAGGTCTGCAGGCGCTGGCCCAACAGGCCCAAGGACTTGACTAAGCCCTGGAGTCCTTGAAACGCTGAAGCATACCATCTGCCTTGACGTCAAAGAGGCGACGGCCATCAAACGGCATGTCCATGAGGAAATTCTGGACATCAACCGAAAAGTTTGCAGACCTCAGCCAGGCATGGCGGCGAACCGCCACCGTCGTGGAAATCACCCTGCCCAGCGAGTCTGTGGTATCCAGTCCACATCGGTTAGAAAACTGTGCTGCATCTCGCCCTTCCGCAAGGGCTTGAGCGACCGCATGGCCTTAAGGAAGGCACCGATCTCCTCCGGCGTCGCGTTTGCCCAGGAACTGGCAGGTATGGAGTAGGTCGCGACGCCTGCAGCTCCGGCGGAGCCGCATGGGTGGTGTTGCCCGAAGCCTGGACCGCGTTGCGCGAGTGTCGGGAGGAGTCAGAAGAGCGGTGTCGCCTCTTCGACTTATTGTGCCTCTTACCGGAGGACTTTGAGCCCGACGAATGGTGTCGACTCGCCGAGCTGCGATGACTCCGGTCCGCGACCGGTCCCCCGACCTCCTCCCAGATCAGGACCTCGAACGGCGCAGGGCCGACTGTCGGAGCTCGAGGCGCTTACGGGACCGTTCCCGCCTAGCCTTCGACGTCGAGGCCCGGTCCTCGGGACGTGACTTCATGGTCGGGCCCCAGGCAATGCAGGCACCGGCGATGGGGGTGGTAACCGACAGTCGGTTGCAGTCTGCACAGGGTTTGATCCCGGGCATCCCTACGGCACCGATTGAGTCGTTCGACTCAAAAACAGATCAAAAAGATTGAAAAAGTTTTGTCAAAAATTGACTAGGGGTACCACTTTTTCCGGATCGGCGCTTGTTGGCGTGGAAAAAAGAACTGACGTCAGCGAGCAAGGGCGGCGTCCAAGTACTCGGCGGTGTCATCCCGGCGCCAACGACGCCGAACGCGGAGCCGCAGACGATGCCTACTGACACGCAGGGGTACTGCTACGCAAACATTTCCAGATCCAGACTGACGTCTGGGGGTATTCTAAGGTAAGAAATCTAATACTAACCTGTTTCTTTCAGATACAATATATTGTGTTTAATTGCTTTAAAGGAACTTTTAGTTTTTTTGCCAGCTAATTTACATGTATACAGTATTTTGTATTATTTAAGTTATATATGCTGAAAAGAACTCAAGCGTATGTCTCATGAAAATAATATTTTAAAAAAAGTAGAATCCATGAACCATCGGTGTGAAAAATTGAGAAAGTAACGCCCTGAAGGATTAGTTACTTACCTGTAATCCTAGTTCTCTTCCAGGGGTATACTCAAAGTCATAAGCACTGAATTGTCCCGCCCTCGTGCGGGACCCCGGAGCAATAGCCAATAATATGCATATTATATATATATATATATATATATATATAGCGCTCGTCACAACCCTGTAATACCAAGGAAGAGATGACAGCACTCGGGGGGTACCTTTGATCACACAGTAGTTTATTAACTACAAGCTCGCCACAGACGCGTTTCGGCTCTTGGCCTTCGTCAGTGTGTGTGTTTACACACGTACAACCGGTACATTAATATGGGTTACAAAGTACACAGGTTACACCTCTCAGTCGACATCGACAGAGGACAACAACTCTCCCAGCTATCGCGGGCGCCATCTTGTAACGGTAAAGTATACATACATTAATACTCATAATGAATGTACTGAACTTAATCATACCTACAGATAGGTAAGTATGCGTAGATGGGAGGTGCCTTTAACAATACTAGTGAGTTTTTGTACACTGTTTGATATAGCCGTGGATCGGCAATGGTCCTCTAAAACAAAGAGAGGTGACTCTATATGCAACCTATTGTACAGAATAATATACACTAATGAATTAAACGTGAACATATCATACAAAGTGCAAAGGGTGAGGGGTACCAAAGAAAACGTGAAGATATGCCAGTGGTGTATTCTAATCTAGTTACTGTTAGTTTAACAAGTAACATAGGAAACAAAGAGCCCTTTGAACCTATTAAAGTGCCACTTATTACGGACAATGTACATATAAAAGATAAGTCTAATTCTCTGCATATATAGGTTATATGTGTACTGGAGAGGCAGTTTGTCAATTCATCTTAATAACCTCCCCCACACAACTGTACAGAGACATATAATATATAAACACAATAATATATACAGTGATCCACAAAATTTTAACAAAAGTAGAATAGAGTTAGTCACAGAAACAGCAGTGTTGCTATTTGCCTAAATGAAAGACCATTTCTTCCCCACTGTTCATCCCTTTTGGCCACTTTGTGGAGAGATCTATGATGTAGCGTGACTCAAGTCTGCGTAATCGTCGCAGGCGGTCACCCCCTCTAGCATTGTTTTTAATGGTATCAAGACCAAAATACTGGAGCTGGTTGCGGTCCCTGTTGTGTTTTTCGGCAAAATGCCGAGCAACGGGGTATGCTTGATCGGCCTTGTCGATAGCTCTTAGATGTTCTAAAATCCGCAACTTCAGCATATTGATAGTGCTCCCTATGTAGCGGAGGCCGCAGGGGCAGACCAAACAGTAGACTGCTAGGGGAGTGCTGCAGGTGATAAACTGTTTTATATGCAGTTTTTTGCCGGTGTCTTGATTTTCCACTGAGAGTACTCTTTTACTTCCGGCACACGCTTTACATTTCCCACAGGGGAAGAAACCACTCATAGATTTTAAGGTATTACTTTTAGGCAGTGGTTTCTCTAAATGGCTGGTCACCAGATAATCTCTTAAAGATCTGGTTTTATTAAAGGTTATCAGTGGGTGAACAGGTAGGTCGTCTTTGATAATGCTATCCGTTTTGAGAATATGCCAGTTTTTACGCAGCATGGATCTGAGATCGTTAGCTCCAGCAGAAAAAGGGGTTATTAACCTAAACTTTCCTTTACCATCATCAGCTTTCTCAATGGTGGGTTTAGTAGTGATTAGGGAATCTCTAGGGATAGCCCTTACTTTCCTCAAGGTGTTTTTCAGAAGAGACTCTCCATACCCCCTGGCCTTAAATCGAATCACACACTCATTGGCTGCCTCATCAAAATCTTCTAATCTTGAACAATTCCTACGGAGCCGGAGAAGCTCTCCGTACGGAATGCTCTTGATTAGTTGAGGAGGGTGGCTACTGCTGGCAAAAAGAGTGGAATTGCCAGCGGTTGTTTTTCTGTGTAGAGCTGTGTGTATCTGCTGGTCTTGTGAGAACACTTTCAGGTCTAGATATTCAGCTGATGCCGGACTTACTGTCCCTGAAAAGTGTAGATTGTAGGCATTCTCATTCAGTTTGTTAATGAAGGCATGTGCTGTTGCTAATGAGCCCCGCCAAACAAACAGGTCATCAATGTACCTGAACCAGCCCTCAGTCCTCCCTTCCACTCCATCCACCATACAGCTCCTGGGTACCTGCTCCTCCCACCAGCCAACGAAAAGGTTCGCGTAGCTGGGAGCGAAGCAGGTACCCATCGCTGTTCCAGACACCTGTCTAAACAATTGGTCCTCGAATAGGAATATGTTATTGTTCAAACAGAATTCAATGAACTCAAGAATCATGATATTGTGGGTGGTAAACCTCAATTGTCTCAAGTTCAGAAAGTGCTGGATAGCTTGTAGGCCCTGTTGATGGTCAATAACAGTGTACAAGCTAGTGATGTCAAGTACAATCAATAGGCAGTCTTTATCCCAATTCACATTCCTTATTTGGTTCAAAAAATCCTTGGTGTCCCGTACATATGAGGGTATATAATATGCATATACATATGCAGCCCAATGCACAAGTTAGTACTTGTGTAACGATATATTTGTAAGAGACATTAGTTAGTGATAGATTCCTTACCTTAGAATATCCCCAGGCGTCAGACTGGATCCAGAAACTTTTGCGTAGCAGTACCCTTGCGCGTCGGTAGGCGTCGTCTGCGACTCCGCGTCAGTCGTCGGCGCCGTGATGACGTCGGAGTACTTACGCCGCCTCCGCGTGCTGACATCAGTTCTTAGAAGCAGCTTTTTCCCGCCAAAAGAGCAGAGCCATGCCATAAACCAACACTGGTGCCATGAAACTAGGGCCCTGAAAGGAGATGACCTTAACCCTAGATATCGGTTCGCAGAACGGGGAGGATGGGTGGGTCGGTAAGGAATCTATCACTAACTAATGTCTCTTACAGATATATCGTTACACAAGTAGTAACTTGTGCATCTGAAAGAGACACGTTAGTGATAGATTCCTTACCTTAGAATAGATACCCCAGCAATACCAACCCCGTGGTGGTGGGTCTGCGAACCAATAATCACACCAGAAAGTCCTGGAAGACGGAACGGCCAAAGTAGCAATCTCTCCGGACTGGACTGTCCAGGAAATAATGTCTGGCAAACGTTTGCAGCGAGGCCCACGTAGCCGCCTGGCAAATGTTCTGCAAGGGCACACCTCGGCCCAAGGCAGTTGTAGTGGCTGTGGCTCGAGTGGAATGAGCCCTCAGCCCAACAGGGGGTTCCTTCTTAGCCAAGGAGTAACACGCCTGGATACACAAGATGATCCACTGCGAGATGGTCCGCTTGTTCACCGCTTTCCCTTTCTTAGCGCCCACGTAACCAACAAAGAGTTGGTTATCCACCCGGAACTGTTGTGTGCGATTCAAATAAAATGATAGCACACGTTTTGGGTCCAGACGGTGGAGCCTCTTCCTCTCTCGAGGGATGCGGAGGCGGAAAGAAGGTGGGCAAGGTGATAGATTGCCCTATGTGGAAGGCCGTGACTACCTTGGGTAGGAAGGAGGGCCTTGTCCGTAACACAACCTTGTCAGGATGGACTGAAAGGAAAGGAGGTTTAAGATAGAGCCTGGCGCTCACTCACTCTCCTGGCAGAGGTGATGGCTACCAGGAAGGCAGTCTTCAAGGAGATAAGGCGAAGACGACAGTTGTGAAGTGGATCAAAGGGAGCGCACATCAGAAATGTAAGAACCAGGTTCAAGTCCCACTGTGGCATCACGAAGGGAACAGGAGGGAACGTATGTGTGATGCCCTTCAGGAATAGATTAACGATAGGGGACTTGAACAAAGAAGGTTGATCAGGCAGCCTCAGAAAGGCTGAAAGAGCTGAAAGATAGCCCTTAATAGTGCCCAGAGCAGAGCCCTGCTGGCAAGAGAAAGAAGAAAGAGGAGAACCTCCGAAAGAGGGGCATTAAGGGGATCCACAGCCTTTGCTGTGCACCATGCCACAAATCTGTTCCACCTGCAGGCGTATACCGACTTTGTGGAGGGACGCCTGGCTGCCAGAATGATGTTGCAAACTTCAGGAGGCAAGTCAAATGGCCTCAACTGTCGCCGCTCCATCTCCAAGCATGGAGGTGGAGACTGGACAGGTTCGGGTGGAGGACCGTCCCCTGCTGCTGCGACAGAAGGTCCTCCTGAAGAGGCAGACAAACCGGGGGATCGACTGACATACTGAGTAGCTCGGGATACCAGTACCTTCGTGCCCAGTCCGGTGCCACAAGGATGACTTGTGCCCGGTCGCGCCTGATCTTCAGCACTCTGGGCAGAAGTGGTATAGGCGGAAAGGCGTACAACAGACCGCAACTCCACTCGCGACGAAAAGCGTCTCCGAGCGAGTGCCGCCTTGGAAATTCCAACGCGCAGAACTAATGACATTGCGCATTCTCTTCGGTGGCGAATAGATCTAACCAAGGCTCTCCCCACTGCTGAAAGAGACCTTGCGCCACGTCAGAGTTCAGACGCCATTCGTGATCCATCATGGACCGGTGGCTGAGTTCGTCCGCCCTGGCGTTCAGAGAACCTGCCAGGTGTTGAACCATCAGAGTCACGCCCTGATGTTCCAGCCATTGCCAGAGGCGCAGAGCCTCCTGGCAGAGGGTCCACGACCCCACTCCGCCTTGTTTGTTGCAGTACCACATGGCGGTGGTGTTGTCCGTAAACACCTGCACTACACTCCCTCGGACAGATGGGAGGAATGCCTTCAGTGCCAGACGAATCGCCCGCAGCTCCAAAAGGTTGATATGGAGCCGGGACTCCGCCGGAGACCAGATGCCTCTTGTGAGAAGTTGGCCTGATATGTAGTGTTCACTATTCTAGTGATCACTGTGTATCATACCAAACAACCCTTATTGATGATTGGTTGTAAGTCAACCTTATAGACCAGCTATCCTAGTAGCGTGGACAAAAGCAGTCTTCAGGCTAAACTCTAGAGGGCGTGTTAAGCCAGATGTTTTATTACCATCACATATACCCCTTGAACACCAAGTGAAAGGACACCACACTATTTGTTATGAAAAATAAAGTATATTTATTTATAACAAGTCTACCCTGAACTCTTTATGAGTCAGGGAGCTAAGCACACAACAAAACTCTTAAGAAAATACTTCAAGTTGCACACTTTACACAAATGCCCGAGGGGCACGAAAAACCATATACTACAAAAGTGGAATGCAAAATACTAGCAGGTAAGTAACAAGATCCAGAGGCTTTAGGATCGCTAGGACTACACTACTGAACCTTCAGGTTAGGAGCAGGAGGCCTAGGGGGATCGGGTGCAGAGTGTGCACTCTCACGCGGAACGCGGGACAGTCTATGGATGCTAGTTTTCGTAAAGTTAGTGTTATCGGACGAATCCGACTAGATAGGCTGAAAACGAAAAAGGATCTGGCAGAGAGAGCAGTAGGCCTGGGGTCCTGATTGTCAGGGTCACAGGCCAACTATGTCAATAACCAGCTAAAACACAAGGCAAAAAGTTGGGGGCAACCATAGTCAGGATCTACCTTCCTACAGCCCCCTTCCCAAATTAGATAATTCTGAATCTTGATGACTTTCCACGAAAACTCTTGAACCTTTCTGAAGACTCTCCCTTGTGGCTAAGGAGTAGCCACCCTGCACCAACGGGCACCATCTAAGCGCATGCGGTTTGCTGCAAGTCCATCCTCCGGAACAAGACTGCCCAGCTCGACGAGACCCAAATTCCCTAGCACCTCTGACCTCTACCTACATCATCAGCCCAGCTGAGATTCATGGGTGTGACGAGACCTCGAGGGACCAGCCATCTTCAGAACTGCACGACCCTTATCCAGCAAGACCGCCGAGGGACCCTCGAGTGAGTGCTTTGGGGTTTGAGAAGCCCTAACCCTGAGCAGCTCCAGCACCGAAGTCCAGCCCCCCAGCATCCACCAGATCTGCGTGGGGCCCTTCTGCTCTTTGCTGCTCACCGCGTTGTCCGGCTACTTGCCTGCTGGCTTGTAGCCCTCTTGACGACGCACCACGACGACAACACCGCTGGTCTGGTTGCTCCAGACTGGCCCTTGCTCCCCTCCAACAGAGGAGCACCCCGGACCCTCCTGGTCCACTCAAGACGCCATTTTGAGTCCACCGCGTGGGCTTGCATTTGCCAAGACTTGTTGCCCCAATCCTGGGTCCAGCGACGTCGACAGCAGATACCTTCGTGGGACAGCTCGCACCTCCATCCTGGTCGCCGACAACGCCTCCTGGTCCGAGAGACTGCAGAGCCCAGCGTCGCCCACTCACCTGGTCGAGGTGACTTCGCCCGTGCCATCCTGGTGCCCATCTAATCACTGGCTAGTGATTCAGAACTTGGTCCCCTCTGCCCCCTGCCACAGCCGCGACGGACAATTACGCGTACCCGCAGGATTTCCTGTATCTCCTTCCGGCTAACGGAGGTGACTGAGACTGCGATCGACACCCAGACGAGGCGGTGAGGAGTGCGGAGCATCCCGACCAGAGCCCAGCCGAGAGAGCAAGGTCCGAGGTGTCTAGAGGCCCACCAGTTCCGAAGTACCTACGTCACGAGTCCAGTCAAGTCCAGTCCAGTCCAGTCCAGTGTCGAGTTTCCGAGGCCTTCCGTTCCGTGCTTCCCGGTGAGTACCGTTGCTGGGGACGCATCTAGACGGGTGCATTAATTTGTGTCCGGTCAAGACGGGTTTGGGTACACAGACCCGGTCTGCACTGTTTTAGCGGTGTATCTGTACTGTTTAGCAGTATATCCAGTATGCAGTTATCTAGTTTTATTCTAGTTATTGTTGTTCGTTTTCGAAATGTTTAAATGTGTTTTAATGTCGTGGTATGAGTGATTGTTTGATCTTCATTACTGCGTTTATTGTATTACCTGTGTTCAAGTTCGAGTAAGTATCAAGTAGCAAGGTTCAAAATGCCTTTATTCTCCAAACTAAGACAGATAGGAACTAGAAAAGGGATACTCGAGGAAGCTGTTCCCATCCCACCCAGGGACACTCCCGGATATTTTATGTACCACAAGCACGGCTTAGATGCCGTATTATACCTCGACTTGTGGGTTGACTACACCAAAGATTTAGCAGAGAATCAGAGATGGCCCGTTACGGGGACATGGGATGCCGAGTGCATCATGAGAGTAGAGGAAGCATTATGGAAAAAGAAAGCCAGGCAGTCACAGAAAGATGCCATTGAATTATGGCGTAAAGAATCACATAGACGAACAGAGAAAGCGCTCAGAAAAGCAGAGAAAAGTAAAGAGGATTCCGAAAAAGCCAAAGAAAAAGAACTACTAGAAGAAGGGGAACGAGTCAGAATAGAACAACACGACAGAAAGAGTAATGCCATTATGACAGGACTGTATCCAGTCCTGGCCGAGGTCCTGCCCAAGGCGACCCCGGAAATACCGAAAAATCTGCCCCCTCCATTGCTCCCGACTAAATTACGTCACAAGACCTCAGCAGACATTTTCCTTTCTTCCTATTTAGACTACGTAGCTCCCGAATATACCAATGTTCCGCCTGCACGTATACCACCCGCTGATCGTCAACCCCCTAATAATCCTCCACCACTTCCTGCACCCCTTAATAATCCGCTTACTCCTTTTGGAATTCCGTTACCACCGCCACCGATGGATCATGCCCAAGCCTCCGCTTCAGGAGGTGCATCAGGATGTTACCGTACCCCACCACCAGTACATCGATTAAACACTAGAGACCTAGCTATGCAACGTACTCCGAAACCGATTACAAGTGACAAGGTGAAAGAACTTATCGTAAACTGTAGATATGACCCCATACCAGGCAAAGATGGTTGCATGTTATTAGCCTCAATACGTATAAGACGTGCTGCAGACTTTTTAGTTCTGTTTCCAGGAATGATAGAAAATCTAGACAGGATATATCATTTTGTACTGACGGGGGAGGGTCAGGAATGTATTCAGGAGGCCATGGCACATCAGAAAGTGGACATTCAAAGTCTACTATTAAGATTCCTCATAAACTGTTTCATAAGAGAACGAGACCGGCCTGGTGTAAATAAAGAAGAGATGGAGGTACTAACTACATGGAGTCAGAATATTTCAGACGGAAAACATGATAAACAAAAAAGTATAGATTCTATGTCGAGAAAAATCCGTAAAGAAATAGTAGTATTCCATGAAAAAGAGAAAGCTGAAAGGGAAGCAGAATCAGATGCAAATAAATCCTCAGAGGAGGATGAGCCAGAAGATAAGGGAACGATAGCATATGTAGGAAAGGGTAGATCCTTTAATAAAACAATACGCCCAGAAAGCAAGAGACTTTTTCACGCTGCCATGTCAACCCGAGGACTCCTGAACATTTGTTTCAGGCTACCGATAAAATACTTCAAGAACGAATGGGGTACCATGTACTCGATTCCATGGATGAACAAGAATTAGCCAGGTCAGCAGTACAGAGGGACCGCACCCAGGCGGTTCGACTAGGCGATTTCACTTCCACCCCTCTCCCTGTCACCTGCGGGGTCCCCCAGGGCTCTTCTCTCTCTCCTTTACTTTTCAATCTTTATATCTTCCCTCTTATCTTTGCACTCCAGCAGCTGGAGGTCACCGTCTACAATTACGCGGATGACCTCCAGCTCATCTTTGATCTATCCCCTTCTTCTCTCTCGGTCTCTAATTTCCAGTCAACTATGACATTTATCTGGGACTGGATGAACCACAACCATCTTAAACTGAACCCGGACAAAACCGAGCTGGTTCTCACTGGTGGTTCATCCAGCCCCTGGAACTCTCTTTTCTGGCCCCCCGCTCTTGGCCCGGCACCATCCCCCTCTACCACTGTCAAAACACTGGGTGTCAAAATCAATAATCAGCTCACTCTTCACTCTCAAATCAGCTCTGTGGTTTCCTCCTGTTTCCTCACTCTCCGAACTATCCGCTCTGTCTCCCGTTTCTTCTCCCCCCAGGCACTAAAGATCATCATAGCCGCCCTGGTAATTTCGCGATTGGACTACGCCAACGCCCTTTATCATGGCATTCCAGCGTACAGCCTGCGCAGACTCCAAACCATCCAGAACCAGGCGGCTCGGTTGGTATACGGTCTTCCACGCTACCACCACTCCACTCCCCTTCTAAAGGAGCTCCATTGGCTCCCCGTGAAACAACGCTCCCTCTTTAAGATCGGATGCATGGTCTTTCAGGCCCGTCAGGGCACTGCCCCCGCCTTCATCTCCTCACTAGTCAAACCTTATGTCCCCGCAAGAGATCTCCGGTCTTCCTCCAAGTCTCTTCTCCAGATCCCCCGCTTCTCACGCAAAAAGTGGGGCGGGTCTAACTTCTCATTTCTGGCCCCCACTTTCTGGAACTCACTTCCAGACCATCTCCGCTCCGCATCCCACTACCTCTCCTTCCGTAGAGATCTGAAAACCTTCCTCTTCTGCCAGGCTTTCCCCGCCTAAACTTATCTCATTCTTTTCCTGGTCTTTCTCCCTCAGTTACTCAACCCCCAGCGCCAAGAAACCGCAAGGTGTACGCCGCGCTCTACAAATGTTTTAAATTAGAAATTAGAAATGGGCTGACAATTCTGATAAATATAATGATGACGCAGTAGCGCAAACCTTTTTGAGTCTTTCCCCAGACGAACAGCGACTAGCTGGTATGTACATGATACAGCACCTCCTTATATTGTATAAAAGCCAACACTCTGATCCTGGTCCCCTACCTGATATATTAATAGAGCTACTCATGAATAAATGGAGAGGCCTAGGTACCGACTTAATTAAAGTAATTTTAGAACATCGGCACAGATATAGTGCTTTCCTGAGTCCACAGTTTGTTCCAGCTCCACCCCCAGAAAGAAAAATGTATTACATAGACAGACAGAATCCCTTACGAGAAGTGCACCCAGTCAGGAATGATGATAATACTTTTAGACGTGTGTTTGTGTACACGCCCATAACTAAAATGGAATTATTTGAAATGAAGAAAATAGTGCCTAGCCATGACAAAGACCCAGCAGGTTTTCATCGTGAAATTAAAGACATGTTACTCATGGGAGATTACACCTATCCCGACATTATGGAAATATTAAAAGTATTACTGCCTGCCGGTATTTACGAGAAACTCAAAGAAAAAGAATGGGAGGTGGGAGACAAAAAGATAGATTGGGCTGCATTAGAAAATGAAGAAGCGACTCGAACCCCAGGTTTAGGTCTTGGGGATAAAACAAAAGCATTACCAGGATAGTTAGTACAGGTCCTGCCACGTTTGTTAGCAACTAAAAAGGAGGACTGGGATGCAATCTCAGCCTGCAAACAGAAACCCGATGAAGACACCGGTGATTTTTATTCCCGATTTGAGAAGTGTTTTATTATTAATAGTGGCCTGAAAGCAAGTAGTGAGTCATATCCGCATCTTTTTGTATCCAAATTAGTCGAGAATTCACTGCCCCAGGTTAAGAACCGTGTACTGAAGGTCGAGAGCACATGGCAAGCTAATACACCTTCACAAATGTTACAAATGCTACAGTACCACCAGAACAGAATCAGGGAATAACATGATCACGAACAAAGACGTATGAAAGACACAAAAATGAAAATGCTAGTTGCTCAGTCAGTTCCATCTGACGGTAATAAAAAGGGTATGACACAGTCCAGTAATTCGGCAGTTCCCGTTAAAGGGACATGCAACTATTGTAAACAGCCAGGTCACTATATAAACGATTGTGCAGTTTTGAAACACAATATCTCCACAGGCAAAACTAAGGAGAGACCCCGTCCACCTAGACAAGATCAGGCCCAACAACAAGTACCACAGAATATGCAGCCTATGCATGCTCCACAACAGACAGTACAGACCGTAGCAGTACCACCGCCACAACCAATTGCCGCAACACAACATGCGTCACAACAGATGTACCAATATGCACAAACTGATTACCCCGACTATCAGCGATACACATGAAATAGCCTAGAGAGGGAGGTTGGCTTGCCTCTTATTGAGGTTCCTGTAGATCAAGAGGGTCCTTATGTACATAGTCGAGTATTAGGGAAAGACAGAAAGTTTTTGATTGATACAGGGGCAAGCAGGACGACAATAAGTCACAACGAGGTTCCAGGGGCACCCCTCTCAGGCTCACAGAATGTTTCCCTTGGTTTTTCAGGAAAGCCTATTGTTAATGAAGTATCGAAACCACTTCCCCTTGCAGTTGGTCCATTGACACGTACTACAGATTTATGACTCACAAAATCATGCCCAGAAAACTTGTTAGGTATCAAGACTCTGAAAGCTCTAGGAGCTGTCATTTGCTGTTCTCCGGAAGGAGTAAGATTGTTTCTGCGTGACTTTAAGGGTCACTATGTGTTGAGAGACATTGATTCGGAATTACAAAATGTTCCTGCACATTTGTGGGCACAAGGCCCCACTGATGTAGGTTGTATGCACATTACTCCATATCGTGTTACACTCAAGCCAGGAGTAGTACTACCACGCATTCGACACTACAAGTTACCACCAGATGCTGTAGTGGCTTTACTGAAAATCATTGACGAGCTCATTGCACAAGGAGTGGTTGTGGAAACCGACTCAAATCTCTGTAATTCCCCCATCATTCCAATTCTTAAACGTACAGACCCAAATGCACCCCCAGTTTATCGATTAGTTATCGATTTACGAGAACTGAATAAATGCATTGTACCACAATATCCTGTGGTCCCAGACATTTCGTCTCTATTGACTGCTATTGATTCTGAAGCAACGTTCTTTACTGTAATTGACCTCAAGAACCCCTTCTTTAGTGTTCCCATTGATCCGGAAAGCCAATACCTCTTCGGATTCTGTTTAAATGGCCGAAGCTTCAAATTTGCACGCGCACCTCAAGGATTCACAGAAAGCCCTAGCATCTATAGCCAAGCATTGAAAAGACAACTTGACAGTATTCACACATGCCTGACGACACTGCCCTGCTTCAATACGTCGATCTACTGATCACCGCCCGTAGCGAACCTGAATGTGAACGAGCATCACTGACGGTTTTGCATTTCCTAGCTGACAAGGGACACAAGGTGTCTCCTTCGAAGCTGCAATTCTGTGTTCAGCAAGTGGTTTACCTTGGGCACTTGCTGTCCAAAGGGGGGAGACAGCTAACACCTGACCGTATCCAGTTAATTGTAAACATGCCACAACCCATGACACAAAAGGAGGTACGGGCCTTTATAGGCCTCACTTCTTACTGCAGACAATGGATTCCCCAGTACGCATTTCTAGCCAAGCCACTCATACAGTTGACAACCCAGGAGGCAGCGACATCGACTGTCCTCCCTTGGACTCAGGAACATACACAAGCTTTCGAAGACTTAAAGAAAGCCTTATGCCAAGCACCTGTTTTAGCGACACCATGTTACAGCAAACCTTTTACACTTTTTGTCACAGAACGCGAAGGTACTGCATTGTCAGTACTTACCCAGGATCAAGCAGGTTCACACAAACCGTGTGCTTATTTTTCTAGTACACTAGATCCAGTAGCCCAGGCTCTGCCTGCGTGCTTGAAATCTGTAGCAGCAACAGCTCTAGCAATTAGACAAAGTGATTCCATAGTGTTAGGACACCAATTAACAGTACAAGTTCCACATGCCGTGGAAGTTCTTTTGAACCGAACACAGACCCAGCACTTGACTATAGCACGACTGACAGGTTATGAATTGACACTGTTTCAGCCACACATAGAAATTAGACGCTGTAATACACTGAATCCTGCTACACTTTTGCCATTAAGTGAGACAGACCCTTTGGCACATGATTGTGTTGAAGTTGTTACCATTACAACGAAACCCAGACAAGACTTGACAGATATCGCATTACCAGATCCAGACCTGACACTTTATGTGGATGGTTCATGTATGAGATCAAGTACAGGAGAGTTAGTGGCCGCATATGCAGTCACGACAGAAACTGAAGTCATAGAAACACACCGCATTGACACCCTGTCAGCTCAAGCAGCAGAGCTCATCGCTCTGACCCAAGCCTGCATTCAAGCCAAAGACAAGAAAGTTAACATATACACAGATTCCCGTTATGCCTTCGGAGTTGTACACGACTTCGGAGTTCTCTGGCAAGAGAGAGGTTTCCTAACTTCTCACGGTGCCAAAATCCAGCACGGACCCCTCATTCAAGCTCTGTTAGAAGCAATACATTTGCCTTCAGCCATAGCCATCATGAAGTGTAAGGCACATACGAAAGTCACAGATACCATTTCCCAGGGTAACGACCTGGCAGATCGAACAGCCAAGAATACAGCTCAAACTCATACTCATACAACTGATATGACAAAGACAATAGTCCCGACACCGACACATTGCATGACAGTTAGGGATCCCGCCCTAGATGTAATTGACATACAGACACATGCTACACCAGACGAAATCAAGAAATGGATTTAACTAGGAGGGATCCAGACAGAACAGGGATGGATGACGAAGGGAAAAGCCACATGGTTTCTCCCCGACTCTATGGTTCAAGTTATCATTAATACAGCACATAGTCCTGCACATTTAGGAGAAAAAGCCATGTTAGACAGTATTCAAAACCTTTGGTTCAACAAGCATTTACGAGCAGCAGCAAAACAGAAAGTGCGTACTTGCATGATTTGTTGTCAGTTCAACCCAGGTAAAGGCATTCCCGTAGAGCAAGGTGGATTTCATGCTCCCGATTACCCTTTTGAAGTCCTCCAGATGGATTATATCCAGATGGAACGTTGTCGAGGATTCAAGTACGTCCTCGTAGTTGTATGTGCACTTTCCCGATGGACAGAAGCATATCCAGTCTCAGATTACACTGCCCCGACCACTGCCAAGCAGCTGGTACGTGAATACTTCCCACGGTACGGCTTGCCCCGTGTCGTGTACTCAGATAACGGTCAGCCCTTCTCGTCCGAGCTTATGAAGCAGGTATCACTCCTGCTAGGATACCAGTGGAAGTTCCATTGTGTCCGACATCCCGAAGCAGCAGGTCTCGTAGAGAGACACAATCAGACCCTGAAAACACGCCTTGCTAAGATCTGTGCCGAGAAAGGCGTGGACTGGATAGTTGCATTGCCAGTCGCGCTCTTTTACATGAGAATGGTAGCACACTCAAGAACAGGGCTATCCCCGTACGAGGTGGTCTTTGGTAGACCACCGAATATGTGGGGGACGCCTTTGCCTCGCAAAATCACAGATGTTGATTGTAATATGCTGACAGATTACCTTGCCTCCTTGATGTCTGCACTACAATCTTGTCGTTCACAGGTAGCTGCAGCCTTTCCCGACAATACCGAGGTGAAGCCACATGAGATTACTCCGGGGGACCTTGTCTTCGTTAGGAACTTCGACCGGAAGAGTCCGCTGGAGCCCCGCTGGCAGGAGCCGAAGCTTGTTCTACTGACCACGAGGACGGCTGTGAAGGTGAAGGGCCGAAAAGGGTGGCTCCACTCAAGCCACATAAAGAAGTTTCATGGACTGTCGCCAAAGATAGACTTTCAGCCCGGCCCCATTCCATTGACTGAAACCGATACTAAACTCCCCCTGGCAGAGAAAACTCCTCAAGAGGAGTATAAGCAAAAATTGAGATCTAGCAAGTCAGACAGTTTAATTGTTTAAGTCCTCCCCTAGGTGAATCGGTTAGACAAGTTCCTGACATGTATAAGTTAGATCCCAATAGAGAGAGAGATAGACAGAAACAGATCAAGAAAAAGAAATATTGTAAATCTCTCCGCAGCTATTGCATCGTTACATTATTGATTATGTTTTTTCTGAGCCTTCTGATTATTGCTGCAGGTTTATTGCTCCACATGTACCTCCCTATTTTCACACGTGCACATTCTTCCTCAAATGACACTGTCGAACACACTTTCAGTGAATTACCCCCTCACGAGTTGTCATACCGACTTGCGCTGCGCAACAATACCTTCATTAGTATGTTACATCATTCTCATCAGACCAGCAACGCTACAAATTGTTGGATATTTGGCCGACTCCCCCCCTTTCAGAAATACAAGGGAGTTCTGCCCCCCTTTCCGTACCCGTTTACACACAATGGTTCCTGTGGTGCATGGTTTAGTTTAATAAATTCTTTAGATTCTGATGCCATAATCTATCAGGGAGGTTGGGTCTGGGGAAATCTGAACGTAGTTATGCATAAAGCCTGCTACCCTAACAAGGAGGGTCTTCCACAAAGGACAGGGACCGATCTAGAAAACGAAGTATATGGATTAGGTAATTATACACTTAACCTCATGATTCTGAATGTCCAAGCTGATACCAGACCAGACTTACCCTCTATGTCAGTGTTACCAGTTAAAGGTGAATTATGTGTCAGAAAGAATGGCTCAGTACACCTAGGTCATAGTAAATGTAATACTGTAATTGAATTGAATCTTTGATAAACATCTGTCCTTCAAACATCATGTAAATAAGGTTGTTTCAGCTGCCTTTTTCACGTTGAAAAAGATAAAAAAGCTGCTACCGTACTTGCCAGCATCAGCTGGAAAAACACTGATTACCACCTTGGTGTTTTCCAAGCTTGATTACGGAAATGCCCTCTTCTTTAACACGCACAAATATATTCTGAACAAGCTTCAATCCGTTCAAAATATGGCAGCTAGAGTCCTCCTCAACATTCCAAGGCGCCAGTCCACCTCGGCAGCTATACGCCATCTTCATTGGCTAAGAGTGGAGAGCAGGATTAAATTTAAGGCATTATGTATTGCCTATAAGGCCATACATCATACCGGCCCGAAATTTTTAAGAGAGGCATTTCAGCCATACACCCCTATAAGGAACCTAAGATCAGCAGCCAGTTGTCTACTAGCTGTTCCCCGAACAAGAACCGCCACCTGGGGAGACAGACGCTTCTTGGTAGCAACTCCTAGATTGTGGAACTCTCTACCCTCACACATCAAAACTGCTCCTACTCTCATCTGTTTTCGTAGGGCATTGAAGACTTGGCTCTTCAACCAATAGGTTTGCGCTTACCACTGTATCTTAAAGTATCATACTGCGCCTAGACACCCTTGGGTAGTAGCTGCGCATTAAAAATTCCATAAATAAATAAAATAAATAAATACAATGATAAAGGCAAGTCTACATTCAAAGCTACACGCCATTCCTATTTCATTTGTGGACTGACAGCCTATATACGCTTGCCACTAGATTGGGATGGGACATGTTACATTGCATTCCTACTACCACCAGTTTTCCTAGCTCCACCTGATTATCATATGAACTCTCGTCTAGTGCCTAATAGACCCAGAAGAGATCTCCCGATTGTCGACTATACTGAAACGGCATGGGAAAAATACACAGATTTCAATAAAGGTTTCTTTCCCTATTTAGGAGCTATCTTCAACAGCAAATCAATACGTCACTTGACCAGAACCCTTGAAGCAGTAGTGAATGAAACTACTGCCGCCCTAGGCAACTTAACAGAGGAACAGTCTGCTATGAGACTTGTTGTCCTTCAAAATCGCCTTGTTCTTGACGTCATCCTGGCCGATAGGGGCGGAGCTTGTAGAGTCATCGGATCAAATTGCTGTGTTTTCATTCCATAAACTGCACCGTCAGTATATAGAGCTATAACACGTCTCCATAAGATTGCAAGTCAGATACACCAGGAACCAGGCACATGGACATGGTCTGGTTGGTTCTGGAGTGTGTTGTCAGCTTGGGGTTGGAAAGTCCTATCCTTCCTCGGAATAGCCCTTCTCATAGTATTCAGTTGCTGCCTATGTATCCAGTGTGGGCCAGCGATTTGCGGTCTGTGCGCCACATCATGCATTCCTCATCCAAATCCACATTCTAAATCCCGCCTGAAAAAAGAAGAGCAACTGGTGTTGCGTGAACAAATAAATAGACTAATGCAGATTGATATATCATGAAGGGTCCGTAGGGGACAAGGAGGAAATGAGGTAATTCAAATTTTATGATCAATTGTGTCCCCTATCGTAGACCCCAACGGCTCCATGTACGTGCTTCAAGTACATGTAATTTCCCTCCATGACCAGCTATGAAGACGCAAATACATTTGCGTCCAACGTTAACATGTCCTCTCTCAGATGCACCATGAATGGATCGATAATTCAGTTCCTAAGTATGCCTTGCCACCGTCTTTACATGGTGCACTTTCACGTTTTCCTGGCTCAGTTGAGTTAGGCCCTGATTTCTGACATCGAGCCTTTCTGCCTTCCTGCCTTCTGCCTCTGAAAGCTGCAGTTTGGATTCTGTATCCATGACCTCTGCCTTACTCCCTGCGCGGCGAGCGGTGCCCGGCTCGGCCTGCTTACCTGCCAAGACTGTATTCAGCCTTCAAGTTATCTGCTCCGTTCCTCGAAAATACATTCCTGTCTAGTTATTTAGGTAAACATCCTCCCAGCTGCAGAGCAAAGGGCCCGGCCTCACTGTCTCCATGCAAGTAATTCACTGCTCCTGTTACCATGGTAGGCCCATGGCCCCCCGCACTACACGCAGACACATAGACGCTTATGCACGCACTAGCAGTCAGTATAGAATTGCATCTGTCCGAGAGACCTTTCCTTCTAGATAATACAGTTCCGCAAACACAAGATATCAGATATGATTGGGTTTAGATTGTCCTGACACGCCAGACTTCTGTCTCCTCTTTCGGAGCTAAATGTCAAGTCCCCTTCACCCTCCATTTACACGTCAATCACACGTCATGTTGCCTGCGCGCGCATCCAGCCATATATTTCTGCTGACACTGCAGGATTCCTCTATGAATCCACCCACTTATGACACTTTCATATGACGTCTCTAGTACACACCTCCGCGTACGCCCTTGTGCACGCCTTCTGTTACGCCTTTTGTTACGTACATGTGTTCCTATCTCGTTTCTCTCAGCTGTTACGCCTTTTTGTATCCATCACCATTATATGCATTAACTATATATACTGTACTCTGTCAATAAAGCATTGTCTATCCCTTCCTGAACCTTCGTGGTGATGGAACATGATACCTGGTTCGAACCATTCCATTATATGGAATAAAACCCTTATAAAACTCAGATACCACGGACTCTGCCTTTCATTTTTGGATTGAGCTATTTTATTGAACTTTACCGCATAAATTCCGCATAGGTAATTTTTATTTACCACACGTCGGTCGTAGTCGGGAAGGCCACAAGCCAGCGGGCTAGTAGCCAGACAACGCGGTGAGCAGCAAAAAGCAGAAGGGCCCCACGCAGATCTGGTGGATGCTGGAGGGCTGAACTTCGGTGCTGGAGCTGCTCAGGGTTGGGGCTTCTCGGACCCCAAAGAACTCACTCGAGGATCCCTCGGCGGTCGTGCTGGGCAAGAGTCGTGCAGTCTTGAAGATGGCCGGTCCCTCGAGGTCTCGTCGCACCCACGGATCTCAGCTGAGCTGACGATGTGGGTAGAGGTCAGAGGTGCCAGGGAAGCCGGGTCTCGTTGTGCTGGTCAGTCGGATTCCGGAGGAAGGACGTGCAGCAAACCGCAGTGTTCTTAGTTGGTGCCCGCAGATGCAGGGTGACTACTCCTTAGTCACAAGGGAGAAATCTTGAGAAGAAGTCGACAGTTCCTTTCGTAGAAAGTGGTTTCAGGATTCAAAGATGATCTAATTTGGAAGGGGGCCCGCTCCTATCTTTATACTAGGAAAAGGGGCTGGCACGCGACTAGGTCCTGCCCATGGGTGGGATCAGGAAGGGGGGTGGTTACACCCCTCTCCCGTGCCGGACTTTCCCCAGCTCAGGGGCTGGTGTGCCCCTGGAACTGGTTCTAGCCGGCAGATGCATAGTGAGCACCGGGGTGCCACTTGCAGTCACCTTCCTCTAAAGCCCTGCCTACCCAGGATACACAAAACCCTGTCTGGGATGGTGCTAGCACCGCCCCTGTCAGGAAACCCTTTGTCCAAGCCTCCCTCGCTGGAAGGACTCCCAGCAGCAGGAGGTCAGACTTGTGTCTGTGGTGGCAGCATCCATTTTGTAATGCTGAGGCTTGAGTTAACTTTAACCGGGGTTCACAGTTACATACATGTCGTGTCCCTCTAGAAGGGTGGAATGCTAACCCCGTCGCCAGAATTGGCGAGGGGTTAGTATTCCAATTTGTATGGCACCTTACTCGACATGTTTTGAGCACTCTGCCTTCAGGATTGTCAAGGCCTGCCATAGGAGTGACTGATAGGGTTAGATACAGGTATACTATATCTAAAGCAAAGGGTGATTATACCACCTTGCCCCAGCTGTCATGCAGCCAGTTGTGTCAGATTTAGATGGCCGGCCAGGGGTGGCATAATACATGCTGCAGCCCCTGGTAGGCCCTGGGTACACCTATGCACTGAATTACAGGGTCTGATCAGGGTCTGGCCACCCCTGGCTAGCCATCTAAATCTGACACAACTGGCTGCACGACAGCTGGGGCAAAGTGGTGTAATCACCCTTTGCTGTAGATATAGTATACCTATATCTAACCCTAAAATGGACACATGTATTCCTATCAGTCACTCCTATGGCAGGCCTTAACAATCCTGAAGGCAGAGTGCGTGGAATTATGTGAGATGGTGCTCTGGCATGAGCTGAGCCGGGTCTCGTCGTGCTGGTCGGTCGGATTCCTCAGGAAGGACGTGCAGCAAACTGCAGTGTTCTTAGTTGGTGCCCGCAGATGCAGGGTGACTACTCCTTAGTCACAAGGGAGAAATCTTGAGAAGAAGTCTTGAGTTCCTTTCATAGAAAGTAGTTTCAGGATTCAAAGATGATCTAATTTGGAAGGGTCCCCGCTCCCACCTTTATACTAAAGAAAGGGGCTGGTACAGGACTAGGTCCTGCCCATGGGTGGGACCAGGAAGGGGGGTGGTTACACCCCTCTCTCATGCCGGACTTTCCCCAGCTCAGGGGCTGGTGTGCCCCTGTAACTGGTTCAAACCTTACTCGACATGTTTTGATAAAGCGATACCAAAGATAGCAAATAACCTCGAGGATTAAAATGCACTTAAGAGTATATGGTACGCGTTATCATAGCTATTAGGACTTGGTTCCGCAAGCTGCAGACGGGCTCAGCTCATGTCAGAGCACCATCTCACATAATTCCAAGCACTCTGCCTTCAGGATTGTTAAGGCCTGCCACAGGAGTGACTGATAGGAATACATGTGTCCATTTTAGGGTTAGATATAGGAATACTATATCTAAAGCAAAGGGTGATTACACCACCTTGCCCCAGCTGTCGTGCAGCCAGTTGTGTCAGATTTGGATGGCCAGCCAGGGGTGGCATAATACATGCTGCAGGCCCTGGGTACACCTATGCCCTGCAGGGGTGTGGAATTTAATAAAATATCTAGTTGTCCATGGGACAAGTAGCTTCATAAATCTGCTTGTCCTTTAACAAAACCCACTTGTCCCTTTAGAGCCATATAGTGCATCGTCAAATAATGGCAGCAGTCTCGTCATAAAAGAGCTTTGGCAATTGCCACTCTGGTTATGTCAGGCTCATAGTATAGACGGATTTGAATACTAGCAAATCCCTTATTTTGCATCCTTTCTGCAAGTCTACATGCTGGGTTTGGAGGTAGCAGTAAGCAATATTTACAGGGTTAGAATGCTCTTTCGAGTCTATGCAAACCTACTAACGCGCATATTTTGAGGGCTTTCATCAGCTCTCTTTAATCCTTTCCAATACTGAGAAGGGTTGGAAATGTACTCCTGACAGTAGTAACATTTCTTTGAGGGCTGGGAAAAATTGTTTGCGAAGAAAAGTGAACTTGTAAACATTCACATTTTCGCAGTGGCAAAACTACACATTCATAGCTCATGTGAAAGTGCAATTCACAAATATTTCCTAGAGTATGATTTCCTGGCCTACTTAAGGAAATTCATGTGAATTCATGAAAGATGTAAATCTGCATTAATGTAAGGACATCCGTCATTGTGCACTTTTGTGGCTTTCTTTAACAATTGAGCTTTAACCAAGAACTTTTGTTTTAATTAAAATGATTTCTCTATCTATCGGCTGACTTCACTGTGTGTAACAGCATTCTGCTCTTTTACAAGAAGCATATCTGCATAAAAAGTAGTTTTGTTCAGTTCCAGGAACTACTGTGGCAATGTGGGCTTTTTGAGAACAAAAACAGTTGGCTGTCTTGGAAGAACGTGCTGGCAAACAGCACCACGCTGACCTGATAATCCGAGATAGAGTAAGGAGCATAGTGCAGGCCAAGTGCGTGAGCAGAAAATTAAAATACACCCCACTTTGAACCAAAGTTTTTATTCTACCTAGCAAGTGAAGAAAGCCATTGCAACCCTCTCTAGAAAAGCTCTCGTCTTTCCCATCCAAGCATCTACCCATTCATCTTTTCATTCGCCCACTGATATCTACCATTTTACCTTTACATTGTCATCCATTCATTCTTTCATCCAATGTCCTTTCACCATTGTTATTCCATCCAACCATCCGCCCACCCATATCTAAACCTACCCAACCATCTCCAAACCTATACATCCATCTATTGCAGCCACCCACCCATCCTTTTTCTCACCCATCCACCACCCTTTCACTCCTTCCATCCACCCTCCTTTTTATTCATCCATCCATTTATCCATCCTTCCACTCATCCATCTTTTCTCTCACTAATCCATCCACCCTATAACCCATGCATCCACTCTTTCCTTCATCACATCAGTCGTCCATCCACCATACCTGTCACTCATCCATCCTTGAACCTATCCTTTCACTCATTCATTCATTCTTCCATCCATCTAGCCAGACACACTTACACTCACTCATCCAACCACCCTTTCACCCACACATCTATCCATCCATCCTTTCACTCAATCACCTGCTCTTTAACATTACTTATCAGCCTTTGTCTGCTGAGTTGTAGACCGAAGAGGCACATTAAGGGCTGCACCCCCACTGTAGCTGCTACAATGGGGGGGTTCTTTACACCTTTCTCCAACCCTATCCTTCCATCTCCAAATCTATCCATCAAACTCATCCATTCCTCCTTCCTTTCATTCATCCCTCCCTCCATCCTTACACGCATACATCCACGCTTTAACCCCATCATCCTCTTTTTAACTCAGATATCCATCCACAGTTGCACTCATTTTCCATCCATTCTTTCACTCATCCATCCATCCTTTCACCCCATCCATCCTCCTTTCAACTCGTATATCCAGCCTCCCTTTCAGCCATCCCACCATCAATCTGTCCTTTTGCTCATCCATCCACCCTTTCAACCCCCTCCATCTACCCTTTCACTCATCAGCCTTTTCACTCCACTATCCACCCATCAATCTATCCATCCATCCATCCGCTTATCCATCCAGCAACCTTTCCACCGAGCCACCCACTTATCCATCCATCCGCTCACCTATCCTCCACCCGCCCACCTATCCACTTATCCTCCATCCACCCACTTATCCATCTATCCACACACCTATCCACCTATCCTCCATCCACCCACCTATCCACCTATCATCCATCCACCCACCCAACCATCCACCCATCCATCTTCTTTCTTTCAGCCGTTAATCCACCATTTAATTCAGCCATCCATCCTTTCACTCATCCATCCTCGTTCACCCCATCCATTCATTTACCCTTGCGTTAATCCTTCTATCCTTTCACTCACCCATTCTTACATCAATCCTTGCATCAATCCATCCACCCTTTAACCCACTCACCCACCCTTTCACATTAATTAGCCTTTGTCTGTGAACCTGCAGATGAAAGACGCCTATCAAGAACCTCACAGCTGCAGTAGCTGCTTCAACTGTGTGTTTACGGTGCACCCTGGAGAAGGCAAAAAGTGAGACGAAGTGCACGTACAGAAATAGGTGTGGGCCTGAGGCCTGCATGAAAGCCCCATGGGGAAAGTAAGGAGATGTAATGTACGCGTAAGATATGAGAGGCCAAGAGAAGGGGGTCAGGGTTGTCACAGATGGCGGCGGAGTGGGGTTAGCAGGTATAGGCACCGTGTAAAACATAAGGTGTATAGGAAATACAAAGGGGAGGGGGGGGGGGGGGGGCACGAGCTTCATGAGAAAGGAAAACAAGGTGCTTTACAGTAGTTCCTGGAGGGGAGGATGTGGAGGAATCTTGGGACCGTAAGAGGCCCAAGGGTGAAGCACAGAATGAAAGGCAGGGATCACAAGTTCAAGTCAGAGCGGGGGCCAAGAGGCAGAAAAGGCAGTCTCTTACATGCCAGTGCTGCGGGTGTTCTGGAGCTGCAGAAGCTCGAGGTTTGTCTCAGGCACAAAGTAAATGAAAGGACCAAGAGGGGGCCCACAAGCCACACATGAGCCTGATACTGCTGTGGATGTATTGTACATGCTGGGGTCGGAGGTAGCTGCAACTTTGACCTTCGCTCCATCATGTTCTTCTGCTCAGGGGAAAGTGAAAGTGCAACCCCCAGCTTTAGCATTCGTCCTTTCAGTGCTAATAAACTGCTCTGAGCGACTTAACTGGATGTGAACAACAGAGTTCAACAACTGTGTATCAAATTACTTTAGGACTTTCTACTTGTCCTTCGGACAAAACAGAAATTAAAACCTCTTGCCCTTGTAGAAAATCTAGATGTCTCGGGCGTCGGGAGATATGAATTCCCCACCCCTGGCCCTGAGTTTCAGGGTCTGATAAGGTGGCCCAGTACCAATTAGATATGTACCTAAGGTACATGGAATCCATTTTACAGAGAGAGCAGTAGGCCTGGGGCCCTGAATAGCAGGGTCCCAGGTCAACTAAGTCGAAAAACCAGCAAAACATCAGGCAAAAAGTTGGGGGTAACCATAGTCAGGTTTCCACCTTCCTACACCTCTGATCTCCGCCTCTCCCATGTGGCCTCCCCAGGCCTGGAGGGACGCGTCCGTCACAACTACGTGCTCCGGTTGGGGAAGGGAGAGGTATCTGCCGCTGACCCAATCGTGGTCCGTGAGCCACCACTGCAGCTGTCTTGCAGTGTCCTCCAAGATCAGGACACGGTCGGACAGGTTGCCCTGATGCTGGGCCCACTGAAACTTCTGGGCCCACTGCAGAGCCCACATCCGCCACCGTGCGTGATGCACCAGAAGGATGCAGGTGGCCATCAGCAGCAGAAGCCACAGCGTCAACCGGACATAAATCCGGGATAAGGGTCGGAAGATTGGAATCAGAGCCTGTATATCCCGAACCCGCTGCTCGGGCGGGTAAACCCGAAACTGCGCCGAGTCGAGAACCGCTCCGATGAAAAGTAGCTTCTGAGAGGGGCACAGGTGTGACTTCGGCACATTGATGGAAAATCCCAGCTGGTGCAGGAGATCCGCCGTAGTCTGGAGGTGGCTGACGACTGTCTGGGGCGAGCCCGCCTTCAACCAGTCGTCGAGGTAGGGGAAGACTGAGACCCCTAACCTGCGCAGATGAGCTGCGACCACCGCCATCACCTTCGTGAACACCCGTGGGGCGCTGGTAAGGCCGAAGGGGAGCACGGTAAACTGAAAGTGCTTGTGGCCTACCGTGAACCGCAGGTAACGCCGGTGGGCCGGCAGGACAGGGATGTGGAAATACGCGTCCTGCAAGTCCAACGCTACCATCCAGTCTCCTGGGTCTAGGGCAGCTAAGACCTGAGCCAGAGTCAGCATTTTGAATTTCTCCTTCCGGAGGAAGCCGTTGACGTTCCTCAGATCCAAGATAGGGCGTAGGCCCCCTTTGCCCTTCTTGGGTACCAGAAAGTAGTGGGAGTAGCAACCACGTCCTACTTCTGGCCCAGGAACGCGCTCGATGGCCCCCTTGGCCAAGAGGGCCGAAACTTCCTCCTGCAGGAGCCGCAAGTGATCCCCAGATACGCGGTGGTGTTGAGGTGGCATGGCTTGAGGAGTCGTCTCAAAGGGGAGGGAGTAGCCCCTCCGGACGATCTGCAGCACCCACCTGTCCGAAGTGACAGTGCGCCAGTGAGAGTGGTGATGGCGAACCCTGCCTCCCACTGGTGTCACATGGGCCGAAAAGCATGGACTAGGAGGGTTTAGAGGCGGATGCTGCGGGGGAAGGTGTGGACTGACCTCGCCTGTTACCCTGACCGCCTCCACGGCGGTTTCCACAGCCGCCGCCGTGCTGGATGTTAGTCTGTGAGGACACCCCTTCCTTGGCCACGAAAGGAGCGAAAGGAACCAGTTTGCTGGTGCGGGGCCGAGAGGCCCAAGGACTTGGCCGTAGCCCTGGAGTCCTTAAAGCGCTCAAGCGCGTGGTCCGCTTTGTCGCCAAAGAGGCGACGGCCATCGAACGGCATGTCCATCAGAGTGTTCTGGACATCTGCCGAAAAAATTGGAAGGATCTCAGACAGGCGTGGTGTCTCACCGCCACCGTCGTAGCCATCACTCTGCCCAGCGAGTCGGTGGCATCCAGCCCACACCTGATCGAATATTTGGCTGCATCTCGGCCCTCCACAAGGGCTTGGCCGAGTTTGACCCATACCTCCAACGGGCACTCTGGCAGCACCTCCGCCACCGTCTCCCACAGAGAGTGGGTGTAGCGGCCCAAGAGGCATGCGGTGTTGGAAGACCGCAGTCCCAAACTAAGGGAGGAGAATATCTTTTTACCATAATTCTCATACCTCTTGGATTCCCTGTCGGTCGGAGCCGCCGGGTATGTGGCCAGGGAATTGGAGGCCTGGATGACCAGATTCTCGGGGGTGGGGTGGGAGGACCGGAAACATGGGTCGCCCGGAGCCGGGCGGTGGCGTCTGGCCACGTTCCTATCTACGGGCGAACCCGTAGCGGGCCTGGACCAAGTGCCCAGAAGAACGTCGGTCAAGGCCTCATTAAAGGGCAGCAGAGGCTCAGCCGAGCATGACTGCGTTTTAAGGACGTCTGTGAGGAGGTTAGTCCTCAAGCCCGCGACGGGGAGCTTAAGGCCCAAGGCCTTGGCAGCCCTCGTCAACACCACACTATAGGTAGCCCCCTCCTCCGAAGCCACGGTAGGAGGGGAGACAATACCAGTGTCTGGAGAGGTGTCCAGGCCACTGGCCTCCCCAAGGTCTCCTGCCCAGTCCTCATGAGACTGACACTCTTTGGTCAGAGGGTCCTCAGACCCCTCGAAATCCTCCTCATCACCCATCTCCTGAGATTCAGGGTCGTAATTCAATGAGGTCTGTTCATAGAAGTAAAAATCTCCAAACGGCGCCGGGTGCTTCGCCCCGACGTCGGAACCGAAACAAAGGAGGCATCGGGGGCGGCGCCGGGGGTGACACCGGACGGACCAACGCCGGGGTTGGGGGGGGATGTCGTAAGGTCCACCGGTGACAATCCAGAGCCCGAGGAAGGCACAGTGGCGCCGGGCCCGAGGGCACCGGCGGTGTCGTGATCGTGGGGCCCTGCGGCGTCGTCGGGGTCGAAGCACCCGACGGCTGCGGGGTCAAAGCCCCCGACCCGCTAGGGCCCCCAGACGGGTCCGCTCAGCCCAAAGGCGCCGCGGAGCCAGTCGGAGGAGAAAGGGACCTCATGGCCACGAGGAAGCGCTCAATCTCCTCCGGCGTCGCGTTCAGCCCAGGGACCGGAGGGTATGGGGCCGGACGCGACGCCCGCGACTCCCGAGGAGCCGCGTGGGCGGTGTCACCCGAACCCCCGGCCGCATCGCACGCGGGGGGGGGGGGGGGGGGGGGGGGGGGGGGTTTATGAGTCGGAAGAGCGATGATGCCTCTTCGACTTCTTGTGTTTACCTGACTTGGACCCAGAGGAGTGGTACCGACTCCCGGAGCTGTGACAGCTCTGTCCCCTCGACCTGTCCCTGGACCTCTCGTGGGACCGGGACCTCACTCTGCGCGGGCCCGACTGCCGGAGTTCGAGCCGCCTGCGGGACCGCTCCCGCCTGGCTTTCTTCGAAAGGGCCCGACAGTCGGTGCAGGCCTCGTCGTCGTGGTCGACGCCTAGACACGTCAGGCATTGGCGGTGAGGATCCGTGACCGACATGGCGCGGTCGCAATCGTCACAATGCTTGAAACCAGGCATCCCTACGGCACCGATCGGAGTCACAAGACTTCGAAAGGGATCAAAAATTATCACAAAAAAGTTAGTCAAAAATTGACTGGGTTACTGCTTTTTCCAGATTTGCGCTGGCTGGCGCGGAAAAAAAGAAGAACTGACGTCAGCACGCGGAGGCGGCGTCTAAGTACTACGACGACGTCATAACGGCGCCCACGACGGACGCGGAGCCTCAGACGACGCCTACCGACGCGCAAGGGTACTGCTACGCAAAGGTTTCCGGATCCAGTCTGACGCCTGGGGATATTCTAAGGTAAGGAATCTATCACCAACGTGTCTCTTTCAGATATAACCATACTAGGCTCAAAAGACTGCCCCCAAATGCCTGTAAAATCTTTACATTTGTTAAATAAAGACATATAAATTACATTATATGAAAATGCAAAGAAGAAAGCACTGCCTTTGTTGTCTTTGAAACACACAACCTTTATTTTCAAAGGTAAAAACAGGCAGGACCATAGAGGCAGCTTTAGCCTAGATAGGCAGCATTGTAACAATACGAAAAAAACTGGTGCCGTGCCTTTAAGACCTCTATGAGCCTCCAGGCTCCCATCATGCACCATAGGTGACAGTTAGGTCAGTTCTTTTGGACGGCGTATAACAGTGTAATCACAGCATGGGTAATGTGTAAAATAACCAGTTCTGGTATTCGTCCGGGGAGGAGGGTGGGTGTGCTTATGACTTTGAAGTGTATACCCCTGGAAGAGAACGAGGATTACAGGTAAGTAACTAATCCTTCTCTTCCAGGGGATACTCATCAATAGTCATACGCATTGAATAGAGTAGCAAGCCCATCCCATACCCTGCGGACGAATACCAGCTCCTCTAGACAGCACACTACTATATGTATTACCCAAACAAATTCCTCAGGGATGCCTGACCAACTAGGGCATCCGCCTGAGTATCAGAATCAAGGCAGTAATGGCGGGCAAAGGTGTGAACCGACCGCCACATAGCTGCCTTACAAATTTCATGCACAGGAACATTTTTAAGCATTGCTATAGTAGCAGCCTTTCCTCTAGTGGAGTGCGCTCTCGGTCTACCCGGGAGCTGCTTTCGTGCCAACTGATAAAATAACAAAGTGCATGACACAATCCTTCTAGAAATGGACCTCTTAGAAGCAGGCAAGCCCGTATTCCGAGGACTGTAGTTCACAAACAGATCAGTTTTTCTGATACTCTTAGTTTTATCAAGGTATAACTTCAAAACTCTTTTCAAATCCAAAGAGTGCAGAGCTTTTTCTGCTGAAGAGTTCGGATTAGCAAAAAACGTAGGTAGTATCACTGATTGGTTTATGTGAAAATCTGAGATTACCTTAGGAAGAAATCTCGGATGAGTCCGAAGCACCACTCTATTCGCATGGAAAACGAGATAGGGTTCTGTTGCACAAAAAGCCTGAATCTCGCTCACCCTGCGCGCAGAAGTGATAGCTACAAGGAAAGACACCTTCCACGACAGATGTTGAAGAGAAGCTTTATGTATAGGTTCGAATGGGGGACCCATCAATTTAGACAAAACCACATTAAGCTCCCAAGGAGGTAAGGGGGCCCTCACGGGAGGATACACCTTCCTTAGACCCTCTAGTAAATCCTTCACAACTGGCATTTGAAATAAAGAAACCGGAGTTGGGGACTTTCGATATGCTGTTATTGCTGCCAGATGGACCTTAATAGATGAATACTGCAAACCTGCTTTGGCCAAAGAAAGTAAGTATGGTAACAGTACCTGTTCCTGACCTCGAATCGGGTCATGACCCTGAGCAGCACACCACGTGAAAAACTGTTTCCACTTGAAAGCATAGGTCTTTCTTGTAGAAGCTCTCCTTGCCTCTCTTAAAATGTGCATACAGTCCTGAGAGAGACCTAGATGACCATACTGGACGAACTCAGGTACCATACTGCTAGCTTCTGGGACGGCAGGTTGGGATGGAACACCCTGCCGTTCTCTCTCGTCAGCAGATCCGGACAGCAAGGAAGCCTCTTGTGCGGCACTTTGGATAGATGCAGGAGATCCGGGTACCACCATTGGCGAGGCCAATCCGGAGCCACCAGAATCATGTCTGTCTTGGACTTGTACAGCTTCTTGATCACCAAGGGAATGAGTGGAATCGGTGGAAAAGCGTAGAGTAATGTCTCTGACAGTCTATCCACAGAGCATTCCCCTTGGATCGTCGTTGTGGGTACCTGGACGCGAAGACGCGGCATTTTGCGTTTTCGGCGTCCGCAAAGAGATTGATTTCTGGTAACCCCCAGGTTTGGAAGACATCTTTTATTACTTCATCTTTTAAGACCCAGTCGTGTGCTTCTGCTTAGGTCGTCTGCTTGGACGTTGAGAACACCAGGCAGATGGACAGCTGAAATTTTCATACCCCGAGCCAGAAGCCACTTCCAGATTGCTTTTGCTTCCAGCGACAGAGGTCTGGATCTCGTTCCGCCCTGCTTGTTCAGATAGTACATCGTTGTTGTGTTGTCCGTCTGAACAAGCAGAAAGGATGTCTTGAGCACAGGAAAGAAAGCCTTGAGAGCTAGATGGACAGATCTGAGCTCCAACATGTTGATGTGATACAACCTTTCTTTCTCCGACCACACTCCTTGAACTTGAAGGGACTCCAGATGGGCGCCCCAACCCTGCAGGGACGCATCTGTCACCAGTGATCGTTTGGGCATGTCCTCCTGAAAAGGCACTCCCACAACCAGATGATTCCGCTGCATCCACCATCGAATGGAGATCAGCACCGACAGAGGTAGTGACAGTTTGTCTTCCCAACGGTTTGAAAACTGGGACCACTGATCCTCCAGCGACTGCTGCAGTGGTCTCATGTGCAGCCTGGCGTTTGGAACGAGGAAAATGCAAGACGCCATGGATCCTAGCAGAGACGAGATCTGTCTGGCCGTTGGTCGAAGAGTCTTTAACATTGTTTGACACTTGAGGAGAATGGAGGATAGTCTCTACTCCGAAGGATACGCTTTTGCGTCCTTTGAATCCAGAAGTGCGCCCAGATAGTGAATCCTCTGCGTGGGATTGAGGATAGACTTTTTGAAGTTCACGTGCAGACCTAGTCTCGCAGCTGATGAATACAGAACGTGAGATGCTGCTGAAGTAGAACCGGAGAGGCACTCTTTAGCAGCCAATCGTCTAGATAGGGATAGACGAAAATATGTCTCTTCCTTAGGAAAGCCGCTACGACTGCCATGCACTTTGAAAAGGTGCGAGGAGCTGACTTTAGCCCGAAGGGCAAGACTGCGAACTGGTAATGACTGGTTTGTATGCAGAACCTTAGAAATTTCTGATGCTTTGGGGTAATGGGGATGTGAAAATACACATCTTGAAAATCTATGGAGCACATCCAGTCCTTTTGATGCAGAAGTGGAATTATTTGATGTAACGCCAGCATGCTGAACTTTTCTCGCCGAATGAACTGATTGAGGCGCTCAAGATCTAGTATGGGCCTGAACTCCTTGTTTGGACCTTTCTTTTGAACTAGAAAGTATCTGGAGTAAATGCCTTGCCGACGTTGTGTCCTTGGGACCTCCTCGATGGCCTTCTTTAGGAGTAACACGTACACCTCCTGCTTCAAAAGATGAAGTAGATGGAATACAGCCTTTTGAGGAAGAATGGAAGGGGGGGGGGGGGAGACTTGAATCTGATTGCATATCCATTTTGCACAATATTTGTAGGAGAGTAGGGTCTTCAATCCTATTGTCACCCTCGATTTTTGCTTTTTGCTTCAACTGGTTTACGACTTTCCCTGGCTGTGGGCCTGCTAATCAGACCCACAGTGTAGGAAGGTAGATCCTGACTATGGTTGCCCCCAACTTTTTTTTCCTTTGTGTTTTAGCTGGTTTTTGACATAGTTGGCCTGGGACCCTGCCAATCAGGACCCCAGGCCTACTGCTCTCTCTGTAAAATGGATTCCATGTACCTTAGGTACATATCTAATTGGTACTGGGCCACCTTATCAGACCCTGTAACTCAGGGCATAGGTGTACCCAGAGCTTGCAGCATGTATTATGCCACCCCTGGCTGGCCATCTAAATCTGACACAACTGGCTGCACGACAGCTGGGGCAAAGTGGTGTAATCACCCTTTGCTTTAGATATAGTATACCTATATCTAACCCTAAAATGGACACATGTATTCCTATCAGTCACTCCTATGGCAGGCCTTAACAATCCTGAAGGCAGAGTGCTTGGAATTATGTGAGATGGTGCTCTGGCATGAGCTGAGCCCGTCTGCAGCTTGCGGAACCAAGTCCTAATAGCTGTTCTATGATAACGCGTACCATATACTCTCAAGTGCATTATAATCCTCGCAGTTATTTGCTATCTTTGGTATCGTTTTATCAAAACATGTCGAGTAAGGTGTCTTACGAATTGGAATACTAACCCCTCGCCAATTCTGGAGACGGGGTTCGCATTCCACCCTTCTAGAGGGACACGACATGTATGTAACTGTGAACCCCGGTTAAAGTTAACTCGAGCCTCAGCATCACAAAATGGATGCTGCCAGCACAGACACAAGTCTGACCTCCTGCTGCTGGGAGTCCTTCCAGCGAGGAGAGCTTGGACAAAGTGTTTCCTGTCAGGGGCGGTGCTAGCACCATCCCAGACAGAGTTTCGTGTATCCTAGGTAGGCAGGGCTGAATAGGAAGGGGACTGCAAGTGGCACCCCGGTGCTCACTGTGCATCTGCCAGTTTGAACCAGTTCCAGGGGCACACCAGCCCCTGAGCTGGGGAAAGCCCGGCATGGGAGAGGGGTGTAACCACCCCCCTTCCTGGTCCCACCCATGGGCAGGACCTAGTCCCGTACCAGCCCCTTTCTTTAGTATAAAGGTGGGTGCGGGGACCCTTCCAAATTAGATCTTTGAATCATGAAACTACTTTCTACGAAAAGGAACTCAAGACGACTTCTCAAGATTTCTCCCTTGTGACGAAGGAGTAGTCACCCTGCATCTGCGGGCACCAACTAAGTAACCTGCGGTCTGCTGCACGTCCTTCCTCCGGAACCAGACCGACCAGCACGAAGTGACCCGGCTTCCCTGGCACCTCTGACCTCTACCTACATCAACAGCCCAGCTGAGATTCGTGGGTGTGACGAGACCGAGGGACCGGCCATCTTCAGAACTGCACTACGCTTATCCAGCACGACCGCCAAGGGATCCTCGAGTGAGTGCTTTGGGGTTTGAGAAGCCCTAACCCTGAGCAGCTCCAGCACCGAAGTCCAGCCCCCCAGCATCCACGAGACCTGCGTGGGGCCCTTCTGCTCTTTGCTGCTCACCGCGTTGTCCGGACACTTGCCTGCTGGCTTGTAGCCCTCTTGACGACGAACTACGACACTTCCATCGCTGGTCTGGTTGCTCCAGACTAGCCCTTGCTCCCCTCCAACAGAGGAGCACCCCGGACCCCCCTGGTCCACTCCACACGCCATTTTGAGTCCACCGCGTGGGCTTTCATTTGCCAAGAGTTGTTGCCCCAATCCTGGGTCCAGCATCGCCGACAGCAGATACCTTCGTGGGACAGCTCGCACCTCCATCCTGTTCGCCGACAACGCCTCCTGGTCCGAGAGACTGCAGAGCCCAGAGTCGCCCACTCACCTGGTCGAGGTGATTTCATCCGGTGCCTTCCTGGTGCCCATCTTATCACTGGCTAGAGATTCAGAACTTGGTCCCCTCTGCTTACAGGTACTCTTCTTCAGCTGATCCAGTCCTTGGATCAGCCCGGAACATCTTCACTGGTCGCCTGCCAGCAACTTCCACTTCAGGCTCCTGGTTCGTCAACGAAGAAACCCGACGACACTTGAACCCTATGCAGCCGCAGCCCCTGGGCTAGGTAAACAGAGTACCCCGGTGCTCCAGCGTAGACCAACTCTCTAAGTGTCTAGATCCACTTTCGTTTTTGACCTACCTAGTCGGGTTCGCCCGAGAACACTAACTTTGTAATTTCTAGCAACCATAGACTTTGTCCCGCATCACGCGTGAGAGTTCCCACTCTGCACACGGCGTTCCTAGACCTCCTGCTTCTAATCTAAGGGTTCAGCATTGTAGGCCTAGCGATTCTAAAGTCTATGAGAGTAGTACTTACCAGCTAGTAATTTCTCATTCCACTTTTGTAGTATATGGTTTTCCGTGCCCCTCGGGCATTTGCGTAAATTGTGCGACTTTTAGTATTTCTTTAAGAGCTTTGTATTGTGTTTAGCGCCCTGTCCTCATAAAGAGTCCAGGGCTTTTGTGTTATAATAAATATCCTTTTATTTTCATGACAACTTGTGTGGTGTCCTTTCACTTGGTGTTCAAGGGGTATATGTGATCGTATAACAGCTGGCTTAACACGCCCTCTAGAGTTTAGCCTAAAGACTGCTCTTGTCCATGCTACTAGGATAGCTGGTCTATACGGTTGACTTACAACCAATCAATAAGGGTCGTTTGGAATGATACACAGTGATCACTAGAATAGTGAGCACTACATATCAGGCCCACTTCCCACACACAGCCTAGCTGTCTCTCTAAATTGACATCCATGTACCTTAGGTGCATATCCAATTGGGCTGAGTCACCTTATCAGTCCCTGTACAGTGTACCCTAGGTACCCAGGGCATAGGTGCACTCAGGGCCTACCAGGGGCTGCAGCATGTATTATGCCACCCCTGGCTGGCCATCCAAATCTGACACAACTGGCTGATCAATCAGCTGGGGCAAGGTGGTGTAATCGCCCTTTGCTTTAGATATAGTATCCCTATATCTAACCCTAAAATGGACCCATATCTTCCTATCAGTCATTCCTATGGCAGGCCCTATCAATCCTGAAGGCAGAGTGCTTGGAATTATGTGAGATGCTGCTCTGGCATGAGCTGAGCCCGTTTGCAGCTTGCGGAACCAAGTCCTAATAGCTGTTCCATGATAACGCTATACCATATACTCTTAAGTGCATTATAATCCTTGCGGTTAAATGTCAACTCTGGTATAACATTATCAAAACATGTAGAGTAAGGTGTCATACTAATTGGAATAGTACCCCCTCGCCAATTCTGGTGACGGGGGTAGCATTCCACCCTTCTAAGAGGGACACAACATGTATGTAACTGTGAACCCCGGTTAAAGTTAACTCGAGCCTCAGCATCACAAAATGGATGCTGCCACCACAGACACAAGTCTGACCTCCTGCTGCTGGGAGTCCTTCCAGCGAGGGAGGCTTGGACAAAGGGTTTCCTGCCTTGGGAGATGCTAGCACCACCCCAGACAGGATTTTGTGTATTGGGTAGGACAGGGCTGAAAGGAATGAGACATGCCTGGGGCACACAGGGTGTCCCTGTGCATACACCGGTCTGAACCAGTTCCTGGGGCACTCCAGCCCCAGTGCTGGTGCAAGACCGGACAAAGGATAGGGGGTGTAACCACCCCCCTTCCTGGTCCCACCCAGAGGAGGGACCTAGTCGTAGTACAGCCCCGTTTAGCCGGATAAAGGTAGGAGCTGGTCCCATTCCAAATGAGATTATCCTGAACAACTTTACAAGAAGAAACTCTGGACTTAGACGTTCTGCTCCACAGAAGACTGAAGAAATCTCCTTTGTGGGCAAGGAGTGTCCACCCTGCACAAGCAGGCACCATCAGCGTCCAGCGGCTTCCCTTTGTCGTCTTCCTTCCCGGATCCAGACTTCAGAGCCCGACGAGACCCGGATTCCCAGACCTCTACCTACATCTGCAGCACAGCTGAGACCCGTGGGTGCGACGAGACACGTGGGACCGGCCATCATGAAAGAAGCAGCACTTCGCTCCAGCACGACTTCAGAGGCATCCTCGTCCAAGTGCTTTGGGAACTGAGAAGCCCCGACCCCGAGCAGCTCGTGCACCGAAGATCAGCCCTCCAGCATCCACGAGATCTGCGTGGGGCCCTTCTGCCTGTTTGCTGCTCGACGCGTTGTCTGGTCACTTGCCGGCTGGCTGGGGACCTCCTAGACGACGAACACCGACAACTTCACTGCTGGTCTGGTTGCTCCAGACTGGCCCTTGCTCCTTTCCAAAAGAGGAGCACCCCGGACACTCCTGGTCCACTCCAGACACCGTTTCCACTCACCGAGTGGGTTGCCTTTGCCAAGGCCAGTTGACTCCGAATCAGAAACTGACACCGCCGATAGCGAGAGCCTGCGTGGGACAGCTTGTGCCTCCATCCTGGTCGTCGAAGACACCACCTGGTCCACGTGGCTGCAGAGACAATCGTCCACCTTCACCTGATCGAGACGACGAAATCTGGTTCCACTCATGGTTCCACTCCAATCACTGGCTAGTGACTTTGAACATTGTCCCCTCTGCTTTCAGGTTCTTCTCTTCACTGATCCACCCTTGGATCACATTGGACATCTTCCTCCTGACCGCCTGCAGCATCTTTTCCTCCAGGCTCCATAGACTTAAACGCCGGAACCCGACACGACTTGGCACCTATGCACCCGCAGCCTGTGGGTGAGGTAACACAAGCATTTCGGTGCTCAAGGGTAGCTTGACTCTTCTAGTGTCCAGTTCCACGTCGTTTTAGTCCTATCTAGTCAGGGACGTCCGTACTCACCTTTTTCTTCAACTGTACTGTCCATAGAAGTTTGTACGCATCTCGCGTGTGAGTTCACACTCTGCACACGCGCTCCGTGGGCCTCCTATTACTTACCTCAAGTTAGTATAGCGTGGTCCCAGCGATCCTACAGCCTCTGTACAGCTCCATTCCTAGTATTGACTTTCACATTCCACGTACTTAGTATATGGTTTGTCGTGCCCCTAGGGCACCATTGTAAATCGTGCAACTTAAACGTATTTTTCCTAAGAGTTTTGTCATGTGCTTAGCCCTCTGATGTCAAAGAGTTCAGAGGTGTATGTTATTTAATAAATACTTGTTTATTTTCATAACAACCTGTGTGGTGTCCTTTCACTTGGTATTCAAGGGGTTATATGTGGTAAAAAAGCTGGCTTCACATTCCAAGAGAGTTTAGCCCAAGACTGCTTTGTCCATGCTACCATTAGGATAGCTGGTCTATAAGGTTGACTTTACAACCAATCACCATAAGGGTTGTTTGGACTGATACAAGGTGATCACTAGAACTAGTGAGCATCATATATCAGGCCAACTTCTCACAATATTCAGCACCCATTTGTCGTTTGTGATGTTTTTCCACTCCTCCAGGTAAAAACGCACACTCCCCCAAGCCCCCCCCCCCCCGGAGTGGTCAACGGGCTCAGGGGAAGCAAACACTCACTGCTTTTGTTGTTGCTGCTTGTTTCCAGGAGCAGACTGTCTGGATATGCCGCCTCTTCCTCTACCAGGACGAAGCTGGGAGAACTGAGATCTTCCCTGATTTTGCTGTGACGACCATTGAGGGGTTTGAACCCTCTGCTGGCTCTGTCTCCGATCATAAGGACGGTATTTTTTCTTAAAATTGTCTGTTCTCTTTTCGAGACCTACAGCTCTCACAGTATCCAGCTCAGTCTTCATTCTTGACATCTCATAGTCAGCATGAGACCCAAAGAGCGATTTACCATTAAACGGCAGATCTAGAATGCGGTATTGGGCTTCAGGTTTAAGACCCGCAAGTCTTAGCCAAGCTGAGCGCCTTGCGCAAAGACCATGAGCATAGCCATGCGTAGACAGATCGGAAGCATCCGCAGCTGAGCTAATCACCTGATTAGCCACTAGCCCACCTTCATGAAGGATTTCCAGAAAATCATTCTTGTCTTCTTTGGGAAGTTTTTCAGCGAACCGGGATAGGGAATCTTAAAGTGTGCGGTCATAGCGACCCAACAAAGCGGAGGCGTTGGCGACCTTCATGTAGGAAGCAGAAGTGGCACACATTCTCTTCCCTACCGAATCCATAATTTTGCTGTCCTTGTCTGGGGGAACAGATGAGGACGTCGCTCCATTCTGATTTTTACGTGCCGCTGAGACGATGACCGAATCAGGCTGTGGCTCAGATCTTAGAAATAATGGGTCATTGTCCGGAGCCTTCTACTTCTTCGCGATCTGTGAGGAAACCGCTCCCAAAGATGCAGGAGTCAAGAACTTATGCTCAGCAGGCTCCAATAGACCTGGAACCAGAGGAAGTAAAGGTCTAGATGATAATTTTTGATGCAATGTTTCGAAGATAACCGTAGTCTTCGCAGTAGAGACAGGCATCTCTTTATTAAGTTTCGCTGCTCCACGGCAAAGAACCTCATTAAATGTGATTACGTCATCAATCGGTGATATCCTACTTGGAGGAGTTGATGACAGCGTCGGTGAGTAATACCTCTTTGAATCTGTAGACTTTGTCGAAGATCTCGGATCACGTCTCTTGGATGAACGGTGATGTGAAGAGCTCGGAGAGGGTGAAGTCCGCCTTCTCACTGATGGAGACTTCCTCTGCGGAGTACGCTCACGCCTTCTAGGAGACTGGATCACTCGTAAAAGAGGTGACCTTGATCTTGAAGCAGGTCTTTCCGACACCGGAGGCCTGGACGTAGACCTTGGAAGGTTGATTCTCCTTATCTTCCATTCTCTGAGTTCTCCCAACCATCGTGGAGAGATATTAGCCCCTGTAGGTGAAGGCGCTCTTGAGGGCTCTGGAGAGATTTATACAATCTTCAGCCCAGGGGAGGAAGAAGAACTCCTAGAAGAAGCCACAGAAACCTTAGATCGGTCTTTAGACACCGTTCTAGGCCTCTTAGCTGCAGGAGACGTCGACGGCGGTCTCCTCGATGTCGATCTTCCTAACGGCGATCCTCTTAAAGGCGTTCTTCTCGAAGAGGATCTTCTAGACGGCGACCTCGACGACGACCTACTTGGCGGCGACCTCCTCGGTGTCGACTTACTCGACGGACACCTCCTCGGCGTCGACTTCCTCGACGGCGACCTCCTCGACGTAGTGTCTCTTAGGCGTTGGCGTCATGCGCCTCGACGGCGGTGATTTTCTCTGCGTTGTATGCCTAGACGCCACATGACCTGGGCTCTTCGACGTCGAAGCCTCCACTGCCCGGTTCAACGTCGACCTTGAGTGATCTTTCGAGCCTCTCGGCGGTGACCGTCGATGAGACGACGTCGAGTCCCGTCCTCTCATAGCCGTAGGGGAGCCAGACTTGGATCGCCTACGCTCATGACATTTCTCACCTCTCATAGACTGAGAATCCTTCTTCGACGGTGACTTAGACGTCGACGGATGTCGTGACGCTGATTGACGATTTTGAACATACCAGAACTTTAGAAGAAGATCTGTCCCTCGAAGTTGAAGGGGAACGATGTTTTCTCTTCTCCCCTCTTTCCTTACGCTCTTTTTGCCGAGAAGGTTTCCTGGAGTGAAAATCTTCTCTTCCACTCACGGTTTCTCCTCGGTCATGCAGGGACTGAAGCCTGCTCTTCTCTTTCTCTCTCAAAGTTCTGTTCGACAACTTGCTGCAATGGTAGCAGAGTTCTGGCTTGTGTTTAGATGGAAGACAAGCCACACAGAACGAATGTGGGTCTGTCTTGGACATTTTTTACCACAGGCCGGGCACTTAATAAATAAGGCCGGCATATTGACTGGAAAAAAAGCCAAAAAACCACAAAAAAATTGTTGATTTAGTCAGACTAAAGAAGTCGAGTAAAGACAAAAAATTTGAAGAACTACCAGAAGAAAGTGAAAAAATATCACCAACTGGCGAGCTCAATGCTCCAGGATCCTCACAGAAGGAGCCGGAAAAAAGAACTGACCTAACTGTCACCTGTGGTGCATGATGGGAGCCTGGAGGCTCATAGAGGTCTTAAAGGCACGGCGCCAGTTTTTTCCTATTGTTACAATGCAGCCTATCTAGGCAAAAGCTGCCTCTATGATCCTGCCTGTTTTACCTTTGAAAATAAAGATTGTGTGTTTCAAAGACAACAAAGGCAGTGTTTTCTTCTTTGCATTTTCATATAATGTAATTTATATGTCTTTATTTAACAAATGTAAAGATTTTACAGGCATTTGGGGACAGTCTTTTGAGCCTAGTATGGTTATATTGGGCTGCATATGTATATGATCTATCTATATATATATCTATATATATATATATGCATATTATTGGCTATTGCTCCGGGGTCCCGCACGAGGGCGGGACTATTCAGTGCTTATGACTATTGATGAGTTTCCCCTGGAAGAGAAGTTTTTTCCCCTCAGTATAGTGGATAGAGAATACATTGTACGCACCACAGAAGTATTATTTAAACAATACCTTTTGAAATGCTGTTTGTTCTGTGTGTTGTAAGCCAGATTCTCATAATGAATAAGGGCTTCTCCTGGTTCTATTCTTTTTTTCAACTAGTCAGGACAAGCTTGCCCTCCCATCAGCTTTTTACAAATGGTTATCAATTTACTCAAGTTTAAGTTCTGGGCTTCCATAGGCATTTCAACACAGTTTTTTGAGCTGAAACACTAGATGTGTGTTCCTCCAACAGTAACCTGTCTGCAAAAACATTCTAACTTGTTCAGAGATTTGCCTCATTTAGCGAAGAGGGATTTCCCTAGTACATTTTTATCATACACCCACCAATGCTAGAGAATATCATTAACTTTAATTTACTATTAAAAGTAAACTGTGAAGCTTTCTGTAGGAAATATTATAATTTGTTCTTTAAAAATAATTGCAAAAGGTGAAATACTTACAAACGGAATGGAGGAGTCTACTCTCGGATTGCTGAATCTATGGAATAAAAAACAAATTTACTTTTATTTGAAGTACATGACTAAACCTGCAGACTTGCTTTTGCTCACAACCTTTATATATACACTGCACTTAGAGATGGGCCAGGATTACCTATCTTAAAAGATATATAATCAGTGCCTTTTTCAGTCAGTAGTGTAACTGCAACAAATGATGGACGGAAAGCTGAATGATTCAAACATTCTCCCCCAGTCAAGAGATCTGGGTTAAATTCATTGTTCTTGGACCCAGCCATATGCAAATCAGTCTGTACCAGGGCTCGACAAATCCACTCGCCCGCTCGCATTTGCGAGGGAGAATGGATGAGGACGAGCTATTTTTAGCTCCTACTCGCCCTTTCTGGCGAGTAGGAAACAAACTAACTTTTTTCCTCTGCCTTTGAAAACGGAGCAAAAGTGACAAGATAACAAGATTTAAAGGCATTTTTATTGCTCATAAAGGAACTAAGCAATAAAGATGCCTTTAAATCTTGTTAACTTGTCACTTTTGCTCTGTTTTCAAAGACAGAGGTCAAGTAGGTTGCAGTTGGGTCGAGGGGATTTTCCAAGTTACTAGACCTGCAGGACTAGTACAATTTTTCAGATTTGTCGAGCCCTGTGTACCCTGTGCCTAATGGGAACAGTCCAGTCCGAACTGCCAAGCCAGGTCCTCCCTGGACCGGAAACAAGCATCAAGGGACTGGTTCGGGTTATGACAACCTTCATCAGCCAGGCTAGCTCGAATCCAGTGGCATAGTGAGCAAGGGGTAGGCACAAACACATAATCTTAAGAAGTCTGAGTTCTGGTTTTGACAATCTGCATCAGGTAGATGCAAGGACAGGACATTCTAATAATAATAATAGGGAGATTTGTAGAGCACATGGTGACGCCGACGGCGTGTCCCCGCGCTGAGATCCCAAGTGCAGGCGGGAGGGAAGGGAGGGAAGTTACATGAAAGGAACCTTATGATTCTCCTAGACTGAAATTCTCTATTGCCAGCCCTGGGAAGTCCCACAGCAAGATACAGTGGGTATCCCAGAGAAGTTCTTTCAACGTTACATCTGCTTCTAATTGCTTCGGAAAGGCCAGGAAATGTATTGACAGACATGTTACATTTCTGCAGCTTTAAAAACAGACTACAATGACGATTTTTATTAAATTACTTCAAATTTTAGAAGGAAAAATGGTCACGAAATTAAAAGTGCTCTTTTAAAAACATCCTTCACGAACACTTTTTACTTCGTAAAAAAGGATAAGGAGTAATATATAGCAATGTAGCCTGTGCAGGCTGCAGCTTTGAAACCATGTAAATAGAACACTACGCCTTTAAGCGCCTTCTGACCTCCAGTGTTTAATCATGATCTGTAGGTTGAAGAATATTCAGTTATTTTCAAATCAAATCAGTAGTACAGTGGTTTACATAGATAATTTTCCTTCGGGGAGAAAGCCGGGTTACTTTAGATTTCACTTTTGATTTCAAGGAAGATTCTCCTGAGAAAGAATGAGGATTATAGGTAAGAAACCACTCCTCTCACAGGGGATCTCCATTGATAATCCTAAACACTGAATAGATTTGCAGGCTTATTATCCCTTAAGAATTTTGCAAAGGAAAAGATAAAAAATTACAAAAATTTTAAACTGAAAAGCCAAATTAGGAGAACAAATTCTTTAGAGTGGCTTGTCCCACTTGGGTATCTAGTTTCGCATCCGAATCAAGACAACAGTGTCTCGTAAAGGTGTCAACTGATCACCAAGTTGCAGCCTTGCAAATCTGAGCTGTTACGATGTTCCTAAGTAAAGGAACAGTAGCTGATTTACCTCTGGTGGAGTGGGTCCTAGGTTTACCCAATAGGGTTTGTTTGCTTTTTCAAACCAAATGATTATACAGGAGACAATCCATCTAGTTAAGGATGGCTTGTAAGTGGCATATCCTGGCTGTAGAGGACCATACCTGACAAAGTGTTTTGACTTCCTTAAAGATTTTGCCTTACCTAGATAGAACTTCAACACCCTCCTAATATCGAGAAAGTGGAGAGATCCCTCTGCAGGAGAAGAGGGGTTCTGAAAAAATTTAGGTAAAGTAATAGTCTGATTGACATGGAAATTTTAGACTAATCAAATCAAAATAAGCTTTATTCGGTTTTTTGTTTAAAACCATAAAAGCAGCAAGAAAAAATACAAACATGTATAAATGACTCAGCATATCATTTGCAAAGTAAAAAGGAACCAACTATTAAAAGCAAACTAAAATCAATCTGGCAATTCAGCTGAAAGAAAAAGGTACATGCAAAATCAAGAAAAGGTTAAAGGGTAGAGGATTAGTAGCACTAGATACATGGCATCCCCTTTCACCAAGAATTGTGGTTCATGTCATTTGCCTTAGGGACGGATAGGGTCGGGGGCCGGGATAGAAATCGTACAAGTCCCAGATGCGAATGGGGCCATCTCCCTCTTTGGGTTGGGAAGATCGCAAATAGGGGACAATGTTCATGCTCTTGAATTTAATTAAAATAAGGTTGCCCGGGATGTCTTTGGGCGACGTACCTAGCCACCCCACCCTCCTGACACTCAAGATGCCGCCATCTAAAGTAGATGGCAGTGGTCTGTGTTGATTTAGCCAGGAAAGAGCTTTGTTTAACAGGTCCTGGTGAGTTTCAAATTTGCCCTGACTAGGTGCAGGGACCCCAGAGAGAACAGTCACGTAAGGGGCAGCTTCTGGAGGTAGATTAATCCGATCCCTGCTTTCAATTGCGGTTCTGGGAGCTCTAAGGCGTACAGGTACGGAGTTAAAAGTAATGTCCCGGTTTCTTGGGTTAGGTATAGACATGAGGGGTTCAAGAGTTTGAGCTTTCGTGCGGGTCGTTGGCTTGAATTTTTCATTGTTACTGGGGAGAATAGGGTGAATGGGTGTCGCAGTTATTTCAGTTGGAGTATGGATCCTTAGTATTGTATTTTCAATACTGGTCAACCTGTCTCCCAGATTGTTGATTTTTGTGACCAGGGGTGATAGTGCAGTTATTAACAGTTGCTCGATCTGGGCCAGTAAGGTCAAGTGAAGTGGTGATACTGAGTCAGGTATTCTGTTCACAGCCTCAATCGGCAATAATATAGGTAGGTTGGGGGGAGATAGTGAGGGGCTAGTGCACATTTTGTCGGAATTCTCAGTGTCATTGTCATTTTCCTCATCAGCCTCTCTACCCACTATAGGGAGGGTAGATACGTCCTGGACGTAGTTCGTACCACACAGGGCATTCAGCTCCTCCCAGATGGACATGGACATGATGTGAAACAGTACAGTAAGGGGTCAATAATGATAAGATACAATAAAACTACTCGGTACCTCCACCTTCGTAGTAGCCAAGAGGGGTGGCCCGGCCCGGCCTCCTCGTGCCTCTGAGGGCCACAGAGGGCCCGGGCTTAGCCCGGCGCGTGCGTCCCGCGACGCGGAGGGAGTGTCCCTTGATGTAGCGCCTCCGGGCGTGCTCTGGCCGGATGCAGGAAATGGCAGGAAATGGCCGCTATGCTCCCTGGGAGCTGTAGTCTCTAGCCGCGTGTTGGATTTGCGGTGGCGGCGAGACGCAGCGTTAGGGCCCCAGGAGCTAGCTGGCGAGTGGCAGGTAAGTTGCTTCCCTCTGTGCCCCGGCGTTTCTGTCCCCCGCTCCACCGAGGGAGCGTCCCTTGATGTAGCGCCTCCGGGCGCGCTCTAGCCGGATGCAGGAAGTGGCAGGAAATGGCCGCTATGCTCCCTGGGAGCTGTAGTCTCTAGCCGCGTGTTGGATTTGCGGTTGCGGCGAGACGCAGCGTTAGGGCCCCAGGAGCTAGCTGGCGAGTGGCAGGTAAGTTGCTTCCCTCTGTGCCCTGTGCCCCGGCGTTTCTGTTAAGAAAGAGTACTTTCTCCGATTACCCTGAGGCAGGGAGAGCACACCCAATCCGTGCGTCCGTAGGTCGTGCGAGGTCCAGGTAATGGATCTGGCGCCGGTGTGGAACCAAGGGATAAATACAGAACGCCAAACGAAGTGTGTGGCGTGGTGGGCATGGCCAGAGACTAACTTAGGGATGAATTTAAGATGTGTCCTCATCACTACCGTATAGCTAGGGAGTATTGTGCAAGGTTCATGTGAACAGAGCCTGCATCTCAAACACCACAAGCTGAAGTAATGGCTACCAAGACAAACACCTTCCAAGAGAGGTGTTGAAGAGAGGCCTTTTGAATGTGTTAGAAGGGAAGACCAATAAGGCCAGAGAGAACAATGTTTGACTTCCATAGAGAAGTTCTCCTGAGGGGAGAATATATCTTCTTAATGCCTTCAAGAAAATCTTTGACCCGAGACATTTTGAAAAAGGATGTTAGTGAACGACATTTTCGATAAGCTGGGATTGCTGTGAAAGGCACTCTAGTTAAGAAGTTGAATTTCGCTTTAGCAAGAGGATGAGAATATGGAATAGCCTCTCTCCCTGACAAGCCAAAGGATTAAGATTGTTCAGAGAACAGATTCAGAATCCCTTTCTTTTGAAAGAATATGAAGTCCGAATAGGTGGTCTGAGCACATCCATGCATTCCTGAGGAAGGTTTAGGTGGCTATATTGTATGAGATCAAGAGATATGCAGCTAGGTTCAGAGAGAAGGTTTGGATGCTGAATCTGGCCTCCAAACTTCTGAAGAATATCCAGTCTGCATGGCAGCTTCTTAGGTGGACATTCTGAGACATGACAAGGATTAGTGTACCACCATCAAGGACACTATGGAGAAATGATAATTATTCTGGCTTTCGAGTATGAGCACTTAATGAAAACTGTCAGCAGTAGGGGAACTGGAGGAAATGTGTAAAGAAATTTGCATAACCATTCGATCCATAAGGCATTACCCGGTGTGCATGGTTGGTAGAACCTAGAGGCGAAGCTTGGGCATTTTTAAATGTCTCCACCTATGAAAAGGCCTCTTTGGGGAAAACCCTAATCTGAGAAGATGTTTCTTGAATGACTGCGGAGTGTCAGCCTGAGTATTCTGGATTCCTGGAAGATGGGAGATTGTAATCTTGCGATCCCTGGAGATGAGCCACTTCCAGATTTTTAGAGCTTCCTGGGACAGAGTTCTAGATCTCATCCCTCCCTGCTTGTTCAGAAAATGCATTCTTTTTGTTTTGTCAGTCTCAACAAGGAGAGTCTATTATGAACAATGGGAGGAAATACTTCAGGGCTAGATGTACTGTCACAGGGGTGTGGAATTTAATGAAATATGTCCTTGTCCATGGGACAAGTAGATTCATAAATCTACTTGTCCTGTAACAAAATCCACTTGTCCCTTTGGTGCCACGTAGTGTGCCGTAAAATAATGGCAGGAATCTCATTATAGAAGAGCTCTGATAATAGCCTCTCTGGTTAACGTCAGGCTAATACTATAGAAGGATTTGACTTTTGGGGTTTTTCACCAGCTCTTCTCTAATCTTTTCCCCATACTGAGAAAGGTTGGAAATTTACCACTGACAACAGCAGAAGTAAAGTTTCTTCCAGGGCTGGGAAAAATGGGGTTGGAGAAAAAAGTGAACTTGTGAACACTCAATAGATTACCACTGGGGCACATTCATCTTTGCTCATGCTAAAATGCAATTCACAAATATTTTCTGGGATTACGGTTTCCTGGCCTACTTACGGAAATTCATGTGAATTCATGAAAAACGTAAATCTGCATTAATATAAGGACATTTATCATGGGTGCACTTTTGTTACTTTCTTTAACGTTTGAGCCCCTAATTCAATCTGAGTTAACCAAGACCTTTTGCTTTTATTAAAATGCTTTCTCTTCCTATCTATCTGCTGGCTTCATTCTGTGTGACAGCATTTTGCTCTTTTACAAAGTAGTTTTGTTCAGTGCTAGGAATTTCTATGGCAATGTGGCCTTTATGAGCACAAATACTGGCTGTCTAGTAAGAACGCACTGGCAAACAGTGTAGGAGAGTAGGGTCTGCAATCCTATGATCACCCCAGATTTTTGCTTTTTGCTTCACTGGTTTACGACTTCTCTGAATGTGGGCCTGCTAATCAGACCCACAGCCTTGCTGTTCTCTCACTAAATTGACACGTGTACCGTAGGTGCATTTACCAATTGGTACTGGGCCACCTTATCAGACCCTGTAACTCAGGGCATAGGTGTACCCAGGGCCTACCAGGGGCTGCAGCATGTATTATGCCACCCCTGGCTGGCCATCTAAATCTGACAACTGGCTGCACGACAGCTGGGGCAAGGTGGTGTAATCACCCTTTGCTTTAGATATAGTATACCTATATCTAACCCTAAAATGGATGCACAGATTCCTATCAGTCACTCCTATGGCAGGCCTTGACAATCCTGAAGGCAGAGTGCTTGGAATCGTGTGAGATGGTGCTCTGGCATGAGCTGAGCCGGTTTGCAGCTTGCGGAACCAAGTCCTAATAGGTGTTCCATGATAACGCATACCATATACTCTTAAGTGCATTATAATCCTCGCGGTTATATGCTATCTTTGGTATCGCTTTATCAAAACATGTCGAGTAAGGTGTCATACGAATTGGAATACTAACCCCTCGCCAATTCTGGCGACGGGGTTAGCATTCCACCCTTCTAGAGGGACACGACATGTATGTAACTGTGAACCCCGGTTAAAGTTAACTCAAGCCTCAGCATTACAAAATGGATGCTGCCACCACAGACACAAGTCTGACCCCCTGCAGCTGGGAGACCTTCCAGCGAGGGGAGCTTGGACAAAGGGTTCCCTGTCAGGGGCGTTGCTAGCACCATCCCAGACAGGGTTTTGTGTATCCTGGGTAGGCAGGGCTTTAGAGGAAGGTGACTGCAAGTGGCACCCCGGTGCTCACTATGCATCTGCCGGCTAGAACCAGTTCCAGGGGCACACCAGCCCCGGAGCTGGGGAAAGTCCGGCATGGGAGAGGGGTGTAACCACCCCCCTTCCTGGTCCCACCCATGAGCAGGACCTAGTCCTGTACCAGCCCCTTTCTTTAGTATAAAGGTGGGAGCGGGGACCCTTCCAAATTAGATCATCTTTGAATCCTGAAACTACTTTCTACGAAAGGAACTCTCGACTTCTTCTCAAGATTTCTCCCTTGTGACTGAGGAGTAGTCACCCTGCACCCGCAGGCACCATCCAAGAACAACTGCGGTTTGCTGCACGTCCTTCCTACGGAATCCGACTGACCAGCACGACAAGACCCGGCTTCCCTGGCACCTCTGACCTCTACTCACATCGTCAGCTCAGCTGAGATCCGTGGGTACGACGAGACCTTGAGGGACCGGCCATCTTCAAGACTGCACGACTCTTGCCCAGCACGACCGCCGAGGGATCCTCGAGTGAGTGCTTTGGGGTCCGAGAAGCCCCAACCCTGAGCAGCTCCAGCACCGAAGTTTAGCCCTCCAGCATCCACTAGATCTGAGTGGGGCCCTTCTGCTTTTTGCTGCTCACCGCGTTGTCTGGCAACTAGCCCGCTGGCTTGTGGCCTTCCCGACGACGACCGACATCAACACTGCTGGTCTGGTTGCTCCAGACTGGCCCTTGCTCCCCTCCATAAGAGGAGCACCCCGGACCCTCCTGGTCCACTCCAGACGCCATTTTGAGTCCACCGCGTGGGCTTGAATTTGCCAAGACTTGTTGCCCCAATCCTGGGTCCAGCGACGTCGACAGCAGCAACCATCGTGGGACAGCTCGCACGTCCATCCTGGTCGCCGACAACGCCTCCTGGTCCGTGAGACTGCAGAGCCCAGCGTCGCCCACTCACCTGGTCGAGGTGACTCCATCCGGTGCCATCCTGGTGCCCATCTAATCACTGGCTAGTGATTCAGAACTTGGTCCCCTCTGCTTACAGGCGTCTTCCATCTCCGATCCAGGCTTGGATCCATCCGAATCTCTTCACTGGTCGCCTGCCAGTAACTTCTTCTTTCAGGCTCCATAGACTGCAACGAGGATTCCCGACGTCTTTCCAGACCTATGCAGCCGCAGCCCCAGGGCTAGGTAACCTCGGCATTTCGGTGCCCCAGCATAGCCTCACTATCCAAGGGTCCAGATCCTTTTTCGTTTCAGCTCTACCTAGTCGGATTCGTCCGATATCACTAACTTGGTAAATTCTAGCATCCATAGACTTTGTCCCGCATCCCGCGTGAGAGTGCACACTCTGCACCCGAGTCCCCTAGGCCTCCTGCTAGTAATCTGAAGGTTCAGTAGTCCAGTCCTAGCGATTCCAGAGCCTATTAGTACAGTACTTACCTGCTAGTAATTTCGCATTCCACTTTTGTAGTATATGGTTTTTCGTGCCCCTCGGGCATTTGTGTAAATTGTGCAACTTAAAGTATTTTCGGAAGAGTTTTGTTGTGTGCTTAGTACCCTATCCTCATAAAGAGTACAGGGCTGTTGTGATCTAAAAAAATACACTGTTTATTTTCATAACACTTGTGTGGTGTCCTTTCACTTGGTGTTCAAGGGGTATATGTGATGGTATAACAGCTGGCTTAACACGCCCTCTAGAGCTTAGCCCGAAGGCTGCTCGTATCCATGCTACTAGGTTAGCTGGTCTATCAAGGTTGACTTACAACCAATCATCAATAAGGGTTGTTTGGACTGATACAAAGTGCTCACTAGACTAGTGAACATTATATACCAGGCCAACTTCTCACAAACAGCACCACGCCTACCTGATAATCCCCAGGTAGAGAAAGGAGCATAGAGCAGGCCAAGTGAGTAACCAGAAAATTAAAATATTCCCCACTTTGAGCCAAAGGTCTTATGCCACCAAGCAAGCGAATAAAATCATTGGAATCCTCTCTAGAATTGCTTTGCCTCTTCCATATAAGCATCTATCCATTCATCCTTTCACCCACTGATATCTAGCATTTCACGTTTACATTGTCATCCATTCATTCTTTCATCTATTAGCCTTTCACCAATATTTTCGTCCATCTGTTGATTCGTCAGTCCACCCGGTCATCCATATCCAAACCTGCCCATCCATCTCCAACCTAACCATTTCAGCCATCCGTCCATCCTTTCGCTCATCCATCTATCCAACATCCCTTTCACTTTTCCATTCATCCTTTCACTCATCCATCCACCCTTCCACTAATCCATCCATTTATCCTTTAAACTTATCCACCCTTTCACTCCCTAATCCATACACCCTGTAACCCATCCATCCATCCAACTTTTCCTTCATTATAACATCCTTTGTCCATCCACCATCCCTGTCACTCATTCATCTATCCATTTAGCCAGCCACACTTGCACTTACTCATCTTTTCACCCGCACATCTACCCATCCATCCTTTCACTCACACCCACCCTTTCACATTAATTATGAGCCTTTGTCTATCGATTTGCAGACAGAAGAGGCCCATCAAGAGCTCCATCTCTACAGTAGCTGCTAAAGTGGGGCGTTCACGAAGCCACTGTTCAAACCTATCCTTCCATCTCAAACCTATCGATCAAACTCTTCCATCCTGCCATCCTTTTGCTCATCCATCCTTTTGCTCATCCATCCTTTCACCCCACACATCCTCCTTTTCGCTCATATTAATACACCCTTTCACTCATCCCTCCATCCATCCTTTCACTCATCCATCCATCCTCTTTTTCACTCGTATATCCTTCCACCCTTTCACTGCCTCCATTTGTTTTCTCTCATCATCCACCCTTTCGCCTCATCCATCTTCTGTTTCGCTCATATATCAATCCACCCTTTCATTAATCCCTCCATCCACCTTTACACTCAACTATTCACCCATCCATCAACCCTTCCACCCAGCCAACCACCTACCCACCCACTAATCCATCCACCCACCCAGCCATCCATCCATTCATCTACTCTCTCACCCATTAATCCACCCTTTCATTCAGCCATCCACTTTCACCCCATCCATCCCTTCATTCACCCTTGCACTCATCCATCCATTCTTTCACGCATCCATCCTTACATCCATCACTCATTCATCCATGCATCTATCCATCCACCCTTTCGCTCCACCCATTCATCCATGCACCTATCCATCCAGCCTTTCACTCATTAATTTATGCATCTATCATCCACTCTCACTTAATCATCCATGCATCTATACATCCACCCTCTCACTGATTCATCCATGCATCTATCCACACACGAGGACCCTCCACCACACAATAGCCCGAACACAGATCTTAGCCACTTTGCCCTGACCCAGCCCCCACGAGTACACTTCCCCCCCCCCTCATGTCCGACCCCCTCACGTAACCCCAAGTTAAAGGTTTCGCACTCCTGTTCTTACCAGATGCGTGTACACCCACCGTCACACAGCGGCGGTCAAGTGCCACTGACTGGACACTCAGCAGGGAACACGGGAGCGGGTGACACCCACTGAAAATGCAACAGGGGCGACATGTGTCTGCCACGCACGCCGTACACTGAACCGACAAACGGGGGGATGCCACCGCTCACCAAACCTGTTCCACACCAGCTTCACAGCTACTCACATACGCGAGCTATAGACCCCACATTTCATCGATGCGCCACCAGCGCATGCCTAGCATGTTGATGGGACGTTGGTGCCGTGCGCACAGATGATACGTGGCACGGCACTGGCAACACGGACACACTGGGACATACTGACATGATCATCCCTGTTTTATGTTGAAAAGTTACTGGTTGAATTATAGAAAAATGTAAAATGAGACGTCAATTATAGAACAGATCGCGTGCGTAATGTGAAGAGTATACACAATCCGCCAGTGAAGAAGCACGCCAGACAACGAGTGAGACGATGCATAATGCCTTCCCCTGTAACCCTATGCACCCACAATTCACGGATTTCTTGCAGCCGGCCCGCAGGGTTGTAGGCTCTGCTATATGTACTGCACTTTTTCTTTTACAATAATAAACGTCTTCAAAAAAAAAATCCATGCATCTATCCATCCACCCTATCCCTCTCTCACCCAGTCACCCACCCCTTTTAAATCCATTATGGGCTTTTGTGTGCGGACCTGCAGACTGAAGAGGCCCATGAAGAACTCCACAGCTGCTGTAGTTGCTACGGCAGTGTGTTCAAAATGCCCCTGGTGCATGCACAAAGTGAGAGGAGGGCCTAGTGCAAGGATAGAAATGGGGGTGGCCTTAGGCCTGCATGAAAGCCTCATGGAGAAATGTATGAGCTTTAATGTAAGCCCTGGATGAGGTAAGATATGAGAGGCCATGGGGAGCAGGTAAGGGCTGTCAGAGAGGGCGAAGGCGTGGCATTGGGTGTTTTCGTCGTCTGCAAACAAGTCTATGGATGGACGCCCCCAGCAACGAAAAAGCTCTTCTACTACTTCGTCGCTTAGCACCCAGTCTGGCTGATCTTCGAAGTGCCTGCTGAGTGCGTCTGCCTTGACGTTCAACTCGCCCGGAAGGTGCACCGCCACTACTGTGAGACCTTGAGCGAGAAGCCAATGCCATATTGCCTGAGCCTCTCGAGACAGTGGGCGAGATCTTGTGCCTCCTTGTTTGTTCAGATAGAACATGGTTGTTGTATTGTCCGTCTGAACCAGGACTGAGTTGGATTTGATCGCTGGCAGGAAAGCTTTGAGAGCCAGGAATACAGCTCTGAGTTCCAGCATGTTGATGTGGTATGTCTGCTCCTGCGCAGACCACTGGCCTTGAATCTGAAGCGGACCCATGTGTGCTCCCCAGCCTTGCAGGAAGGCATCTGTCACTATAGATTGGGACGGAATGGGTAGGTGAAACGGCACCCCCACCATCACATTTTTTCTCTGAGTCCACCATCTGATGGACTCTTTTGTCGCCTGGGAAAGATTGATTCGATCCTCCCAGCGTCCTGTCGCTTGGTCCCACTGATCGTCCAGAGCCTGTTGTAGAGGACGCATTCTCAGCCTGGCGTTTGGGATGAGAAAGATGCAGGACGCCATGGAACCCAGTAGAGATGCTACTTGTCGGGCTGTTGGAGGCCGAGACTCTAGCAGAATCCCACATTTCTGTTTCATCGAAGAAAGTCTCTCCTCCGAAGGAAACGCTTTTCCCACGCTTGTGTCCAGAACGGAGCCTAGGTAGTGGATGGACTGTGTAGGCCGCTGGACTGACTTCTCCAGGTTCACATGGAGGCCGAGCCTGTGTAGCTGGTGCAGGCACAGTTGCAGATCTTGCGTTACCCGTACCGGAGATGGACCCTTTAGGAGCCAGTCGTCCAGGTATGGGTAAATGAAGAGACCCTTCTTGTGAAGAAAAGCCGCCATCACTGCCATGCATTTGGTGAAGACTCGTGGTGCGGACTTGAGACCGAAGGGTAACACCTTGTACTGGTAGTGTTTGTTTGCCACAACAAACCTTAAGTACTTGCGATGTTGTTGCGCAATCGGGATGTGAAAGTACGCATCTTGCAGATCCACCGAACACATCCAATCTCCGGCTTGCAGATGAGGACATATCTGGTGAAGCGCTAACATGCGGAACTTTTCCTTGACGATAACTTTGTTTAGGAGTCGTAGGTCGAGTATTGGTCTGAACTTGTCCTCCTGATCTTTTTTTGGGGACAAGGAAATATCTGGAGTAAACTCCTTTTCCTCTTAGAGCGAGAGGAACCTCTTCTATCGCTCTTTTTTGCAGCAGGATTTTTACCTCTCGTCGGAGCAAGCTTAGTTGGTGAGGGCAAGAGCTCTTCGGAGGGACGCTCTTTGGAAGAGCACGGAAACGTATCCTGTATCCATTGCGCAGTATATTCAGCACCCACTGATCTCTTGTGATGCTGACCCACTCTGCCAGGTGTTGTGAAGCACTTCCTCCCACTGGAGTGGGCAACGGCGTCAGAGGAAGCCTCTGTTCAGGCCTTTCCTCCTCTCGTGGTGTTGGAGGACTGTTGGTGACCTCCTCTACCTCTGCTGGGCTTGCCACGAAACTGGGGTTTCCCTTGAGTTTTGGTTTGGGACCACTGAGGGGTTTGAACCCTCTGTTGAGCCCCTCTCCCCCTGTTGGTCTTGAAGCGGCGCTTGAATTCCTTTTTCTTCTCCAAGCCCACCGCCTTCACCGTATCCAGCTCAGTCTTCATTCGGGTCATCTCTTCGTCCGCATGTTCGCCGAAGAGAGCGAACCCCGAAAAGGGAAGATTCAGAATCCGATGCTGAGCATCCGGTTTCAGACCTGTAAGGCGCAACCAGGCCGATCTTCTGGCACAAACTCCATGGGAATAGGAATGAGCCGAAAGCACCACCCCATCCGCGGCCGTGCTTATCATCTGATTCGCCACCAGACACCCCTCTGTAACAGTTTCTTCAAAGTCCTGCTGGTCCTCTTTTGGCAGCTTGGCTTTGAATCTTTCCATCGAGTCCCATAAGGCTCTGTCATACCGACCCAGATGCGCAGCTGCACTAGCGACCTTAAGAGTGGAAGCAGCAGAGTTGCAAACCTTTCGACCCCAGGAGTCTTGAGTTTTGCTGTCCTTATCTGGCGGGACTGAAGAGGAACCAGCAACCGCATGTGTCTTCCTCGCCGCTGCCACAATGACTGAGTCTGCTGGAGGGTCAGATTTTACAAATACCGGGTCAGAAGCCGCCGGTTTGTACTTCTGAATGCGTGCCGGTACTGCTCTGATTGCTGCTGGGGTTAGGAAAACCTCCTTGACAGGGTCCATAATCCCCGGAACTAAAGGCAGCAGAGGTCTGGAGATGGCCTTCTTGTGTAAAGTTTCAAAAATGACTGTCGTTGTTACTTGAGGGACAGACATCTCGATGTTCAGTTTAAGCGCTCCTCTTTGCAGTACATCCAGATAAGTGCCAATATCATCCACTGGGGAGGACCTGGACGTTGGACTGTCCGTCAAAGTTGGGGAGTAGTCCCTCTTGGACGATCTGGTAGAAGAGGTTGAAGAAGTAGACGGAGTACGTCTACGGTGAGCACGGAGTCTCCGCTCCAGTGACGACCTTGAATGCTCCTCCCGTCTAGGGGAGCGAGATCCGATCCGATCTTTTGTCCGAGGTTCCTTTCTAGGAGATCGGGATGTTCTGGGAGATCTGGCTGGTGATCTCACGGGCGATCTGCCCCTAGGAGAGCGAGACCTTATCCGACCTTCCATTCTAGGTTCCCCTCTAGGAGAACGGGATCTTCTTGGCGCTTTGGTGAGTAGTCTCACAGGGGATGTGCGCCTGGGAGGGCTACGCTTGTCCATCTCCTCCACCAGGTCTTGGAGAGGAGACCTGTGGTCTGGGCTGGCATATTCCTGCATATATTTGGTAGGCCCAGCATCTCGCCAATGGTCCAAGGATCTGTACCATCTAGGTGACAGCCTGATTCGCCCTGTCGATGGATCTGGACGACGCTCAGGAGTTCTGTGTATAGGGCTTCTGGACCTTGAATGTTCAGTTGAGGAGCCAGAGGACCGATAAGATGAATGGTGAGAAGCAGATTCCGTCACCATGATAGTATCTAATTTGTCTCGACGTCGAGCGTTAATTTCTCGCCGTCGAACGCCTTCGGGGAGTCGGAGGATCAAACAATCTCGACCCCGAATGAGAGGTTCTGTAGTCTCTCGACGTCGAGCGGCGATGAGTAGCCGTCGACGGAGCCCTCTGCTTCGATGTCGAACGACGGTGTCCGGCCGTCGACGGAGACCTACGCCTCGACGTCGACCGACGATGTCCTGTCGCCGACGGAAGCTTTTCTCTCGACGTCGAACGACCTCGTCCTATCGTCGACGGAGCTTTCTGCCTCGACGTCGAAGGTCGGCCGTCGACGGAGATCTCTGCCTCGACGTTGAATGCCTGTGCGACGACGGCGGAGGGGTATTGGGCACCCTCGACGCCGAGCGCTGATGCTGCACTGACGGAGACTGCGTCCCCGACGCCGATCAACGAGCTACTGTCGACGGCGGAGGGGTCTTGGTCCTCGACGCCGATCGCCGCTTCTTGGACGACGGCGGAGGGGGTCACACTTCTCGACGCCGGTCGTCGCCTGGTTGACGACGGCGGAGGGGTAATGGATCTCGACGCCGACCGGTTGACGGCGGCGGAGTAGCCTTCCTCGACGCCGATCGTCGCCCGGTTGACGACGGCGGAGGGGATTTAGACGACAGAGCTGGTTCTTTCGACGTCGTCGACGTACCTGGTCTTCTCCTCAACGGCGAGCCCGCCGTCGACGGTAGTTTCGAAGAGGAAAACTCCACCTGTGGTTCTTTTCTCAGCGCTGAGCCCGACGCTGAAGTTGAAGGGTATGAAGACTTCTTTCTTGAAGATGTATGAGTCTTCTTGGAGCCCTTCACTGGAGATCTCCCTCTTGAAGCCCTGTGAGCCAATCCATAAATTCGAATTCTTTCCCTGTCTTTGAGAGTTCTTCCCGACAGGTTCTCACAATGTGGACAGATGCCTGGATCATGATCTTCAGGCAGACAGAGGATACAGACGTCGTGGTTGTCTGATTTTTCCTTCTTGTTGCCACAAGAAAGGCATTTATCAAAGAGTCAAGGCATTCTCAGAGGTAAATGCTCACTAAACTGCTGAAAACAAGCAGTATCTTACTTGACTAGATGTAAGACGTCGAAGTAAGAGTAAAAGTTGACAAAAAAGAAGTATTTTTCTGTCAAAAACCAGAAAAATAGTGGAGCTGTGTAACCAGGGTCCTTCACTGAAGGAGCTGGAAAGAACAACTGACCTAACTGTCACCCCTGGGGCATGATGGGATACAGGGGGTCATGAGTGCCTTAAAGGCACAGTGTCAGTTTTTTGCTATTCAGCTACAGGTTAGCTTTTCAGTCTTTTTAGACTGTGTGTTTGCAATGCAGCCTGGGAGATTCTTATGCTTCCAGTGAGTTATGTGAATTTCTACTGCTTTCTGAGCATTAAAACAATTTCTAAACAATCTTTGGTGTTGTTTCTCATGTTTCTAATGCTTATTATATATGTATGGTGGAAATTCTTCACAGCATATTTCAGCTCTAATGTGATTTGGCTGCTATTGCTTGTTTTTATATATATTATTTATATATGTGTATATATATGTGGGGCACATATAATATAGTGTTTCCGGGGTCCCGCGCATGGGCGGGAATATTCTAATGCTTATGACTATTAATGAGGATCCCCTGGAAGAGAATAGCAGGTTTAGGCACCGGGTGAAACATAAGGTGTACAGGAAAGGCAAATTGCAAAGAAGGGGGTGCACAAGCTGCATGGGAAGGGAAAGCAAAGTGAGTTGAAGATGAACAAGGATCTTGGCTGTATGAGGCCCAAGAGTGGAGCAGAGATGAAAAGGCAGGGGTCATACACATCAGGTCAGAGCAAGGGGCCAAGAGGCAGATAAAGCAGCCTCTTACATGCAAGTGCTGTGAGTGTTCTGGAGCTGCAGAAGCACAATGTTTGTCTCATGCTGAAAGAAAATAAAAGGAACAGGGGCGGGCCAGGGAGCCACACAAGCCTTTGGAGCTGGCTGCAACTTTGAGTTCTGCTTTATCATGTTGATCTTCTGTGCTGGGAAAAATAAAGTGCAGGCCCCAGCTTTTGCATTGACCCTTAACACTGCCATTAAACTGCTCAGAGCTACTTATTAACATTGCTGTGACCAACAGGGTTGAACAGCATCGAATCGGATTACAGAGAAGACTGTCTACTTGTCCTTTGGACAAAATACAAATTAAAACCTCTTGCCCTCCTTAGAAATCTTGATGTCTCGGGCGTCGGGAGATAGGAATTCCCCACCCCTGTGCCATCTGTTCCAGAATGTGGATATGGTAAGCTTGTTCCTTCAGACAGCACAGGTCTTGAATCTGTAAACGGTCCATAGGAGCACCCCAACCTGTCACAGAAGCATCCATTACTATTGTTTGGGCCGAAATGTCTTGGTGGAAATTCACCCCCTTGAGGAGATTCTCTGAGCAGCACCACCATTTGAGAGATTATTTCACAAGACTGATCTGAATCACTGTCTTCCCATCTTGCAGAGATCTGATCCCATTTATCTTCCAGACATCGTTCAAGAGACAGCATCAAGAGACGTGCATGCAGGGCCAGGAAGATGTGCAGCACAATTGAACCCAGAAGAATAGATACTTCTCTCACTGTTGGATGGGATGTATTTTTCAGAGTGTGACATTTCTGAAGGCTAGCTAATAGTCTCTCCTCCACAGGAAACACTTGTGTGTACTGTGTCTAGAACGCCAGAGGTAATGCAGGAATTGGGCAGGTGTTGAGATGGATTATTCAGGATTCATATACAAACCTAGTCGATTGTGAGTCATGATGATTAGGTGATAATGTTGGATTGCTTGCCAATAGAAAGATACCTTGATGAGCCAATCATCCAGATACGGATAGATGTATAGTCTTATTTTTCTGAGATGGGCTGCTAACACAGTCATACATGTGGAGAAAGTTTGCGGTGCAGCCTTGAGCAAAAGCGAAGGACCTTCTACGGGAGACATAGTTTACATCGCATGCGATACATTGCATGCCATTACATCAAGGTTATTACAACGACTGCGTTGTTACATCGCAACCCATTACAACGTAAGTCGTTACAATGACTTGCTGTAGGGGGCAGAAGGTGTTGGATTTAAAATTCAACACCTTCCCTACTGTTGCACAGACTGGAGCGGAAATAGTAAACTATACTTTTCTAACATCCAGCGCCCCCTACAGCAACTAGTCGTAACAACTTGCGTTGTAATGGTATGAGATGTAACAACTCCGTCGTCGTAACGACCGCATTGTAATGGCATGCGATGTATCAGATGCGTTGTAAGAAAACAAGTTACTTACCTGTAACTACAGTTATCCAGTATTGGTATCTTTCATAGATTCACATGTCTGAACCCTTCCCCGTCGCTGAGGCGGGAGTCCCACGGTAAAAAATACAAAAGCAGTGCCTTAGTAAAACAGTAGTAGGCTAAAAGAAAAGCCAAAAGGCCTAAAACTTAGTAGTCTATCTACCTCATATGAAAAGAACTAAAAAATAGTTCCAACCAATCAGCTACCAGCACCCTCTAGAACTTTCCCAGCAGAGGCAGTTCTCCTCAGATTTTCTTAGCACAAGTGGGAAGTAGGGATCCCAAGTAAAGAACTGTCTCGCTGGGGAGGAGGGTGGGTGCATGTAAATCTATGAAAGATACAAACACTGGATAACTGTAGTTACAGGTAAGTAACTTGTTTTCTTATCCAGTATTGGGGTATCTTTCCTAGATTCACATGCCTGAATCAGAATAGCAAGCAGTAAGCTAACATATTGTCATTTGTGGATGGTGGGAGACAGGGTTTTTATATATATGTACTCCCAAAAAACATCCGGGAAGGTTAGAGCATTAACAAGGTATATACAATTTCAGATCAAAGAATGCATATAAATAAACCGTACCTATGGAAAGGTAAGTTTGAAATACAAGTATAAGCATAAATTGACATCCATACACATAATATACATATATATATACACACAATGTAGAATAAATAAATACATAATTCTAACCTTATTGAAAAAGAGGTTGAAGAATGGTTTGTCACACAGCTGCATCGTCCTGCGACGCAGATTGCAGACAGTAGTGCTTTGTGAACGTGTGGACATTTTTCCATGTCGCAGAACAACCGATATTTTCTAATCTAACTCCAGCAAATAGTGCAGTAGAAGCTGCTACAGTTCTGGTGGAATGCGTTTTGACCTTTCTCTGCAAAGGTTTATTGGCTTTGTCATGGCAGAAATAAATCGTAGAATCAAGCCACCTGGGGGTAGTTGCCTTAGTTACAGCAGTCCCAAGTGTGGCTTGACCATAGGTGATTAGTAATTGATTGGATTGCCTGATGTCCTTAGTTTTCTGTAAAAATAATTTAAGACAATGCTTGACGTAAAGTGAGTGTAAAGCTCTTTCCGCTGGCCTAGCTGGATCCGGGAATAAAGTTTTTAGCTTTACAGGCGGATTTAAATGGAATGTAATTTAGGGATGAATTTGGGATTTGTCCGTAGAATTACGTAATCCTTCGAGAAATGCAAAAAGGGTTCTGAGATAGTGAAAGCTTGAATTTCACTAACCCTTTGAGCCAATGCAAGAGCGAATAAAAGTGCCACTTTCCATGTTAGAAATTTGAGCTCAACCTTGTGTATGGGTTCAAACGGTCTTCTCATTAATTGAGCCAACACTGTGTTCAATTCCCACTCTGGAGGTGGTGCATGCATGGTGGGGAAGCTCGAAAGAGACCTTTCATGAATGGTTTGATATGAGAAGAGGAACAAAGTGAAGGTTTGTTCGAACTCTTCAGGTATCTGGAAATCGCAGCAAGATGAACCTTGATAGAGGAGAACGCAAGCCCAGTTTTGGCTAGAGATAATAAATAAGAAAGAATATCCTCCACCGGAGCTTGGAGAGGGTGGACATCATTCACCTCACACCAATGACAGAATCGCTTCCTCTTTAAACGATGAGTTTTAACTGTACTCTGGGCACGAGATTTGGCAATAATTTCACGACAGTCCTAAAAAATGTTCGTTACAAATAACGGGGTAACCCACAAGTCAACCGGAACTGGGTGCAATACGGGAATACAAGAGTGGTCCGTAACCAATATTTTGAAAAATAAATTAATTACAAAAAAGAGAGTTGGTATTGTGTGTGAACTACAATAATGATAATTGGTATCAAAAACAGGTGTTGAGAGCATATGTACTCAATTCACACTTTGAGTACATGTATTCAAAGTGACCACAATAGAAAAGCGCCTAGGCAATTAAGTCATTGCTTATACGTAGTTTATTTACACAATTTAAGAACATGTAAGAGGTTGCAAAAAGAAAGGAGGAGGTTGGAAAGTGGTGGTGAATGGGAAAGGTGTAAGTCAAGGTAGGATACAAAAATAACAATTGGATATTTCAACAAACTGGTTCTACAATTCAGTCAAACAAGGCCTGTCCAATACACGCTTCTTAATTTACATGTAATCTGTAAATTTAAACATCCTGCATACAAAGCACTTTCATGGATCAGTCTGGGGAAGGAGGTACAGGTCTTAAGGCTGCAGCACCGGCCGCACCGTGGTATACGACGACATCGCTCCCGTGACCAGCGGATCCGAGCACTGCCCCGGCACCGCCATCATATTGCGATCCGGCAATTAATTGGATTCTCTAAGGACTAATCACTAGCAGTTCCCCGACGCGGGAACGTGACCACGGCCCTCAGTATCGCCTGCCGACCTTGCTCGCTCATCTACGCGGCACTACCCGGCAGGACAGCTGGCTACTAACCCAGAGCTATTGAAACCATAGCCACCTCAATTGCACCTCTTCCCCATAAGAGGCGTAAAAAACTTTTCCCAACAGGCAACACAATTAATAAGTCCTGATGATGATCCCCATGTATCAGAGCGGGGATCGAAACGTCGACCTTTTACAGTAGTTGTACAGTATAAAACAATGTGCATCATTCGCTGTACATACTACTCTGTCAAAACACTTGCATTTTTGATTTTAAAAAAGTGTCTAGTTTGCTCTCTTTCTTGCCTGTAAAACCTCTTCTTACCTCTAACTCTCCCTAACCCTTTCCTTTTTGTGGTAAGGCACAGGATTGTGCTCTTGTATTTTTTGTAACGTGACTTACAATTATTCTTACATTGTGAAAATAAATTCCTTGTCCGGCTGAACTTGGATAAACACAGGCAGCTTATTAAGGCTTTGCTTAAATAATTTTTTTCTTTTATTCATGCACTGCTTTGGACCATTGTTTCCTTACAAATTGTTACTAACCCTTGGTCCACAGCCAATTATAGGGTCCCCCTTGTTTCCTAAAAAAAAAGTAGATAGAGGAGCAGCAGAAGTCAGAGACCGTATGAGAGGAAACCAGAGTAAGAATTTTAACCTGGATTTTACTCGTGGTTCTGGGGGCTGAAGGCCTTCTAGAAACCTCAGGACGGAGACAGCATTGACACAGAGGATAGTTTGGGAGACCTCTGTGACTGGTCAGAAACTTCATGATAAGCCTTGTGATGTTTTCTTCCCTCACTGGAAGAGCGGTCATGAGACCTAGCCCTCTTGCTAGATGTCGAGACCTTGTAATCCTCCTCAGCCGAGGAGGATTTCAACCACAAAAGCAGCCTTGCTTCCCTGTCCCAAATAGTTTTAGCAGGGATGGTGCAGCAGATTCTACAATCCTTAAAAACAGGTTTAGGATGTAGACAGTAGATGCAGTCCTTGTGCGATCATCCACATGAACACTCTTCTCCTCACAGGTCCTGCAAGCTCTAAAAAGACTTCTTGTCAGAAGTTTTGAAGAACAAAGGTGAAGAAACTGAGTAGGCACTCAGGGAGACTCCCTGCCACACGAAGTGCCGTGAAAATCTGAGGAGAACTGCCTCTGCTGGGAAGGTTCTAGAGTGTGCTGGTAGCAGATTGGTTGGAACTATTTGTTTAGTTATTTTCATATAATGAGGTAGATAGGCTACTAAGTTTTAGGCCTCTTGGCTTTTCTTTTAGCCTACTACTGTTTTACTAAGGCCCTGCTATTGTATTTGTTACTGTGGGACTCCCGCTTCAGAGACGGGGAATGATTCAGGCATGTGAATCTATGAAAGATACCCCAATACTGGATAATTTATCATATTCCCTTGCATTGATAATGGGCTTTTTCCTACAATAAAACCTCAGGAATGTTGGAATGTTTTGGCTATTGGGATGTGAAAATAAGCACCTTGAAGCTCCATCAAGCACAGCCTGCCCCTTGATCGAGTTAAGGGTAGATATGACTAAGAGCCAACATCTTGAATTCTTCTTTGTAAACCCATCTGTTTGCTTTCTTGTGGTCCAAAATGGGTCTTTATTTGTTTTGGGTCTTCTCCTTCACCAGAAAACAACAATAATAAATTCTCATTCCTTTCAGGTGAGAAGGGACCTTCTACACCACACGTTTCAGCAACAGAATGGATACTTCTACTTGTAGATCCAGTTGGAAAAGGGAAGGTTACTTTGGTAGAACAGATGGTGGTGGGCATATGAATCTGAGACAGTATCCATTCCCTAGAATATTCAGAATCCATATGTTGGTGGCTATCGCTTGCCACTCTTGCAGTGAAGATGTTCTGCTTCCCTCTACTGGAGTAGGCAACATGATGTAATTCGAATTTTTATGATCAATTGTGTCCCCTATCGTAGACCCCAACGGCTCCATGTACGTGCTTCAAGTACATGTCATTTCCCTCCATGACCAGCTATGAAGACGCAAATACATTTGCGTCCAACGTTAACATGTCCTCTCTCAGATGCACCATGAATGGATCGATAATTCAGTTCCTAAGTATGCCTTGCCACCGTCTTTACATGGTGCACTTTCACGTTTTCCTGGCTCAGTTGAGTTAGGCCCTGATTTCTGACATCGAGCCTTTCTGCCTTCCTGCCTTCTGCCTCTGAAAGCTGCAGCCTGGATTCTGTATCCATGACCTCTGCCTTACTCCCTGCGCGGCGAGCGGTGCCCGGCTCGGCCTGCTTGCCTGCCAAGACTGTATTCAGCCTTCAAGTTATCTGCTCCGCTCCTCGAAAATACATTCCTGTCTAGTAACTTAGGTAAACATCCTCCCAGCTGCAGAGCAAAGGGCCTGGCCTCACTGTCTCTGTGCAAGTAATTCACTGCTCCTGTTACCATGGTAGGCCCATGGCCCCTCGCACTACTCGCAGACACATAGACGCTTATGTACGCACTAACAGTCAGTATAGAATAGCCTCTGTCCGAGAGACCTTTCCTTCTAGATAATACAGTTCCGCAAACACAAGATATCAGATATGATTGGGTTTAGATTGTCCTGACACGCCAGACTTCCGTCTCCTCTTTCGGAGCTAAATGTCAAGTCCCCTTCACCCTCCAATTCCACGTCAATCACACGTCATGTTGCCTGCGCGCGCATCCAGCCATATATTTCTGCTGACAGTGCAGGATTCCTCTATGAATCCACCCACTTATGACACTTTCATGTGACGTCTCTAGCACACACCTCCGTGTACGCCCTTGTGCACGCCTTCTGTTACGTACATGTGTTCTTATCTCGTTTCTCTCAGCTGTTACGCCTTTTTGTATCCATCACCATTATATGCATTAACTATATATATTGTACTCTGTCAATAAAGCATTGTCTATCCCTTCCTGAACCTTCGTGGTGATGGAACATGATACCTGGTTCGAACCATTCCATTATATGGAATAAACCCCTTATAAAACTCAGATTCCACGGACTCTGCATCTCATTTTTTGATTGAGCTATTATTATTGAACTTTACCGCATAAAATTCCGTATAGGTAACTTTTATTTACCACGAACAGAAGGAGGGGGTGGGGATGGTCGACCCACTGCTTGCCGCCTGTGCTTTTAAAGGCCTGAGCGGATGATAGCAGTCCTTCTCGGTCTTTTGACTGACAGCGCTATTGTTGATGTCTATGTGGCTGAGATGGTTTTTGTTGCTGCTGTCCTGGGACGCCTAGAGTTCTTCCTTGTTACAGACTGATCCAGTGAAGGGTTTTCCCACTCACCATTCTTCCCACCATCAGAAGTTCTGCTCACTCCAGGACCTACCAAATGCAGACCTCAGCACAACCTCGTCAGTAGGCACCTGAACACCAAGCCTGCTACTTGCAAATGGCCTCCAGTTCCTGCTTGTTCAGACTGATTTAGTGGCACTGCCTCTGCCCGGGTTTTCCCAGCCACCTTACTTCCTGCCAAAATAAGGTCGGCCCACCTCAGGGCCTACTTAAAGCATGGCTCAGTACAACCATGCTGCTGGCTCACCGAAGGCACATTAAAAGGTGTCGGGTCAGGCTCAGAATCCCAGTCTGCACCAAGCGTGATTCCACAGGAACAAAGATGAGTTTCCCACACTCCCAGAAAACAACACCTGGAAAAATATAAGAGGACTCTCTCACAGGTAACTGTTCCCTAAGAGTTGGGGGAATGAGTCCGAGTGACCACCACTCTTCCCCAGTTGTAGAAACAGGTGGCGCTTGGGTGGAGAAACAGGATACAACAGAGCTGTAAATGAAATACACGCCTTATTAACACTACAACTCATGCGGCTAATACCCCAGAGGACAATGAAAATGCATGTCAAATACAGGCATATTCTAAATTCCACTCACCACCTTAATCGTCCAAAACCTCTTCCCTATCGACAGGCAGGAGTTATCTTCACTCCCCTGTCAGCGGTTAGGACTGGAGTTAAGGTCCACTCTGTGGCGTAAAGTTGTCTGGATTAAAAAAAGATTGCTGCTCTTTTCAAAATAACTGGAGTTCAGTGAGTAGAAGGTAACAGGAGTCTTAGTAGGGACCACAATGCGAAGGATTCTCAAAAGAACGGGGAGAAAACTACAAGTGGAAAGGGGTGGGACACACGAGCTAGGTATTTGCCTGTTAATACGGGGAACCAGTGGAGCATCAAATATGACAGGGAGGGTGGTGCAACCATTGGAATTCCCTACTTAACGGGTTTGAGAGGTGGAAGTGTGCCAGGAAGGAGAGGGTGCGCGCTGCCCTAGAGGAGAGGGAAAGTTCCTTTGATGGGGGTGAGAGCAGCGGGTAATATAGGCGGCAGGTGAGTCTCAGTAAGATGAACGCGCTATCTGAGCTCTATGGTAGAGGGCAGCTGAGCTTTAGCGCGTACGTGTTAAACACACACTCTGGGAGAGTCTTGGGGGAAATGCGTGACTCTGGTCTTTCACGTAATTGGCAGAAAACACAAGCAATCTGGAAACAGTGGCCTCTTCTAGACTGGATACAAAGTTGCAGGATTAAAGCAAGGAAAAGAACCAAGTGGGTGTGGTCACGTGATCGGATCAGTAAGCAAAGCATCGGCTTGCTACTGAAGCGTCCCTTTACGAGAGTTAGGGGTCATGTCAAAAGATCTGCTGGATTATTACCTTGTTGAAGTGGAATGGGGAGGTCTAAAAAGAGTCCCAATATATGATGCATGATGCCTGAGCTCTGACAAAAGGCAAGCGTGTCTGCACATGTCCGCACCTGGACTGCGACGCCTGGCCTCCTATTCCACAAAGACACCATTGCTTAGTTCTACTCCCCCCGACCCCGCAACAAACACGGCTACCACCCCGACCCGCGCTTCTTCACTGTAGAACCTTTCACCTGCACCTACTGCTCCTTCACCTGCCACAGTACACACACTAGCCAACTGACCAGCCTCACCCGTGCACACCACAGACCCAACTTGAACAAAAACACAAACTCCCATGCAGCCTTCTCAACACACGCTCACTATGCAAACATTCCATCGAATTATGGGACCCTTTTAAAGAAAAAGCACGGGTGCACCAAACAATTTGCAAAATTTAAGAAAACAGAAGAATACTCGGTATACAACGCAGGTATTATTTAAGGTTTCTTTTTAATCCAATTTTCTTTTTAAAACGTGGTCATAAGTGTGTTATTTCACAGTGATACAGCTGATGCGTTTCGTCCTACTGGAGGACTTCTTCAGGGCGCTGATAACTTGAATCACCACAAGGATGAAAAAATCAAAAAAGTCAAAAAATGACAAGAGCAGCTGCATATACATCGTTCCCCATGTAGGTCATGGATTTCCGAGATGCTCAGTATCAAAGTCTTAAGACAGTGTTCCACACAATCATGGATGTTGAAAGAACAGAAGGCAAGGGTGTTGATTGGAGTAGATGGAAGGGCACCGTCAATTACACAAAATGATGTGAATGCAAAAGGGGATTACAGCAGGTATGGTGGGTAATATGTTTAAGGGTCCATCAGATTGCAGATTCACGTATGATATCAATAGTATAGATGAAACCCCAAATCCACAAACGTGCTTATAAGCTAGAATCATGCAGGCCTGCTAACAGATGCCCAAATGAGTCACAAAAGCACCACATCATCAACCCCATAAGCTGTATGCTGCAAACCCAAGCCTTGTCAGTCTTAATGCAAACTATATGTGCAAGAGTAGGAGTCGACAGACTATATTAGGCTGATAACAGGTCTCCAAAACGCCAAGGCAGGAAGGATTATGGGACCTTCTCATCCTCGCACCAGACCGTCTTCCTCACCGAGACCTGGCTCAACCCCACAGACATTGCTACAGCGATTACCAACGGGGAAAAAAACATCACTTCCCAGGACCTCACCAACAAGCCGGAAGGAAAAACAGTCATCATCCCCAAAGAGACCATACAGTGACTACTACCACCCCCATGGAGCATCTCAAATTCAACCTCAACACAGATAAGACAACCATCAAAGGTACCCTCGCATTCAGACCCAGGGGCCCACGCTCTGGCTTCTGCATCAACATCACAGACTTCACAGCGTCCTTAGCTTTAGTCTACAAGGACTAAATCTTCAGTTTCAGTTAATTTCCACAGACGACCCAAACTACAACTCCGCACACCTCCTGGGATTGACCAAGATTATCCACGACCCTTCAAGCAATGCATAACATACACTGGACCCCATTTTTACCTCCAATCAACGGCTTGTAAAGGGCGATTACTCACACATGAGGGTCTCAATGCACAGGGGAGGGGGCTGCTGGGCGGAGGATCATTCTAAGAGCCAGGTCTCGAGGTCCTTCCCGAATTGGATCAGTGACGCTGATTGCCTAAGGTGCAGGGGTAGGGAATTCAATGTCTTGGCGGTGAGGTAGGAGAACGATCTTCCTCTGGTTCTGGTCTTGTGGATCCTCGGGATGGAGGTGAGGGCTAGTTGGGAGACTCAGAGTTGTCTGGTGGCTACGTGTAATGTGAGGCAGATATTCAGGTATGCTGTTCATTCATTGTGTAGGGCTTTGTATGCATGAGTGAGGAGCTTGAAAATGACTCGTTGATTGGAAGGCAGTGGAGTTGTCGGAGGTGTTTTGTGATGTGGCTGAGGTGGGGGATGTCGAGGACCAGTCTGGTGGCAGCATTTAACACGTACTAAAGTTCATTGAGCTGTTTCTGGGTGACGCCGGGGTAGAGTGTGTTGCCGTAGTCGAGTCTGCTGGTGATGAGTGCGTGGGTGATCGTCCTCCTGGATTATGTGGGGATCCATCTGAAAGTCTTTCAGAGCAGGTAGAGCATGAGGAAGCAGTCTAAGGAAACTGCGTTGATTTGGCGATCCTTCGCGAGCGAAGATTCCAGTATGATGCCAAGATTACATCCGTAGTTCATTGGGGTGGGGAGAGCACCCGGAGCAGCTGGACACCAGTAGTCGTTCCAGGCTGACGCCTGGGTCCCAGGATGACGCCTGGGTCCCAGGATGAGAACTCTGGTCTTGTCTGAGTTGAGCTCGAGGCATCTGTTTTTCATCCAGGTCACAACAGCTTCATTCCACTGTGGAAGCTGGTTCCGGGGGTTGAGGCTTCATCGGTGAGGGATAGGATCAGCAGAGCTGCTTAGGCGCCCTTGCCTGAAGGGAACCACTTTGTTCGCGTTCGCCGTCGCTAAGGTCGCCAGCCTGAACCTTTGAAAAAACCGCGTTTGGTAACCCGGTAAAAATAGCCCAAAGGATACGCTATTATACCACATCTTTGCAAGATCGTGTACTTGTGCGAACGTTTGTATTCACGGTTAGCGGACCACGCCCGCCGTATTTTAGGACACGGTCCATTAACCTTCTGAGGTGACAAACCCGAATTGCTGAATTAGGCTTCAGCGCCCCGGGCCTTTGACTGAACTTCATTTTCACGGCGACAGTGTTTCTAAGATAGCGATAGCGACCTAAAGTACAGCGACAGTGGTTACAAATAAGAATAGAGATTTTAAAATATTAGGAACCCTTCAGCCTTTCCAAGTGACTGCGCACATGGTAAAGCATCATCTGCAAAAAAGTTAGCAGGTACAATAAATCCCGTCCAGCAAAAAATCCTCCCCAGTATACATGCCAAAAAAACCACTTTTGGATGTTCTAACACCGAGTTTTGGCCCTGATGAGAATCCTCGCACATCTGTAGGATTCGAAACGCGTAGGCCCTCCACCACCTTGAAGTCTGCCTGGGTGACAAGTTGACCTGAATTGCTTTGCCACTTTTCACCCTTAGTTGTACATTACCTTGTTCATCCTTTTTGTTGACTGCATCAAAAATTGTGATTATTCAAACTTGCGTTAGGAATGTACTGTTTGTGTAAATAATTTAATAACCAAACTTTTCAGAAATTTAGCAGACTGTGGCCTGTTCTACCATTTTTTGTGTTTGTCTATTCACTGTAAATACCGTTCACTGTAATATATGAGGTTTCATGTCCCCCACTGTCCCTGTATGATTGGTTGTTGTAAGCCTGTGACATGCCTGATAGAATGATAGACCTTTCCTTCCCACATTTTTGTACCTAGCATGTAATACTGTTTAATTTTGAACTAATGGTCCTTTGATAACATTAAGCAAAATAATAAAAGCTACTGACGAGCTCCAAGCCTTGAATTTTACTTCAGGTTGAGTGTCTTAAATTGCTAAATGGTTATTTGTATCAGTACTGGCATCCCCTTCTTGTTGCTATAGATATTGGCTCAGCCATACTGATTAGAGCCACCCCTTTGCAGTTTTCTGGTGAGCTCACTAACAGCAAAATTGAAAGACCAGCGGATCTGGCAAATAAGGTGACTTTCTGGCTGACCAGAAATAGACCCCTACCACCCAACATAGATGGAACAATCTTAAATGTCAGCAGGGTAGGGTGGTTAGGATCAATCCCCTAGGAAATACCGGGAGACCTGGTCTTGGTCAATTTTAGGGACACCAGAGTTATCAAATATCTGCGAAGTTGGCAGCCACAAATGGGCGATGGCCCAATTGAAACTTGGGAACTGTGTGACTTTTACCCTAGAACTGCATACCTGTCCCCTGTAAGATCATGTGTACAAAACAACTTCGGAATGGGCAGCAGAGGCCCTGGATCTAGTAAGCACATATAACCTACCCAGAATCGATTTGCTTTATTCTCAGGTATAGACCTGGTGCACTGACTTGTTAATCCGACCGCGGAAGGATTTTGCAAATAATTGAAATTGATAATGACTCACACTAAGCCTGGGGATGGTCTTTACCAAAGTAACCACTTATGTATTTTGCTCTTTTATACCCCCTGAAGCTCTTCTTCCTGGTCTCAAAATGTGTCACAATTTTTTAAAGCTGCTGATTTAATTGAAATTGACGTGATCACGCCTTGTACCATAGCTGCTAGGGTTTGTTTATGATGAACTGTAAAATTGATTTTATTAGTATAACGAATTCTCTTTAACCTTGTACAAATAGTGACCACGTAATGAACATAACCTATGTTTGCTTTTAATGTGTTTTTATCCTGTATGCTTTTATGAATTTTCTACATGAATTCGAATAAAGCTTGTTGACTGACTGATACTGGGGAACCAAAGTTACAGGTAAGTAACTTGTTTTCTTACCCCAGTTTGGGAACTTTCATAGATTCCCATACTTTGTATCAGAATAGCTAGCAGTAAATCACTAAAGCACATTTTGTTAGATACATGGCATCACGTAACCATATGACAACTCTTATAGCATACTTTGCTAAATTGTAACCAAGAAATAAAACATTGCAGATACTAAAAAATTTGCTTACCAGGATGGAGGGATTGTATGGAAAGCTCACCTCATTGAAAAAGATTTCTAAGGACTGCTTGACCAACAGCAGCGTCGTCCCGTCCTGCAGATTTTAGGCAGTAGTGCTTCGTGAAGGTATGTGTACTTCTCCACGTTGCCGCCCTGCATATGTCCTTGATAGCGACTCCAGAGAAAAGAGCCACCGACGATGCAACAGATCTTGGAACAGACTTTTCTGTCCAGGGGCTTGCCCGCCTCCTGATGGCAGAATTGAATCGCACTGGAGATCCAGCGTGAAATGCCACTCTTTGCTAAAGGAAACTCCTTCAGTGGTGCGCTGTAGGACACAAATAATTGAGATGACTTTCTAAAGGACCATGTGCGTTCTAAGTAGAATTTCAAGCATCTTTGAACGTCCAAAGAATGTAATGACCGTTCCGCCGGAGTAGAAGGCTGCGGAAAAACTGACTTTAAGATCAAGGGTTCATTCAAATGGAGTTCAGACTGCACCTTCGGGATAAATTTCGGATTGGTGCGAAGGATAAGCACATCCTTTTTAAATTGAAGGAAAGGATCCACTATTGAAAGTGCCTGGAGCTCACTAACTTTCTAGCTGATGTTAGCGCTAAGAGGAGGGCCAGTTTCCAAGACAGGAATTTCAAGTCCACCTTGTGAACCGGCTCAAACGGAGCTTTCATAAGTTGAGCCAACACTAGGTTAAGCTGCCAAATTGGCGGAGGTGGACGAACTGGAGGATACATCCGAAACAAGCCTTTCAAGAATGGTTTAAAAAGTTTAGAGGACCATAGGGACGGGCCTGATGAAGTGCGCCGAAACGTCGATATGGCTGCAAGATGGACCTTTACAGAAGAATGTGCCAATCCAGATTTAGCCAATGATAGTATATATGGCAAAATTTGATGAGGCAGAGATTTGTAAGGATGGAGACCTTGTCTTCGACACCACAGGCAGAACCTCTTCCATTTTGCCTTGTATGTTTTATTAGTGCTTGGTGCTCGAGCCTGGGACAAAACCTCTCTACACTCCTTGGGGAGATTCAGATGACGGAACTCTGTGTTCAGGAGCCACGCTGTCAAGTGTAGTGACTTCGGATCTGGATGGAACACCTGACCCTTATCCCTCGATAACAGGGACGAATTGGATGATCCTGGGAGAGTAGAAGGAGTTCTGTGTACCAGAACTGCTGGGGCCACGCTAGTGCAATGAGAATCATCTTGCATGGCTCCGCCTTGATTTTCCTTAGTACCTGTGGTATGAGGGGAATTGGCGGAAAAGCGTAAAAGAATGCGCCGTACCAGGCAATCGAAAGTGCATTCCCCAAAGATCCCTGATGGTGAACTTTGCTTGCGTAGAACTGGCATTTGGCGTTCTCCGGAGATGCAAAGAGGTCTATTGTCGGTGTTCCCCAGACCGAGAACACTCCCTCCAGAATGGACTGGTTCAATTCCCATTCGTGATGTACCTCTGTCTGGCGACTGAGAGCATCCGCTTTGATATTGAGAGAACCTGCCAGGTGTTCGGCCTGCAGATTGATCTTGTAAAGAATCGCAAAATCCCAGATTCTTTGAGCTTCCTTGGACAGAGTTTGTGATCTCGTTCCCCCTTGTTTGTTGATGTAGTGCATTGCCGTCATATTGTCCGTCCGGACCAGCACTGTTTGATTCCGAACTCTGGGAAGGAAAGCCTGCAAAGCTAACCAAATGTCCGTCAGCTCCAAGAAGTTTATATGGCACTGGCGTTGCTCTGGACTCCAGTGCCCGCTGACCTGTAGCTCTCGGAGCACTGCTCCCCAGCCTTCCAAGGAGGCATCCGTGGTCATGATCATAGGAGATGGTGGAATCCTGAATGTCAGCCCTTCTGCTATGTCTGTTAGAACCGGAGGTCTCTGGTTGGCACAGGTATGCACTTGTGACAAGCAAGGACAAGGGAACTACTCCTTTGAATAACCCCTGCTCACCCTCTAGGTAGTGTGGCGCGAGCAGACAAGGCTAATCCTCAGGGCGATAGTAATTTAAGCATTCATGATCACACACAGTAAACCCACTGACCCACCACAAATGGACACCAGTCGTATGGTTGTATCAAAAATACGTATACTTTATATAAAAGATAGATTCAAGCAGGATTATCACAAGACCAGAATAACGTTTAGTAAATCGAGGTCACCAGATTACAATAGGCAAACTTAGTCTTTCAATGTTCGTTGGTTAGCAAGGTAAGATGACAGGGAAATAAGAACGTTGCGGACCCTGTATCCGATATGAACTCGAGACGGAGTTCAAGTGTACCTTGCTGGTGGAAGTTCGAGGCGTTTCAGGCGCGGCTACTTGTGAGGGCTGACCCCGAACGAGGCCGACGGTTCTCCAGAGGATCTCTCCGGCTCAATCCGCCTCGAGGAGCGAGGTGAAGGCGCTAGACTGTGGAGGGTTGCGGCGATCCGGGATCGGTACAGCTCACGGGGCGAGGCGCCGTTCAGGCCTGCAGGGCGTACTACTTCTTAGCACGCTGGTCTGACTCGTGGATCTGTGAGAGGCGTCAAGTTCTCGGGCAGACGGGTGCAGCACTAGGCTTCCGGTACCACGGTACGGGGAAGCCTTTCTTGAGGTGCGGCACGAGCCTTGGTATGCAGGAGCGCAAAGCGAGATAGTCTGGTACGTTACGACGCACGGACCGTCCGAGGCTATGAGATGCTCTTCGTGCAGATTCTGGCTGGAGCAGATGAGAGGTGCGAAGCTCGCTCCGTAAGCGGCGAGGTGACAGGAGAGCAGGCGGCCCGGCACTGAAGCGGAGAGTGGCTCAGGAATGAGCGGGACTCTCTACAGCAGGGCGACCAAGCTCCTAGCTGTCACGACCTGGGAGAGGGCGAAGGCACCAGAGTCACAACTCTGGCGAGCGAATAAGAACGGAGGCCCGACAGCAAACGGGCACAAGCAGATAGAACCCAATGGTCCTGGGGTTCCGTTCAGGGGGCAAGCTCTCGATCGAGCCCTAGGAGATGGTTTCAGGCACAAGTCTACAAAGACCTATCTGGTCCTTTCCTCTCCATTCTCAGCAAGGCACCACTGTAGGCCAGTCTTACAGGATACAGACTGGTTTCCGTCCTTCAGCTTCTCTTGGTCCTTCTAGTCAGGCAGAGGTTTGTCGTGGTCAAAACTGGATCTGATTTGTAAGGAGCGGAGCTCCTATATTTATACTGCATTTCTTTGGTCTTTGCAGGCCAGGGGGCCTGAGCCTGGTTCAACCCGGTTCTGAAGTACTTTGTTGACAGGACGCTGCAGTCTTCTTTCAGGGTGCAGGGCAGAGACATCAGACGCTCCGCAGGAGGTGGAGCCAGCATTGTGGTGGTGGAGCAGAACCCTATTCAGAGTCAAGGACTACTCCGCCCACCCATCCTGGTGCAAGCGTCTCATTCACCCTCCTGAGCACCCGACTATCCCCCAGGAATCTCCCAGCCCTGTCACTCACATGAACCCAGACAGCAGATACACATTCTGGCAGAGGCGGGCTGAACAGGTAGGCGAGCAAAGGCTAACTTTCTAAAAGTAGCATTTGCAAACACAGGATACTAAAATAAACCTTGCTAAAGGAAGTATTTTATTATTCTGAGTTCAGGCATACTAAACTCGACCTGCTACCGTGTTCCCTGAGCCTGCCGGGACTATAGCGTGTTAATAGCTCCGACAGCTCATCTGGCCTAAGAGAACCGGTAGCCCTTCAATAGTGAAGAACGAGAGAGGGGGTAATTCACTACTAGGACATGCCACACTCTAGGCCTGCCCTACCTTACGCTTACAATGCACCCTGCCCGTAGGCCTACCATAGGGGTGACTGATATGAAGGTGAGGAAAGGTTCTGGGACTGGCAAGTGTGGGCACTTGCAGTCAGCGTGACAGTGCGGGACTGTACGCGGGATCAGCAATGGCGGACCAGAGACATATCTTACGAGGCCGCTTATGTGGGTGGCGCAACCAGCGCTGCAAGCCCACTAGCGGCATTTGTATCTACAAGCCCCGGCACGCCTCGTGCACTTTACTGGGGACTGATAGTAAACCAAATAATTCAATCGTGGAAATCAATTGTACATACACTTTACATTGGGAGCACATGCACTGCGGCACGGATTGGCCGTGGCGCAGTGCCCTGAGCATCGAACACCAGCAAAAACATCTGAGGCACATCAGCAAAAAGTGGAAGGGAGACTCACGCCAAGGTGCCAGGTCTAACATTGTCCTTCACCAACCACCACTCGCATGCCTTTCTCATTTCTGGCGTTACCAACACCTTGTCGTTGAAAGAGCTCTCTGCTTGGCACCATTGTTTGTCTAGCTCCTCCTGCAGAGGCCGCATCGCAGCCTGCAATGCGGTATTAATGGTATGCAAGAAGACATCGACCCGAGCAGGGACTTTTAGAGTCTTACTGAAAGGCATTTCTTTTTCAGCACCTGGCGCGCCGAGACGATCAATTTCTGCTGACGTACGAGCTGTGCATCGTTTTGTGTCTAAAATGGCCCCAAGGAATCTTGTGGACCTGGTGGGTTGTAGAACTGACTTGCTCTTGTTGAGCTGAAGGCCAAGGTGACTGAACAATTGGATGCAAGTTGAAACGGCTTGTGACGTTTCCTTGAAAGATGGAGCTTGGACTAGCCAGTCGTCCAAGTAGGGGAAAACTTCCAGGGATTGTCTTCTGAGAAAAGCCGCCACCGGTGCTAACACCTTTGTGAACATCCGTGGTTCAGACTGAAGGCCAAACGGAAGCACCATGAATTGGAAATGGCTCTTGCCTACTGTGAAGTGCAAATATTGTCTGTGAGCTGGGTGTATCGATACGTGGAAGTACGCATCTTCTAAATCCAGAGACGCCAAATAGTCGCCTGGGTTCAGTAGACAAAGAATATCTCGGAGAGTAACCATCCTGAAAGACAGTCTGATGAGATAGGTGTTGAGCTCTCGTAGGTCTAATATGGGGCGCCAAGTGTCTGCTGTTTTCCGAACCAGGAAGAACCTGGAATAGAAACCTTTGCCCCTCTGAGAGAGAGGTACCGGCTCTATTGCCACCTTGATGAATAGCTGGAGGGCTTAGAGATGTAACAATCCCAGATGTTTCGTGCGGTTGGCGCCTGGAGCTCTTGTTGGAGGAAGATATTGGAATTCCAACGTATGGCCACTCTGAACAATCTTCAGGACCCACCGGACCGATGTTATACTCTTCCAGCTGTCCAGACAAAAAGATATCCTGCCCCCCCTCTAATGTGACTGGAAGGGGAGGAACAGTAAACAGAGCCAGGGGGCCGCTATTGCCTCTTGGTATTGGCGCGTCCCTGGCGGTTCGGACGTTCTCTTAGATTGGCGAGAGAAAGACGCTGATTGGCCTTGGCTCGAATATTGAGTCTGATAAGACTGCGACGAATACCTCTGCTGGTTGTTGCCTCTATAAGAAGAGAAACCTCTGCCTCGTGCTCCTTTAAATGGGACCTTTCGATAGTTCAACGATCCCAAGGACTTAGCTGGGTCAGTGTCCTTTTTAGGTCTCGGCGTCAACGCGCGGAAGCGCGTCTCCGCCGAGATCTTTTGTCAGCGACTATCATTCCCAGGAGACAGTCCTGGCCACGCGCATCCTTCCAGGCGATTTGTAACTGGAACGCGCGCTGTGGCCAGGCGCTGTCTCCTGTGAAGCGCAAGCACCACACACGCATGCGCATACACACACACACACAAGCGCCCATGCACGCACGCACATACATACATACAGAGACACCACCCCTGACTCATACACACACGCACACACACACAAGTGCACCGAGGCCCCCCCTCCCCCTCCGTCACCGTCGCACACATACATACACACACACACACGAGCATACACACACACAAGTGCACCAATCGCGCTCCAGCCTTTTGGAACTTACCTTACCTCAGCACGCGGCGCCCAACCTCCTGCTGGCGCGGCCCCGGGGCTTTACACCGCTCACAGGAGCCCCGGGCCGCGAGACGCAACGACTCCGCCTGCCTCCTCTTCCGGTCTGAACGTGGCCCCGCCCCCGTCACAGGCAACCGTGCCTGACTTCCGGGGCGGCCGCGATACTAAGAATGCGTGAGGCACTGGTAGGAGAGGAAGCTGTTGGTGTTGCCGAGGTGAAGACCTTGGACGGCTGCTGCCACGCTGCCTGCCGCGATCATGGAGGGAGGGTTGGAAATGAACTTGATGTCTGTCGCGCAGAGTGCCACAAAAGTCTGAGCGTGCTTGCGGATAATCTGCCTCGTGTCCTCGCCGAGGGGCATTTTGGAAAGGAAATGTTCAATGAAATCGTGAGGGGTGACAGAGGCCAAGTCCCACTTGAGTTTGTTCAGCGTCAACAGCTCCATTTGCACTAATTCGTCGGGTCCGACGGAGTTATCAGTATAAATGCAAAGTTTTTCCGCCGTTAGAGGAATGGTTTCTTTCATTTTTGAGGCCACGAACATGCAGGTAGCCCCAGCAGCTGCAATCTGTTTTTCTTCAGCGGTTCCACCGACAAAAATCTGTCCAAGTAATTCATGGCTAATGGGAACACCTCCTCTTCACATTTCTGCTCTTCACAAACCTCCAGCATCCAGGTGGCCACGATCTTCCGCATGTAGGGTTGCACTTCACGCTGCACGCACTTAAAGTAGGAAGCGGACGGCGGGCAGTTCTCCTCCGCCTTCAGCATGGTGTGCAGCACCCTGTCGTTCAGGAGGTGCTGATCCAGGTAAGCCCTTCGGATGGTTTCCACCTCGCAGCACAGCAGCTGATGTTCCATGTCTCCCCCGGCGCGCTGTGCCTGCTCTTGAGAGGGGGTGCGGGGTGCCCGTGCTGTCCTGTGACTGAGAGATCTCCGGAGTGCAGAGTGGTGAGTGCAGAGTGGTGAGTGCAGAGTGGTGAGTGCAGAGTGGTGAGTGCAGAGTAGTGAGTGCAGAGTGGTGAGTGCAGAGTGGTGAGTGCAGAGTGCAGAGTGCAGAGTGGTGAGTGCAGAGTGGTGAGTGCAGAGTGGTGAGTGCAGAGTGGTGAGTGGTGCAGAGTGGTGAGTGCAGAGTGGTGAGTGCAGAGTGCAGAGTGCAGAGTGCAGAGTGCAGAGTGGTGAGTGCAGAGTGCTGAGTGCAGAGTGCAGAGTGCAGAGTGCAGAGTGGTGAGTGGTGAGTGCAGAGTGCAGAGTGGTGAGTGCAGAGTGGTGAGTGCAGAGTGCAGAGTGGTGAGTGCAGAGTGGTGAGTGCAGAGTGCAGAGTGGTGAGTGCAGAGTGGTGAGTGCAGAGTGCAGAGTGGTGAGTGCAGAGTGGTGAGTGCAGAGTGGTGAGTGCAGAGTGCAGAGTGGTGAGTGCAGAGTGCAGAGTGGTGAGTGCAGAGTGCAGAGTGGTGAGTGCAGAGTGGTGAGTGGTGCAGAGTGGTGAGTGGTGCAGAGTGGTGAGTGGTGCAGAGTGGTGAGTGGTGCAGAGTGGTGAGTGGTGCAGAGTGGTGAGTGGTGCAGAGTGGTGAGTGGTGCAGAGTGGTGAGTGGTGCAGAGTGGTGAGTGGTGCAGAGTGGTGAGTGGTGCAGAGTGGTGAGTGGTGCAGAGTGGTGAGTGGTGCAGAGTGGTGAGTGGTGCAGAGTGGTGAGTGGTGCAGAGTGGTGAGTGGTGCAGAGTGGTGGTGAGTGCAGAGTGGTGGTGAGTGCAGAGTGGTGGTGAGTGCAGAGTGGTGGTGAGGGCAGAGTGGTGGTGAGGGCAGAGTGGTGGTGAGGGCAGAGTGGTGGTGAGGGCAGAGTGGTGGTGAGGGCAGAGTGGTGGTGAGGGCAGAGTGGTGGTGAGGGCAGAGTGGTGGTGAGGGCAGAGTGGTGGTGAGGGCAGAGTGGTGGTGAGGGCAGAGTGGTGGTGAGGGCAGAGTGGTGGTGAGGGCAGAGTGGTGGTGAGGGCAGAGTGGTGGTGAGGGCAGAGTGGTGAGGGCAGAGTGGTGAGGGCAGAGTGGTGAGGGCAGAGTGGTGAGGGCAGAGTGGTGAGGGCAGAGTGGTGAGGGCAGAGTGGTGAGGGCAGAGTGGTGAGGGCAGAGTGGTGAGGGCAGAGTGGTGAGGGCAGAGTGGTGAGTGTGCAGAGTGGTGAGTGTGCAGAGTGGTGAGTGTGCAGAGTGGTGAGTGTGCAGAGTGGTGAGTGTGCAGAGTGGTGAGTGTGCAGAGTGGTGAGTGTGCAGAGTGGTGAGTGTGCAGAGTGGTGAGTGTGCAGAGTGGTGAGTGTGCAGAGTGGTGAGTGTGCAGAGTGGTGAGTGTGCAGAGTGGTGAGTGTGCAGAGTGGTGAGTGTGCAGAGTAGTGAGTGTGCAGAGTAGTGAGTGTGCAGAGTAGTGAGTGCAGAGCATTGTGTGCTGTTGAGTGCAGAGTGCTGTGTATTGGCAATGTTAATGACAATGCCCATTTATTTTTGATTTAAAGAAAAAAAATGTCATGAGCAATGCCAATAGCTCTACCTTTAATGATGCCGAGACCATTGCATTGCAAATGCTTGTTTATACTGTGCATACTTACCGAAAAGCATCTCACCGTCAATTGGAAGGTCCAGGATCTTGTTTTGGACCTCCTGACGAAACCAGGTGGCTCGCAACCAGCCCTGACGGCGCAACACTGCCGACCCTGCCAAGGCACGGAAAGCTGTAGAAGCTATGTAAATGTAAATGTAAATGTGTTTCGATTTATATAGCGCACTTTAACCCAGGGGCCTCAAGGCGCTTGCTTAGGGAACCCGTCCTGGTATTCCCCTGTGAGATACCCCGGCCGGGTATCCACAAGGTGAAAGCCAGGCATCCCGCCGCGAGGGGCCGTAGTGGAGATTAAGCAAGCTATTGCCCAGAGTCGCAGAGTGTGACCCCGTGAGTCGAGTAGGCACCAGAGCGAGAATTGTCGACTCCGTGGAATTTTTGAGCCCGAGACCCGCCGAGGCGGGGAATCGAACCCTGGTCCACGGCCGATCTCAGCTTCTGGGTCTGCCGCCTCTAACCACTGAGCCACGCTTCTCCACAATATATCCATAGCACAATCAATTACTTCGGAGGATGATTTTTCTCCCTCCATCAGAACTCTCCTGGCCTCTTCCTTTGTTGAGTCCGGCAGTTGTTCCACAAATGGCTCCAAGTCACACCACATCTGGTGATCGTATCTGCCTAGAATGGCTAGAGCATTTGCCGCTCGAACAAGCAGACTGGCCATGGAAGAAAACCTCTTCCCCACGTTATCCAAGCGCCTACCGTCCTTGTCCGGAGGCGTAGTCAGAGGCGTCAATGGGTTTTTGGATTTGCTCTGTGCGGCCTGCGAGATCACAGAATCAGGCTTAGGCTGTCCAAGAAGACACGCAGGACTGCCATTCGGAGCCCTATATTTCTTCTCCAATCGGGGAAAAACAATGATGACAGTGGCTGGATTCTGCATGATCTTGATCCCTTCATCCCACACGTGTTCAATTATGGGAATGGATCTGACTGATGGAACAGACTAATTTTCGGTATTGCTCCATGAGGTCATACAGGAAACAGTCAGACTGCTCCGTTGTAATTGGCAGTCCGAGACTCTTCGATGCTCTTGCCATGAGGTTATGGAACCCCCCCAATATCTGCTGGCGGTGACACGGACGTGTCCCGTCCAGTGGTGTTCGGATCTTGTAATCCACTGTCACCGGGATCCAAATCTGGGTCCTGCAATGGATCAGTCAAAGGATCTGCATGTACATCATCAGAAGATGTATCCTGCAGAAGGGTATTGGTTGGCTCAGGGTCCGTTGTCCGTGATAGCACCGCTGGTATGACCACTGGCGGTGTTCGAGGTACCACCTGTGTAGGAGGTAGCATGACAACTGGCTGCGTCTGTGGCAGCACCGGAGTTGGAGGTCGTTCAGGCTGCACTGAAGGTTGTGATGGAAACCTGGTTCTGTAGTCCTGCAGCATCATTTGCAGATCAGAAACTAGAGAGGCCGGTATGGCCACCATGTCCTATCGCAAACCTGGAGGATGTTGCTCCTGAGGAACAGTGATGCACCTGTTCATATGCATGCTCATAGTATTCTTCTGTGTCAGTCTCTTGCAATTTTACATTCAAGTCTGAGGGACTGTAGGCATCCCCATAATGGCCTCCATCTTCCTCCTCCTCATCCGAGTAGTCATCCAGAAGCATTGATGGTAGAAGAGGCGTAACACGTCTAGGAGATGTCATTTCCGGTGTAATTTTACGCTTCTGTATTGGAAACTGCATTTTTAGACCCGTCGACGGCGTCGAAGGTGCCACCGTAGTCGACGGAATTGCCGATGGAATATTCGACGGCACACTGGACCTCGTCGATGGAGTCTTTATAGTAGTCGACTGCATTATCGTCGACTGTTTCGTAGTCGAGCTAGTCGTCATCACCATCAGTGTCGTCGAAGTAGTCATCGACGTAGTCTTCGTCGTCGACGAGGCCATCGACAGCACCTTCCCTGACACCATCATTGACGACGAGGAAGTAGTCATTGTCTACGAACAACCAGGTACCTTAAACGCCGACGAAGTCGTCGACGTCGACTCCGCCATTGTCGACGGTCCTGTTGACTGAGTCAATTAAATAGTTGAAGGTTTATGAGAAGTAATCGTCGTCGACGTACCAGTTGTTTTCGTCGTCGACGGACGCTGTTTTCTCTCAGGCATGGTCCCTGGATTGACTGCAGAGTGCTTTGACAGTTTTTTCCTTTTTGGACGGAGGAGAAGTGATAGAAACGTCCTTTTTGTCCTGTGTGGCCGTCTACAATCCAGTAGCCTGTCCCAGCCTCTCCTTTTCACTTCCGTGAGGAGATTTAATGGGACTAGCCCTCTCAGACCTGTCAGAGATCTTATGAGGGGCCTTGATAGGGGGCTCGGCTGAAGTAGAGGGAGAAGACCTACCCCTCTTCTTGGATCTCCTGGAAGAAGACAGATGTAGAATCCTCCTCATCCGATGAGAGCACCTCCTTCTGAGTCTTCATCTTCTGCAGCCAGGTCAATAGCCGGCCCTCCCGGTCTCGCAATGTTTTTGTAGAGAAGGTTCTACAAATTTAGCAGTCTGTGGGCTTGTGTTCCGGGTATAAGCAATAAATACTGCTTTCATGCTCATCTTCTACAAAAAGCCTTTTTTTCCCACAAGAAGCACAGGACCTGAATAAAGCCGCCTTTTCCTTGTCAGACATTGTTGAATTGTAGATGAAGTTGAAGAAATAAGTTAAATGGAATGGAAAACTGAGCAGAGCTCAGTGGAGACTCCCTAGCACAACGTACGGTAGAAAAATCTGAGGCTCTGAGCTCTCAGGCAGGATCCAAGGGGTGAGGCTGTTCTGATTGGTCCTTGCGGAAAGTTTGGGCTCTTTTACACAAAGAGGGTGATATGATACAAAATGAGATGAGGCCTAGGCCTATTTTCCCTTCTGTTTCTATGATTGTTATTTTTTATTTACCGAGGCTCCCATTCCGACGACAGGGAATGATCTAAAGCATGGGAATCTATGAAAGTTCCAATACTGGGGTAACCTCATTGACTTCTTCCACGATAAGAGCGCAACCATACAAAAACTTCGAACCCCAAACCACACCTACGAATTTCCTCAACAGATACGTCCCCACCGCATCAGACACGAACCACAGACTGACCACCCGGAAACTCCTCTCTACCCAGGATACCACCTCCACCATTAAATACACTCACTCTGGAGCTCTCAAAGGCCCATGCCCGCACCAAAACATTTACCTCTGAAACCAAAGGATCAGCCAGGACCTCCCCACCTCTATTACCATTTCAAAATTTCCCACACCTGGAAACATGTCAAAGTCCAACCACTAAACATAAAACCCTCGGCCGACCCTAACAAACTAAAAAACTGCCAGCTAATTTCCCTGGTCCCATTCCAAGCGAAGGTACTGGAAAACAGTCAGAAAGCAACTCATGACACACCTGGAAAAGAACCGCCTACTCAACACCTCCAATCCAGCTTACGCAGCAATGACAGCACCAAAACTGCCCTGATCCCAGAGACAGACTGACATCCAAACCCTCTTTCACCTCCGAACCCAAGGAGATCACCTGCAGTGTCCTCCAGGGCTCATACCTCATCCCCATGGTCTTCAACACATATATGACACAGCTCAACAGCATTGTGTGATCTTACGGTCTCAACATAATTTCCTAAGCAGACACCCAGCTTATCCACTGACTTGCCGCCGACCGACTCTCTCTTCCCCCCCGCCACCCCCCAGAACCACCTTTCACAGGTACATGACTAGTGTCGCCAACTGGAAGAAGAAAAACGCCCTGCAGCTGAACACAGACAAGTCGGAAGTAATGATCTTCGTCACCAGCAGTAACAGATTTAACAACTTCTGGTGACCATCGACCTAGGACCTGCACTCTCTCCCTTTGACCACGGCAGAAACTTCGGAATCCTCAGTGACAAGCTCACAATGAGATCACAGATCAATACAGTCTCCTCTGCCTGCATCCTCACTCTGCCCATACTATTAAGATTTCCAATGGCTATCCCTACACACAAGACACCATGAAAGGCCCTCATCACCAGCAGATTGGACTATGGCAACACCCTCTACGTAGGAATTGCTGCACACCTCCTACAGAAACTTCAGGCTATACAGAACACCACAGCCAGACTCATCCTGTTTCCCGACAAACCCACATCAAACCCCACATCAGGCAACTCCACTGCCAATCTGTACGGTAGAGATGCTAATTCAAGCTGCTGACCCAACCACACAAGGCTCTACACAACCAAGGACCCGCCTACATTAACCACTGCATGAACTTACACCAACTGTCGAGAAGACTATGCTCTGTTTTCCTCTCACTTGCCCATATTCCCTGCATCTACCAAAGCAGTATGGAGGACACTCCTTCTCCCACATTGCAGTAAAGTCCTGGAACAGCATCCCCATGCAACTCAGGACTATCACCTCACTTCCGGAATTTCAAATGGTCCTCAAAACCTGGATGTTTGAATATGTCTCTGGGGCATGCAAGCACCTGGGCACCTGTTCTGACATGGTTTTTGGCTCTATTTCGGAGTGATGATGACTTTAAGCTTGCTAACATCTATAATCTGTATTCTTACCTTGTGTTGGCCCTTTTAAGCCCTTTCTTCCAGACCTAGAAGAGGATAGCTGCTTTATATGATAGATCCCTTATTCTTGACTCTAATCCATCTATTGCCTATTGGCTTTGACATAATTATGTGTCCTTTGTAGTCCTGACTTTATATTACATATTGGTATGATTTGTGTAGGTACTCTGACAGAGCTAAGGGTTATTTCATCCTTCTCAGGCCTACAATGCCCAGAACTAGAGAGACTCCATTTTGCTTTCTATCCCTGCAGAACTGAGATGCTTGTAGGGTAAAGGTAATATTTTAGTTTTGAGCTGTTGTTCGTCCAAAGTGAACCGGAGAGAACCGGCCAGAGCTGAATCTAATCAAGAAGTGTCCATGGGCTCAGGTCTCTAGACGAAACAAGCAGCTGATCACTGTGGGAGCGTCTAGAGCAAGGAGCCCGGTGCATGGACCTGGTGGGAGGAGGCTACTGGCTGGAACTTTCCACTAGAAGAGAGGATTCCATATTAGCGAATTGCAGGAGAGGAGGAGTGGTCAGTTTGGTTCTTGAAGAGTGAAGAGTAGAATGGTTGCTGGAGCTGAAGAGTATAGTTCAGTTCAATTGGTTTTCTGGAATGAAGAGAGAAGGCAGATAATTGCTGAAGCTGGAGAGAGCAGTCATATGAACAAAGTTGGAACTATCAGCTGGGGCTGCCAGTTTATCAGAATGCATTAAAGCAGATGGAGGAGCTGAAGCTGCCAGCTGAGGCAGTTGAGCCAGAGGAGTGAAGCTGTGGTGACGGAGGGAGAGAGAGCCCTGATCCCACCAGAGAGAGAGAGAAACATTCCTTCTAATAGGTGAGGTAGTCTGAACTAGTTTGCTTTACACTTACACCTTAATCTTGTCTTTATTTCCTAGGCTATTGTATGTCTAATCCTTTTTCTTTCAGCGGTGTGTTACAGGTCCTGTTTTTTCCCGGCTGAAGGACCCGACGTTACGATCCACGTCCTTCTGGAGCAGCACCATCTTGCTGTCCGTTTATTCTATCATCTAACCAAGTTTTATCATTTTTTCGCCGTCTAATGAAAACCGAATTCACCGCTTCAATCAAGAATCCCGTCAATAAATGGTTAATAAATACTTAAGGCTCCTGAGTTCCGCGATTTTCGAAAATAACAAGCTCCGTCAAGGACCGTATATTTTAAAAAAAACCTCCATTTAAGAACCCCCGTTTAAGAACATCCTTATGATAACGAGAGCCATTTAAAATAAGGTGTCCTTCCTGACAACAACAATAACCGGGCCAAAATATGAAGCTCGCAGTCTAGATTCTCGAAGTGTCTGTTCTGTTTACATCACCAGAGCTATAAGACCATATAAAAGGACCCACTGATCATCATCCATATTCTGGAACTACCCATCAGTGGTCCAAGGATCAAACATCAAAGGAAACATAGGACGCTATCTGTAGAATATAAGATTATCAGCAGAAACTCCTGAAGAAGGCGGTTTTTCTGCCGAAACGCGCGTCGAGTTACTTTATGATTATATGTTGTTATTGTCATCTAAATTCATGAATGTATTGCTTTCGTCACTATATGTATGATTTTGAGAATTTATAGTGGAATAGGATATATGTGTTTTGGTTTTAATTAACTGTTTTTTAGCCTTATCATATAGTTTGCCTGTCTATATGATTTTTAATTAATACATATTAAATTTATATACTGTATACAATTTTAGTCTTTGTTTATTTTTCACACTTGCTAGTTTAAACTAATTTGGTCGTCTATAATATGCAGATGTCCTAGGTTTTATACACACATAGGTATTTACCCTGCCCTAGGAATCCTTATCGGTACCCAGGGGGTCCTTGTTTTTTTCATATATACAGGTCCTGTTAGTTACAGAGACCCCGCAGATCTGTGTATGTGTCTATTCCCATTTTATTGTTATTGTAATAAAGATACCCCAGTTCTTAGTGAACCAGTGTGCATGTGTTGTTCTTATGATAGAGCTAACCTTTCAAAAGGAAATGGGAGCGCTTAAATCAGGGAATAACTTTTGCATACAGTGTGTGTCTCTTGTTCTTAAAGCGCAGGTAACCTTTTCTTCTAGTCAGGTGTTACAACCAGAACAGATGCTGCCCCTGATCAGGTAAGTAGCCACTGAATAATTAGGGAGAGAGAGAAGCCCTTGAGCCAGGGAAATAGTTACACACTAAGTAATTCGGCCATTCCATAATATTATTGTAGTAGTGAACCTTTAGTGAATAGTGAGAGAAACTTCCCGAGAGAGAGAGAGAGAGAGAGCTGAAGGTATTCATAGGAAAGTGATCGTCGTCGTGTAGCGGCGTTAATGAGAGCACCGGGGGGATACGGTGTGTAGGTTCGCCGGATTGTGGACCGGGCTGTGAGTGAGAGAACACTAGGGAGGAACACTAGTGTGTAGGTTCGCCGGATTGTGGACCGGGCTGTGAGGGAGAGAGCACTAGGGCTGCAGACCAGTGTGTAGGCACGCAGGATTGCGACTTGCCGAGTGAGCACTGACTGTGGTCAGTGTGTAATGGTAAATAATCAGAACTGCCCCAGGGTAGATTAGTCTGGACCCATGTGGTCGCGAAACTATGAGGTATGAGTGTGGTGTAGGGCATGGACGTCCTTAGTAATCAGTGAGTATTCCTAGTAATCTCTATAGATTTAGTGGTGTTTCTGATGATATGAGCTTGTATATTGCGAGTTCCCCATCCTCAGGTAGGTACCCAGGTGCCTGGACAGATGGGTCCTGAGGAGGGAGGTGGTTACGTTTTGGCCGGGTTGGTGGTGCTCTGATGAGCTGGTCCTATCTGGTCTGAGAATCCGGTCATAACAGCACCCTATTGGATGACCAGCTGCGCTTTATAAATCCTGCTTGATTGACTGCAGACCAATTAGCAGTTTGAACCCTCTGATGGAAATGTACAAGTTACTTACCTTCTGTAACAATGTATCTGGTAGAGACCATTCTTTTTTTATGTTCAAATAATTTTTTATTAGACAAGAAGAAAATAAGGAAACAAAAGCAAGTGTACAAACAGAAATATACAGAATCATGGCACTACATTGCAGAGGTCCAAGAAAAACAAAATAGCAGAGTATGGTCCAGAGCCACACTAAACATGACTGAAAAATTGACATGCGTAATGATGGTATTGATACTGGAGGTGACATTATGTTCAATAAACGCATTATGATTGGTTATGAGAGCCAAAATTACATTCCAGTCATACGATAATACAATACAACATCCTAGTGGTCACAGTGTGGATTTTAACTAACATGCGGTTCTTCAAAAATAAACAAAGTATAAACATCCGTCGTGCTCATGTGTCTAGTAAAATAAAACATAGGTTGCGCAACCGTAATGAGGCTCAACAAACAGTGTACAGGAGTTTACTGTTAGTATATGATCTTGTGCCTAGCAAGTGAAGGGCACACTACGGCGGGTCAAAGTAAAGGGAGAGTGCGTCCAGAGAGGTCCAGAGTCTCTTGCTGGTAGTTTGCCACGGGGAAGAGTTGAGGGCAGGATTGTCTATTCCTCCGATACAGGATAACCATTCTCTCCAAGCATTGAAAGAAACCTCAGAAGCTGCCTTCCAGTGACAGAGGACGACCTTGCACGCCAGGGTTAGTAGCAGATCAAGGAGCTGGCGATCGTGTTCTTTTACTAATAATGGATCTATGGCCTCCAGAATTAAATAAATGAATTCCCTCGTTGGTTTGATATTGAATATGCGTTCAATATAGTCAAAAACGTTGGACCAGTATTTATGCAAGAGAGGACAATGGAATAGCATGTGTGGCAGGTCCCCATCGGCTAGGGAGCAATTCCAACAAGTGGGGCTCTCTCTTAGATTAAGTTTAAATAACTTTTAGGGGGTCCAACACACTCTATTGATTATCATGTATTTGGTTTGCGAGAGATTGGTGATAGTTTGTGTGTGACTGCAGAAGCATGGATCTTATCCCAATTAATAACTATTCCGGTATTGTTAGGTTCTGCTTCCCATTTAAGTTCGTTTCGTCTCATTGATTTGCTTAGCGCCGGCGCAAGCAGTTTGTACACTTTAGATACAAAGTGACCTGAAGATTGTAGGTGAGGGAGCGTCGTTTTTAACCACAGTGCCGACAGTGTGAATGTGCGTTTAGACATAGCTGTCTTTAGTTTAAGGAATGCATAGAAGTCAATTGGTTCTAAACAATGTACAGACTGGATCGTTGAGAAAGGTAAAGGGATGTGTCCTTCGTAGAGATCTGCGACCACATTGATACCTTTGTCTGACCAGTGTTTCCAAAAAGGGGGCGAGCCATTGATCTTTATGAGTGGGTTACCCCATAAAGATGAGGAAGACGACTTCTTCACCTGCAGGCCAGATTTATGTGTTAGGTCTAGTCTGAGAAGAGCTCTTTTGGTGTTGAGCATGATGTATTTAGAGTGCGTGAGGTGTGACAGGTCCATGGTGAGTACTGCTGCGAGGCGGGCCTTACCTATGTTAGCCTTCTCTATATTGATCCACAATGGCGTGTATCCAGGTGTTACACAACAAAAAAGTACAAAGTTCCCCAGAAAGAGTCAACTAAATGACTCCTATTAACCTCTCTCTCATGGGGGTAGAAATAAAAGTGAAAAGTGAACCCTTAGTCGGAATTTCAGGGATACCTCACACAAGACATCGGTTGGACAACAATTGTCATCCCACCCGATGGTCGTTCAGCGTCATCATCGGTATCCTGCCCCTTCGACAAGCTGGCGGTGCAATGCCCGTCGGGCAGCACAGGGTGCTGCACTTTGGTGGAGTTCTTTTATTCCTTTGCCGTAGGGTGTGTGCGTGTGAGGGGCCTAAAAAAGTGCAATAGTGAGCGTGAGTGAAGTGTGTCTAAAAAAAAGTCAGTGGAGTCCATTGGGTGAAATTTTAATGACATGGCTCACTGCTTTATTAAAAATAGAGGGGTATTGAGGTGAGACAGTTAGGTACCCAACCTCATTCAACCCTTAGTGCAAGTGTGGTCGACATGTTTGTTGCCGCTAAGGCAATTCTTCAGGACCAAAAAAGTGCTCATATAATTGCTCAAGGATTTCTCAATAGTAGGAGAAATCGAGGATACGACCTGGTTTAGTGTCGTAGGATCAAACCTCCATTGAGAACCTACCCAGAGATAGGAAGGAAACAAAACGGAGGATCAGTCAATGACATGTCAATTGTCAGCGAACAGTACAATAGTTAAAATTAGGTGATATTCACAATGAGAGAGGAGGTCAGAAGGAAATGTTTAAACGAGGGGTTGCCCCGTTTAATATGTGATCAATGTGTGTCGGAAGTCGGCATGCGTAATGTGTGCCCTAAAGTTGGCATGCACAACAATCATTATATCCGGTGTGCCGCAACAACCTGTGTTATGTATAAAGGACACACAACAATTTTGTGAGTCTGTGTATCCACACACACATGTTTAAACAAAGTTTGAAAATTCAAAGAAAGAGGACCAAATTGACACTCTAAAAATGCGGTAAAAGATTGCATAGCATCGATAAGGTAATGCTACGATTCCAAATAACCAGGCATGCGAGGATGATGCCCACAGGAAAATCAAAGGATGGTAATCTTACCCGTAGTCCCCGGTAGGTGATCCCCTAGGCTGACCTGGTGGGGCCAGAACTATATGTAAAATACCTAGGGACGAGTAAAGGTCGGAGAACAAGTTAGCGGTGAGGCTTACCATGTAGTGCCGCCTTAGGAATGACCACGGCAGGCAGAGAGGAACCGTGGTATTCCTTGTTTTGGATCAAGTCACCTTACCTGGTTAGTAGCTGGCAGAGGGCATCTAGTCACCTACCCCACCCACGTCGAGATGATCGCAGGACAGCCGGAGACAACGTCGAGTGCAACCGGTGTTTAAGAAAGCCGATAGAGCGGGAGCTCTCGAGGCGTGTCCAACGTGTGTTGCTAGGTTACTCGACGCGGGTGTGGAAAGCAAAGACGGCCCAGCCCTGTGGGGCGATGGTTGTGGGCGCAATTTTGGAGTGGGTTGATCTTAGGTAAGATGACATCAATAATTACTGAGGGGGGGACAATCAAGTCCACATATCGCGCTATCTGGCTAGCATAGTCCATGGCACCGCATCATTGAGGCCGAGCTCATCGGTATGTAAGCGATGCACCCATCTCTGTTCCAATCTGAAGAGGGCTTGTTGATTTTTGCCAGGGTGACATTCGAGGACAGTCCATCGTATGTTCTCAGTAGAGTGATTTAGTTCTCTGCAGTGCTCATAAAGTCTCGTGTGTGTCTTATGGCATCGAATGTTACTGTTGTGCTCTATGATGCGTTGTTTGACGGGGCGCATCGTCATTCCAATGTAGAGCATTTGACAGGGGCAGATCAGGACATAGATACACCTAGCACTGTTACAGTTAGTGTGTCTGTTGAAGGTCCATGTAAAGTCTTTATCCAGTTCGATCGTTTTCCCCTGGATAGTTTGAGGGCACACGGTGCAGGAACCACAACGGTAATGTCCCGTGACTGGTGGAATGTCCCAAAGGGTCCTGGCCGGTTGGGTGCTTGATTTCTTCGGACGGGTATGGATCAATGTATCTTTCAAGTTTGCCGTTCTCTTGAATGCAAAACGTGGGCGTGACAGCTCCATCCCAGCAGAGTTTAGAATCCCCCAGTGTTGGTTCACAGTTTTTTTAAGGAGTGCCGAATGCTTGGTGAAGGATGTCACACAGGTGATGGTGTCATCAGGTTCCTTCGGATGGACTTCAAGCAGAGCCTCTCTATTGTTGTTCAAAGCTCTTTTGAAAGATTTCTGTAACAGTCGTGTGGGGTATCCCCTATCCAGGAGTTTATGTTGCAGAAGACTGGCTTCTTGTTTGTAGTCTTTTACTGTGCTGCAGTTTCTCCGTAAGCGGAGGAATTGCCCGAACGGCAGATTGTCCCTCAATGCTCTAGTATGGTGACTGTTGTAGAGGAGTGAACTGTTTCTGTCTGTCTCCTTCTTGAAAAGGGTGGTGCTGATTGTTTCCGGATCCAGGCAGATAGTCAGATCTAGAAAAGGTATGGATGTATCAGAAATTGTGCCAGTAAATTTCAGGAAAGGGTTTTGTTGGTTTATCCACAAACAGAAGGCCTCGCAACTCGATCGATCTCCCTTCCAAAAGACCAAGATGTCGTCGATGTATCCAGGTGTGTCATTGAGCCAGAACGCTCCTTGTTTACATAAGAAGGCCGATTGGTAGTTCCTGAAGTTGGGTAGTCCTAGCCCGCCCTTTTGTTTTGGGAGTTGCAATTTTTTCATAGAGATTCTGGGTTTTTTCCCTTTCCAAAGGAAGTTACTAAATAGTTTGTCTATTTTTTTGAGAAAGTCATCTGTAAATGTCATAGGGAGCATGCTTGCCATATAATTGATTAAGGGGGTGACCATCATCTTTAATGTCTCCGCTCTACCCCACCATGAGAGGAATTTTGGAGACCACCCTTCCAGGAGCTTGTGTACTTTTTTGAAGAGTATATCTTCGTTGATTTTTTGTGTCATGATTAGGTCCTTCTCAAACTCCAGGCCAAGGTATTTGAAGCTATTTGGTTGCCAGGTGAGCCCAGAATCGCCTAAAATATTTTTATCACTCCTGTTATTTAGCATTTTCACCTCAGTCTTGTCCTTATTCGGGGAGTACCCGGACACACCAGAGAATTCCTCAATCGTGGAGAGCAGCGCAGGTATAGCTCTATCAGCCCATTCACTAAGGACTAAAACATCATCAGCATATGCCGTGAGTTTGATAATGCAGTCATTGAATGGGATTCCCGGGATGTCAGCATTCTCCCGAATCCGGTACAGGAAAGGTTCAATTGCCAGGAGGAATAGGGATGGGGACAAGGGGCATCCCTGTCTGGTCCCTTGCTCTAGCTTGAGAGGTGAGGTGAAAGCTCCTCCGGCCCTCACTCTAGCAGTGGGACAGGCATATAGTGACATTACCAGTCTAGTAAAGAAAGGGCCCAACTCTAATTTATGGAGAACCGCTTCCAGATATGTCCAATCCACCTTGTCAAACGCTTTCTCTGCGTCAAGTGTTATCGCAGCGGTGGGCATGGAAAGGAGCTTCGCCTTTTCTATCACGTGTGCTAGGATTCTGGTATTGTCACTTGACAATCTATTTTTCAGAAAGCCTGCTTGTGAGGGGCGGATTAAGGAGGGCAGCACTCTCTGGATGCGTTTTGCAAGGATTGATGCCAAAAGTTTACAATCCAAGTTTATTAACCCTTTCGATGCTGATGACGAGCTCAGCTCGTCATCACCCACGGGTGTCGTGTGCTGATGACGAGCTGAGCTCGTCATGGTTCCACTAAAATGGCATTTTCCAGCACAGGGGGGGGGGGGGGGGGGAGAACGCCCAGCAGCCATGTGGTTAACGAGATGGGTCTGTAGTTTTTCGCGAGTTTAGGGTCTTTCCCCTCTTTGGGTATCACAGCAACCACTGCCTCGGCCATCGTCCCCTTTACCTCTCCCGTAAGACTGATCTCACTAAACGCGTTCAGAATTGGTTCCGTAAGCGTGTGTGAGAAAGATTTATAAAATTTTGCCGTAAAGCCATCTGGGCCAGGGGCATTCCCACTCTTAAGAGACTTGATCGCACTTGCAACCTCTGCCTCAGATATCGGTTCATTTAAGCATTCTTGTTCTAAGGGAGTAAGTGTTGGCAGTGTGCATTTAGAGAGGAAGTCCACTACCCTCCCCTTATCAACCTTTACATTCTTGGCATACAATTTCTCATAGAAATCTTTGAATAAGTCGGCAATTTTATTAGGGTCCGAGATGGGGTTGCCTTTGTCATCTAGTAGGGAAGTAATCGCGCTCTTTTGAATTTAAAATTTAAGGTAAGCTGCTAAACCTTTCCCCGCCTTGTTAGAGTCACAGATTTTAAAGCGTTTGTTCCTGTCTAGCCAGACTCCTGCCCTTTCGCTCACTAATTTATCATAGGTGTATTTCAGGTTGGTCAGTGCAGACAGTGATTTTGCACTTCTACCGTGCAGGTATTCGTGCTGGAGTATGGAGATGTCTTTTTCCAGACTTAAGAGGGCGGCATTATGCTTTTTGTTTATTGCAGATGATATCTTTATGAGTAGTCCCCTTATGGTGGCCTTTAGACCTTCCCACCAAATCAAGTCAGCGGTGTCATCTTTTTTTTATTAATTGTTAAGAAGTCTTTGAGGGCGCACTCTATAGTTTCTCTATGTTTCTCATCATTCAGAATGGCGTCGTTGAGGCGCCACATTGATTGGCGGGTTGTTGGCTTAATATTTGATATATTAAGTGAAATGCAAGAGTGGTCAGAAACTAGTCTTGGTGCAATGTTTGGGTCTTCTATTCTGGCCAGGGCATTCCTAGTTATGAATATGTAATCAATTCTCGAAAACGAGTCATGAGGTGGGGAGTAGAAAGAATAGTCTCTACCTTCGGGGTGTTGTATACGCCATGTGTCTACCATATGAAATCTGTTGCAAAGCTTAGTGAATTCCTTATGGGCTTTGCCCGGTCGGAAGGTGCACTTATAGTCCCTGTCCAAGGCCGGGTCAAACGGAAGGTTAAAATCACCTGCTAGTATGTGAAGTGATAAGTCCGGAATAGTGTCCATCTGTTTTGCGATTTCCAACCAGAAGGAAGGTTCATGTGTGTTAGGGGCGTATACCGTTGTGATGTAGAACTCGGTGTCATCTTTTATTAGTTTCACCAAGACCCATCTGCCTTTGGTGTCTGCAGAGGAGGAAACCACTTCCACATTGGCTTTCTTGGCTATCAACAGTACTACCCCGTTTTTCTTAGATACAGCACCAGAGCCCACCACCTAAGTAAAGTATTTATTACGTAGGGTATGGAAGTGTTTTGCCTCGGATCTTGTTTCTTGTAGTAGGGCTATGTCTCCATGTTGTCTACGTAGATAATAGAGTATTTTTTGTCGTTTAACTGGTTGGTTCAGACTCTTCACATTTAGTGAGAGCAGTTTAAGGTTATTTATGGTTGTCGTTCCTATGGGAGTATCTACTATGTGAGCCATCATCCGTCTTGTGTGTAACATTTTGACGTATTGCTCTGAGCTGTATCGGTATGAGAGATAGCACGTTGGCTTATACACAGTTGGAGCAGCATTACGCAGGGAATAGTATCAGTGTAAGTACGAGCCGCATTTGCTGCAAGAAGCACATTAGGTTGCACGATAGGACGTAAATTAGGGAAATAAAAGCAAGATAGTACACAAAATGTAAAAACAATCCCCCCCCCACTCTCCCTCCACCCACCTCCCCTTCCCACAACCCTCCCCTCCCACCCCACCCCAATAGTAGAAAGAGAACATGGCGACTCGGGAACGACCGCGAGGCCGCCTCCAAGCAGCTTACTCAAACCTAGTAATCATAATAATCACAAGAGCTACAGAACAAACTTCAGACTTAAAGGTCTAACATGCACGTGGGTAAATAGATATAACAATAGCTGTGTAACAGTGGTATTGTAACAGTGAGACCCGAAGGCCACTATGGTGGCTGTAGCACTATGAATGACTTACGTCGTTAATAGCTACCGACTATAGCACAGATAAAACATGTTGCGTAAATACTTAAGCGTAAGAATACTAGCATAATAATCTTAACAGTAGGCACTGTAACAGGTTCCAGGCAGACTATACTGATAGAATCAAACATGTACAGGCCATAAAGTGGTGAACTATAAATGACCAGATAGGGTCATACAACCAGGCAACCATTTCAGAACAGTATATCCAACAGGTTGAGTCCATGAGGTGGAACAGACCCATAGAAAGTAACAATAGACATGGACCTTGAGCGAGGATACTCAAGCTCAAGTAGTCAGACTATGAGGAGACAGATCATGGAACCATTATTAAAGGGTAGTAAAAGCTCATCTTAGGCCAGATGCAGAAGCGCTCATCTGGGCCGAAGGGGAAACCTCCATGTTGCCATCTCCTTGGTTAAATAGTAGGTGTCGTAGTTTTTGCGGGTCAGAGAACACGTGGGTTACACCATGTAGGGTTATTTTGAATTTGGTCGGACCAATAAAATCATACATGTATCCAAGAGATTTCAATTGTGGTCTCAATGCAAGGAAAACTTTCCTTTTTTCCATAGTTTCTTTGCTAAAATCCTGTGAAATTAAGATTTTGTGCCCTTTCCATAGAACATGGTTATGCTTACGGACGAATGTAAGTATCTGCTCTGAGTGTTGATATCTCAGCGGCTTGCACACTATCGCTCTCGGACCCTTCTGATCTTTGGTGATTCGCCCCGGAACTCTATGAGATCTGTCCAACTCCAGGGGCTGAGCGAAAGTCAAATTCGTGGCCTGAGCAAACCACTGTTCAAGGAAGGTTGTACATGATTCTAGGGATTCCTCCGCTTTTTCTGGCATACCAAAAATTCTGAGATTTCCCCTCCTATTTCTGTCTTCTAACTCTGCTACTTTCCTCACTAGGTGCTCCGAGCGGATGTATGGCGTTACAACGCATAATTTTACATCGCGATTTTTACAACGCAGGATCCATTACAATGCATGCCTTTACAACGCATGTCATTACATAGTAGATGCTATTACAACGCATGCCATTACAACGTAAGTATAGGTAAGTATATCTTTTTAAAAAAAACGTAATTAAGTTAATTCAATTAATTTAATTTAATTAATTTAAATTACATTTTAAAATAGTAATTAATTTATTTTAATTAATTAAATTTAAATAATTTAATTTAATTTAATTAAAAATTGTAATTAATATAATTTAATTAATTTTAATTTATTTTATTTTAAAATTGTAATTAATTTATTTGAATTAATTTATTTGAATTAATTTAAAAATTGAAAATAATATAATTTAATTAATTTAATTAAATTAATGTAATTTATTTAAAGTCGTTTTTAAAAAAAACGGAACCCTCAAAATACCCCAAAACCCAAACCCAGCCCTGAAACCTAAAAATACCCCTGTACCCCAAAATCCAAACCCAGCCATGAAACCTAAAAATACCCCTGTACCCCAAAACCCAAACCCAGCCCTGAAACCTAAAAATACACATGTATCCCTAAACCCAAACCCAGCCCTGAAACCTAAAAATACCCCTGTACCCCAAAACCCAAACCTAAAAATACCCCTGTACCCCAAAACCCAAACCCAGCACTGAAACCTAAAAATACCCCTGTACCCCAAAACCCAAACCCAGCCCTGAAACCTAAAAATACCCCTGTACCCCAAAACCCAAACCCAGCCCTAAAAATACCCCTGTACCCCAAAACCCAAACCCAGCCCTAAAACCTAAAAATACCCCTGTACCCCAAAACCCAAACCTAAAACCTAAAAATACCCCTGTACCCCAAAACCCAAACCCAGCCCTAAAACCTAAAAATACCCCTGTACCCCAAAACCCAAACCCAGCCCTAAAACCTAAAAATACCCCTGTACCCCAAAACCCAAACCCAGCCCGGAAAACTAAAAATACCCCTGTACCCCAAAACCCAAACCTGAAACGTAATACCCCTGAACCCCAAAACCCAAACCCAGCCCTAAAACCTAAAAATACCCCTGTACCCCAAAACCCAAACCCAGCCCTAAAACATAAAAATACCCCTGTACCCCAAAACCCAAACCCAGCCCTGAAACGTAATACCCCTGTACCCTAAAACCCAAACCCAGCCCTGAAACCTAAAAATTACCCCTGTACCCCAAAACCCAAACCTAAAACCTAAAAATACCCCTGTACCCCAAAACCCAAACCCAGCCCTAAAAACTAAAAATACCCCTGTACCCCAAAACCCAAACCCAGCCCTGAAACCTAAAAATACCCAAACACCCCAAAACATATACCTCAGTACCCCAAAACATATACTCCTATACTCATACTTATTTTTAAAATTACTTAAATTAATATATTTAATTTAAAATAAAAAACATAAATTAATATATTTATAATTAATATTAATTAAATTAATTAAATAATATTAAATAAAATAAAAAAATTATATACTTACCTATACTTACGTTGTAATGGCATGCGTTGTAATAGCATCTGCTATGTAATGTCATGCGTTGTAAAGGAATGCGATGTAATGGATCCAGCGTTGTAAAAGTTGCGTTGTAATAGAAGTGCGTTGTAAAAGTTGCGATGTAACGGTTGTTTCCCGCTCCGAGCAGAGTGTGAGCTTCTTGATGGCAACACAGGCTTTGTTTTCGAAATCTTCAAGTTTGCTTATCCTGTTCTCTGTTTCCATCAACCTCGAGTTGATATCCTTGATGTCTTGGCGGACTGCAACAACCTCATCTTCGGTGGATTTGGCTAAGTCCCTTACTTCCTCCAGTCTGCTTAAGATAGTCTCCATGGCTTCCGCCATGTCCTTTTTCCCTTTGACTGGAGTCGGAGGGTCAGACTTCAGGCGTTTGGGCGTTTTCCCATTGTCCTGGTCTACCATCGTGAGGCCGGTTGGCGGGGATTGCTGGTGTTTATGCCTTTATTTATTTTATTATAGAGGCTGAATGGGTCTGGAGTCACTACAGTAGCACCCTTCGTCAGCGTTTAGCGCAGAGTAGTTTTAACATATGACAGCTTTTTCCTTGTATTCACAAAGCGCACAATGCAGTGTCAGGATCGTGTTGCACCGTCGTCGGTTAGCACATATGATCGAGCTCCCCTATATGGAGATCATAATATAGTTCATAGAACTTAAATGCGCTTTTAGGCCTGGTGTCGAGTTGTGGGTAGTGATTTGCGTTATGTTACCAGGAAGGTTATGTGTGCCTTACAGCCAGTTTCAATACACAGCCTCACATGGAGGAACATCAATAGGAACCACCATTTTGTGCGTCGCAGAGCGTGGCCCTTCGGTTACAGGGTGCTGGTATAAACACTAACATAGGGGCAAATCATATAGTAGATACAGTCCTCTAATCTCCTTGAGGTAAATCAGAACCCATTAATTTGCAGGTAAAATAATGATATTCAGCGTGCACTGGTTTGATATTCCATCGCAGACATCAGCATATCGAGGTCAGTGACCCATTCAGTACATATTTTGTTCATACGATATGGAGTAGTATCCGTGTGCAACACAACCTGTGAGTCTGGTTTTAGAAACGTGGGTCATGATAGCGGGGCCACAAGGTGCCTATGCGCGAGTTCAGGGGTGCCGGCAAGCCGCCATTTTAAACATTAGTTTTGCGCAGTTTTCATTTACATTTGCCGAAATAAGAACTTTTTTCCTCAGTCACGCTGTACTCACGACCCATCCGCTGGGCTGCAGTGAAGCGGAGTCATCGCCGTTTCAAACTCATGCTCTCCAAGCGACGAGGCAAGCAGGTTCTCCGGGAGGCTCCGGGAGGTCTCGTGGATGTAGCCGCGTTCGGGCTCCGGTCGACCTTGCAGCCCCAGCGATCGGGACAGAAGGCAGCTTTTCTCCGCTCCCCGTGCTCGGTTTCTGCTCAGACTTTCAGGGCCAGCTGGGGTGAAGCTCCGACATCAAAATCGCCGCTTGGAACCGGAGAGGGAGTCGGATTGCAGCTCTTTGGCAACGAGAGACCGTAGCCGCTTGGAGGAGGTCAGAAATTACGCCGCCATTTCATCAGCGTCCAAGCCACGCCCCCCCTGGTAGAGACCATTCTAGCCGCAGATTCTTTAAAATAGAATTCTCCCCCAGGTGTGAGACTGGATCCGGAAAATGTTCTTTGCACACAGCATCCCTGCTTGCCGGGGCGGTACCATGTGACTCAACCCGGACGTCGTCCGCGGGCGTGACGTCAGCGAAGTCACATAAGCCCCACCCTGGCGCGTTGACGTCAGTTTTCTTCAGAGAACTTTTCCACGTCACAACGCATAAGCCATCACAAACAAAACAGGGTGCGAAAAAGCAGATAAAACAGAAAAGGGAGGAACGAAAGGTGAGGAACAGCACCAGTTGGAAAAGTGCCAGGCACTAAGGCACAGAAAGCCATAGCAGTGAAAGCAGAGCTCTGCGGAGCAACCTCGTAAAGCTCAGGCAACATCCTCCCCGGAGGCAGGAAAAACTTGTCAAAATGTCATAGCAGATGAGTCTGCAATCGCAATCCACAACAGTGAAGGGCAACAAATTCGGAACAGATAAGTAACTGCAAATTACCCCAATACAACACCATCAAGGAGGGTCGTATACCCTGGAAGGAACTAAAGGCGCAGGTACAGTCAAAAGACCCCAACTCAGAGGACTGCAGAGGAATCAGAAATCCTAAGCAATTTAAAGGGAAAAAATGTAGGCCCCCACACTGGAAAAAACCAGGGTGTAGGGATAAAGAAGTACACATGAACCAACCAACCAAGCACCAGCAAGGAAGGGGTGGAACAATTAAACAGAACCAAGCATTCCGTCAGGGAGGAAATGAAGAGGACACTCGTACAAGACAAGTCACCCGGAGGGAGGAGAGCGCAGAAAACTAAGCTGATGGTCCTAGTATAACGGGGAGGAAGAGCGGGTCGTGAAGGAATCTGCGGCTAGAATAGTCTCTACCAGATACATCGTTACCGAAGGTAACTTGTAAATCTGATAGACTACTAGCTGCATATTCCTTAACATAGAATAGATACCCTAGCCATATCCAGAGGTGAGGAGGGCCTGCAAAAGAACCTCCCCAGTAGGAAGAAACACAGGGCTCCAAGCAGGGGAACAAGAAGGGCCGCCCAGCCCCCACCAAGCAGAAGTAAGCAGGGGGATATGCAAATAGGCATCCTTCAGATCCAACGTAGCCAGAAAGTCCCCCTGTTGAAGCAGGGGAAGCACCTGCTGCAACGTGAGCATACGGAAGTGCTCCGAGAGGATGTACCAGTTCAGGGGCCTGAGGTCCAGGATCGGTCTGAGGGATCCGTCCTTTTTGGGGATCAAAAAATACAGGGAGTAAACCCCTGTTCCCCGCTCTTGCAATGGAACGAGCTCTATCGCCCCTTTTTGCAGCATGACTAGAACTTCTTGCTGCAACAAGGTCAAGTGCTCGCCGGACATAGGAGGGCTTCTTGGCGGTATGTCCGGTGGAATGGACGTAAGCTCTAGACAGTACCCGTACTGGATAAGAGACCTCACCCACCTGTCCGTGGTGATGGACCTCCACGCTGGCAGGAACTGCTGGAGTCTCCCCCCGACCGGTGTTGTGTGATCGGGGGGCAGTGACAAGACGTCACTGCTTGTTGGTGGTGGTGGACCTGGAGCCATTGTTTCCACGTCCCCTGCCCTTGATATTATTGCCTCTGTAACCACCTCTACCCTTGTTGTTATACGAGGGCTGGGTGTTACCCTTGTAATATTGTGTAGACTGGGATGCCTGTCCCCGTGATGTGCCTTTTGAATTTGAGCGGCGAAAGGAACCACCCCGAAACTGCTGACTTTGTAAAGCCCCCATTGACTTGGCAGTTTCAGTATCCTTTTTCATCTTTTCCAGGGAGGCATCCACCTCAGGGCCAAACAGATGGTCAGGGTTCACTGTTTGACTCAATATCGTGGTTTGGATGTCGGGTTTGAACCCCGAAATTCTAAGCCAGGCATGGCGTCTAAGTAACACACTTGTATTGATAGCTCTGGAGGCTGTGTCTGCCACATCTAGGGCACATTTGATGGATGCATTTGTAATGAGTTTACCCTCCTGAATGAGCATCTCTCCTGCCTCCTTGTATTGGTCAGGCAAGTGTTGCAGAATGGCCTCTAATGTGTCATAATGGGCCCTATCATAACGTGCAAGCAGGGCTTGGGTGTTAGATATTCTCCAGATGTTAGCTGCCTGTGCAGCAATGAGTTTGCCTGAGGCCTCAAAGATCTTGGACTCTTTGTCTGGGGGAGGAGCGTCACCAGTAGTCTGCGAATTCGCCCTCTTCCGAGCGTTGGAAACAACCAAGGAGTCCAATGGCAAGTGTCCCTTGATATAAGTGGGATCCGTGGGCGCTGCCTTATATTTCCTGTCGATGCGAGGGTTGACCACACGCGCTCGGGTGGGCTCTTTGAAAACCTCTGGTGCATGTTTAAGCACCCCCTTAAGCATCGGTAGCGTTTTGACTTGCTTTTCGGCTACCGAGAAGGTGTCGAATAAGAAGTCCGCATCCACGGGGTCCGAGTGCAGCTCGACGTCGTGGTTAGCCGCAGCTCTCTCTATCAAAGCATTGAAGGCCGCCGAGTCCTCTGTCGGGGACGTCTTGGCGGCGAAAAGTTGAGTGTCCTGACCCGACTGCGGGTCTTCTGTGTCGCCTCCTGCGGCCCAAGGTACATGCTCCTCCTCCGGATCCGAGTACGCAGGATCGTTGTACTCGGCATCTTCCTCGTCCGCATCGGCTGCGACAGAATGCGTCGGCGAGTGTTCCAAGGCCTGTGGGGACACAGGTTCCACCAGAGCCGAAGAGTCCGCAGAGTACTTCTTGTTTTTGAGCGGGATCTTAAAAGGTTCCAACGCCGGCTCCGTCGTGATTTTTCTTTTTAGGAGCGACAGTTTCCCGGTGTTGGCGTCGATGATGACCTCACGACGTTCCTCCACCGCAAGCGGCTGGAGCCGAAGCTTCGACACCACCAAGGCAGCTTTCGGCGTCAATACCTCCTTTGCGTGTCCGCCCTGTTTCGGCGCGAAGGCTTTCGGCGCCGACTTGGGTGGAAGGGTGAAACGAATAGGCGTTTGCTCTTTAGTAGGCTTAGGCGTGAGCGTAGGCGCTACAGTGTCCTGAGCGGGAACCACAGCGGACTTCCGGATCCGCTGTAAGGATTCCCCCACCTTCTTCGTAAAGGTTGCAGAGGGCTGGACCGGCTCGAGCGACACCTCATCTTCGAGAGCCTGATCGCCGGTAGGCACTTTCTTCGGGGCCGACGCCCCATGCCTATGCGCGTCGTTGCCCTGACGCTTCTTCGGAGCCGTCTTCGGGTCCCCGACCCCCTTCGGCGTCGACGCAGCCGCGTCGGAGGCCTTCGCCTTCGGCGCCGACCCAGAGGGCTTCGGGTCGGCCATTTTGGCGTGGCTCTTCAAGTCGGCCATTTTGGTTTTCTTGGAAGTTGACGCCTCCAGAACCTTCTTTACCAACGCAACTTTCAGTTTCGGTTTCGCATCCGAGGGTGCGTGACCAGTTGGCTTCACTTTCGTTTTCTTCAACATAAGTGATGGCTTAGAAATGTCCGTGACCGGGCCCGGAGGCGGGGACGTAGGACTCGTAGTTAGATCTTGGGTAAGGCCCGAAGGCGATCCCTCGACCTGGGCCGTATGAAGGGGAATAGCCCCTCAGTCTGGTTGGGGATGCTCCTCCTCTGAGCTATCTCCCATCGTGGCACAAGCCTGATCGCCGTCCCCTACCTCGTCGGAGACTTCGTCATAGTCCTCCTCACCCGCGTCGTAGGTCTCCTCCTCGGACGCAGGGCCAGAGTCCGATACTCGCACGTCATTTTCTCCCTCGACAGATTCCTGGAAAATGTCATCTGGTGGGGGTGCCGAAGCCGATAATTGAGCCTGGAGCCGATTGGCCCGGCGAATCTTTAAAGTCTTCTTGCTTCGGAATTTCGAACACGCCATGCAGGTGTCTTCGCGGTGATCCGGTGACAAGCAGGTATTGCACACAGGGTGCACGTCGAGGTGTGAATATTTGGAGTGACACAGCGGACACTTTTTGAATGGGGTCCGCTCCATAGCAAAGGGTGTAGTGTAGGCCCGTCCGCGCCGAAAGCACGTGGAAGGGCAGCAAGAGATCGGAGCTGAGAGTCAGAAAGAAACCCGTACGCAACTATACCGACGCCCAGCCTAAAGACCTTTTGGTCTCGAGTAGAAGAAGAACAACTATCGGTTCCGACAGAGGGAACCGAAACACATCCGAACCCAATGGCGGAAAAAAACAATCTGGGGATGGAGGCGATGCCCATGCGCACTGTAGTCCAGGGGAGGAGCCACCTATCTCGTGATACTTCGAAGACTCTTCCAGGACAACAATGTGCAATCATCCGGACCCAACACTAGGTGGCGGACTATGCACAGATATGAATTCAGCAGCCCACATGCCTCGAACACAGACAACCCCAGAGTACCAAGGAAGAAAAAATCCACCCCAATCTCCAAGGAGAAGAGGTAGAAATGGAGGCAGAGCCCGCCACAGGAGAACATACACACAGTTAAGGGCACAGCTGAACAGGCCTCAGCCTCGAGGCAGCGGACAAGGCAGGAACAGCTCACAGCCAAGAAGGGCAGGTGTGAGAAGCAAGACACAGTAGTGCAAATCTCTAGCAGAACAAGAGGCAAGAGCATAAGGGTACACGCCAAGGCCCACAGCGGTGGACCAGAAAGAGCAGGCGTGCTCAGCCTGCTGCTTGCAAATACCAGGATTCAGAAAAAGGGGGTGGTGATGGACAGAGTATCTGAATTAAACAGAACACTCGTACCCAGTCAAAAGATCAGGGCTTGATCCATCACCGTTTTTTAGCTCACTGCACCATCCCAGCTCAGAACCTGGCTACATGCAAATTAGTCTGTCCCTGGCCCAGTGCATCATGGGAACAGGGCAGACCAAACTACCAAGCCAATTATTTTACTGGAAAGGAAACAAGCTTCCGGGGACCGGTTTCTGGCATTACAGCTGTCTTCGGCCCGGCTTGCTTGAATCCTGATGGTGCAGTGAGCAAGGGACTCATGTCTGAGCATACCCTTCCACACTTATGGTGGACAAAAGGATTCAGAAAAAGGGGGTGGTGATGGACAGAGTATATATGCCAGAAACCGGTCCCCGGAAGCTTGTTTCCTTCCCAGTATAAGAATTGGCTTGGTAGTTTGGTTTGCCCTGTTCCCATCATGCACTGGGACAGGAACAGACTAGTTTGCATATAGCCAGGTTCTGAGCTGGGATGGTGCAGTGAGCTAAAAAACGGTGTTGGATCTAGCCCTGATCTCTTGACTGGGTGAGAGTATTCTGCTTAATTCAGAGACTGTCCATCACCAACCCTTGTTGTTAAATATGCAAATACCAGGAAGCAGTGCGCCCAGACCAAGCCGAGCGCAAGACGGAGAAAGAGGCCAGGGAAATCAGAACAATCCTCAAAGGAAGACCATTCCAGACAAAAACAGACCCATTAAAAGAAGTGGGACCAGCCAGAAGAGAAAGAGGAGAAATACATAGGACTTACCTAAGCAGTCAACCAGAACACAGTAAAATACTAGGAAAATCCTAGCCCCCCTGGAACACAAGACAGAGGACCAGGCTGAGACGCCGTACAAAAAAAGCAGAAACACCACAACAACGCTGTAGTTGGCTTGTCGAACAAGTTACTTACCTTCGGTAACGCTTTTTCTGGTAGATACTATATCTGCCTGTGGATTCCTCACCTTGTGAATATCCCCCCTTGCGTCAGCAACGTTCGGAAATTTTCTTCGTAGCACGCCGTCGTGGGCGACGTCACAGGAGCACGGCATCGCGCGCGACTCCGTCTGACGTCACCGACCCCATATTAGGCCCACGCCGGCGTGATGACGTCAGTTCCGCCCTTTTTTCCGTGCCTTCGAGGCACACGGACGGACCAACGATAGCAAATATGCAAATATACAATGTACACAGTACAAATAGAACCAAATCAATACAACAGTATTATAATCATATATACAGAAAGACCAGGTATAGCAGAGTAGACAAACGGGGAGGCGGGTGGGTCAGTGAGGAATCCACAGGCAGATATAGTATCTACCAGAAAAAGCGTTACCGAAGGTAAGTAACTTGTTCTTCTGATAGATACATCTGCCGTGTGGATTCCTCACCTTGTGAATAGATTCCCACAGCAGTCCCCACTCCCGGAGGAGGGTGTCCACTCTGCTACACCAGGAAGTCTTGGAGGACAGAACGCGCGAAGTGGCCATCCCTCCTCACCTCGGTATCTAAGCAGTAATGCTTCGCGAAAGTGTGGAGGGAGGCCCAAGTCGCGGCCCTGCAAATATCCTCAACAGGCACACCCCTAGACAAAGCAGATGTTGCAGACTTTGCTCTAGTTGAATGAGCTCTAATACCCTCAGGAGGGTCCTTACCCGCAAGGGAGTAGCAGATCTTGATGCACAGGATTATCCATCTGGAAAGAGTGCGCTTGTGCACCGCTCTGCCCTTCTTGCAGCCAGCAAAGCCAACAAACAGCTGGTCGTCCATCCGGAAGTCCTTAGTCCTGTCCAGATAGAAGGACACCGCCCACTTAGGGTCCAGGCGATGCAGTCTCTCTTCCTCCTTAGACGGGTGAGGGGGAGGATAGAAGGTAGGAAGGGTAATGGACTGCCCAAGATGGAAAGGAGTCACCACCTTAGGCAGAAAAGCAGCCCTGGTCCTAAGAACCATCCTTTCTGCATGAATGGTCAGGAACGGGGGTTTGGAACTTAGAGCTTGAAGCTCACTTACCCTCCTTGCCGAGGTGATTGCAACGAGGAAAATAGTTTTAAAAGAGAGAAGCCTCAATGGACACTTGTGCAAGGGTTCGAAGGGAGAACCCATTAAAAAGGTCAGCACAAGATTCAAATCCCAATGAGGAATAATAAAAGGGGTAGGAGGAAACAAATTCACAAGACCCCTCAAAAATCTCACAACCACCGGAGACTTAAAGAGAGAAGGCTGATCCGGCAAACATAGAAACGCCGATAAGGCCGAAAGATAGCCCTTGACCGTGGACACAGCAAAACCTTGCCGCGCCAGATAAAGGGCAAACTGTAAAATATTAGACAAATGAGCCCTCAAAGGGTCAATATCCCTCTCCCTGCACCAAGAAACAAATGTTGTCCACCTATAGGAGTAAATGGACTTAGTGGTGTCACGCCTGGCAGAGAGAATGACATCCACCACCTCGTGTGGGAGAGAAAAAGAACTCAAGTTGCCCCGTTCAATCTCCAGGCATGAAGGTGTAATGTCTGGAGGTGGGGGTGTAGAACCTGCCCCTCCAACTGAGAGAGGAGGTCTGCCCTGTGAGGGAGACGGAGCGGCTGGTGAGAGGATAGGTGGAGTAGGTCCGAATACCACACCCTTCTCGGCCAATCCGGGGCGACCAAAATGACTTGGGCCCGGTCTTGACGAATCTTCCTCAGAACCCGAGGAATCAAAGGTATGGGGGGAAACGCGTAAAGGAGTCGATCTCCCCAACTCAACTGAAACGCGTCCCCCAATGCTCCTTGCATCGGATACTGGAGACTGCAGAATGAAGGGCAGTGAGCATTCTCGCGAGTGGCGAAAAGATCCACCCGAGGAGTCCCCCACATCCGAAAGATGTTGCGAACAACCTCCGGGTGAAGCCTCCACTCGTGGTCGGCAGAAAACTGCCGACTGAGACTGTCCGCACGCACGTTCAGAACCCCGGCCAGATGATTTGCCACCAGACAAATCTGATGGTCCTGAACCCAGGACCAGAGACGCAGAGCCTCTCTGCAGAGACACTGCGACCCTACTCCTCCCTGCTTGTTGATGTACCACATCGCAGTCGTGTTGTCCGTTAGGACCTGGACCGAACGACCGCGAAGGGAAGGGAGGAAGGCCTTGAGCGCCAAACGTATCGCCCTCAATTCCAGAAGGTTGATGTGAAACAACCTTTCCTCCGGAGACCAAAGATCCTTGACCTCCAGGTCTCCCAGATGAGCACCCCACCCGAGAGTGGATGCATCCGATATCACTGTGGCCACTGATGGAGGTAGCTGAAAAGGCTTTCCCTGTGACAGATTGCCTTCCACGCCCCACCAGGACAGGTCCGCTGCAGTTTCTCTGGAGATCCTCACAGACTCCCTGAGATCTCCGTTGTGCTGATACCACTGCCTGCGGAGGCACCACTGGAGCGCCCTCATGTGCCAGCGTGCATGACTGACCAACAGAATGCAAGAAGCCATCAGACCGAGCAGACGAAGGACCTTCAGGACTGGAACGACCGCTCCAGGGTAAAACAAAGGAATCATTTCCTGTATGTCGCGAATCCTTTGAGGTGGAGGGAATGCACGACATACAGAAGTGTCCAGTACCGCACCTATGAACAGGTTGCGCTGGGAGGGCACCAGGTGAGATTTGGGTACGTTTATCGAAAAACCCAACCTGTGTAACAACTGAGTTGTCTCCTGCAGATGATGGAGCACCATCTCCGGCGACTCTGCTTTGATCAGCCAGTCGTCTAGATAAGGGAATACAGGAATCCCTGACCTCCTGAGATGCGCCGCCACCACTGCCATCACCTTGGTGAAAACTCGAGGCGCAGTAGTAAGTCCAAACGGGAGGACCGCAAACTGATAGTGCTGCGATCCCACCGTAAAACGGAGATACTTCCTGTGCGACTTCAGGATTGGGATGTGAAAATACGCATCCTGCAAGTCGATCGACACCATCCAGTCTTCTTCCATCAGCGCCAGAAGAACCTGAGCAAGGGTGAGCATTTTGAACTTCTCCTGTTTGAGATAGAGGTTCAAAATCCTGAGATCCAGGATAGGCCGAAGCCTGCCATCCTTCTTGGGAATCAAGAAATACCGGGAGTAGCACCCTTGACCCCTCTCCTGCTCTGGAACCACCTCTATCGCTCCCTTTCGAAACAGAGCCAGGACTTCCTCCTGCAGGAGAAGCAGGTGGTCCTCCGAGCAATAACCTTGGCAAGGAGGGTAATTGGGAGGGAACTCCTGAAAAGGAAGTGCATACCCATTCTCTACGAGATTGAGAACCCAAAGATCTGATGTAACCGATTCCCAATCTCGTAGAAAGTGAGTAAGCCGACCCCCTACTGGCCCTACATGATCCAGAATGGTGGATCTAGGGCTGCTTTGCTGATGCGGGTGGGGGTTGGGCATTATTGGAGGAAGTGGAGGAAGAGGAGACTTGACGTCCACGACCACGACCCCTCTGTCTACCTCTATAGGACTTATATAGAGGGTTCTGCTGCTGCTGCTGTTGTTGGCCCTGCTTGAAGGGACGAAAAGAGGATTTACCAAAACCCTTGAATTTTCTAGCTGCAGACCCTTTTATCTGCAGACCCAACGATCTCGCAGTGGCACGGCTGTCTTTAAACCTTTCCAAGGCCACATCTGCCTTCTTACCAAAAAGGCCAGATCCTTCAAAGGGTAAGTCCAACAAAGTAGATTGTACATCCGCCGAGAAATCAGATGACTTTAACCATGCGGCTCTCCTAGTTGCAATAGATGAGCCCATAATTCTGGCAACTGAATCCACAGTGTCCATGCCGCTTTGGATGACCATGCGGGCCGCAGCCTGAGTGTCAGAGATGACTTCATTAAAGTTTTTTCTATCCTCCTCAGGAAGTTTTGGTGACAACTGCTTCACTGAGTCCATCAGCGCGTGCACATATCTACCTAAAAGGCAAGTGGCATTTGACGACTTTAGAGCCATGCTCCCAGAAGAGAAAGTCTTCTTCGCAGCCTGATCCACTTTCTTAGACTCTTTGTCAGCAGGCACTTGAGGGAAGGAGCCTGCCGCCCTATTAGAACAAGCCGCCTGAACCACAAGACTTTCCGGAGACGGATGCGTAGAAAGAAATGCAGGGTCATCAGGAGCCACCCTATAGCGCCTTGCAATAACCCTTGAAACTGCAGGAGCAGACAACGGCCTCTTCCAAATTTCCTTAATTGGATCTGACAAGGCATCAGTAAACGGCAAAGTTGGCTCCACAATTGAGGATGGAGAATGCAGGACTTCCGTGAGAATGTTGGGCTTGTACTCCACTGTGGGCAGCTTTAAGTTAAGAAGCTCAGCAGCCTTCCTAATAACCACGTGATAAGGAGCCACGTCCCTTGATGGTGCATCAGAAGTCGACGGCAGACCCCACTCGGGAGAGAGTTCCAGACCACTAGCATCCCGCAGCTCTTCGAAGTCATCACCATGATCAGGAAGCTCGCCTTCCTCCACATCTGAACTCTCATCATCCTTTTGCTCGAGAAGACGCTGAGCTCTTCGCCTCGACCACTCCATTCGAATCGAAGTCGACGGATCCGGTAACGACTCCAACGGAGCCGGTTCCGACGTCGCTCGAGGAACCGAAGCAGGAGGACGAGAGTCAAGAACAGGAGTGGCACCTCGATCTTGACTACGAGGTCGATCCGGAGTCGGCGAAGCCGCATGCAGAGTCGAGGACCTCGGTGGAGCCGTACCGAGCCAAGGTGAAACAGGCGCCGGCATGAAAGGCATAAATGGAGCAGGGGCATACGACTGAGGAATACCCAGGTTGTACGATAACGGACCCATGGGGCCACCAGGCGCTCCAGCGGGGTACATCGCCCTAGAATAAACTCCAAACATCGCATTGAGAAAATGCGAGGGATCCTGCCCAGGACCAGGGAAGGAAGGGTACGGACCTACCGGATGTTGCAATGGAGGCCGACCCGACACATCCTCACCCTGACCTTCTGGATTCACAGGAGTCTCCGCCGAAGCCGGTTCTTGAGTCACCTCCTCTTCTTCATGCTCCGAGGAAACCGGCTCCGGGTCCGGGTCCGGCTCCGGCGCCGGAGAACCCACTCTTGACAAAGCAGGTGAAGGAGAGACAAAGTCCTTACGGTGTTTGTGAGACTTTCTCTTCGAGTCAGAGGAATCCTTCCCCGAATGATGTCTCGAACTGTGCTTCCTCCTCTTATGTTTTCTCCTCGAAGAGCTCGAAGCATGCCCGGAAGCCGACTTAGATCTAGACCTAGACCTCTCTCTGGACTTCGACTTCGCCTTGGACCTCGAGTCGTCTTCAGACCTCGAACCCGCTCTGGACCTCGACGCCGACCTCGACCGAGACCTTTGCTTCGACTTCGATCTCCGTGACTTAGATCTCGAAAGTCGCCCAGAGTCCTTCTTCACCTTCGCCAAGAGCAACTTTGCTTCACGCTCCCGAAGCGCCTTCGGATTCATCTTGAAACAGGACTCGCAGTTCTTGACGTCGTGGCCCGATCCAAGACACCACAAACAATCCTTATGCGGGTCAGTGATAGACATCATGCGGGCACAAGACCTACATGGCTTAAAGCCTGTTTTCCTCGACGACATGTCCGGAGAAGAACAAAGTCGCAAGAGAGAAACAGTGACAAATATTAGTCAGAAAGATACTAGGTATCGCTGAAGATCCCGAAAACCGTTAGCGTCGGAGACGCGGAAAAAAGGGAACTGACGTCATCACGCCGGCGTGGGCCTAATATGGGGTCGGTGACGTCAGACGGAGTCGCGCGCGATGCCGTGCTCCTGTGACGTCGCCCACGACGGCGTGCTACGAAGAAAATTTCCGAACGTTGCTGACGCAAGGGGGATATTCACAAGGTGAGGAATCCACACGGCAGATGTATCTATCAGAAAAAGCCGGTCTAGCGATATAGCGGATACTGAATATTGCAGAACCTGGAGCAGCACAAGCTGCGCCAAGACGAGACAAGAGACCGCACCAGCAGTATACAGGGATGCCAGGAAAGGAGAGGAACCCGAAAAAGGGATCCACACCCTCCCAGCTTATGACAGAGCTATACAATAGCTACAAGTACCAAAGAAAACATGGGAACACCTCTTAGGGAAAAAATCCAGCAGCAGAGGACAAGAACATAAAGGACCTGCGGGTAGTACCACAGATGGCTTACCAATCAGCCAAAAAATACACAAATGCCAAAGGGGCTGTGCCAACAGTACAGAGGGACCCTGAAGGCACATCAAACCACACAGACAGGCCAACCGAAAACACTAGACTCCAGAAAAAAGGTGGGATAACGTCTCCCATAAAGAACCGGATTACTAACAAGACAAGCTTATGGAGAGAGGGGGGGGGGGGGGGGCCAAGAGGACGGAGCCCCACAAGGAGTCATTGAATGGCAGAGTCCGCGTGAGTGTTAAATAAAAGAACCTCATCAAAAGGCAGGTCAACCAGACGCTCCCTAATATTCTCTTGAAAAACGCCATCCCGCAACCAAGCATGGCGTCTGAGAGCCACAGAACTTGCCATAGCTCCGCCGAGAGCATCAGCAACATCCAAGGCCGAACGGAGAATAAATACGCCCAACTCCCAGCCATCCAACACATGGTGCCACAGATCAGCGCGGACACCTTCGTAGGAGACGCGAGACAGAAGGGACTCCACAGAATCCCACAGGCTGGAGGTAGCCCTGGCCAACACCGTGTTTTAAGTACTCGCAAAGCAGCACTAGAGGAAGCAAAGATGTTACGCCTCCATGAATCCAACCACCGGGCCTCCTGTGACAGAAAACAACACGGAAGGCAAGGAAGAAAAAGAAGTCTACAGGAGAGGGCCCTGGGTAGAAGGTTGGAAAGAAAGGCAGACTGGATCCTGTGGAGCAGGACGGTGTGGGAGCGACTGAGGCACCGGATCACCCGTGGCAGGACGCCCCCAGAAGAGAATTGTGGAGCGAAGCTTCGTATGAAAGACACCCCCCCCCCCCGCTCTCAGAGCCCTGGTGAAGAACTTTTAACAAAAGATCCATACGGAATGGGTGAAGGGGTCACCTACTCGCAAAATCAGAGCGGCCGTGTTAGTGGCCTGGACAAAGGCTACACTTGCCTTCATAGGGCTTTGCAGGGGAAAAAGCAATTCCTCCGCGGGCGACTGCGGTTTACAGCCGTCCATCCCCAAATCAAGCTGGAGGAATAAACAGCCAGCCCCTGAATAGTGGAAGACCCACAGACGAGTGGGGGGCCTGGGGGCCTCCAGGGAAGGTGGAGGAACCCGCGGAGCAACCAACAGCGAGTTGAGGAAGAGAGGGTCCGAGGGTTGTGGCCTCGGAGACTGCGAAGAGCCCTGCCTGGAAGACGCCAGGGAAAAATAGTGCTCGCCTAAACTCCACATACAAATAGGGTGAGGGTCCGTGGCCGACATCCGACGCGTACAAGAAGTACACGTCCTGAGGCCCGAAGGCATTCGCACACTGTTCCTCAACGCAACAGCGTGAAAAGAAGGCCTGAAAACAGGTCAGGGACACAATCCAGATCCGCGTTGCATGCGGAAAAGAGGGAAACTGACTTCAACGCGACGGAGAGGGGCTTATGTGACCTTGCTGACGTCACGCCCACGGACGTCAGGGCGGAGTCACGTCGTACCGCCCCTGGCGTGCAGAGATGCTGTGGCAAAGAACATTTTCCCGATCCAGTCTCACACCTGGGGATAATTCTACGTTGAGGAATCTGCGGCTAGTAGTCTATCAGAAAGTAGCGGCCATAGGGCCTAAAGGAATGCTTGCCTAGACACCTCACGTTCAGCATGAGAGCCAAACAAGGTGCTACCAGAAAACAGCAGATTGGGAATTAGATGTTGGGTTTCAGGTTTCAAGCATGAAAGTCTCTGCCAAGAACAGCACCAAAGGGCCAGGCCAGGACAATAGCCATGCACTGCTAGAGAGGAGGAAACTGCTGCAGCACCGATAACTTTGTTTGACACCATCATGCCTCATTAAGTCTCTTGGAAATCCAGACACATCTCTGGAAAGATTGTCCAGGAATTGTTGAATAGAGTCCCAAGAAGACAGGTCATTACGTACTAGCACAGCAATTGCACTAGCAAGAAGCCTACTCTTGTTTCACCCCGTATGTGGCACACAAGTCTGGGGCTTGGTCAAGGCTAAACCCTAAGGAGGTTAATAGATTGTTACCTCTTTTTCATTTGTAATTCTCAGTTTTAGTCAGGAGTGACATACTAAAAGTCAATGGATTGCACCCATGTGAAACGTGCTGGCTTTATTACAACTCACGTACCTGGGGTGATTATATAGTGGAAAACTAATTTCTAACAAATGTTGTTTTTGGAACTATTGGCATATATTAGGAGAAGAAAATAATTTATAAATGGAGCATTGATATAAGAGTGACCAAAGAGGAAAAAGTGCAAAGAAAAAGAACAAATTGTCTTTTCCACCTTTCTCTCGCATGACTTGCTTGTATTACTATATTTGGGATCAACAGGGACTTAATTATTTGGGGAAAAAGGCTCTATAAAATCCTGCCAACTGAAAGTGAGTGTTAGTCCCTACCCACAACTACTGTGGATATCCTTTCCCAAAAAAGGGGCATTAAGAAGTAGTTCTGGAGTGGATCGGGCCTTTCGATATCTACAACAGAGTCTGGAATTGGATCTGTGTGAAAAAAGGATAGATCTTGATCCAGTGATCTGTATTTCTATGGGCGGCACGGAGGCTAGGATTAAGCTCATCTTTCTTTGTTTTATTAAACAGCATGCATTGTTAAAACTTTAATCAGACTTAATTTCCCATAATTCCAAGAGAAGTCCAACTTCAAGTTCAAGTAGGTCTTCGCTGCTCAGCAGCAGAGTTAAGTGTCTCCTGCCAAATTGCCTCATTTAGTTGTACGATTGCGTTAATATTTCTGTATGCTGTTTCCCCGCATTTCAGTGACAATTGTGTGTAGGCCACGGAAACACTAGTCGCTCCTCCACGGCCGCAGTCCGGAGCGATTTTATGCTTTATTCGCGCCTTAGTGCTTGGGGCTAGTTCGGTCTGGCCTCCGGCCACAAGGGGGAGATGCAGGCTGTGCGCGTCTTGGTAACCCGGAGCCGGCCCCCCAATTGAAATTTGCCAACGCCGCCCGTTGGGTGTGCCTAAAGATCATGCCCTATGCCTGGAGCCATTAGCCCAAGATTGTAAAGTGGGCTAACAGTGTCATGCAGGAACTAATCCTGCTATTAGCCCACTGGGCTTCTATTACTGGCTGGGGGAGACACTCAAATATAGGCTTTTACACAGCTGGAAGCCCAGCATTTTGACTCTTGTCACTACCCCAGGCCTTGGTCTTAGCCTGTTGGGATTCATTGGTACTTACCTGTAAGAATAGCATTATGAGTGACGTAGAGACCTACCTAGAGGAGCATACCACTACTTACCTCCCCCCATTGACGACCACTTTTGTGGGGTTATGGAAGCCTCTAGCATGAAGGCAGTGGCCCCCTCTGGAGAAAAAGCTCATGCTGTACGCAGAGCAAATTTCGGACTTATGCCCATTTTAACTCCGGGGAGCAAGGTCAATCCCCAACCGCTATCTAAGCACAAAAGGGACCCCATGTCTGGTGTTGTCTCAGGCGCCTTCGACAGGCAGAAGTGTGCCTTGATAGCCTGTAAGCAGCCTGCGCCCCCTGATCTCCCCAGAACCGGGATCCTCAGGACTAACAATGCCCGGACCACCCTCCCCTCCTCATGCATCGGATTGCCCTTTGACTCAGAAGAAGACCAGGATTTGGACTCCTGGCCCTGGGATCCCCTCTCCCCTCCACGTGCAGGAAGGGTTAAAGTGCAGTAAACCCCCGCCCCCTTCCCCGGACACATCTGACATTCTTGATCCGGAGACCCTTCTGCATCAGACAAAGTCGCTACATATGGTGCCAGGTAGCTGCGTAAACTGTAGGATAAAAGAGGTACGTAACTGTCTGTGGATTAAATACTCTAACCCATCCCTGAGGGACAAGAAAGCCCTCATGCCCAACTTTGGCAAGGTGATGGCTACTTCCTTGGGAAATACTCCTGGCAGGCTTGCCAGAATAAGCTTTTAGACCTAGCAGGCCCCCTAACCCAATTTTGGATATGGCAGAGAATTACAGAGCATCAGGGTGTTTAATCTCTCCTGAAGTCCTATCAGGCTGAGTCCAGCCTCCTCCTGGGCAATACATATTGCGCCCTCTACACAGAGAGGCACTGCTCGCTTCTCATAATAAGTGACCTCAAGTTGGGTGACCTGGTCTCCTCTGTGGCAGGCTGCATTGCCCAAGAGGGTTTGTTTGGGGAACCATTCAAGAACGGGGCAAGTTTGTCTAGACTCAATTCCCTCAACAAAGCGCAAGCTTCTGTAAAGCACGTTTTTTCTCCCCTAGTTTCCTCCGTGGCTCGCAGATGTAGGGGGCAGTCAGCAGGCCGCACTCAAAGTTCAGCTAACACCAAGGGACAAGACAACAAGAAGGGGTGATACCAAGATGCCTCCAAGTTCAGGAACTTCTATCCCACTCAAGGCTACCCCATCAAAGCGGTGCGAAAGAACGGCGAGGCGGTTACTCTCAAGGAAACTATTCAGGTGAGCATTCAACCCTTTATCCATGGGAACAGTACTGCCCGATCTGCCGGGCCAGGTCCACAAGGTGGTTGAGGTGATGGTAGATCCTGCCACTTACTGAAATAGGAAGATTTCGTGGCAGTTGGGGGGGGGGGGAGTGATTGTTGGGTGGGTAGGCGGGGTTGGAGCAGACACTGGGTCGCTGTCATACAGGCTAGGAAGCTTGCGTGGCTGGGATAGAATTGGCGCAGTTGAAAGCCCCTTCCATGATGAAAGGACCAGAAGGCAGACTGGGGATGACGTGGGGCAGCCAAGAGGCCCAAGGACTTTGCCATAGCCTGCGAGTCCTGAAAGCGCAGAGTCTGCCTGGTCTCCGAAGAGACAGGAGCCATCAAAGAGCATGTCCATGAGGGTAGCCTGGACATCCCCCAAAAAGACAGACATTCTCAGCCAGGTCGGACATTTGAGGGCTACTGTAGAAGAAATTGTTCTGACCAGCAAGGCGATCGCGTCCAATCCAGAGCGTAGAGTGGACTTTTCTGCATCTCTCCAGTCTATGACTGCTTGGGAGAGAATGGTCAAGGCCTCTTCTGGGACCTGTGGCAGCGGTTGTGCAACCGTTTCCTACAGTGTGTGGGAGTAACTGCCCAATCAGAAAGTGGTGTTCACCTGGAATGTGGCGATGGGCAGTAGTCCTACTCACAAGAGCCCTTGTGCTGGGTTTGGACCAGGGTCCCAGAAGGACATCAGAGAGGGTTTTGTTTCACAGGAGTAGGGGCTCAGAGAGAGAAGGAGACTCCCGGTAGCAGCATCTCTATCAAGATGTTGGTCTGGACTACCACAAAGGGCTTCAGAAGGTCGTGGACCTAAGCCACCCTCCACACCACCATTGCGTATGTAGCTCCCTCCTCTCTAGGTACAGTAGGGGAAAAAAGCATGTCGGTATTTCGAAACGTATGAAGTCCACTGGCATCACCCAATTCCTCGCAACAGTCCATATACTAATCATAAGACTAGTATTCTAAAGGGTCCAATGACCTCTCCCATTCCCCCAAGGCCTGGCCCCTTGAAATAGAACTCAGGCTCCGACACAGGACAAGGAGATTCTGTTGGCGAGGCTCTGTGTCAGTCTCTGGGATCACCATGGGGCTGGCTCCACCGTTGGGCTCAGGGAGCATCAGGCCAGTGTTGGGGAGGGCTGGAATGGCACAACCAGTGCCGATCTGGATCCATGATCGGATCCATGGGAGCGCATTGGAGGCAGAGCCACCAGCGAAGTACCAGATAGGGCCCCCTCTAACTGGTCGGGCCCAAACCGCTCAAATAAGACTCCTGGCCGCATAAAACATTTGAGCAGGGGTCGTTCCAGCTCCAGGAAAATTCGGGATGTACGAAGTTGGCAGAGGTTCCAAGGAGCCTGGCCTCAAAAGCTGATGCTCCTTCGTAGAGTCAGCCAACAGACGAGAACAAGTCAAAGTGCTCTTTCACTTTTTGTATTTTTAGTGCCTCTTACCTAAGCAGTAAAGGCAGTCCTTATGTGGATAATCCACAAACTTCTTCCCACAGGTCTTGCAGACAGAAAAGGTCTTTACTTTCGGAAAAAGTAGAAATATCCAGATGAATAAAGCTTTTCAAATGGTAATACTGAGCAGAGATCAGGTAGACCCCCTTCACACATGACATGCGTTGAAAATCTGAGGGACTCAGCCTCTCTTAGGAGTGTTCTAGAGGGTGCTAGCGGCGGACTGGTTATCGGTGAAGTTCAGTTCTTTTTTAAAAAGGACAGGCAGGCTATTATTTGGATGCCCTACGGCCATTACAGCCTATGAGAGTTTCCTAATACTGCTCCTTTATTGTACCGTGGGACTACCACTTGTACGACTGGGAATGATTCAGGTATGTGAATCTATGAAAGATACGCCACTACTGTATAACCTTAGGAACATCCTGTGATGTTTTGCTACAGGAATATGGAATTAGGAGTCTTGAAAACGTATAGCACAAGCCCATTTTTTCCCCCATTAAAAGGGGATAAATCTGGGGAAAGGGAAGCTGCAGGTGATGGCGTAAGATGCTAACAACCGATCAATCGGCTAACTGGTCAAATTTTGAGGGAAACCTTTACTGCCTACATTTTTCAGAATTCAGAGGGCCCAAAAGGCAAGAGAATGTAGTCTTTTGAAGACTGAGAGGAAAGCACAGTAGGAGGCACTGGTATTTTCCTTAATGGAAACCCTGAAGTTGGTCACAAAACCATTAATGTGGCGTTTAGAGTTATTGGTTGCCCAGTAGTAAACAAGTTGCAAGGTTCAGGATTAGGAAGACTGAGTGGTATGCTCAGCTGGAATTATTTAATACAGTACAGAGCATAGGAGATCAAAAAAGTAGACAGCAGTAGATGAGTGATTCCAATCTTGGAGAATGTAGCGGTGATGCTGTATTAATGGCCAGGATTGATAGAGTAGGCAGCGAGGAGAACATTAGAGAAGGTAAATGGTGATTGTGTCACAGTTGACCGGTCCCTCTCCAACGGCCGAGTGGAGTTTGTCAAAAGAGAGCTTAGCCATTTTGACATGCAAGTGGTGGAGTATGGGTTACCATTGATCTGTAGTTCCTTGACCTCATAGTGCAAAGTGGCATGGTGGCTTTAAATCTAAGATGCAGCCAATCTCCAATAGTGTTGTTTTGCTGGTGATGATGCAGTCTTCGACAGGGAGTATTGTAAGGACTGAGGCCCTCTACGGAACGCCAAGATCTTCAACATAGAGAGAGCAACCAAGGGATGGACAATGTCTATTTTCTTTTTTTTACTTTTAATAACCTCTCTCGACCTATCTTCATATCTCCTTCTGGGGTAGTCTTAGCGGTGCAGTCTTCTTGGGTGTCATATGGCTAGATAGCTTCAGAGCTTTTCAACTGTACTGCAGGTTTTCTTTAGCAATTAAATCCTCAAATTTCTGCTTAGCCTGATGTCTTCCCCACAGTATGTCCTTTGTGGCAGAACTCACATTCTTATATCATAAGAAACAAATACAGGTTCACTCCGTAGATGGAGCCTAGAGAAACTGATTGAAAAGGTTAGTTTTTCTGAAAATATTCTCTGAAAAACAAAGGTTTGAAAGCATCAATTTATTCTGGAATCTTTAACTCAACAAGGTAGAAAAGAAAACCCTACTCTAGGAGGCAACTTCCAGTACAATGCATCATGGGTAAAGGAACCTTCTAAAGCCTTAAAGAGGTAGGTGGTCCAAATTCACATTTTTCATTAAAAACCTAATAAGCTTTGCAGACTGGTATCAAGATTTTGTTTATACCTTAGATGCTGTAATAGTCTTGAAATAGTCCTTCTGGGAGATAGTCTACATTTCAGAAAAGGTAGGCTTCAAAAGGGTGCTTCACTTATTAGGAATAAATACACCCAGTGTATTTAAATATGGATACATTAAAATAAAGTATTCCCAGGTCAACGCTGGTAGAAGGTAACTATTCTAACATTTATGACCACGTCATCAGATACTAGAAACATCACTCAATACAGACAGCAGGTTGGAGGAACCTGCCTAATGCACCTTCAAATGGTAACAAAACGCGATCACAAAAGAGAACAAGCATTTACAATGCAACGGTTTCGCCTTTGGAAAAGTTTGAGCTATTGGCATTGTGAATGACAAACTTTTTATTTATGTATTGGTTTTGAAAACAGATAAATAAATGGCATTGTCATTTACAATGGCAATAGCTCTAACTTTTCCAAAGGCGAAACCTTTGCATTGTAAATGCTTGTTTAATTTACAGATCCAAGATGGTGAACGCCACTTGCTGCAGAAAATATGTGTAAAAAAAATTCTATTCGATCGAAGTGCCTTTTCTGGAAACGTAGTGGCTAGTAGCAAACCGGAGTTGCCAGGCCCACCAGCAAATGTAATATTCATTTTTAAAATGCTGTATAAGGACTGCGAGGGGTGGGCGAGCATTGAAGGAGTGGATTAATTAAAAAGAAAGAAAGCGGGGGGAGAAGAGTTGGAGGAGGGCAATACAGGAACGTGGGCTGCATGGGGTGCTGGCATTTAGTAGGGGAGAAGCACAGGAGTGACGAGTTTAAACACATGCTCCAATATGTAGTCAGCCAATCAAAAGTATGATAAAAAGAGGCTATGCTGTAGGGAAGGAGCAAACACAAGCGCACTACATTTTTGGTAGGGTCCTCTAACGGCTTTCATCAACGATCAGCTAGAAGGTGGCTGGTATATCTGGTAATGGGTACCTGTTAAGGATTGCTGTAAGTATACAATGCACGGACAAGATGCAGAATTACATTTGTAAAAGGCTGAGTGTACTTCCTAGATGGAAAATAGGCATGCATTCTAATGTAGGCAAAAGGATCTACCCGAAACAGCTAATCGAAAGAAAGTAAGATTAAAAGGCAAATCTTGAGAGATTCAAGTTGTGATTGACGATGGCTCTACAAAACAAACTGAATCTTCCTGTGTCAAAGAAAGCATTAGCTAATGGAGCTGAACCAAAGCCCCTTAAAATGTTTAGAATAGAGTAGTTTGACCATGACATGTCAAGACTGTATAGGACTCAGTCTACTGTTGCAGCCTCTGCAAACATGTAGCAAACACATTCTCGACTGCATTAAAATAATTCTAATTCAAGTGGTATACATAGTGAGAAACAAGTTCAAAAGTGCTGTATTTTAAGGCAATTACCCCAGTCACTGCTTACTTTATGACGAGCTGTGGAAATACAATCTTACCCGATGCAGCACATCTCTGGAGTGAGAGGCAGCAGGACTGTAGGCAGCATCTCAAACCAGTCAACTTCTTGCAAGGCATGCAATGCTGGAATAGCCAGAGCAATGGTAGAGAAACTCTTTAATTCAAGGCATTAAACAGCAGGTTTTACCATGGCTCCCCAAAATCTAATCCTGAAGCACACTTCCTATATTTTACCAGAAATGCATTTTCCTGATCGAGAGCTCACATGATCCTTCCACATCTCGGTGCTATCTTTTCCAAGAGAACTCTCCATGTATTAGCTGTTCAAGCTTTTCCTGCTGGTCTTTTCCTGAAATTTGTACATTATTTCTTAGTGACTGAAACAGCCCAATTTGATATTTACTATCATGTTCCTTAGTCCCTAAGCAGCAAACCTGACAACAAAGCCTTGATACATGTTTTCAGTATCTCTGCCTTTATTTACTCTAAGGATTCTTTTCTTTACCAATATTCGCTGCGTCTACATTAAAAACCAATTCTTATTTTCTATCAAAATTTGATGATGGTGTCAGATACATTCTCCATGGTATTTTCTGCACAGGTTCATATCACAGGGTCACTGCCCACCTGCAGTTCGCTCGAATGTTGGGCCTGTGTGTTTTAAGGATACTAATAAGTTGTTATCCTCAGTTATGCACACGCTTAAAGGGGTCTGGTTAAACCACCTCATATCAAGCCTGAACTTTTAATAGATTTGTTTACCAAGTGAGAATTTCAACTCTAAACTCTAAAGATTAGCACCATTACCTGCAAATAACAGTGTTCGGGTCCATGAAATACAAACACCCTGCTTCTAGAAGGAAGATGTGGGCTAGCACTTAGGTGATCTGACTGTAAGACATGAGTTGAAGTCACAGGTTCCTGACTTCATCACTTTGGGTAATGTTGGGCAAACTTCACCATCTTGCTGGGCCTCGGCTGCTTCCATATCTGCAGAAGTGGCCGAGGGCTTAGAAATGTGCTAATTTCATTTCAAATGCTTTATAAATCACTGGACATCAGGGTCAGATTAGGGAAACTAAAATCAGCCCTGACATAAATGCTTAAACAAGCTTGTCATCTCGATACACAATCTCTTTCCACCTATCCATTCCCTCTCTCTACTTCTCTTCTCTCTCGCTTTTCCCTCGCTGATCGCTTTCTCTCTACCTTCCACCTCCCTCTCTCTTTCTCTCTCTCTTGAAACCTCCCCTCGATGACTCCAAGTAACCTCGGGGAGATGTGGGAGATTGACAGAGGCACCAAGAGTGGGCTTCCCCCGCCAGAGTCGTGGTCAGCCGATGGGCCTCTTCTGGCCGCTGAAGCCGCTTCCCCTGCCCCATTATCAGCTCTTCACGCCGCACCCTCTGGCTGTGCGGGGACAAAAGGGACTGGAAGAGCCCCCGCCTGCCCCCAGGGGGCAGCCACTTACCCTGATAGCGGGGCACTTACTAGCGCCGCAGCACAGCATCACCGCGACTCTATGAATATGTCAACATGATCAGGGGGTGGGGGGGGGGGAGCGCGGGAGGAGGGAGAGGGGGGCAAGGAGCAGAGAGAGGCCGGCCCAGGAGCCGGAGCACACCCCACGCCCGGCCCGGTCGGCACAGACGTAGGCTCAGCTCTCACCCCGCGCCGGCGCTTCACAAGTCCCGGGCAGATAAGGCGGTGGGAGGAGGCAGCACGGGCAGCTTTTTATCTCCCCCTGCACCTCCAGCTCAAGCTGACCCGTGTTTTAACACCCAATGCCCGGGCTCCCACCCGGCCCTTTCAAGGTGTTTGGGCAGCCAAGCACTTTCGAGGGAGGGGGGGGGGGGGGGGGGGGGGGACACAGTCTTGCATTGGCAGGGATCAGAAGTGAGGGTCTGTGCACTGCGACTCAAGTCAGTGTGACCTTTAGCTGCATACACAATGTTTTTTTTTTTGAATTACATGAAACCACTCCTTCCATTCCACGTATACGCGTAATAGACTTGCATGGTGTGTTTATACATTATAGAGTGCATGAATATATGAGCTAGACAAAAAGTACCACACTCACACACAAATCACAACACACCATGCACACAACTACATTGACTTGTACACCCTTGCCACGTACTACACACAAAACACCCGCTTACATTAGCTCACATACGCACTAAACACTCACACATACAACACACCACCAAACAACCCGCTCCCTCTCACATGCGCATGCACAACACACAATTCTACAGCCACAGTTACAGCCTCTGGTAATATAAGTATATAGTGCCAGCATTTTGATGAGTAATATGTTGCTATGGCCCGGATGTATGCACATGCGTCTATATACACACACACACACAGTGCAAAGCTGTCCGTTTCTGCACGTCAGAACTATTGAAAATAAAAAACACCCGTACCCGCCTGAATCATCGCCGAGGCATTCTCCTCCAGCCACCCCAGGGGCTCGCTCCGCTCTGAGGTCATCCCGCCCGCTCACATGGAGGGAGGGCCGCTCTGTCGCAGTAGGACCCCCACCTCCGGAGCTGCACATCGCTGCCCACGAGCTGGAGAACAGCTTCCTCCCGCCTGGGGAAGAGGAAATGGAGCCCACGAGGCTCTTCTTTGTCCCAGCCGGCCCCGCCCACCGTCAGGCACGCGCGCCGGCTCCTCTCTCTGTCTTCTTGCGCTGCAAGGCGGGGTGGCACGAAAATTGGCACAAGTGCGGCGTGGGCAGCCGCGATGAACATAAAGCGCTAGAACAAACGAGAAATGACGATCCTCACCGGCAGATGATTAAAAAAAAATGGCGGCAGCACCTACGAGGACACGGGGGGCGGGAGAGGAAAGGACGGCGGGAGGGGGGCTGGAGAGGACACAGGGGGCGGGAGGGGGCGGGAGAGGACACGAACGGCGGGAGGGAGGCGGGAAACGTGCACAGGACAGCAAGGGGAGGGGGGACGGCGGGAGGAGGGACACAGAGTAAGGCAGGACAGCAGCAAGCACGGCCCGGCCGGACCAGATTCGGGGGCGTTCCCGGCTTTTGGCTGACATATCATGACGTAGCCAAAAGCCAAAGATTCTCGGGAACGCCCCCGAATCTGGTCCAGCCATGACGGACGCCTCTCTGTTCCAATGGCTAGCCTCCATTTATGGAGCTAGCCAATGGGACAGGGAGGCGTATTCCAGAGTCACTATACTGAAATCAAGAGATTTCTCTGGAGGCGGAGCTTCCAGCTCCGTCCCCCAGCGAAACCTAAAAAGGTGGAAAAAATAAATGTAAGTAAGTTTTACCTTTATATAAACCACGGATACTCAGTCTAAATCCCAAAATGCCTTCTGGATATTACATTTACATCACTGGTTTCATCCCCACCAGAGTGATACTAGTCTTGAATGTTTCATTCAGAATAAAGTGAAAAACTGACTAGGGTGTTTTTGGGCTCCGAAAAAATTGCTGGTTCACATAAAGGTAGCATTTATTTACATTTGTTTTACATTTTTTTTTCCTTTTTGACTTCATATAAGAAGGCAGGACAAAAGTGTCATTTCACACTGGACAATGCAATCTGGGAGCAGAAGCCAAAGACTGTTGCTGCTGAAGAGACTGCTTGGATGGTAAATATTTGCTAAAGAAATCGGATTCTTGGGTTCCCTGCATTTTTGTTTTTCTTGCAGACCCAATCCAACGATAAGTGGAGAGACCTGCTTAAAGTTGTCTTTCACAACATAGAATGCAGTCCTCAACATCAACTTTCTAGACCTAGTCATCAACATGCCAGTTGCCTTTCACGTCGGTGGGATTGAAGGTGAGCCAGCGATCAACAGAGAGCAGACGGTGACTAAACCTAACAAGTTACTTACCTTCAGTGACTATGTATCTGTAAGAGGCATATATTAGTTATACATTCCTTAACTTAAAATAGATTCCTGACCTTAGAATTACCCCCAGGCGTCAGACGAGATCCAGAGAATTATTCTCTTAGCAGTACTCCTGCGTGTCGGAAGGTGGCATTGGTCGACTGCGTCAGTCGTCGTGGTCGCCAGCATGATGTTGCAATGGCTTCTTAGATGCTGCCCCTGCATGCTGATATCAGTTCTGAGATGACCTTCCATGCCAGAAGAGCAGAGCCATGCAAGACACTGACCACTGGTGCACATAACTAGGGCCCTGTAAGGAGTCGCTATCCCTAGAAGTCAGTTTGCAGAACAGGGAAGATGGGTGGGGCGGTAAGAAATCTAAAACTAGTAATGTCTCTTACAGATGCATCGTTACTGAAGGTAAGTAACTTGTTCATCTGATAGAGACCATTAGATATAGATTGCTTACCTTAGAATAGATAACCCAGCAATACCAATACCGGAGATCGGTCTGCAAACCAAGCTCACACCAGAAAGTCCTGGAGAACAGACCAGCCAAAAAAGCGGTCTCTCCAGACTTGGCTATCCAGTCAATGTTTTGTGAAAGTGTGCAAGGATGCCCACGTGGCTGCCTGGCAGATGTCAATGAGAGCAACTCCCAGTCCCTAAGCAGTAGAAGCAGCAGTCATCCTCGTAGTATAGGCGCGCAGTTCCACTGGAGGTTCCTTTTTCACCAATGAATAGCAGATTTTATTGCATAGAACAACCAATCGAAAGATGGTGCGTTTTTGTACGGCCCAACCTTTCTTGGCACCCACATAACCATCTAAGAGTTGATCATCCACCCGGAAATCTTAAGTATGGTAAAGGTAGAAGCACAGCGCACGTTCTGGGTCCAGACGGTGGAGTCTCTCCTCCTATTTGGGAGGGTGCGGAAGTGAGAAGAAGGTGGGCAAGTGATGGTAGGACCTATGTAGAATGAGGTAACTACTTTGGGTAGAAAAGAAGGCCTAGTGCAAAGGACCACTTTGTCTGTATGGACTTCAATAAAAGGAGGCTTTGATAGAGCCTGAAGCAGAGGTGATGACAAGCAGGAAGGCAGTCTTCAAAGTAAGAAGTCCAATAGGGCAGTTAAGTAGTGGCTCGAAGGGAGCACACAACAGGTAAGTAAGGACAAGATTCAAGTCCCATTGGGGCATTACGAAAGGAGGCGGAGGAAAGAGTGGAGTAATGCCCTTTAGGAATCTATTTACAATAGGGGACTTGAAAGGAGAAAGGTGATCAGGAAGGCGAAGAAAGGCAGATATGGCAGAGAGATAGCCTTCAAGAGTGCAAAGGAAGAGCCATGCTGGGCTAAAGAAAGGATGAACAAGAGGACCTCAGAAAAAGGGGCAGATAGGGGATCCTCAGCTTTTGCTGTGCACCATGCCACAAATGTGTTCCATCTACAGGCGTATACCGTTTTAGTGGAGGGACGCCTGGCTTCCAAGATGACCTTACAAACTTCAGGTGGAAGTTCGAAAGCTATCATCTGTTGTTGTTCCCCACACAAGGAGGTGGAGGCTGGACAGGTTCGGATGAAGAAAGATTTGCACTGCTGCTGCAACAGAAGATCCTCCCAGAGGGGCAGTCTGATTGTGGGATTGATGGCCATACTCCGGAGTTCAGGTACCACACTCATCCTACCCAGTCCGGAGCCACCAGAATAACATGGGCCCGGTCGCGCTTGATCTTCGTTAGCACTCGGGAAGAAGTGGTACAGGCAGAAAGGCGAACAGGAGGCCACACCTCCACTTGCGAAGAAAAGTGTCTGCGAGTGAATGCCGCCTTGGAAATCCGAACGCATAGAACTGCTGACATTAAGCGTTCTCTTCGGTGGCAAACAGATTTAACCAAGGCTCTCTCAATCGCTGAAAAAGACCTTCCACCACCTCCGAATTAAGACACCCTTCGTGACCCATCAGGGCTGAGTTCGCTCACCCTGGCGTTCAAAGAACGAGCCAAGTGTTGAACCACCAGGGCTATGCCCTGATGTTCCAGCCATGTCCAGAGGCAAAGAGCCTTCTGACAGGTTCCACAACCCCACCCTGTCCTGCTTGTTGCAGTACCACATGGCAGTGGTGTTGTCTGTGAACACATACACCACTTTCCCTTTGAGAGATAGGGAAGAAATACTTTGAGCACCAGGTGGATAGCCCGGCGTTCCAGCAGGTTGATATGGAGCCCAGACTCAGCCAGGGACCAGACTTCTCTGATCTCTACAGCTCCCAGATGGCCGCCCCATCCCAGGAGTGGCTAATCTGCCACCACTGTTAGATCCGGCTGGGGAAGGGGAGGGATCTGCCTCTGACCGAAACTTAGTTCTTCAGCTACCACTGCGATTGTGTTGCAGTTCCCTCCAAAATCTGGATTTAGTCGGAAAGATTCTTCTGATGCCGCACCCACTGGAACTTCAGATCCGACTGCAGAGCCCGCACATACCACCGGGCATGAACCACCAGCAGGATGAAGGAGACCATGAGGCCCAGCAGCCTCAGAGTCAATCTCACAGAAATCGGGGAAGGAGGCTGAAAAACCTGTATCATAGCCTGAATATCCCAGACTTGCTGCTAGAGAGGATAGGCCAGAAACTGAGATGTATCCAGAACTGCTCTGATGAAAAGGAGCTTCTGAGAAGGAATCTGGTGTTACTTCATCATGTTGATTGTGAACCCCAGCGAGTGCAGGAGGTCTGCCGTAGTCTGGAGGTGGGAGACGAGAGACTGGGACGAGACCTCCTTTAACAGCCAGTCATCAAGATGGGGAAAGACTGGAACCCCTGATCTGCGACCACCGCCACCACTTTTGTGAACACCGAAGGGGCTCATGTACAGCCAAAGGGGAGCACGGTAAACTGAAAATGCTCGAAAAATGCTTGTGGCCTACCGTAGGTAACGCCAGTGGACTGGCAGGACGGGGATATGGAAAGATGCATCCTGCAAGTCCATCGCTACCATCTAGTCTCCGGGGTCGAGGGCAGACAGGGCCTAAACCAACGTGAGCATCTTGAACTTATCCTTCTGGAGGAAGCAGTTGAGGGCCCTGAGGTCTAAGATAGGAAGCAAGCCTTTGTACTTCTTGGGGACCAGAAAGTAGTCGGAATAGCAACCACGACCTACTTCTGGCACAGGCACCCTATCAATAGCTTGCTTGGCCAAGAGAGCTGCAACTTCCTGGTGTCGAAGGGCCAAGTGATCCTTCGACATGAGGTGGTATGAAGAGAGGGGTAGTCTCGAAGGGGAGGGAGTAGCCCTTTCAGACTATCTGCAAAACCAGCCTGTCCGAAGAGATGTTTTGCCAGTGGGGGAGGCGATGACGAATCTTGCTGCCCACTGGCCTCTGGTGGCCCTGAAAGGTTTGGAGGCTGGTGCAGGGGGGCTATCTGTGGCCTGGCCCACCGGCTAGTCCCCTGACAGGCGTCCCTGGGTCTCACGTCCGAGGCCACACAGTCTGGGTAGCTTGCGTGAGCCAATAACTAGCCACGGTCGAATGTGGTGGGAAACCCATTCCATAGCCAGGCAACAGGCAAAAAGCAGACTGTGTGGAGAGAGAGGTTGACACAAGCCCCAAAGATCTGGAATCCTTGAAGCGCTCGAGCGCAGAGTCTGCCTTGTCACTGAAAAGGCGACGGCCATTAAAGGGCATATCCAGTAAGGTGGATTGAACATCCCCAGAAAAAACAACTTCCTCAACCAGACATAGTGCCTCAGGACTACCGACGTGGAAACCGTTCTGCACAGTAAGTTGGCTGTATTCAGCCCACATCTGATCGTGAATTTAGCTGCGTCTCTACCCTCTACACTGCACGGGTGAGAACGGCCCGGGTCTCCTCCGGGTACTGTGGCAGCACTTGCGCAGCCACATCCCACACTTTATGGTTATAACAGCCCAAGAGGAATGCAGTATTCACTGACCACAGAGCTAATCTAGCGGAAGAAAACCTTCTTCCAAAGGTGGTCCAGCTTCTTGGATTCCCTATCTGGCAGAGTAGCCACTGTGCTGGGCTTGGACCAAGTGCCCAGCAGGGTATCGGTGAGGGCTTCATTAAAAGACAGAAGGGGCTCTGAAGAGGCAGCTACCGGTTGAAGCACCTCTGTGAGAAGGTTAGTCCTGACAGCCACCGTAGGAAGCTCCAGGTCCAAGGACTCAGCTGCCCCTCGCAACACCACTACATATGAGGCTCCCTCCTCCATAGCCACGGTAGGGGGGCGAGCATGTCAAAATCTGGGAAGGAACCCAAACAACTGGCATCACCTAGTTCCTCTCGCCAGTCCGGCTCTTCAAGTTTATCAGTCCGGCTCTTCAAGTTTATCAGTCCGGCTCTTCAAGTTTATCAGTCCGGCTCTTCAAGTTTATCAGTCCGGCTCTTCAAGTTTATCAGCCAAAGGGTCCCCAGACTCCTCCCAGACCTCCTCGCCCTCCTCTGGTTGCCATTCAAGCCAGAAAGAAACCCCAGGAATGAACAGAGCAATGCTGCTTCTTTGCCTTTTTCTTGTGCTTCAAATCGCCCGACGATCTCAAAGACTTGAATGACGAGTGATGATGGTGGCTCGGCAACCGGTCCCAAGACCTTCCACTCGACCAGGACCTTGAGCGATACAGAGCAGACTGCCGGGCCTCCAAGACCTTTTGGGAATGCTCCCAAAAAGACGTTGGATTCATGGCCCGGCAGTCAGACCACGACTTTGGGTCATGGTCGCGCTCCATGCACCAAAGGCACACAAGGTTGGGCCCATAACCGACATCAGGCGGTTACAGGCCTGGCACGGTTTGACTCCTGTCCAACAATGGGGCATTCCTCGTACACCAGGAGTCGAAGAATCAAACAGTAGCCGACAAAAAGTGTGTCAAAAATTGACTAAGGGGTAGCTCTCTCCAGATATGCGCTAAGGCTGGAGCGAAAAAAAAACAAAATGGACGTCAGCGCGTAGGGGCGTCGTCTAAGTAGACATCGCAAGGTCACTGCTATGAGAAAAATTCTCTGGAGCCAGTCAGACGCTTGGGGGTAATTCTAAGGTAAGGAATCTATTCAAAGGTAAATAATCATTAACTAAGGGTATCTTTCAGATCTGCTTCTTCTGGTTACCCCCGCTTTTTGCACTGTTTTGACTAGTCTAACTGAGATCCTGCTAATCAGGACCCCAGGCTATCTGCTTTCTCCATTGTTATACATGTACCTTGGTACACTCCAGATTGGATACTGGGGTACCGTTATAAGTCCTTAGTATATGGTACCCATGTACCAAGGGCATATTTTTGCTTTTTGCTTCACTGGTTTAAGACTTTCCCTGGCTGTGGGCCTGCTAATCAGACCCACAGCCTAGCTGTTCTCTCTCTAAATCGACATCCATGTACTTTAGGTGCATTTACCAATTGGTGTTGGGTCACTCTTGTAAGTCCTTGTACAGTGTGCCATAGGTACCCAGGGCATAAGTGAACCCAAGGCCTACCAGGGGCTGCAGCATATATTATGCCACCCCTGGCTGGCCATCCAAATCGGATACAACTGGCTGATCAATCAGCTGGGGCAAGGTGGTGTAATCACCCTTTGCTTTAGATATAGTATATCTATATCTAAACCTAAACTGGACACATATATTCCTATAAGTCACTCCTATGGCAGGCCTTAACAATCCTGGAGGCAGAGTGCTTGGAATTATGTGAGATGGTGCTCTAGCATGAGCTGAGCCTGTCTGCAGCTTTTGGAACCAAGTCCTTTAGCTGTTTCCATTATAACGCTATACCATATACTCTTAAGTGCATTATAATCCTCGCGGTTATTGCTAACTTTGGCATAGCATTATCAAAACATGTCGAGTAAGGTGTCATACGAATTGGAATACTACCCCATCGCCAGTTCTGGCGACGGGGGTAGCATTCCACCCTTTTAGAGGGACACGACATGTATGTAACTGTGAACCCCGGTTAAAGTTAACTCGAGCCTCAGCATCACAAAATGCATGCCGCCACCACAGACACAAGTCTAACTTCCTGCTGCTGGGAGTACTCCCAGCGAGGGAGGCTTGGACAAAGGGTTTCCTGCCTTGGGAGGTGCTAGCACCACCCCAGACAGGATTTTGTGTATTGGGTAGGACAGGCCTGAAAGGAATGAGACATGCCTGGGGCACACAAGGTGCCCTGTGCATACACCGGCTCAAACCAGTGGCTGGGGCACTCCAGCCCCAGCTCTGGCGCGAAACAGGACAAAGGATAGGGGGTGTAACCACCCCCCTTCCTGGTCACACCCATAGGAGGGACCTAGTGATAGTACAGCCCCCTTTAGGAGAATAAAAGTAGGAGCTGGTCCCATTCCAAATTCGATTAATCCTGACTTGAAACTTTACAAGAAGAAACTCTTGACTTCGACGTTCTGATCCACAGAAGACTGAAGAAATCTCCCTTGTGGCCAAGGAGTGACCACCATGCACAAGCAGGCACCATCAAGCGTTCCAGCGGTTCACTTTGTCGTCTTCCCTGGTGGATCCAGACTTCAGAGCCCGACCAGACCCGGACTTCCAGACCTCTCCGACCTCAACTCACATCTGCAGCACAGCTGAGATCCGTGGGTGCGACGAGACATGTGGGACCGACCATCTTGAAGAAACTGCACTTCGCTTCCAGCACGACTTCAGAGGCATGAGAAGCCCCAGCCCGAGCACCTCCTGCACCGAAGATCAGCCCTCCAGCATCCACGAGAACTGCGTGGGGCCCTTTTGCTTGATTGCTGCTCGACACGTTGTCTGGTCACTTGCCGGCTGGCTAGTGGCCTCCTAGACGACGATCCTTGGAATCTACACCGCTGGTCTGGTTGCTCCAGACTGGCCCTTGCTTCCCTGCAAAGGAGAAGCACCCCGGACCCTCCTGGTCCGCACCAGACGTCTGTTCCATTCAACGCGTGGGTTGCCTTTGCCAAGGCCTGTTGACGCCGAATCCGGAACCAACACCGCCGACAGCGAGAGCCTGCGTGGGACAGCTCGTGCCTCCATCCTGGTCGAAGACACCTCCTGTTCCACGTGGCTGCAGAATCAAGCGTCCACTCTTCACCTGATCGCGACGACAGCATCTGGTTCTTTCCTGGTTCCACTCCAGTCACTGGCTAGTGACTTTGAACATTGTCCCCTCTGTTTTCAGGTCTTCATCTTACTTGATCCACCCGTGGATCACTCCGAACAGCTTCCTCCTGGTCGCCTGCAGCATTTTTCTTCAAGGCTCAATAGACTTCAACACGGAAACCCGACCCACTTTGACACCTATGCACCCGCAGCCCGTGGGTGAGGCAACAAGAGCATTTCGGTGCTCAAGGGTAGATCAACTCTCCTAGTGTCCAGATTTCCAGTTGTTTTAGTCTTAACTAGTCAGAACTGTCCGTACTTACCTTTTTCGTAAATTGTACTGTCCATTGACTTTGTTACGCATCTCGCGTGTGAGTTCACACTCTTCACAAGCGTCCCGTGGGCCTCCTACTACTTACCTAAGGTTAGGATAGTGTAGTCCCAGCGATCCTACAGCCTCTGGACAGCTCCATTCCTTCTATCAACTTTCTCAACCCACTTACTTAGTATATGGTTTGATGTGCCCCTAGGGCACCATTGTAATTCGTGCAACTTAAACGTATTTTTCCTAAGAGACTTGTCATGTGCTTAGCCCTCTGACCTCAAAGAGTTCAGAGGCATTTGTTATTAATAAATACTTGTTTATTTTCATAACAACCTGTGTGGTGTCCTTTCACTTGGTATTCAAGGGGTTATATGTGGTAAAAAAGCTGGCTTCACATGCCAAAAGAGTTTAGCCTAAGACTGCTTTGTCCATGCTACCATTAGGATAGCTGGTCTATAAGGTTGACTTACAACCAATCACCATAAGGGTTGTTTGGACTGATACAAGGTGATCACTAGAACTAGTGAGCATCATATATCAGGCCAACTTCTCACAGCCCCCATCGGAGGCGCGCCTCGAGGGTACTGGCGTGCGATCCCACCGCTTGGTGCCCGGGGCCCCTACAATAGACCCAGGAGTGATCCTTTCTGCCAGGGTGGCCCTGGAGACCACCTGTGTTGGACACTGCGTTGCCTGGGGCCTCGCACAACCTGTGTTCCCCTGATTTGGTCCCTCCCTGGAGCACCGGGAGGTGGTACGGGAGTGCCGCCCTATTGACTTTGGCCTCAGCCTGGATTTGCAAAGGGGAGCAGCTTGTTAGTAGAGACGGAGGGGCGTATGCCCTAAGTGGGTCGTGTGGTGGCCCCTGGGGCCCCCTGGACCAGGCCGGGTCTCCTATTGCTGCAGCGCCATTCTATGGGCCTTGCTGGGCACAGGACGACTCTCGCACTGGTCACCTCCGAAGGATCATCCGCGCTTGGAGGCAGGCACTGGAGGGGGTGATCCCTTTGTCTTGAGCATCTGTGGGGTACTCTGGGTGATTAGGAGACGTGGGACTGTGCGGCCTTCCCCAGAACAGGGCGGGATCGGAACTTGGTGACTGCTCGCACGGTGAGGTGGGTGCTAATACTCCCCCCGATTCTAACCCCATGACAATGTCCTTGGCCAGGACGAAGAAACAGAAGTCTTTAAAAGAACGTTCAGAAAGCCTCTTCTGCCTTTAACCGCCCAGCCACTTCATCCCAGATGGCAACTCCCCAGGCCTGGCCAGAGATGAACTTATTCCTTAAACGTTTCTTGAGCCGCTCTTCAAGACACTTAGGTCTGACATAAAATCTGTCAAAACGGAGCTGACCGCCGAGATACGGGAAATCCGCTGAGACGTGGACAGTATGGGGGAGCAGGTAGCGACCCTGGAGAGCAGAAGCGATAGTGTCGACGGAGGTGAGCATGCTCCAACAAGAGATTCTCCGATTACAGGATCGGCACCTCAATATGCAAACACATCTGGGGGACCTGGAAAACAGGTCACGGCGGCACAACATCAGGATACGGGGGTGAAGTCCTCAGACGACACCATGGACCTCTGCTTTCCCGGAAGGTCTCTTCCGCCACATTTTGTGAGCTCCGGCTGACACCACGATTGTCCTGGATAGGGCACACAGAGTTGGCCCGCCTCAACGCCCAACCTGCTGACAGCCTTTTATGTCTGCAGGACCTCAAAACCAAAGAAGCCATACTTGCTAAAGCAAGATCCCTTCATACCATCTCCAATCAAGGCCACTCTCCAGTGTTCTACCAGGACTTGGCTCTGCTCACGTTGCAGCGTCGAAGGCTGTTCTGCCCCGTGACACAAAATCTTAGGCAACAGAACATCACACACTCCTGGGGGTATCCGTTCTGCCTCATTTTCCGCTTCAATGGCAGACTCCACCAGATGCGCGCCCTCATGGACACCTGCCAACTGCTGGGCTTGGTGGCGCCTCATGAGGATAGACAGGGCAACGAATCTGAACCAGAGATGTCACCCTCGGGGTGGCAGCGACCCCGACAACGATTTCAAAAGCCGAACAAACAGGACGTAGCGAAGGGCCACCAGGAGGCTCTCACCTCTGCTGCTGATGCCCTGGCCGGGCCGAGCACCGACGTGGAGTACGCTCGTGTCACCTGTGCGCCATGATGGTGGCTCTCTGATTTATGGTGGGCGGCGGGAGGATCCGGACCGACACCCTTCCCCACACCATGAGCCCCGCTATGACTACTTACCAGCTGCACCGGGAGGGTGGAAACTTTTTCCAGAACTGTTTTCCTACATAGTCAGGGTTTTTTTGTTTTTAGTTGCAACTTTCAATAGGTTTTTTTGGGGGGGGGGGGGGGGAGGGGGGGGTGTTCCCTTGTCCGCCTCCCCCAGCTACCCCTCTGCGATGCTTCCCCTCACAACCTGGTGGAGGGTCCTCTTACCTCCCGCCACAAAGCATTGTGGTCCCTTTTTGTCTCACTGATGCTGTATGACTCCCTCAAGGTTCTTACTCTTAATGTGAGGGGTTTGAACAACCCAATTAAGCGCAGAGCAGTGCTAAACAATTTAGAACAGTCCAAGGCAGACATCTGCCACCTTCAGGAAACCAGGAAACACCTTCTTTCTAAAGACCACCATAGTCTACGATCCAAGTATTTCCCCACGCAGCTGTTGTCCTCTAGCACCTCCAAATCCAGAGGAGTAGCCATACTGGTTTCCCGTTCCTTCACCGGCAGGGTAGTGCAGAAAGAAGCAGAGATTAAGGGCAGTCTACGCACATACCAGTTCTCAGTTGGGGGGGGTGGGGTCTTGACATGTTGGTCGATATATGCGCTCAATGAGAGGCAGGTCAAATTTCTCCTTACTGCCCTTCGCGAGGTAGCTACAGCTTCAGACCGACACTTGTTGCTGGGGGGCGGGGGATTGAGGGGAGGAGACCTTAACATTGTATTTGATAATGTCCTAGATTGCTCTTGCCAGCGGAGGACTCAAGTGGGCGTGCTTACACAAGCAGGACAGACGCATCTCGGTGAATTGGGGCTCTCCAACCTATTGCGGCATTTCCATCCACGCACCCATAGCTATACCTTCTACTCGGGGGCTCACAAGACATATGCGCGCTTAGATTACTTCCTTTGCACCACTTCACTCCGGGCTTATGCAACCGACACAAATTCTAACAGCTTCATTGTCAGATCATTATCCAGTCCTGGCCACCTTTCAACTACCTCGCTCCTCCCTACCCTTGAGGCAGTGGCGGCTCCGTGACACCCTCCTGCGCCAACCCAAAGTGATTGAACAAATTCAAGGGGCTATCGCTAATTTTCTCACCCTTAATGCAAATTCTGACACCTCCCTGGCGGTCCAATGAAGGGCACTAAAGGCAGCCCTATGGGGGGAATACGTAGACATATCTTCCGCTCAGAACCAGGAGAAGAGTCGTAAGAGGGCAGAACTTACTCGGAGGGTTACGGAGCTCGAGCAATTACACTAGAGAACGGGGGCCTCCATGCTTGGCGGCAGCTTTGTATTGAGAGGAAAACTCACGCCCTTTGACCAAGACAGAGCTGAATAGTTAGCTCTCCGGCTCAGTCATTACTACTACACTGAGGGGGGATAGGTGGGCAGTCTCCTCGCCAATAAACTGCGGGAAGAGAGCCAGGGAGTGCAGAATATCGCACGTCTGGAGCAGAAACAATCTCAGAGGACGTAGCCATAGCTGAGGTGTTCGAGACTTTAACGAGGACCTTTATACTGGTGACCCCCCTAGATGCTCAACAAATTGCCGAGTATATAGCCACAGGCTGCCTATCTGGACAGAGCCATACAGACAGAGGAGGTTAGTTCAGCAATTTCCCGTCTCAAGTCCGGTAAATCGCCCGGACGGCTATACGGCGGCTTTTTATAAATCATTCTGCACTCAGCTGGCACCCATCCAGAAGAGCCTCTTCAACACATTCGGGCAGACTGGCACCATTCCAGGTGAGATGCTGGAGGCAGCAATAGTTGTTATCCCGAAGCCAGGGAAGAACAAGATCGCATGCAGCGCATACAGGCCCATAACGCTCTTAAACGTAGATATTAATTATACACCAATATCCTAGCGGCCCGCCTGGCGCCGTACATGGCCCAACTTGTAGAGCCTGACCAAGTCGGATTCTTTCCCCAGAGGCAGGCCAGTGACAACACCAAACGCATTCTGCATCCGATAGAAAAAAGCATCCTGTACCAAAGGTGAGTATGTGCTCCTGGCCATTGATGCGGAGAAGGCCTTGGATAGGGTGCATTGGCCCTATTTGGAAATGGTTCTGCTGGCTGCTGGTTTCGGAGAGAAGTTTAGAACTCTAATCTTGAATTGCTATCGCTTCCCTATGGCGACAGTCCGCGTCAATGGCTACACGTCTTCACTTCCCCCATCGGCAGGGGTGCCCCCTGTCACCTCTCCTTTTTTTACGCTCTACAAGGAGCCTCTTGCACTTCGAATTCGAAAATATCCCCTCATCACCAGGATTACATTTGGGGGAGACATTCATACCATTAGTCTCTACGCGGAAAATATCCTGCAATCCCTATCAGAACCAGTCACAGACCTGCGCGCCCTCTTTATTGAGCTGGATGCATTCGCGAGAGGATCAGGGTTTAAAATCAATATGGATAAATCCATGGCTTTTGATCTCTTTATCCCCACACACACCCTCTCCTTTCTACAGGAGGAACACCCGGTGCAATGGGCATCAGCGGTGATACCCTACTTAGATATTCAATTAGCACCCACTCTTCAGGCAACTGCAGACGCCAACTACTCTTCTCTTCGCACCCACATACGCTCAGAACTGAAGAGGTGGAAACATTACACGATGTCCTGGTTGGGCAGGATTGCAGCCACTAAGGACGGTCCTCCCCCAAATCGTGTATCTTTTCCAGACCCAACCCTCAAACGCCCGTTAGGCTGGATTCAGCAGACCAGGCGGAGCCATCGCGCTTCATCTGGCGTGGTAGCAAACCTTGTTTCCGACATCAGGTTGCAGGTGTTCCACCCAAGAAGGGGGGCGTGGGGGAGCCAGATCTTCAAACATACTTCCACAATGTCCAGCTCCGATACCTGGTGGAATGGCAATGGCTGGAGTCAGAGAAACATTGGCTATTCCAGGATCAGGCGGTAGCTGGTAGACCTTTGCAGGGGGTTCCCTTTCTCCGCAAACCACACCGACCCCCTAATCTGTATGCTTCTTTTATCAGAGGCACCATCATGGACACCTGAGACCGCACCGTTTCCACGCAGCTGACCACTCTTCCGTCACCCCTAACACCACTGTGACAACCCGGCCTTCCAACCGGGCACAGACACTCGAGCATTTCAGGCCTGGCGCTCCTCCCCCTGCAGATCCCTGGGTAACCTTTTCGATCTAGATGGCATTATCTTTTTCCCGCAGCTCAAAGAACACTATGACATACCAGAAAAAGAACGTCTGGAATACCTCCAGCTCCGTCACTGGGCACTACATCCGCAAGTCAAACAGCAGGCACAGCGTTTAATATCTACTTGCGAGAAGTGGCTTGTGAGCCGCACCTCTGATAAGATCATTTCTGATCTTTATAGAATGCTGTTGGCCAACACTACATACACACACACAACGCGTGTCGCGCACCCTGGGAAAGAGACCTGGGGAGATCACTGACCCACAAAGGAATGGGAGGGCATATATATCACAGGGCACGACACTCAGCCTACCACACGGGCCTCACAGAAACGCTGACCAAAATTTATTATATGCCAGAACACCTACACCACTTTGACCCATGCCGGAGCGACTTCTGCCAGAGAGACTGGGGAGGTGGGCACATTAGAACACTTTCCCTGGGGCTGTACCTACCTACAACCATATTGGTCTCAAGTGCTTGATGAAGTTGATTTACACTGCGAAACACAGCTCCCACGATTTCCTTCTTATATCCTTTTGGGCTTACCTTACCCACTCAAGTCCCAGAAGTGTCGGTTGATTGTGATCGCCCTAGGGGCGGTCATACAAAATATTTTGATCCATTGGCATTCCGCCCAGCTCCCCACACATTCTGGTTGCTTCAGAAACTTTGGCTGGTACTGGGTATGGAGAAACTCACGCTGGCTGGCAGGGGGTTGGAGTTCCCCGAGCTATGGCGGCCCTTTCTGATATTATTAGTGTCAGAGTTTACTCGATACTTGCGACTACTTCTCCTCCCAGACACTCAGATCTTCTGTAGCACATCCACGAAAACTCGTAAGGCCTATCGCTAAATACCAGACTGTTCCCCTTCATGTTTCCCTTCCTCCTTAGTTTCAGGTGGACGAGGGGTGGGTGGGATGGGGGTAGGGTGAGGGGGTGGGTTGAGGGTTCTATTTTCCACTAGCCCTTTCCTTGTTCAATTGGCGGACCCGCTCCATGCTCATTACCAACGGTAACACAACTTTGTCTTTTTTGCAATGTCTGAGGAGCCGAGGGTCTTGGTTTCTTGCTTGTTTTGAAATCAATAAAAAAATTTAAACCATAAGTCACGGATATAGCAGGCCTTATTAATCCTGAAGGCACAGTGCTAGGTTTTACGTGAGTAGGTGTCCCTGCATGAGCAGAGCCCCTCTGCAGCCTTCGGAGACCATTCTTCCGGGTTGTCTGTGACTCAGCTGGACATATCAGTAGAGGTGTATTTTAACCTTGCGGTAAATGTTATCTCGAAAACTGCTGCATATAAATATATTGTGTTTGGTTTCAAACACCTTGGAATTATACCTCCACACCGGTAACCGGCGTGGGAGGTATGATTCCACCCTTCCGAAGCGAGCTTAATGGGGTCACTGGTCTATCTGAGGCCAGCATTTCAACCCGGATGGCACAAAATAGATACTGCCGTCCAGAGACACATTTCTGCCCTCCTGCTCGAGCAGAGGAAGGCAGCACAATAGGCATCCTGTCACAGGGAGGTGTGACCAACTCCCAGACAGTATTTAGTGTATTGGGGCTGGGTGGGTGCACTCAGAGTGCTGGAAAGTCACATTTGGTGTCCCTGTGCATAGTCCAGCTCAAACCAGTTCTGAGAGCCATTGGTTCCTGCTCTGGCGCGACAAAGGACATGGGAGTAACCTCCCCTCTGTCCTGCCCCTCCCCTAGGAGGGTCCCCTGAATCAACCCTCTCCTGTGGGTACAAAAGGGCTTACCTGACTGTAGCTCTTAAGATTTTAGGTGGACAAGATTCTACAAGAAGAAGTCACTGACCTTCGACCGTCTGGACACTCTGGACTTCGCTGTTCTTCGACTGGGCCAGACTTAGTCCCCCTCTCCGTCAAAAGCTTTGTCTGTGCACTTGCTCCATACAGGCTCTGTGCTGGACCTGTGGTGCACTAAAGACAAGAAAACGCGATACTTACCTGTAACTTTGGTTCTACAGTATTTGAAACTTTCATAAATTCCCATGCTTGTATCATTCACCTTTGTCGGAATGGGAGCCCCCGGTATACATAAAATGGCAATAGAATCCATTACCAAAACAGAAACTAGGCATATGACATTCTAGTTTTGTGACATATCCACCTCTTTTTGTAAAAGAGACTAAATAAAGTAAACAACTAATCAGATCAGCCTCACCACTTAGAACCCTCCTGAAAGAAGCTTAGAGCCTCAGATTTTTGTAGCCGTTGTGCAATCCTACTACTGAAGGCTGAGCTTTCCCAGGGGAGGAGGGTGCGTTGCATCGGAATCTATACAAGTTTCCAATACTGGAGAACCAAAGTTGCAGGTAAGTAAATTGTTTTCTTACTCCAGTATTGGAACTTTCATAGATTCCCATGCTTGTATCAGAGTAGCTAGCAGCTGTGAGCACATTTTTAGAACCATGATCATTATAAAACCAAGAACAAAGCAACAGCCAATTCACCATAATGATACCTTCAATGGTCAATAAACATTCATAGAAACAATAGTAATTAAAAACACATGAGGTTAAAAAATGTGCTGCTCTGTGACAATACTGGATATCACTGGTAATCCAACTAGCTATCTCCTGCTTGGAAAGGGGAAACCCTAACAAGGGGCGGTAAAAGATACAAACAGTTGATGAGACTTCCTGAAGTCTTTAGTACATTGAAGAAAGAATTTTAAGCACCTCAATGTCAGTGAGTGGAGTGCCTTTTCTGCCAGAGACCTAGGTTGAGGGAAAAAAGTGGAGTATGACCGGCTCATTCAAATTAAAGCCTGAAGGTACTTTCCGTATAAACTTTGGGTTGGTACAGAGTATCATTGTACCCTTTTTAAACTGGAGAAAAGGTTTCTGAACGATGAGCCTGAAACTCACCCACTCTCCTAGCCAAAGTCAAGTCTAGTAGAAGAGCCACCTTCCAGGAGAGGAATTTCAAATCCGCCCGAGAATAGGTTCAAAGGGATGCTTCATGAGCCAGGTGAGAACCAAGTTAAGGTGCCAAACAGAAAGAAAAGGCTTGACTGGAGGAAAGACTCTGAAAAGGCTCTTGAAAAACTGTTTAAGTATCCTTGCTGACCAGAGGGAAGGACCAGAAGATGTGAGTCTGAAACGAGAGATGGTGGCCAGATGAACTTTGATGGATGAGCGAGCCAGCCCCCATCTTGCTTATGAAAGAATGTAAGTAAGAACTTCATGCGGCTCAAAGGAAAGAGGATGGATACCCTCTTGTTGGCACCAAATGCAAAAACACTTCCACTTCATCTTGTATGTCTTGTTAGTACTTGGGGCTCATGCCTGAGAAAGTACATTTCTATAATCTGTTGAAAGGGTCAAACCAAGAAATTATGGGTGCTCAGGAGCCATGCCGACAGCTGCAGGGATTGAGGTTCCGGGTACCAGACTTGGCCCTGGGACATGGTCAGCAGTGAAGGAATCGGCTGCAACAGAAGCGGAAGGTCCAGGGAGAGGAGATGCAGCTCTGTGAACCAAAACTGTCAGGCCATGCAGGAGCTATCAAAATCATCTTCCAAGGTTCCGCTTTGAGCTTCCTGAGAAGCCTGGGGATCAGCGGAATGGGGAGGTTAAAGTGTAAACAAATGCACCTGACCAGGCGATTGAAAGCGCATTCCCCAATGATTACGGATGGTGAAGCCTGCTTGTGTAAAATCGGCATGTTCTCCGGCATGTCAAAGAGGTCTATGGAAGGCCTTCCGCAGAGGCGAAAAACCTTTTCCAGAGTGGAGTGGTCCCGTTCCCATTCGTGGCAGACCATTTTCGGCCTGCTCAGCGTGTCCGCTGTCTTATTGAGAACGCCTGGAAGGTGCTCTGCTTTGACCTAAATACCCCTGCTGGATAGCCCATTCCCAAATTGTCTGGGCTTCTTGAGACAAAAGACGAGCTCTGGTGCCGCCTTCCTTGTTTATATAATGCATTGCCTTTGTATTGTCTGTACGTACTAGAACTGCAGACTGCTGTATTCGCTAGAGAAAAGGATGCAAGGCCAGGTGAATCGCTCTGAGCTCCAGCAGATTTATATGTAGAAGACTATGTTGGAGCAGCCAACAGCTGCTTACATGAAGGTCTTGCAAGACTGCTCCCCAGCCCTCAAACGAGGCGTCTGTAGTTATTGTCGGAGGAGCTGGGGTGAGCCTGACAGAGGCCCTGAGAAATGTTTTTCTTGTTTGTCCACCATGAGCAGCGTCTCTCATGGACACAGTAACTAATATCTTGTCTTCGAAGGATCCGTTGACTTGGTGCCACTGCAAGTCAAACTCCTCCTGAAGAGGACGCATCCGCAACCTGCAGTGAGGAATTAGAGGAATGTAGGAGGAAATGGACCCTAGCAGGGACTTGTAGAGGCAAACTAAAAGTGACAGTCTTTTTAACAGTAGATGGGCCATGGCCATCAGCTTTTCTTGCCTCTCTAGAGTTAGAAAAGCTTTGCTGATGGACATGTCCTGAATCGGGCTGTTCTGGATGGACAGAGTCGACTTTTCTGTGTGGAGAGTCAACCCGAGATGGTCAAAAAGGTGCGAGCACGCCGCAACTGATTTTTCTGCTGCATGCTTGGTAGAAGCCTTCAGCAACCAGTTGTCCAGGTAAGGGTAGACCTAATGTTGTTTTCGTAGGAAAGCTGCCACAGGAGCTAATACCTTTGTAAAGATGCGCGGAGCAGATCGGAGTCCAAAAGGTAGGACCTTGAACTGACAGTGGCTCTTGGGAATCAAAGAACCTCCTATGGGCTTGATGGATGGGTACGTGAAAGTATGCTTCCTCTAGATCTAATGTGGCCATGTAAACCCCCGAGTTGAGAAGACAAAGGATGTCCTGCAGAGAAACCATTCGAAACTATTGCTTGACGAGATAGGTGTCGAGCTCGCTCAGATCCAGAGTAGGGCGCCACTTTTCTAAAGTCTACCGGACCAGGAAGAACCGGGAGTATAAACCATCTCCTAGCTGAGGGAGGAACCGGGTTCATCATCCCTTTCAGGAGCATTTGATGGACATCAACCTTAGAAGACGGAGATGTTTTGACACAGAGGTGCGAGGGGGCTTGGAAAGTGGTGCATGGACAAATTCCAGAGTATGGCCGCATTGAATGATGTTTCGAACCCAACGATACAATGTTATTTGCTGCCAGTTGTGGTAGTAATTTGAAATTATGCCTCCCACTGGTGTTTAAGGAGACGAAGGGACAGTGGTAAGAGCCAGCAAGCCGCTATTGGCGTTTAGAGGACTCCCTCCCCTGGCGTCCTGGTCTTCCTCTGTTGTTCGATCTAGAGAAAGAGGATGACTGATTTTGCTGCTGGTTATAATTCAGCCAGTAAGATTGAGAATTTGATCCATATGAAGAATACCGTTGTTGGTATCCTCCTCTGTACGTGGCATTATCTCTATCTCTGTGTCCACGGAAGGGGACCTTGCAGTACTGCAGAGTCCCTAAGGATTTTGCAGTTTGTGTCTTTCTTATGTCCTGGAGCACATCATCAATATGCTTTCCAAAGAGCGCCTCCTAATCAAAGGGAAGATCCAAGATCTTGTTTTGGACCTCAGGACAAAACCATGTAGCCCGCAGCCAGCCTTGGTGATGAAGGACCGCTGTGCATGCAAGGGAGCGGAACGCCATTGTTGCGATATCCATTGCACAATCAATTACTTCAGAATATGTTTTCTCATCCTCTTGAAGAATCCTTTTTGCTTCCACCTTCGCATACTCCGGCAATTGATCCAGATAGGTGGAAAGGTCACACCACATCTGGCGACCGCAGCGACCAATTATCGCTAAGGCATTCGCAGCCCTGACTAACAGGCTGGACATGGAGGAAAATCTCTTGCCCGCATTATCGAGGCGTCTGCCCTCTTTATCTGGAGGTGTCGTGAGGGGAGCAGAAGGATTTCTGGACTTTTTTTGGGCAGCCTGAGAAATGACAGAGTCCAGCTTAGGCTGTCTGACCAGACAGGCCGGGCTATCGTCTGGAGCCTTCTATTTCTTCTCAAGGCGAGGCAGCACCGGAATCACAATGGCTGAACTCTGCATCACTTTCAAACCCTCATCCCAGATGTGACCAACTATCGAAATGGAGCGAACTGATTTTTTGTAAGGCTCCTTGAAGTCGGAGTAAACATTCAGCCTGCAGTTCAAATCGCTTAGCGGCCCTTTCCATTAAGTAATGGAAACCCCCTATGTCTCCAGGGGGGGGGAGGGGGGGGGGGGAGAATCTGCAGGTGAAGGAGCAGCCAGATCAGAATTTACATAGTAATCCCACTCTGCATCTGGATCTGGTATGGTGATGTTGCACTGGTCCTGATCAGAGGCATCATCCTGAATTGGCAGCGCATCCGGAGCCACAGGCAGTGGTTGAGGCAGTGGCAATAGAGGGGTACAAGGCAATGCAGGCGGCACAGCTGTAACTGGCACCGCAACTGGAGCCGGAGATCGTGTTGGGAATCTCAGTCTATAGTCCAATAACATACTGCAAGTCCGTTAGTTGGGAATCTCAGTCTATAGTCCAATAACATATACTGCAAGTCTGTTAGTAGAGACCATCTCCTGTGGTAGTCCTCTTGATAATCTAAGGGAGGATCATATTGCTGTTCCTCCAGGTATTCCCCATCAGAGTCTGGGTCCTGGCAGTTGATGTGCAATTGCGAAGGGCTATCCGCATAACCATACAGTCCATCTTCTTCAGAACCCTCTTCCTCGAGGAGGAGCGCAGGAGGTAGAGGAGTCACCTTCCTGGGGGAAATCATGTCAGGTGCAATCTAGCGCTTCCAAAAAAATAAATGGCATTTTTTCCCCTCGTCGATGACTGAGATTGTCGTAGACGGAGATACAGATGTCGTCGACGCAGTAGTAGCCGAGAGTTGTCACCACAGCCATCGTAGTCTTAGACGTGGTTGCCGTCGTCACCATAGTCAACGACACCGTCGACAACTGCTGCTCAAACATTAAAGACTACGATATACATGCAGAGGAGTTGAAGGATAGACTCCAACAGAGAGGGTACCCCAAACGCCTTACAAAAACAGCCTACAAACGGGGGTAGAACTATAATCGTGATGCCCTATTAACAGGAATCACCCGCCCCAAAAAAAACAATTTAGTCTGTGTTATTACACACTCATCCCTCAACTACAAAGTGAAGAAAATACTAGACCAGAACCGTCCTATATTAAATATAGACCAGAGACAAGAAATGCTGCCAAAACAGACTTTGGCGTATCGGAGAAACCCCGATTTGCGTGACAAGTTGGTGCACACTAGAGAACAGCAAAAGATATCCATATAAACCACTATCACGGGTCCCGCAATAAAAGGGAACTATCGGTGTGGCACATGCCTTGCGTGTGACACGCCCATAGTTACCCAATTTGGGGAATATAGAGGAAAGGGGTGTTGAAAGACTTCACAAATTGCAGGAGTGCTAACCTGGTGTACCTTATCCTCTGCCCTTGTGCCAAAGGGGATGTAAGAGAAACCGGTTGGGAATTTAGAACACGTTACAGTGAACACAAATCGGCCATTAGAACTGGCAAACTTACAACTCCCATGGTACAACACTGCTTGGAGCTGCATCACAAGGAAAGTGAGTTGAGATGTATCATTTTAGAAAAAGTAAGAAGTATCAGTGGACAGGGAGGCTTTTTGGATTTTCAAATTGGACACCGTGAAGGAGGGCTTGAATGAGGAAATAATTTGGCAGGTGACATGATAGTTTGGGCATGAGAGAATGCTATGGAGGACCAGTGTACCGCTTGGTAAGCGACAATTAGATTCTACATATACAAGTATAGTGTGATGTAGCCTGATCACTCAAACTTATGCCTTAACTAAAAGAGAAAAAAAGGAGGCAACTGTTACCTCTTAGATCCAGGAAATAAGAAGCAATCTGACAATTGTAAGCACTTTTTAGAACTTAGTGATGGTGTACCGCTATACTACACAACAGTAGCATTGAATTGTAATTACATATGTGATCATAGACCGTTACAGTAGGATTAAGTCAGTCAGAGCATCCGGCTGGATGCTGCAGTGAGACTAGAGACTGTAGATAGACTGATTCTTATTAAGACGAGGAGATATGGATTCTTCTTCCACTGAGAAATGTGGCCATACGGATTATGCAGACAAAGTACCGATCACACGAAACGGTCACACACCAGGGGTTTGTGTGGCTTCATTTGGAGTAGGTCACACATCAACCTAATCTAAGATTGAGGGATACCCATGCCCCATCAGGTAGATGCAACACATTACTTAGTATCGCCTCCTTAGATTAGCTCTCCCAACACCAGTGTCTGAATATACATGATCCTGAGCATTTGAGCTTATTTAGGAATTTAGAAAGAAGGTACAATTTTTAAATTGAAATTTCTCTCAAGCCACAATTTTTTGTATACGTATCAGGGCTTTTATAAAAAAAAAAAACATGACAAGAATTAGTTAGATCGAGAGTCCGGTAGAGGCAGAGCACCGGAACACTAAGAACTACTATATGATGCATGTACACTGGTCACACACACACACACACGCAGGTACAGGACCTAATGTAGTAATTGCGGGCATTTGAGAACGAGATATAAGGTGGCGATCTAGCTGGTTTATCACCCTTATTTCGGAGGTTTTGCAACTATAGAGGTGACTTCGATGGTACATGAGAGAGGTAAGCACTAAACCCATATTAAGGTGAGTTGCAGTGCGATATGGATTAGTTACTTACCTGTAATCTTAGTTCTCTTCCAGGGGTATCCTCATAAGTACTAGAACATTCCCGCCCATGCGCAGGACCCCGGAAACACAATCATATATGTGCCCCACATATGTATCATATATATATATATATATATATATATATATATATATATATATATATATATGTATTACATATATATATATATATATTTTTTTTTTCTTCAAACAATGGCGGTTGAAGCTAGAGCGCTCTTCAGCGGGTGCGTGCGTGGGACCAACCACAGGTCCAGTAAATCTTTTAAAGCAAAAAACTGTACACCGCACTCAGGAACTGTAATAACACCGTTTATTTAGCAAACTCCACAGCAATTTTACTTTGTCACACTGACGCGTTTCGGGCACACGCCCTTTCTCACGGTGGGCGGCACTACTTTTCGCCCTGCTTTAAAAGGCTTTGCATTACAAACTACTACCTTTGGATTTCTGGGACTTGTGGTCAATATATGTACATAAAGCAGAATGACACCTTTTGTGACAGTTATATATCTCTGTTTAAGGTTGCATTTTCTGGCACGTTTTTTCGCTGCGATTGCACTAATTATTTGTTTAGTATGCATACTTTAAAAGGTATAGTACCTATAAAACGGTGTTTAAGTTATACTAGTGCAGTCGCACAGCTGGCCTATTTGTCACATTTCATAGTGTAAGATAATACATTATCTCGTGTTTTAAGGTATAGTACCCTTAGTTATCTCTCATATGTCCTTATGCATGTGACCATCATCCTATCTGGGCTAAATCTTCCCCCCCACCTCATTATGTGATGCATTTATCATTATAGTTCGTCAAAAAATGTTTTTTGCTCTAAATCACAATTCTGATTTTGGCTTTTAGTTCTATTACAAAGTCCTTGTTACAAGCTAACAAAGAGTTCCTCATCGAGGTTCATCCCTCTCAGGATTTTGGTTTTCATCCGAATTATGTACTTCGATTCAAGTTCTCTAGTTTTGATTTTCGATCACCCAGTCTTTCATTTTCTCTAATGTTGTCAATTCCAAAGAAGCACATTTTCTTCCAATCTCCTCCTTGGCATTCAAGCATGTGTTTTGCTGTAGCATAAGTCATGTCCCTGTTCTTTACCGCTCCTATATGTTCTAGAATTCTCTTTTTCAGGGTACAAATTGTGCTTCCTATGTACATCTGAGCGCAGTCACACTGGATGACGTACACAACAAATTGAGTAGTGCAAGTATTAGCCGTCCTTCCGGATCTCTGAAGGATTTTTTGTTCTTCCCAATTTTACAGGCCTTGCATTTTCCACACTTATTAAATCGGCTTTTTTGTTCTTCTAGCCAATTGGTGGAGGTTTTACTTGTGCTTTCAAAATGACTTTTCACCAGCATATCTTTCAATTAAGGTACTTTTCTGAAAGTCAGATTTGGTTCTTTTCCTATGATTTTTTTGTAAGATCAGGGTCCCGATGTAGTAATGGCCAGTATTTTTGTACACATCCTCTGATCCTTTGTGCCTCTTTGCTATAGTTCAAAATCAATCTAGGTGCTTCATGGGTGTTCATTCTTACTTTTGGTGGTTTCATTAAAATTTCCGATCTTGTTTTTTTCTTGATCTTTTCAATATTTTTGTTTAGATCTCTCCTCTTGATTTTATTCTGGATGCACATTTGGAAATTTCTATATTTGCTTCCTCTTCTTTGGAACAGTTTTTCATTCTTATTAATTCTCCAAACGGGATGTTTCTTATCACTGATTTTGGATGAAAGCTTTCAGCATGTAGGATGCTGTTGGTCGCCGTACTTTTCCTATAAAGAGTGGTGTTTATTTGATCATTTTCGACGTATACTGTAATGTCAAGGTAGTCGATTCTACTTCTACTTGTGTTACAAGTGAATTACAATCCTACTTTGTTGTTGTTCAGTTTGGAGAAATATTTCATAAAATCTTTTTCGTCCAGTTCCATATGAGAAAGAGGTCGTCAATATACCTCGACCAGAGCATTATTTTTTCCAATTCTTCGTTGTTGTCTGGTCCCCATGCTATCTCCTTCTCCCACCAACCCATAGTAAGACTTGCATAGTTGGGGGAGAAGGAGATGGCCATAGCACATCCACACAGCTGTTGATATACATTGTGGTTAAAGAGAAAAACATTGTTTTGGCACGTACTTATCAATATTAGTAGCATGGCTGAATGTTCCAATTGGGATATGTTTCTTTGTTTTAAAAAGTAGGCACAGGCATGGAGTCCCACTGTACGTTCAATTGATGTATATAGAGATACAACGTCTATTGTTACCAATAAGTATGTCGGATTCCAGGTGATATTAGAAAGTATTCGTAAAAAATCGCCAGTATCTTGTACATATGAAGTTAGATTTTTTATTATTGGAGCTAAGTATTGGTCAACATAGGATGAGATATTTTCGTACATGGAATCACATGAGGACACTATTGGTCTGCCCGGTGGGTCAATCAAGGTCTTATGCACTTTGGGCAAAAAATAGATTGTCGGCATCGTTGGATTTTCTTTCCATAGATATTTAAATTCCTCAGTGTCTAGTAATTTTTGTTCATGCCATTCATCCAACATATCTTTGATTTCTTTTTTCATTGTATTTATTGGATTAGATGTTAATTTTCTGTACTTCGTCTCATCGTCTAGTTGGCGATGTGCTTCCTTGATGTAATCACTGGTATCTTGAATGACGATGTTTCCGCCCTGGTCTGCGGGCTTTATTATTATAGCGCTATGTCTTGCCAATGATTGTATGCTAAGTTTTCTTTTATTGAGATGTTTTCAGATCTCGTGTTCCGTTGTTTTTCAAGTTCAGTCATCACTGCTGATGAGAATAAATCTATTTTGTTCCCAGGGGATAATTGTGGACAATACTTCGATTTTAGTCGTAAACTACTTTTTTGATGTGATTTTGTGTCCAACCCTAATTCCTGTAGCATTGTGATTTCTGAAACTTCATCCTTTTCATAGTCATTCGCTAGATCGTACAGCACTTTGAGATGTGGTATCAACTCAATTGTTAGTTCTGGTTCTGTTTCACCCGATATGGTTGTAATCTCTCCAATGTTTTCTGCTGATTGACATTCTGCATTATATTTGTTGGCATGAGATTTCGCCAGTTTAATTTTGCGAACAAATTTATAAATGTCAATTTTAGTTTTTGCTGTGGACTTTGCTAAATAAACTGAGTTATTACAGTTCCCGAGTGCGGCGTACAGTTTTTTGCTTTAAAAAAAAAAAATATATATATATATATATATATATATATATATACATACAAGCCAAACTTACCTGGGTGGTTCACGTGTGATCAAGACACATAGTGTGTCGAAACGCGTAGCGTGTAAACTGAAAATAAACCATCTTTGCTGAACATGAATTCCCGAGTGCGCAATTTTTTGCTTTGAAGCAAACCTTGGATTTATACATTAATTCGGCTTGTGAGGTCCGCCGATTACTGTGCGTCACCTGACCCGGGAGGAAGGATCCCAGAAGGACCCGGTTTTTGCCTTTGCGTGTGTGTGTATATATATATATGAACAAGGCGGCAACGCCGAAACGCGTCTAAGCAGACAGTGAGTAAATAAATCGAGTTTGGATTGAGATTCATGGTGTCAGCGCCTTCTTCGTATCGGATGAGTTTGGCAAGATTGGATATATATATATATATATATATATATATATATGTATGTGGCACACAGCAAGGAAATTCCAATACGAACTAGCTAAATAGCGAGTAAAAATGGAAAATCGTAAATAATGATTTATGTGGCTTGTTTCACATGTGCGAGTGTGTCATTGTAAGTATGCATATGCATATGCTTTAATTTGTCATAATGCCCTGCATAGAATGAATAACTCGAGGATGCTGACATTGTTGCTCTCGGTTAAGTATCAACATTAGTATCTATTCACTTGTTAAGTTGCAGCGCTAGTCTGCTTTCTATGATTATGCACGTAAATGTCACATGTTTGTTTAAAAACCTATCGTGATCACAACACTTTTACTCGTGAACAAGGGAGGTGAGCTCCTGAAACGCGTAGAGTATGTTTGCTTGAAACCTGCAATAACAGCGTTTTCTCAGCAAGAAGTTGTTCGTGTGTTTCTGACAGAAATGAGAAAGTCGGAAATCGATTATATAATTATCGAAGCACGAGACGGCAAAACACTTTTGGCTTTTAGAAAATAAATGAACATTTGTCAACGTGAGGTGTGCGGCTCTTTCTTTCCGGCTTGGGAAGGTGAAGATATGTTAATTTGGCTTGGTTCAGCCACGGAGCAATGCACAACTTAAAAGGGCGCCATCACTACCCGCAAAAGGACTGCAGTGGAAGAAGGTGTAAATCAGAGGGTAGCGGCAGCCGCCTGGGACCTCCTCAGGTAAAGCCCCCAGCCGACTTCAAAATGGAAAGCAAGGGGATTGCGTAACTGACATCACCCACTGGAGGGTATTTAAATAAAGCGGACTACAGGTTTCACAATGCCGTGTCAGAAAGTTATACCCACTGGAGGGTTAAAATTATCGAAGCACGAAACAGCAAAACACTTTTGGTTCCTGTGAAGCAGACTGAAATGAAGCGTCGTCTTTCTTTGAAAAAGGCTGAAGTCTAGCCGAAATGCATCAGAAAAGTTTGGGACGGCTATTATAAAATAAAAGAACATTTGTCAACGCGAGGTGTGCGGCTCTTTATTTCCAGCTTGGGAAGGTGAAGCTATGTTAATTTGGCTTGGTTCAGCCACGGAGCAACGCACAGCTTAAAAGGGCGCCATCACTACCTGCAAAAGGACCGCAGTGGAAGAAGGTGTAAATCAGAGGGTAGCGGCAGCCGTCTGGGACCAGCCTCAGGTAAAGCCCCCAGCCGACTTCAAAATGGAAAGCAAGGGGATCGCGTAACTGACATCACCCACTGGAGGGTATTTAAATAAAGCTGACTACAGGTTCCACAATGCCGTGTCAGAAAGTTATACCCACTGAAGGGTTAAAATTATCGAAGCACGAAACGGCAAAACACTTTTGGTTCCTGTGAAGCAGACTGAAATGAAACTTCGTCTTTCTTTGAAAAAGGCTGAAGTCTAGCCGAAATGCATCAGAAAAGTTTGGGACGGCTTTTAGAAAATAAATGAACATTTGTCAACGTGCGGCTCTTTCTTTCCGGCTTGGGAAGGTGAAGAGATAGATAGATAGATAGATAGATAGATATCTATGCAATACCTCGCAGCAGCAGCACCCCACCCATCAAGTGGAAACACGAGGCATGGACCAACTTGTTGCAGCATTCAAATTATTTATTTCCCCAAAACAGCTTTGCCACGACACGTTTCGGCCGTCCCTGCGGCCTTGATCACATGCTCATTATTTCCCTGAGTGGGTCCCAAGCGCCTAATTCAATGTTGCACATATATTTTTAAAGTCCTTTAGTAGGAATGATTCTGGTTAAGTCTTTTGGTTCGCCGTGCTGATCGATTGTTGGACCAGTTCCCAATCTCAGCCTCTCCTGGATGACAAGATGGTGCTCCTCTCTCAGCAGGGCTGCCGAGTATAGTTAGTTTCAAACAAAGTGCCCACGAGCTCAGAGGAGCACTCAACGGTTTACCTCCCATCCGGGAATCTAGATTAACCTGCTTCACTATTTGGATTCGCTGAGCCTGACGAGTTTCAACCTCCTATATGTAATGATAAACTTAAAACTACGGACTGCGCATTTGAACTCAGTTAAGGAACCCTATGTCCCATCATGCATTGTAATGATGTTGAAAATGCACATGTTACCTGCAAATGAATAAAACCGGAAATGCAAGCATGAGAAGTTGAAATGCTGTTGGTAGTTTAGCCCAGGGAGAAGGGGTCGTGGAAACCCTGAAACGCGTAGGCATCCTAAATAAAATGTGGAACAAAGCGCACACTGCACGTGAAAAAGCCGGAAGGTAGAGTGACTTAGAGTGTGCTTCCAAGCTTCAGGGCACTTTGATATACATATATACACACACAAACATATTCACCAAAAAGCTCCACAGCACCTCCAGCAAGCTGTTCAGCCACACCGGCGAGAGAGGAGACGGACAGCAGGATCTGGTGCAAAGATTTTATTAGCAGAGACACAGCTACGCGTTTCAGGCTACACGAGCCCTTGTTCACGATATAGATATATATATATATATATATATATATATATATATAAAAACAACAGCAGAACATGTTTTGATACTGTTTTAATGCTTAGCAGTCAGCACAAACTCTCACATAGGACGGAAAGCATATACAGCTCCCAGGCTGCATTGCAGAAACATAGCCTAAAAAGGCTGAAACGCTAACTCAAAGCAACATAGAGAAACTGGCACCGTAGGACAGTTGTTTGCGGTGACTCAAAAGCCATTGCACAAAGAGTTGACATTACCTTTTTTTTAAAATACAATGATCCTTTGCCAGGGGAGGTGGGAGGGTTGCTTATGACTGAGGAGGATACCCCTAGAAGAGAACTAGGATTACAGGTAAGTAACTAATGCTTCTTTGCCAGGGGATCCTCATCAATCGTCATAAGCACTAGAATAGAATAGCGAGACTCACCTCATCCCCCTGCAGGCAAAGGTAACTGAACGGTAAATTAACCAACCAGCTCAAAACTAAGCCTGGATAGAAATATTACTATCCAAATAATTCCTCAAGGAGGCCTGGCCCACTTGAGTATCTGCCCTGGAATTGGATTCTAGAAAAGAATGCCTTGTAAAAGTGTGAACCGATCTCCAGGTTGCTACCTTGCAAATTTCTGACATTGGAACTTCATGCAAGAAAGCTACTGTGGCTGCCTTTCCCCTAGTGGAATGTGCTTTAGGAGACAACAAAAGGGGTTTATGCACCAACTGGTAGGCCAATTTTATACAGGACACTATGCATCTTGAAATGGATCTTTTGGAGGCTGGGAAACCTGTTCATGGCAACATAATTCAGAAACAATTGAGCCTATTTCCTTATGCCCTTTGTACCCTCCAAATAGAATTTGAACACTCTTTTAAGGTCCAAGGAGTGGAGAGACCTCTCTGCAGGAGTTGTGGGATTTGGAAAAAAGGACGGTAGGGAGATTGACTGATAAATATGGAAATCAGATATAACCTTAGGTAAAACAGCAGGGTGAGCCCTGAACACTACCCTGCTGTGGTGAAACACAGTATATGGATCTTTTGCACACAAAGCTTGGATTTCACTTACTCTGCGCACTGATGTTATCGCTACAAGAAAAGCGGTCTTCCACGTCAGGTGCTGCAATGTGGCTTGGACAAGGGAACTATGATTACGCTAAGCGCTCAGGCACCGTGCGCTTCAATTCCTGCTGAACTTGCGTCGTACCCTGCATTTTTTTAATTTAACCCCGTTTTGCTGCATTTGGTTTATTTTTAATTTAGACTTTTCCCCTGCTTTTAATTCACCTATTTCCCACATACCTGCACTGTAATAGGTCACGCACACCGTGGCTTCAGCGGGTCCCCAGCGTTGTGTACCGTATACTTGGCGCCATCTTGGGGGTAGGAAGGGACATCTGGCGGGCGCCATTTTGGGTAGCGGTCTAGTGTTCAGGCGGACACGCTAGACCTCTTCTTAAACCAGTAATGCAAGTGTGCAGCGTATGCGCCAGAGTCACGCCAGAGTCCAGCCCGTCTGCGCCCGTCCGGGCTAGGGGACGGGTCAGGCAGGAAGGAATATGAACGTGGTGGAGCGAGTCATGTAAGTTTTACTTACTCATACTATGACTTAACCGCCCTCAGACCTTTATGTATACCCTGTCATTTCACTTGCCCTCCGGATGCTTTTCTGGACTCCCCTCGCTGCTGTTGCTATTTTAGGAATTGTAAGTCAACAACAGTGCGTACCCCTAATCTGCGCCCCCCTACTAAACTACTCCCTACTCCCACTGTCACAAGTGAAAACGGTTTCATCAATGCTAGGTCGCTGGTGGAGAACAATATTGCTTTCAGTGATTTTGTGTCTGTTAGAAAGCCTACCTGGGTCTTTATTACAGAAACTTGGGCCTCTGATTCCTCTGGGCCTGAACTGGTGAACGCCATACCCGATGGTTATGCGCTAGCCAGGATGGACCGAGTGGGGTGCAGAGGAGGAGGGTTGGGGATCCTATATAATGTAACCCACACCTGTCGTATTAATACCCTATCCGCTCCCTCGGATACTCTTCAGGCCTTACATTTTTCAATAACCTCTCGCCTCTCTGCCTCATTTATGGGCATACTAATTTATAGACCACCAGGGCCCAGATCTGATTTCAGCCAGACTCTTCTGAACATCCTAGAACCTTATTTTGGGTGTTCTCATTTGACGGTTTTGGGAGATCTGAATTTTCATCTTGAAAACCTAGATTCTAGGGAAAACCTTTCCCTCCTGGAATCGCTGGCCGCTTGTGGTCTTCGGCAGCTGGTCAATAGCCCCACTCATCGGGCAGGACACACTCTGGATAGGGTGTTCTTAAATGACCATAGGCTAACGAACGACTTGCCTATTCCGCTGGTTTGGTCTGATCACTTAGCTGTCCCCATGGAACTTCGGGTTCCTTCTGCCGCTATCAAGTTGAGTGGTCCTAGTAAACAAGAACTCAAGCGGAATTATAGGAATATCTCTAACGACACTCTTGTTCCTCTAATTTCCGATACCGAAATTACTGCAGCGAAGGATGTTAGTACGGCGGCGCTTGAATTCACCAGTTCCATCGCCACAGCAGTGGATCTCCTGGCCCCTGTTTCATCTCGCTATTCTGCCAGGAAGAGACCTTCGGCTCCCTGGTTTTCAGAGTCTCTCGAACTTTTAAGGCAGGGCTGCAGGAAGCAGGAAATGCTTTGGCGGGTGAGTTGGGATAATCGAGAGAGGGATAAGCACAAACTGCTTCTTAAAGGGTACAAAGCAGAGGTAATCAAAGAAAAGCAGGCCTATTTTTCTAACTTAACTGCCTCTTACTTCTCCCAGGGAACTTTTCAAAATTGTAGATTCCCTGTGCACCCTGCAAATTCCCGATCCCATAGTTGGCTCCCAAGAGCTATGTGACAAGATTTCCCAATTCTTCTATTCCAAAATAGCCGACATTTACTCAGCCCTTGAATTGCAAAGGGCATCGTTGCTCTCTCTTCTCTCTTCGGTTACATCTCCTATAGGATCTGGAACAACGGACCCTGTGATGAGTTTGCCCAATTTTCCGCCTCTTACCCTTCAACAACTGGATTTGCTTTTAAGTAAGACCAGGTCGGGATCCCAATTGGATCCATGCCCTCTTAAAGTTCTTAAAAACTGTTGGGAAGTCCTATTGCCCCCTCTCCTGGACATTATAATTCAGGCGATGTTGGAGGGTATTTTTCCATCTTCTTGGAAGAGTGCTGTGGTTAAGCCTCTTCTAAAAAAAGACAACCTTAGACCCTGAAACTCTCGAATTTCCGCCCTATTTCTTTGCTTCCGGCACCAGCAAAGATGCTGGAGACTCATCTAAATCAGCATCTAGCGGATTTCTTGGGCACTTCGGGTCTTTTGGATCAGTCCCAACATGGCTTTCGGAGGTGTCACAGCACGGAGTCAACTCTCACGGTAGTGCTAAACAACATCCGCACCGAGGTCGACCAGGGCCATATCACTCTTCTGGTTCTGCTCTACCTGACAGCCGCCTTTGATACCCCATCTTCCTCTATTTTAACATCTTGTCTTAGGGAGAGAGGGGTGGAAGGCTCGGCATGGAGTCTCATGGCCTCCTTCCTTGATCAGAGGGAACAGAAGGTCAAATTGGGAGAGTACTTATCTCCGTCCACTCCTGTGCAATGTGGGGTTCCACAGGGGTCGGCTTTAAGCCCGACCCTCTTCAATATCTATGTGGCCCCACTTGCCAGGTTAGTAAGATCTTATGGGATGGAGGTGGTTTCATACGCGGATGACCCTCAGATCATGGTGTCCCTCTCACACTCGGTCATTACCTCCGCTCTCAGCTTCAGGAACTGCATGGAGGCAGTCTCCCAGTGGATGATTCTCCATTCACTGAAGTTGAACGGAGAGAAAACAGAGATCCTTGTTTTCGGCGAAAATAACGACATTTGGTCAACTGAATGGTGGCAACCATCTCTCGAAGTCTGCCCTACACCTACAGACTCTGCTCGCAACCTGGGAGTGATGATTGACCCCTCTCTTTCCATGACACAGCAGGTAAATAGGACGGTTGCCACCTGCTGGGGTATCATTAAGATCCTTAGGAAAATTAAACACTACCTATCCCTGCAAGCTCGCAAACAGATTGTGGTTGCACTGGTCGCCTCGCGGCTCGACTATTGCAACGATCTCTATGCCGGCATAAATAAGGGCCTCGTGCAACGCCTTCAGGCTGTCCAGAATGCGGCGGCTAAATTTGTGCTAGATGTTCCTAGGCTCTCTTCCGCTACAGCTGCTAGGAAGAGCCTGCACTGGCTCCAGATTCAGGTCAGGATCTCCTTTAAGACCCTTTGTCTGACTTATGGGGCCTTGTCCGGCGACTGTGCAGGGGGGGGGGGGGGGTGTGTGTGTGAAGGCTCTGCAGGTTCTCGAAGAGCTACATGGGGAGGAAGGGCTTTTTAGTCTCTGGCCCCTAAATTGTGGAACACCCTTCCCCCTGAAATCAAAACCCAACACACCGTCCTGACATTCAGGAAGGCATTAAAGACATGGCTCTTTGCCAAGGCATACCCGTAATCTGGTTCCCAGTCTTTATGATTCATTGTTAGGCGCCTTGATGCCCATTGGGCTTAGTTGCGCAATATAAGATTGCTTTCATTTCATTTATGAATGGGCTCAAAAGGAGGACCCATCAATCTAGACCGCATCAGATTCAATTCCCAAGGGGGAGAAGGAGTTCGAACCGGGGGATACACTTTCTTCATCCCCTGTAGGAAATCCTTAACCCGTAACCACCTGCAATTGGAAAAAAGAAGGTTGGTTGGGTGATTTTCTGTATGCTGTAATGGCTGACAAATTAACCCTGATGGAGGCATATTTCAAACCGGCTTTATTTAAATAAAGGAGGTAAGGAAGAATGACTTCCTCCAGCCCCTTTGTAGGGTCAAAATGATTTTCAACACACCATAGGTAGAATCTCTTCCACTTAAAAGCGTACAACGCTCTTGTGAAAGGCCTCTTAGTCTCTTACGGAATATTCATGCAGTCCTGCGGCAGATTCAAGTGTCAGTTTTGTAGGACCTCAGGAGCCATGCTACCAAGTTTAGAGAAGGAAGGCTGGGATGGAGAATCTTCCTGTCCATCTTGGTCAGCAGGTCCTCTCTGTAAGGCAGTCTCCTATAGGGGAGGACCGACAACTGCAGAAGCTCCGGGTACCACCACTGACATGGCCAGTCTGGAGCTATCAGAATCATCGTCATGTTGGATCTGATGAGCTTGGACACGACCTTCGGGATCAGAGGCAGAGGAGGAAAGGCGTATGCAAATGTCTCTAACCAATCCATCAAAAGCGCATTCCCCCTTGTCCCCGGACGGTGGAATCTGGATGCGAAGCTGCGGCATTTTTTGTTTTTGTCATCTGCAAACAAATCTATTGACGGACGAACCCACTGCTGGAAGAACATAAGTTACTTACCTGTAAACTGTGGTTCTCCAGTATTGGTGTCTTTCATAGATTCACATGCTTGAAAATTCCCAGTCGTCGAAGTGGGAGTCCCACGGTACATAAAATAGCAGTAATATATGCATATATAAGTAAAATTATCATAATTATATAAAAATATATATATATATACACACATATATAAAATACAGTAAAATATCCATAAAAAACTCTAAAGTACCATAGAACAGAATAGGCCCATAGAAAGTCTAAAGGAGAAACTCAACTAAGTAACATATCAGTGTCATTATGTTTTGGTCCAAATTCCAGCCAATCAGGCTGTACCTTCAGAGTGGAGTGGGAAAGTCCTGACTTTGCAAGGGATAGGAAGAAAGGCAGGATCTGTTCTGGTTTGGCGGTCATCGGATCCAAGGCTTTGGTGTGGCACCAGACACAGAAACGCTTCCACTTCAACTGATAGGTTTTAATGGTGGAAGGAGCAAGGGTGTGCGCCAACACCACTCTACAGTTAGTGTCGATGGTCAGACGCGCAAATTCATGGTGTTCAGGTTCCAGGCATGGAGCTGGAGGTATGCTGGATACGGATGGCAAATCTTCCCCTGCTGCATCGTGAGGAGGTGAGGCAGAGGATGAAGCAGAATGGGCTCGTTCTGGGAGAACAAGAGCAGGTCCGAGAACCATGGGTGACGCGGCCACTTGGGTGCGATCAGGATGATATGGCAGGGTTGAAGCCTCATCCTGTGCAACAAGCGTGGAATCAGACTAAGCTGAGGGAAAGCGTAGCTGAATCCGTTCAACCAGCTGATTGAAAATGCATTTCCGCTCGGCTCTCTGTGGGGATGAAGACTTGCAAAGCGTTGGCATTTTCTGTTGGTGATAGTCGCAAAGAGATCCATCTGCGGCTGGCCCCACTGGCGGAAAATGAACTCGAGAGTTGGTTGATTGAGTTCCCACTCGTGGTTGTCCGAGAGAGACCTGCTGAGTGAATCCGCCAGAACATTGGAAACACCCGGCACATGGATGACTGAGATGAATTTGATGACGAATTGCCCATTTCCATATCTCCTGTGCTTGTTGGGAAAGCAAAAGGGACCTTGTGCCACCCTGCTTGTTCAGGTAATGCATGCTGGTGGTGGTGGTGTCTGTCCTCACCAGCAGAGATTGGCCTTGAACAATCCGTTGAAAAGACTTCAGGGCAAGGAAGATCGCCAGAAGCTCTAGGTGGTTTATATGCCAAGTACGTTGGATTGCCGTCCACTTCCCTTGTACTGACAGTCCTTCGAGATGCGCTCCCCAGCCCTCCAGGGACGCATCGGTTGTAAGCGTCAGAGTCGGAGCAGTGTCTTGAAAAGAGCGACCTTTGGAAATGTTCTGAGGGTGAGCCCACCACTCCAGAGCCTCCTGAATGCGGGGCGTTAGAAGGATCCTGTTGTTGAATGATCCTGAAATCTGTTTCCACTGCTTGTCTAACTCCTCTTGGATGACCCTCATATGTAGCCTGCAGTGGGGAATCAACTGTATGGCAGAGGAAGCCATGCCTATGAATGATTTCAACATCCGGACTGAAACTTACAGTTTTGACTGCAGGGATCGTACCATCCGGAGGATACGGTCTTGTCTTTCCTGGGAGACAAAAACCTTTGCCAGCTGAGAATCTAGTGAGACTCCTTGAAAATCTCGCCGCTGAGACGGGCGAAAGTGTGATTTCTGGCAATTGATGGAAAGGCCCAAGTCCCGAAACAGGGAGATGCAAGACTGAGTATGCTGGATTGCCAGTTGGAGGTTCGGAGCCTTTATGAGACAATCGTCCAGGTATGGATAAAACTGTATGCCTTGTAGGCGCAGAAAAGCAGCTACTGGGGCCATGATCTTGGTAAAAACCCTCGGTGCTGAACGGAGGCCAAACGGCAGGACTCTGAATTGGAAGTGTAAAACGAAGATATTTTTTGTGCCTGGGGTGAATCGGCACATGAAAATTTGTGTCCTGGAGGTCGATCGTGGAGAAAAACTCTCCGGGATTGAGGTAATGTAGAATCTGGATCAGGGTCAACATTTGAAAAGTTTTGGACGTGATGAATTTGTTTAGAGCTCGTAGATCCAAAATTGGGCGCCATTCCCCCGATTTTTTCTTGACTAGAAAAAAGCGGAAGTAAAATCCTTTGCCCTGCTGGCCTTGTGGTACTACCTCGACAGCACCCTTCCTGATCAATAATTTGACTTGAGTCAAAAGGTCTTTGAAATGGGGAGGAGGCGGGCCAGTAGGAGGGCAAGGAGGAGGAAATTTTGTCAATTCCAAGGTGTGTCCCTTTGAAATCAGATCTAGGACCCACTGATCGGAAGTAATGTTGGACCAATTCAAGATGCAATTTCAGATTCGACCTCCAATTTTTACAGTAGGTGGAAAAGAGATGCTGGGACCGTCACTGTTTCTTTGCATTTGAACCACCTCTGTAGGTAGTTTTTCTTTGGTATGGTCTGGAGGAGGTCTGACTACTCTGGGACTGGTAAGTTTGTCTTTGCCGGTTGTCATTGCCAACTCTACCACATGCTCCTCGAAAAGGCTGTTTCTTATATTGGAGAGACCCCAACGCCTTGGCAGTATCCGTGTCTTTTTTTGATTGATTTGAGGACCTCGTCCACATGCTTTCCGAAAAGGGATTCCCCATCATAAGGTAGATCGAGGACTTTAGCTTGGACTTCGGGGCGAAATGCTGTTTATTTTAACCAGCCTTGACGCCTTAAAACAGCAGCTCCCGCCAACTGTCTAAACCCCGTAGAGGAGATATCAATGGCGCAGTCAATGATCTCGGAGGAGATTTTTTCACCCTCCTGAATGATGGTTTGTGCCTCTGCGCGAGTAGCATCTGGAAGTTGTGGAAGAAATGCTGCAATCTCGGACCACATTTGGCGGTCATACCGTCCAAGAATAGCCAACGAATTAGCTGCCCTTACAGTGGTGGCTGTCATGGTAGTAAATGTTTTCCCTATGGAATCCAGCTTTCGGCCTTCCTGATCTGGAGGAGAAGTAAGGGGTGTGGAAGGATTGCGAGACCTCTTTTGAGCCGCATGAGTAATGACGGAGTCCGCCTTTGGTTGAGACACCAAACATGTTGGAGAATCTGCTGGTGCTTTATATTTTTTATCGAGTCTTGGCAGGACAGCTGGGATCGAATTCTGTCACTCCATTAATTTGAGACCTTCATCCCAAATGTGGTCAATTATAGGGATAGTGTGAATTTGCCTTTGAGGTAGGTCTTTAAATCGTAGAGAAAACGTCTGTTGGACGTCCAAAGTGAGATGAAACCTCTAAGCAGCGCGGACCATCAAGTTGTGGAAGCTGCCAATGTCCACAGGAGGCGAAGCCAATGGCGACGTTGGTGGAGTTGAAGGCGTGTGAGCCCTGTAATCATCCCACTCTTGAAGGGCATTGTCGTCATCATCATTTGGATCCGTATTTTGAGGGTCAGGATCGTCATTGTCTGTATAAGGCAGGGCATGCACCGGTCACCGTGACGGAACTGGTGCAGAGGCTTGTGTTTGCGGAGGAGGTTGCGGGACTGGAGAAACAGGCCGAGATGGAGGAAATCTGCGGTTATAATCATCCAGCATGTGTTGCAGATTCCTTACCAAAGACAGTGGTATCTGTCGTTTGGTCTGACATAGGTGCTTCCGACCTATCTACTGGAAAAAGTTCTGTCCCATCTTAGACGTGCTCTTCCTCCTCTTCTTCATAATCCTGGCACTTGATGTGCAGCTCGGATGGACTAGTTGCTTGACCAAAGGCATTATCGTGCTCTGAATCATCATTGGAGACCTCCTCCGCAGACTGAAATAATTTGTCAGGAAGAGCAGAACCACTCTTAATTGGACTCAGTTGAATTAGAGGTATGCGTTTGACTGTAGAAGCAGTAACCACTGTGAAGGTGGTAGCTGTGGCTAAAGAATGGAGCCCGTCGACGTGGCGATGGCAGAGTCAACAGCCGGTTGAGGCGTCTGCACTGTGTCCACAGGCAAGGATTCAGTTGACGGATGTGACTTGGGCTTCGTCGACGATGATTTTTTCGGAGTCGACAGCGCGGTGACGAGGGAATGGACTTGCTAGTCGACGAAGATGGTCCCGTCGATGAAGGGTGGACTGTCGACGAAGTGGCAGCCGTCGACTAAGCCATCGTAGACAGTAAGGTAGTCGTTGACGAAGTAGCCGTCGACGAAGCACGTCCCGTCGACTGGCAACGACCCGTCGACGATGTTGTAGTCTTGGTCGACAAGGAGTGCGTTGACGAAAGGCGCGTCGACTGATGTTTCATCGTCGACGAGGTGGATTTAGCAGCAGTCGACGAGATCTTCAAAACAGAGGTAATGGAACTCACCTCATGAGATGTCGTCGACGAGGTGGACGTAGTCGACGTAGTTCGAGGACATAGAGCATGTCGTCGTCTACGTGGAGACAGCGTCCACGGATTTCGTCGTCGATATAGTCGACGGACGCGTCGACGAGCCCCATCGATGAACCAGTGCCCGTTTTAGAGGAAGAAGGCATGGCTTTGGACAATGACGCCAGAGAACCAGGTCTCGTAGGCGCATGTGGAGGTAAATCCTGTGGGGAGACAACCTTAGAAACATCAACCAATCTTTTTCTTTAGAAAAGGAGAAGGCATCTCAGTCTCCGACCCACGTTTTTGAGAGGTCTTTGACTGAAAAGAAGAGACACACTCATCCTCCGAGACCACAGCGTCCGTTGTCTTAAACTTCTGAAGCCACAGAAGGAGACGGGCCTCTCTGTCCCTTAAAGTTTTAGGTGGAAAAGTACGACAGTACTTACAGGTCTTCACTTCATGGTCTGGGTAGAGACAGTAAATACATTTACTGTGTGGACATTTAGAGATGAAAATACAGCTAAATAAGTTGAAAACTGAGCAGAGCTCAGGGAGACTCCCTTCACACGACGTGCGGTAGAAAATCTGAGGTCTTGGGCTTCTGACGAGAAGGGTCTAGAGGGAGCTACAGCCTGATTGGTTGGAATTTGGACCAAAACATAATGACACTGATATGTTACTAAGTTGAGTGTCTCCCTTAGGCTTTCTATGGGCCTATTCTGTTCTATGCTACTTTTGAGTTATCTGGATATTTCACTGTATTTTATATATGTATATATATTTATATAATTATGATAATTTTACTTATATATGCATATATTACTGCTATTCTATGTACCGTGGGACTCCCACTTCGACGACGGGGAATATTCAAGCATGTGAATCTATGAAAGACACCCCAATACTGGAGAAAATATCTGCCACCACCTCGTCGTGCAGCACCCAGTCTGGCTGATCTTCGAAGTGCTGACTGAGCATGTCTGCTCGTACTTTGCTCTCTCGGGAGGTGCACTACCACTATGGAGAGGTTCTGAGCCAGAAGCCAGTGCCAGATCGCTTGAGCCTCCAGGGAGAGAGGGCGAGAGCGCGTACCACCCGGTTTGTTTAGGTAATACATGGTGGACGTGTTGTCTGTTTGGATCAGGATCGAGTTGGACATGAGACAGCCAAAAAGCTTTCAGGGCAAGATGGACTGCTCGTAGCGCCAACTTGTTTATGTGGTAGGACTGCTCTTTTGTGGACCACCGGCCCTGCATTTGAAGGCACCCCATGTGTGCCCCCCATCCTTGCAGAGATGCATCTATTATCAATGATTGGACTGGAACTGGTTGATGGAAAGGGACTCCCACCAACAGGTTCTGCGGTCGAGTCCACCACCTGATGGACGATTTTGCTGCTTGGGAGACCACAATCCGATCCTCCCAGCGACCCGTTGCTTGGTCCCTTTTGTTTTCTAGATCTTGCTGCAACTGTCTCATTCTCAGCCTGGCGTTGGGAATGAAAAATATGCAGGAGGTCATTGACTCCAGCAGAGATGCCACCTGTCAGACTGCTGGGCGATCTGTCTGAAGCAGAGCCTTGCACTTCAGCTGCATTGAAGAAAGTCTCTCCTCCGAAGGAAAAGCTCTACCTTAGTTTGAATCCTGAGTCGATCCCGAATAATAGATTGTCTGGGTGGGCTGTTGGACTGACTTCTCCATGTTCACATGAAGACCCAGTCTGTGGAGCAGATTTAGACAGACCTGGAAATTCTTCCTTACTTTTTGAGGAGATGGACCTTTGAGGAACCAATTGTCTAAGTAAGGATAGACGAACAACCTTTCTGTGTAGGGCGGCTGCCACCACTACCATGCACTTGGTAAAGACTCGTGGGGCAGATTTCAGTCCGAAGGGTAAGACCATGAACTGATAGTGCTTGTCGCCGACCAAGAATCAAAGGTATTTGTGATGACGTGGAATGATAGTTATGTGGAAGTATGCATCTTGGAGGTCCACTGAACACATCCAATCTCCTGCTGGTAGATGTGGACATATTTGATGAAGGGCCAACATGCGAAACTTCTCCTTAACAATGACTTTGTTCTGCAAGCGAAGGTCCAGGATAGGTCTGGTCTGAACTTGTGCTCCTGATTTCTTTTGGGCACAAGAAAGTACCTGGTGTAAACTCCCTTCCCTCGCTGCGCGGAAGCAACCTCTTCTATGGCCTTTATCCGCAGACGGGTTATCACTTCCTGCCGAAGCAACTTTAACTGGTGAGGACGAGATCTCTTTGGAGGAATGTCCGTTGGAAGAACACGAAAACGTAGTGCGTATCCATTGCGCAGTATACGGAGCACCCAACTATCTTGTTATGCTGCACCACTCTTCCAGATGATGTGAAGCAGTTCCTCCCACTGGAGTGGGCAACAGCACTAGAGGAAGCTCCTGCTCATTGCTTCCCTGCCGACCTGGCCATTTTAGAGGACTGCTGCTGGTGACCTCTACCTCTGTTGGATTTACGGCCTTGATACTGCGACTTGCCTTGGCCTTTGCTCTGGGACCATTGAGGGGTTTGAACTCTGTTGGTAGGGTCTGTACCGTCGCTTAAACTCCTTCTCCAATCTAACAGCTTTGAGGGTATCGAGGTCTGTCTTTATCCTATCCATTTCCTCATCTGTACGGGTACCAAACAGGGAGGAGCCGGAAAAAGGGAGATTCAGGATCCTCTGCTGAGCATCTGGCTTGAGAGCAGTCAGTCTCAACCAAGGAGAATCTCCTGACACAAATCCCATGGGCATATGAGTGCGCAGACAGTGTAGCACCATCTGCTGCCGTGCTGATCACTTGGTTGGCAACAAGCGACCCTTCCTTGATGAACTCCTAAAAGTCCTTTTGATACTCTTATGGCAACTTCTCTTTGAAGCAGTCCAAGGAGTCCCATAAGGTCCTGTCAAAGCGACCTAATAAGGCTGCTGCACTGGAGACCTTGAGCGATGATGCTGCAGACCCGCAAACCTTACGTCCCCAGGAGTCCTAGGACCTACTTTCTTTATCGGATGGGACTGATGAAGATGCAGCCATAGCATGAGTTTTCCTCACTGATGCAATCATTACAGAGTCCGCAGGCGGATCTGTCTTCAACAACACAGGGTCTGTTGCGGCCGGCTTGTATTTCTTTTGAATCCTAGCCGATGCAGCCTTAATCGCAGCTGGCGTGAGGAAAATGTCCATCACGGGCTCCAGAAGACCAGGAACCAGGGGAAGCAACTGACGAGAAGCTGCTCTCTGATGCAGAGTCTCAAAGATAACGGTTTTTGCCACCTGAGGGGTAGACATCTCAAAGTTCAGCTTCCGAGCTCCTCTCTGAAGCACATCATGATAAGTGTTAATATCATCTATCTGTGACACTCTCGACAAAGGGCTGTCCGATAGAGTGGGAGAATAGTCCCTCTTCGAGGATCGAGTGGAAGACCACAAAGGTGACCTCGGGTGGGAACTATGCCTATGCTCCCGTGATAGGCATAGTCTGAGCATACCCATCCCACTCGGGTGTTTTTGCATTTGTCACCCCGAGTGGGATGGGTATGCTCAGACGTGAGTCCCATGCTCGCCACAAGACTGGAGTCAAGCTATCCTGGCTGAACACAGCTGATCACCTGAAACCGGTCCTAGGATGCTTGATTCCGGTCCAGGAAAGACATGGCTTGGCAGTTCGAGCTGGACTGTTCCCATGAGGCACAGGGTCAAGGCTGATTTGCATTTTGCCATGTCTGAACTGTGGAGTGCAAAAAAACGATGGATTCAGGCCCAGATCTCTGTACTGGGGTGAATGTATGACATAGGTCTCCTCCACGTGCAAAAACAACAGTTGAGGGACAGAATGCAGAACAATGACTTGGTCTGCCTGAACGCCTTTCTGGGAAAGCAGATGGTGAATGCCTCGTTGAAGGATGTCTTGATTAATGAGGGGAAGAGTGTCAGGACGCTGATTCGGTCCCTAGAACCACTGATCCTTCTCCAGACCTTACTGAAGTGGGTCTTGACATTGGGCGTGCGCCTCTAGATGCCGACATGGATCTCCTTCTCGACGTCCGGTCTGTTGTTGGAACCGGTCTCAACAACGTTTCTCTGTTCCTCGACGTCAAGTCCCTTGCAGACGCCTGAGCATCCCTTCGTTTCAATGTCTAACGTTGATGAGCCGATTACTACGGATGAGTTCTGCTGCTCGACGCAGCACGTTGTCGTGCAGATGAAGACTAAGTGCCTCTGCTCCTCAACACCGATCGTCGCCGTGTCGACGACGGCGGAGGGTTCTTTTTCCTCAACGGCGGAGGGGTTCCGATCCTCGATGCCGATCGCCGGGTTGACAATGGCGGAGGACTCCTGCCCCTCGACATCGATGGACTTACAACGACAGAGGGGTACCTGCCCTCGACGCCGAACGTGGAGCTGACGGGGGACTTCTGCTCCTTGACGCCGATTGTCGCCGGGTTGACACCTGCGGAAGATCATGATTCTTCGACATCGACGAACCTGAATGAAGATGTCTTAGACGGCGAGCCCACCGTTGATGGTCTTTTCTTGGACAAATGATCCACCGGTGGTAGATTTTTCAGCGCCGAAACAGACGCTGAAGCAGAAAAGCAAGTGACCTTGCTTCTAGATGGAGATCTCGCCCTTTTGGAGCCCTTCCTCACCGGTGACCTGATACTGGAAGATTTTTCTGCCAGCCCATAAAGACGGATCCTTTCTCTGTCCTTTAAAGTCCTTTTGGACAGGGTCTGGCAATGAGTACAAGTCTTAGGGACATGGTCCTTAGGCAAACAAAGAATACAGACCTCATGAGAGTCTGACCTGGCCTTTATTCCACAAGAAGGGCAGGGGTCAAAAAGAGATGGCATTTTGAGAGGAAAAAATGCCCAAAACTGTCAAAAAAAACAAAAAACAGAACCTTACTTCAAAAGATGAAAGACGTCAAAGTAAGTCAATAATTTCCCAAAAAGATTATTTCTGACTAAAATCAGAAAAAGTGGAGCTGTGTAGCCAGGATTTTTCCTGAAGGAGCCGGAAAGAACAACTGACCTAACTGTCACCTCTGAGGCATGATGGGAAGCTGGGGGTAATGACTGCCTTCAAGAAACGGTGCCAGTTTATCTCTATGTTGCTAGGAGTTTGCTTTTCAGCCTTTTTAGGCTATGTTTCTGCAATGCAGCCTGGGAGCTGTATATGCTTTCAGTCTTATGTGAGAGTTTGTCCTGACTCCTAAGCATTAACAAGCATTTGCAATGCAATAGGTCTCGCATTAGGAAAGTGTGAGCTATTGGTATTGTAAATGACCATTTTTTTTAATATGTGTTGGATTTGAAAATATATAAATTAATAGCATCGTTATTCACAAAGCCAAAAACTTACACTTTCCTAATGCGAGTCCTATTGGCTATGGCAATGCTTGTTGGTAGCAAGCAAGGACAGTGCTGTTGTGGTGCTGAGTGATGACATGGTGGTGTCCCCGAGGGACTGAGGGTGGAGTTGGGAGGGTGGAGTTGGATGGTGGAGCCTTTGAAGATAAGAGAAATGAGTGCGATATGAAGGTAGAGAGGAAAGGGTTAAGCAAGGACGGCAATGAGGAAATTTGAAGGGTTATTAATGGTGGCATGAATGAGTGAAGAAAAAAATCACAAATATATTCAGAAAGAAAACAGATGAACTGAGAATGCAGATATGAAAGAAATGAAAGGTGAAAGTTCAATGGGAAATAATTGAAGGGGTGGCCGGGAGACAGAAGTTACATCTGCAGGCGGGGAGGTGGCGCGCGCGGACGCATGCACGTGTCTCCAGAGGCTTCGTGCCTGGCCAGGCGTCCCCCGGGGGCACAGATCGTGCCAGTGTTTACCAGATTCACCGGGTCTGTCAGACAGAGAGACACCTCTGATGGGCTTCACTGAACGTGTCAAACCTAAGGGCGCTGGCGTGCACTGCGGGCTGTGTTAGGCGAAATGTGTGTGTTCACTGTGAGTGTGTCTAGGCGGAGTGTGCCTAGGAAAAGTGTGAGTGTACATCAAAATGTGTCCAGGCGACGTGTGAGAGTTCATGAGACTGTGTGGGTGGGGGAGGTGTGCACTGCGAGAGTGTCTATTTGAAGTGTGAGTGCATGAAACTGAAGGTGGAGTGTGAGTGTGCATTGTGTGTAGGTGAAGTGTGCATCAGATTGTGTCTAGGCACAGTAAGAGTGTGCACGGTGTGTGTAGGTGAAGTGTGCATCAGATTGTGTCTAGGCACGGTGTGAGTGTGCATTGTGTGTGTAGGTGAAGTGTGCATCCGATTGTGTCTCGGCACAGTGAGTGTGCATTGTGTGTGTAGGTGAAGTGTGCATCAGATTGTGTCTAGGCATAGTGAGTGTGCATGCGAATGATTGTGTCTAAGCAGAGTATGAGCGCATCAGATCCGGTCTAGGAGGCTTGTGAGTGTGCGTGAGATTGTACCCAGGCAGCGTGTGAGTGCGCCCGAGAGGCGAGCGCAGAGGTGCCTGGAGACTCCTATCTGCGAGTTTGGAGCCAGCGGGAAGGAATGCAACTGATTAAATCCAGGCTGTCGGGCCTCGCCGGGCCTGTTGCTGTGTAGTGCTCTGAGCTGAGCGCCCCCCAACGCTGCAACCAAGATGCACCCCTGCATCTGAAAAGGCCCTGGGGCTGAGAACAGCGTGCTTACTTTGTTGTGATCTCGCATATGCATAGTGACTGGCACAAAAGCCCTGACGTGGGCTGATGTGCCACTTGTCATATTCAAATAGACTACTGTGAAGGTGTGTGAAGAGAGGCGCCCCCATCCCCACATTGTCAAGCATATAGACTCTTTCCACCTCAATGGGTGGGGGCATTTTCTGAAACAAAGTCCATAGGTTTCGTAAATTTTGCAGATCAAACGTATATATCCGAAAACAGCCCCATGTGTGAAAAGTTACATTGTCATGTACAGTACTGTTTCAAGTTGTGTGTAAACACGCCTGCTATTTAGCCGATGCATCGGGGTTCGCATGGGCTGAAGGAAAGTATTCGGGCTCACACAGATCGCATATTCAGAAGCGGCAGGTGTGAAATGACAGGCACCTGAAATACAGCGCGTTTGTTTAGAGTTGACATCTTTACATTTTGCTGGGGTATGGAGTGAAATGGTACTGTCACAATGTAGTCTGTTGCAATTAGTTGGAGGACTGGGACAATAGAAATATCCAAGGAGGGATTATTAAAAAAAAAAAATCCCTGGGACGCCTGAAGGCATTTGTCCCTAATAAACAGTGCACTCAACCACTGGAGAAGGCTCTCGAACACCTCAGATAAGAGTTTGTGCCATTGCTGAATGCCTGACCTTTGTATGGTGACTCCCAGTTCAGATTCTTGTTGTGTGCAGTCATTCAGTTTTCAAGATCTTCCATTGACGCTTAATTGCGTTCCGGTCTTGTAAGCTGATACAGAATGGTATTGGGCTAGGTTTCATGGTTTGGCGTCGCCATTTTCGGTGTATAGGTTGCCGCGTGCTAGACTAATGCAGCTAGTTTGCAAATTCCACGTGCCAAGCTGTGCAAGATGTAGCAGGGCACAGCAGGTGAATGGAAGTTGGATTTACTGTGACCAAATTGGCAAAAGGGAGCCCTCGGGGACGTTTGTGTGCATGCACGTTCACATATGTGCTTCACAGGGACTTTCGGTAGTACAGTGGTATATTAGAGTGAGACTATGATTTGTGTGCATGTGTGTCCATCTTGCTTTGACACGTGCTGTGTATACATATGTATTTTTTTTGCAAATGTATTATTTTGTTGGTAATTGCATTCAGATTCCCTTTTGAGTGTCTCTGCAGCAAATTCCAGTCGAAGCAGGTAAAGCAAAGTAAAGTTTAACGTGAAAGAACTTTGCTGGAACGTGACTACAGTGAGGACAAGCTCTCGGCATTACTGTGGCGGGGGTGGTGCAGCCTTTGAAGTCCGACGCCGAGGCTCAGACAAATGGTGGTGTGCGAGCGTCTTCCTTTCAAGTCTAATGGGGGATGGGGATGGGGGGGGGGGGGGAATGAGGAGGAGGAGCAAATGGCAAGAGCGCGCCTGGCGCACATGCACTGGTGATAATCCGCATTCCAAAGCCCTCTTGGTAGGATTTTCTGGTGCCCCTCTATATCTCTCGCCAGCAATGCAAAGGGCATTGGCAGGCGAGACCTAAAAAGTTTTAAAACATGTTCTACGGTTTTTCCTGGTTTCTAATGTATACTTTTATGATATAATGGGGAGTCCTTACAGCATTATTCAGCTCTAGTGTGTGTAAGGCTTCAATCGCTTTTTTATTATATATGTATATACATATATGGAGATACATATATGGAGATACATATATGTGGGGCACATATAGGATTGTGTTTCCGGGGTCCTGCGCATGGGCGGGAATATTCTAGTGCTCATGACTATTGATGAGGATCCCCTGGAAGAGAACTAGAATAGGAACAGAGTTACAAGCTAGGACCATTACCGTTGCAAATATAGTAACATGGATAGCCGGGTCAGGATCAGGTCACCAGTACTGTAGCATATTTTGCCCCGTCTTTTCCCGTTATGTTGGACGATATCCGACAATAGAGAAAGTCGATGTTTAAGTTTAAACTGTGCCAGCCGATTTTACTAACCCTTTATGTAAAAGTTTAAAATAGTACGTACAGTAGTATCCTGATTAGTGGCCCCAAATAAGAGGTATAGCGAGGGCAAGCACCATGCCATTTGAATCTGTATTAGGGAGAGCAGACAGGGTATTTGAAAAGGTTTATACTGGCTGCCTATTTGCAACGTAGTTGAGATGACTTAACCAACAGACAGTCACAGTCTGGGTTGCCTTCTCTTTTTCTTGTATTAAAACCGGTCACAGCAGATAATCCCCCGTCAACTATCGAAACGTACTTTGTGAAAATTAAAAGAAAGCAGTTATAAAAATACATTACCAGTATTAAGGATATATTGACAGACATTCCAGGTAAGTGTAAAGAGGTTTGGGCCTTCAGCCTTCCCTTTCACGAATCCATGTCTGTTTTTCAATCGAAGCCTAATGAGATTTGTTTGATTGCAGGAATCCTGACTGATACAGAGGTCAGGGAAACCATATACACGCTATACACCCCTATTTAGTAGCCCTGGGCTCCATTGAGGAGATGAGAAGCACCAAAGTCAGTCCCTTTGGGTAAACGGGCGTATAAAAATAGTGTCATAGCTATTTTGATCAGATATTTGAATCCTGACAGAACATGAAAATCATTTTGGTTTTACTTATTAAACTTATACAGACGATTAGGCTTGGAATTCCAGGTGACAGTCCACACAGAAGCCATATTAATCCAGCCGGTATCGAGTAGGTTGGAAGGCTCGGTCAGGTTTTCTTCGCAGGTATGAGAGCTTATTATACCTAGCTAAACACCATGAGAGAGTAATAAGAAAGTTACTGTATTGCCACCTCACAGTAGTGATTGGGTTATTGCCCAGTCAACAATAATCGTAGTTACGAGATGTAGCAGCAACCAGCAAGACCATGTTCACACTTTATAGAAAGTTCTTTATCAAAATATCTTTCTAGTTCACAACAAGGTAATGTAAGAGTACATTAAATAGATACGCACTAAGGACAGTGTGCAGAAACTAGGCAGGCTCACAGCCGTGTCCTTCTTTCCTCTCGGTTTTCTTAATGTTCTCTTTCCTTCATTCTTCCTTTTTCTCTTTTTCCACTTTCAATACAAAACACTTTTTTCATTATCATTCAAAATTTTATTTTAAAATCTGGTTCTACATTGCTTGTAAACGTTGTGAAATCATGATGCCAAGTTCTTTTGTTTTCTCATTAGGGAGAGGATGTCTGGAATTAGACATGTTAATCAATAATGAAGCATATGGAAAAAGCGAGTATTCTTGTATAGGATCAAGTTTATTTAAGCGTTCTTAGAGGAGCAATGCAAAAAACACCCAGGGGCAAGTCACATGAGTTAAAGCAAGGTGGTACTCAAACGAATAGCACAAATATACAATAGATTGTGTTTTTTTTTTATAATCATTGTAATGTCTCTCCACTGTTTTGTTTGTATAGATCCCCCTAATTTTCATCACACGTTATTTATCGACACATAGTAAAAAATTTATTTCTAAGGCCCTGATGAAGATGGAGAATAGTAAGATTGTCCATTGAAACATACGTTGGCCAGGAGTGTGTGATATCCCAGATTCCAGCACAGCACAAGGAGGGTGGATGTTACCATCCCTTGGTTTGTTCATCTGTGTATGCAGTGTTGGTCTGGGAGGTAGTATGATAGTGAGAGTATGGAGTAGGACTGTGTACGTTTTTTGAATGGGTTATGGCTGTAATCTATTGTATTTGTTAAATTTCTGAAGTAATCATTTTATGATTAAGCAAGTGGACATACAAAAAAGAATGAACACTGATTAGTCCATAATATGTAAGGTTTTGTTCAAATCAATTGTGAACTGTGAAATTGTGGAAATGTGTTTTTTTAATAATATTTATACAAAAAGATTTAATTCTGAAAAAAATACTTACATTTTTTTTATATAAATATATTTTTTTATAAATAAATAACAAAATCATTACTAAATAAATTGATGTGTTGAGACAATCTTTTGAAAATGACCCACTTTGAGCTGTAGACAGCCAATAGTAAAGTGATAGAGGTCGGTGGGAGTCTGCTTTTGCAACAATATATATGGTTCTTTTCCCCTGCTCCCAGACCTAGTAAATAGGGGGTAGCCTTTTTCTGACATTACCATCGTCGACAACGCCACCACCTGCGTCTACGTGGAACCCTGAATCGTCAGCGCCGGAGACGAGGAAATCACCATTGGTAAGCCAGTTGACGGAGCCAGAATTGAAGGAGCAGACTTAGACTGTACCTTTGAAGATTTTGTCGACTAGGTCGTTGACAAGGTCATCGACGAGTGAACTTTCTTCACAGATTTTACCAAAGAGGACAGAGATGAGGGCTTTTTAAAAGCTTTTGGAGCAGCTGGAGGAGAAGATGGAGGAACAGAGCTGGATTTCCTGTCAGATATCACTCCTCCTTTCCTTTACACCTCGGTGAGGAGATTCGCCAGGACTACGCCCGTCAGACATATGAGGTCCTCCACATACAACCTCTTCTTAGCACAAGTTGCACAAGTTTTAAAGAGGGCTTTCTTCTCCTTATCAGACATCTTGAGACTAAGTCCAAGCAGCTCTTGAAGAAAAAACAGGTGAACAACTGTAGAAGTAAGGTTAACAGGAAAAAACAGAGCAGAGCTCAGTGGAGACTCCCTTGCACAACGTGCAGTGGAAAATCTGAGGCGCTGAGATTCTCAGTAGGGTTCTAAGGGGTGTGGCTGATCAGCTTGATTGTTCAATTTATTTGGGCTCTACTACAAAAAGAGGAGGATATGTTACAAAACTAGAAATGGCCTAGGCCTACTTTGTTTTGGTAATGGTTTTTATTGCTATTTTATGTATACTGGGGACTCCCATTTCAACTGGGAATGATACAAGCATGGGAATCTATGAAAGTTCCAATACTGGAGTAACTGAAGAATCTCCCTTGGTGTGAAGGAGTCACTCCCCTGCATTCACAGGCACCGCAACGCAACTAACCGGTCCACTGCTCTCAAGCTCCAGCAGACTCTGAAGATTCCAGCAACACAGAAGGTGGGTTCCAAAGCTCCCAGAGGTTGATCCGCCAAGTTTAAGGCCAGTATCCTACGTGGGGACTGCATAACCCAAACCCCTGTGCACCACGTCCATTTGCAAGTGCATATGCTTGTTGGCGATTACTGAGCCTGTGTATTGGACTCCATGCAGTCCGGACCCCGAACAGTATTTCCACCAAAGGACTCCAGCCTCCGCGCACAGAGTGCTCCTTGGGACGGTACCTTGTGATCTTACTAGAGGTCCACTCGAGACTCCTGGTCATTCAGCCCGTTGGTCCTCCAGAGGGTCATCTTAATTTCTGTTGGGGTTTCCTGGTTGCTCCAGACGTGTCTCGACTCCCCATTGCTTGGTGAGTCCACTGGACCTTGCTAGTCCTCACCGTAACCTGCTTGACCTTTCTGCATGGGTTGCTTTTGCCAAAGCTTGTTGGTGCTCCAGCCGGACACCGACCCCCTCAGCACTTTACATCCTTTGAAGGACAGCTAGCATCTGGCTCCTAGTAGTTGTGGATGTCTCCTGGTCCTCGTTGCTGCAAAGTCAAGCATCCCTTCTTCGCACCTGAAGCACCCAACATCGGTGGGTATTCGACTCCCGAGCCCCTGGTCACTCTGAAGTGACCCAGACTCTGTCCCCTCTGCTTTCAGGTTTCTTCATTCCTTCCAGAATCCAGGCTTTGATTCCAAAACCCTTTTCACCTTCACGGCAGCAGTACTTCTTCGAAGCCTTCCATGAAGAACGACTGCGGTTGCCGACACCACTTCAACCTTAAGCACCTGGCACCACTGGGATAGGTAACTCTGGAACTACAGTATCCACGGGTGGGGTGGCTCTCCTACCTCTTATGTTCTGAAGGGTTTCCTCAAAGTCCACCAAGAAGGGTCCTTAAACTGTAAAATTGCAACCGCTACTTCCCCACAGAATTGTACGGAGCCTGCTGTCGTGTTAGCACACTGCACCCGTCCTCCGTGGGGTCCCCCATCTACTCACCATGGGTGGTTCCTTGGGAAATCAGCGATTCTACGTGCTCCAGACCTTGTCTTTACCAGAGTTGTGGTTCTAATACCACTATTTTAGTATATGGTTTGGTCTCCCCCTGGAGCCCACTGTGAATTGTGCTACTTACAACTGTTATATTGATCTCATATTGTGTTTTGTGTTCTATCCTCGGGTAGAAGATACTAGAGAGTGTTATATTAATAAATACATATTTCTATATAACTGAGTGGTTCTCCTTTCATTTAATTAATTCAGGAGGCAATAGTCTGGTAAAACAAGCAGATTTACATTCCTTCAAGATTAAGCTTGAAGGCTGCTCACCACAGCTACCACCTGGATAGCTTTCTAAAGGTTATCTTTGACCTCATACATCATAAGGGTCGTTTGGACTGGTGCAAGGTGCCCACTTTAATTAGTGGACAGCATATACCAGGCCAACTTCTCACTGTAATAAATAAATATTTTTCAACCAGAAAAGGAAAACAAAATGTACTCTGCTACTGAAGAAGGCAAGTTAAGTTAGTTTCTGAAGGTTTTGAAAGGCGTCCAAACAGAAAGACCTATAGAGGCCCAGCTCAGAAGTCCAGAATCTTGTTGTAGGAGGGTGGATACCTGACTATGGTTACCCCCAACTTTTTGCCTGGTGTTTTGCTGGTTTTCCGACTTAGTGGACCTGGGACCCTGCTATTCAGGGCCCCAGGCCTACTGCTCTCTCTGTAAAATGGATTCCATGTACCTTAGGTACATATCTAATTGGATACTGAGTCACCTTATCAGTCCCTGTACAGTGTACTTTAGGTACCCAGGGCATAGGTGTACCCAGGGCCTACAAGGGGCTGCAGCATGTATTATGCCACCCCTGGCTGGCAATCCAAATATGACACAACTGGCTGCACGACAGCTGGGGCAAGGTGGTGTAATCGCCCTTTGCTTTAGATATAGTATACCTATATCTAACCCTAAAATAGACACATGTATTCCTATCAGTCACTCCTATGGCAGGCCTTAACAATCCTGAAGGCAGAGTGCTTGGAATTATGTGAGATGGTGCTCTGGCATGAGCTGAGCCCGTCTGCAGCTTGCAGAACCAAGTCCTAATAGCTGTTCCATGATAACGCGTACCATATACTCTTAAGTGCATTATAATCCTCGCGGTTATTTGCTATCTTTGGTATCGCTTTATCAAAACATGTTGAGTAAGGTGTTATACGAATTGGAATACTAACCCCTCGCCAATTCTGGCGACGGGGTTGGCATTCCACCCTTCTAGAGGGACACGTCATGTATGTAACTGTGAACCCCCGTTAAAGTTAACTCGAGCCTCAGCATCACAAAATGGATGCTGCCACCACAGACACAAGTCTGACCTGCTGCTGGGAGTCCTTCCAGCGAGGAGAGCTTGGACAATGGGTTTCCTGTCATTGGCGGTGCTAGCACCATCCCAGACAGGATTTTGTGTATCCCAGGTAGGCAGGGCTGAGAAGGAAGGTGACTGCAAGTGGCACCCCGGTGCTCACTATGCATCTGCCGGCTTGAACCAGTTCCAGGGGCACACCAGCCCCTGAGCTGGGGAAAGTCCGGACAGGGGAGAGGGGTGTAACCACCCCCCTTCCTGGTCCCACCCATGGGCAGGACCTAGTCGCGTGCCAGCCCCTTTTCTTAGTATAAAGATAGGAGCGGGCCCCCTTCCCAAATTAGATCATCTTTATTTATTATTTATTTTATGTAGTTTGTAGAGCGCGCAGCTACCCCCGAAGGGGTGTCCCGGCGCTAAAATCCAGGGTTTACCAAGGGAGAGGGGGAGTGAAGAAAAAGGAAAAGTGGAGAGACTAGAGTCCGGAGAAGAGCCAGGTTTTAAGTTTGGCTCGGAAGATGGTTTCGGAAGGACAGAACCTCAGCTCAAGTGGAAGGGAGTTCCACAGTCTGGCAGCAATGACACTGAAACCTCTGCCACCGGTTCTAGACAGTCTGAAACGGGGCGAGATCAGGAGGCGGAGGTCATTGGATCTCAGGGATCTAGTGGAGCGGGATATCGAGACCCGTTTTTTCAAATAAGTAGGACCGTAGTTGTTGACGGCTCGATAGGTAAGGGTGAGGACCTTAAACTGAATGCGGCTAGCCACAGGGAGCCAATGGAGTTCCCTCCGGTAGGCAGAAACAGATTGACGGTACGGGATATTACCGATCAGTCTGGCTGCAGCATTCTGGACAATCTGCAGCCGGCCTATCAGGTACTGGGGAGCCCCTGCATAGAGACTATTGGCATAATCCAAGTGGGACGTGATGAGGGCCTGGGTGACTGTGCGGCGGGAATCCAGGGGGAGATAGGGGAGGATCTTTCTTATCATGCGTAGTTTCATAAAGCAGGCGGAAGTAACTTTATTGATCTGGGTTTTGCATGACAGGGAGTCATCAAATTGGAAACCAAGATTCCGCGCCGAGTGAACAGGGGACGGGGCAGGATCAAGCGCCGTGGGCCACCACCAAGAGGAGGGGATAGAGGTTTTCTGATTGAAAAACAGAACCTCTGTTTTATCTGCATTCAATCTAAGGTGGTTCGCAGTCATCCAGCCACTGATGTTATTGAGGCATTGGCGAAAATTGAGGAATGCGGAGTCCGAGTGGTCCCGAAAGGAAAACACCAACTGTGTGTCGTCAGCGTAAGAGACCACCCTGACTCCGTAAGACTCCACAACGTCAGCCAAGGGGGCCAGATAGACGTTGAAGAACAGGGGGCTGAGGGCGGAGCCCTGCGGCACCCCACATGACAGAGGTTTTTTCTCCGACTTAAAAGGACGTAACAGTACCCTTTGACTTCTGGATGAGAGGAAGGACTCGATCCAGCTGAGGGCAGTGCCACCTATGCCTATCTGCTTAAGTCGATCAAGGAGGATGGGGTGAGAGACCGTGTCGAATGCTGCGGACAGGTCGAGGAGAACCAACATGGCCTCCTCGCCCCTGTCCACGCATTCTCGGATGGTTTCAGATACTTCCAGCAGGGCCGTCTCAGTGCTGAATCCGGCTCTGAAACCGGATTGAGATCCATGAAGCAGAGAATGGTCTTCTAAATATTCCGTAAGTTGGAGCTGCACGGCTTTTTCCAGGACCTTGGCGGGTTTAGGAAGAAGGGAAATGGGACGGTAGTTAGTAAAGACAGCGGGGTCTGCGTCTGCCTTTTTCAAAATAGGGATCACCAATGCCTCCTTCCAGGTGGTAGGGAAGAAGCCATGGTGAAGGGAGGCATTCCAGACGGAAAGGAAAGGGCAGGCAAGTGAAGGCGCCAGTTCTCCCATGATTTTTGCGGGGACCGGATCAGAGGGGGCACCGGATTTACAGCAAATGAGTAGTCTGATAGCCTCGTCCTGGTTGAGTTTGTTAAATGAAAGGAAGGACGGAGACTCTGGGGGACTAGTGAAAGAAGACGGGGTGACAGACTCTGTGGGGAAGGAGACACAGAGTTTGTTGATCTTTTCCAGAAAGAAATCTGAGAGTCCCTCGCAAAGAGCCTGACAAGCGGTGTTCTGGGGGGCCCTAGCCGGAGGGTTAATAAAGTCTTTAACGATGCTAAAGAGCGTTTTTGATGAATTTTTAGCTTTATTAATTTGAGCGGCAAAGTGGTCTTTCATCGCGCATTTTTTAAGTTTAAGGAATTGTTTTAGGGCCGTTCTGTAAAGATGTTTGGCTTCAAGGTCGTAGTTAAGTCTCCACTTGCGTTCGAGAACCTTACATCTGCTTTTCTCCTCCCGAAGGGGGGTGGAGAACCAGGGAGCAGAGGGTCGCGACCTAGTGGAGGAGATGGTTATCTGGGGGGCAATAGAATCAATTGCTTTAAGGAGAGTGGAATTCAACCTAGAAACATTTTCATCGATGTCCGGGGAGAGGTACTCCGACTGATAGTGGAATAGTGGGTCCAGGGTAGCGCAAGTAACCTTGTGCCACTTTCTTCCCAGTTCCTTCCTAGGGGCCATTGGGGCAGATTTGCGTCCCAGGGTGAGAGAGAATGGAATGAGGTAGTGATCAGTCCAGGTAAGAGGGAGAGGCTGAAGAACAGTGATGAGCGGAAAATTGGCGAATATAAGGTCCAGAGTGTGGCCTGCCACATGGGTGGGACCTACAACCAGTTGTTTAAGATTGAGGCTCTCCATGGTATCCACCAGGTTGGTAGCCTTAGCACAGAGCGGGTTGTCTATGTGGAGGTTAAAATCGCCCAGGACAATGAAGTTTAGGTGTTTAATAGATAGATCCGCCAATAAGTGGACAAGGGCAGTGAGGGAGGGGGCGGTGACGGGGGGGGGGATAATAAACTAGTGTGCCAGCTAAAATTACTGACGCGGAGTCAGAGACAGAGAAGTACATGGCTTCGATTGTACCTATATCAGCAAGTTTAGTGAAAGTCAGCTGGAAAAAGGATTTAAATATGACGGCTAGACCGCCTCCAGACTTACCTCCAGCCCGATTCAGGCATTTGATGTCATAACCTGGGGGGATAGCCAGATAGATATCCGGCGAGGAAGAGTCTGTGATCCAAGACTCGGTTAGAAAGAGAATATCCCATTCATCAGACGAGATGGACATCCAGATGTCATTGGCGTGACGGGGAAGAGACCGGCAATTAATCAAACCTGCTCGCAAGGTGTACTGATTAGAGGAGGATAGCTGTGGTGGTGGGCAAGGGGAGAGACGAGGTTGGCAGGGCGGGAGTGAGAAGTTGCATTGTGAGCAGAGGTAATGAGCGGTTTCCAGGTGATTAGGGATGCAGCGAGGGCTGGTCGGGCAAAGGCACGTATTGAGCGAGTGAAGTTGGGCAGTAGTCCAGCAGATGCGGACAGGGCTAGTGGAAAAGGCAGGGGGACTGGCCCTGGGCCCGGTCCAGGCCCGGACGGGCCCAGACGGGCTTGCCTTTGGCGCGCCTTCGGCGCGCTGACGGCGCGCCCGCTGCGCCCGTCCGCTGCGCTTCCTGGCAAGACACATCTTTTATGTCCGTGTGAGAGGGAACATGGGGGTGTGGCCAGCTGAGGTGGGCGTGTCCGCCGTGGCGCCTCGCCCTCAGTGATGGCGACAGGTAGCGTTCGTTGCAGCGCTAGGAGCGCTGTTTTAGTGCACAGGGAGGTGTTGTTAAAAAGCAGAGTATCACACAACAAAGTTTTTAAAAGAAAGAGATTCACTCCCGGCTTCCGCCTCAGGAGACTCCCGGATTAAAGTGTTGCGCTTTCCAGCTGCGTGCACTTTATAGTGTCAGGGATGGGGGGGGGGGGGGGGAGGGGGGGGGGGGGGGGGGGCAGCTGAGGTGGGCGTGTCCGCCGTGGCGCCTCGCCCTCAGTGATGGCGACAGGTAGCGTTCGTTGCAGCGCTAGGAGCGCTGTTTTAGTGCACAGGGAGGTGTTGTTAAAAAGCAGAGTATCACACAACAAAGTTTTTAAAAGAAAGAGATTCACTCCCGGCTTCCGCCTCAGGAGACTCCCGGATTAAAGTGTCGCGCTTTCCAGCTGCGCGCACTTTATAGTGTCAGGGGGGGGCGTGGCCAGCTGAGGTGGGCGTGTCCGCCGTGGCGCCTCGCCCTCAGTAATGGCGACAGGTAGCGTTCGTTGCAGCGCTAGGAGCGCTGTTTTAGTGCACAGGGAGGTGTTGTTAAAAAGCAGAGTATCACACAACAAAGTTTTTAAAAGAAAGAGATTCACTCCCGGCTTCCGCCTCAGGAGACTCCCGGATTAAAGTGTCGCGCTTTCCAGCTGCGCGCACTTTATAGTGTCAGGGGGGGGCGTGGCCAGCTGAGGTGGGCGTGTCCGCCGTGGCGCCTCGCCCTCAGTGATGGCGACAGGTAGCGTTCGTTGCAGCGCTAGGAGCGCTGTTTTAGTGCACAGGGAGGTGTTGTTAAAAAGCAGAGTATCACACAACAAAGTTTTTAAAAGAAAGAGATTCACTCCCGGCTTCCGCCTCAGGAGACTCCCGGATTAAAGTGTCGCGCTTTCCAGCTGCGCGCACTTTATAGTGTCAGGGGGGGGCGTGGCCAGCTGAGGTGGGGGTGTCCGCCGTGGCGCCTCGCCCTCAGTAATGGCGACAGGTAGCGTTCGTTGCAGCGCTAGGAGCGCTGTTTTAGTGCACAGGGAGGTGTTGTTAAAAAGCAGAGTATCACACAACAAAGTTTTTAAAAGAAAGAGATTCACTCCCGGCTTCCGCCTCAGGAGACTCCCGGATTAAAGTGTCGCGCTTTCCAGCTGCGCGCACTTTCCAGCTGCGCGCACTTTATAGTGTCAGGGGGGGGCGTGGCCAGCTGAGGTGGGCGTGTCCGCCGTGGCGCCTCGCCCTCAGTGATGGCGACAGGTAGCGTTCGTTGCAGCGCTAGGAGCGCTGTTTTAGTGCACAGGGAGGTGTTGTTAAAAAGCAGAGTATCACACAACAAAGTTTTTAAAAGAAAGAGATTCACTCCCGGCTTCCGCCTCAGGAGACTCCCGGATTAAAGTGTCGCGCTTTCCAGCTGCGCGCACTTTATAGTGTCAGGGGGGGGCGTGGCCAGCTGAGGTGGGCGTGTCCGCCGTGGCGCCTCGCCCTCAGTGATGGCGACAGGTAGCGTTCGTTGCAGCGCTAGGAGCGCTGTTTTAGTGCACAAGGAGGTGTTGTTAAAAAGCAGAGTATCACACAACAAAGTTTTTAAAAGAAAGAGATTCACTCCCGGCTTCCGCCTCAGGAGACTCCCGGATCTTTGAATCCTGAAACTACTTTCTACGAAAGGAACTCAAGACTTCTTCTGAAGATTTCTCCCTTGTGACTAAGGAGTAGTCACCCTGCAGCAGCAGGCACCAACTAAGTATCTTGCGGTTTGCTGTACGTCCTTCCTCCGGAACCAGACCGACCAGCACGACGAGACCCGGACTCCCTGCCCTCTCTGACCTCAACCTGCCTCTACAGCACAGCTGAGAACCGTGGGTGCGACGAGACCAGAGGACCCGGCTATCATCAGAACCAGCACAACACTGAACCAGCACGACCGCCGAGGGACCCTCGAGTGGGTGCACTGGGGTAAGAGAAGCCCCAACCCCAAGCAGCACGAGCACCGAAGTCCAGCCCCCCCAGCATCCACCAGATCTGCGTGGGGGCCTTTTGCTCCTGGGCTGCTTGCCACGTTGTCCGGTCACTTGCCCGTTGGCTAGTGACCCTCCAGACGACGTCCTACGTTTGTTTCACCGCTGGTCTAGCTCCTCTAGACTGGCCCTTGTCTCCTCTTGAAGGGGACCTTCCTCGGACCCTCCTGGTCCACTCCAGACGCCATTCTGTGTCGCCACGTGGGCTTGCCTTAGCCAAGGCTTGTTGCCTCCTTCAACGGATCCAGCATCGCCAGCAGCAGACATCCGACGTGGGACAGCTCGCAGACCTCCAGCCTGGTCGACATCAGTGCCCTGGTCCGTGCAGCAGCAGAATCCAGTGTCACCTCTTCGCCTGGCTGAGTGACCTCGTCCGGTGCCATCCTGGTGCCAACCTAATCACTGGCTAGTGATTCAGAACTCGGTCCCCTCTGCTTACAGGTATCCTTCTTCACTGATCCATCCTTGGATCAGCCCGGAACATCTTCACTGGTCGCCTGCCAGCAACTTCCACTTCAGGCTCCTGGTTCGTCAACTAGGATTCCCGACGACACTTGAACCCTATGCAGCCGCAGCCCCATGGCTAGGAAAATCGAGTACCACGGTGCTCCAGCGTAGAACCACTCTAAGTGTCTAGATCCACTTTCGTTTTTGACCTACCTAGTTGGGTTCGCCCGAGAACACTAACTTTGCATTTACTAGCATCCATAGACTTTGTCCCGCATTGCTCGTGAGAGTTCCCACTTTGCACACGGCGCCCCTAGGCCTCCTGCTTCTAATCTAAGGGTTCAGCATTGTAGGCCTAGCGATTCTAAAGTCTCTGAGAACTGTTACTTACCTGCTAGTGATTCGCATTCCACTTCCATAGTATATGGTTTTTCGTGCCCCTCGGGCATTTGCGTAAATTGTGCGACTTTCAGTATTTCTTAAGAGTTTTGTATTGTGCTTAGCACCCTGTCCTCATAAAGAGTCCAGGGTTGTTGTTATGAAAATAAAAGGATATTTATTTATAACACAACTTGTGTGGTGTCCTTTCACTTGGTGTTCAAGGGGTATATATGATGGTATAACAGCTGGCTTAACACGCCCTCTAGAGTTTAGCCTAAAGACTGCTCTTGTCCATGCTACTAGGATAGCTGGTCTATAAGGTTGACTTACAACCAATCATCAATAAGGGTCGTTTGGACTGATACATAGTGATCACTAGAATAGTGAGCACTGCATACCAGGCCAACTTCTCACACTTGCTGAGGCGCTAGGGGGCGCACAGCGAGATGGCTGCCTGAGCAGCAGCTCCGCCGGGCGATCGTCAACTTTGGTGGATTTCGCCGGTATCGCCCCGGCCGCCCGCTACCCGAGCACTTCAGCAGACGGGGGAAGTGATGCGGCATTAGATGTGGTGCAGAGGGCCCCCCGGCAGACATAGATTGCAAGTTTAATCGTCGGTAAAGGCTATGGAGCGTCCGAGTGCCTCACAAGATGGCCGACGCTGGGGGACGTATGCACAGCGAGAATGGAGCAGGCAGACTTCAATCGTCCATCTATGCCACAAACAGCGTTTCGGAGGTAGGGTCTTGATCCCTGGACCTTCCGATGTCGCTACCCTATCCTTTTCACGATACAGAGTACCGGGGGCCCCCTCAATAACACCGAGGCTAATGCCTGACAATATGGCGGCTGCTTCCGAGAAAACGCGGGCATAGCTGACCCCTCTCCAGACACCGTGCATATACCACGGCCTTGCTGGTCCTCCGGAGTAACTGCAGAGGTGATTGCTGTCTGTGACGCAACCAGCGGGGACTGCAGGACTGTTCGCTGGCGAAAGTGGAGGCGCGTCCGCGTGCCTGACGGATAACTAGCGCTGGATGACAGAAGCATGACCTGAGTGAGGCGGCCAGTCTACGCTCGTCCGTCTGCGCCGACTACTACACTTCGGGGGTACGGCCTTGCTCCAGGAACCTTCCGATGTCGCTGTCCTGCCCCTTCAGCCTGCAAGAGAACAGTGCACCTCTTCAATAGCGCCCAGGTTAGTGCCTGACGGAGTAGCGAGGGCTGACTAGCAACCACATGCGTATCTGACCCCTCTCCAGTCAGCGCGCAAAGGCCCCGGCCTTGTTGGTCCACCAGAGCGGAAGCGGAGGTTTGCTGCCTGTCACGAGTCTGTACCTGCATGGAGGGCATACGTACTGCACTGGCTGACTAGCGACATTGTACGCAGTGTGCGAGAGTGGTGCCTGCTGCGACCACACTCCGCCTCGGGGGACGATGAGGCCCGGGAGCTCATCAACACGGTGCGTTGCCACACCCTATCGCACGTACTGCACTGCTGAGTGGCCACTGGCCGGCCACGTTGAGTAGGACTGCTGGGCGGCGGGGCAGCCAGCGATCGGCCACATAACCTCACACCCAGGCAAGTGTCAACTTTGCCCTTTACAAAACGCTGTGGGACGGTATAACCAACGGCGGACGCACCAATTGTGGGGATCACCACGGCGACGGCGACCAGAGTTACGAGGGCATCGAGGCCCACGAGCAGGAAGACAGTATCCCCGACCACCACCATGGGTAAGCCGGACAAGCAACAGCAGAAACTGTCATTTGAGGCCAAAAAGGCGCAGAAGTCAACCGACGAAGTGGTGGAGGATGGCGATGGGGCAGGGCCTGTGCCCAACAATAACATAGAAAAGATCCTACTGGCGATTCAATCGAACCTGCAGGACATTAATGGCAAGCTGGATAACCTAACTTGCAGAATGGACGGCATGGCGGCACGGCAGGAAAAGCATGGCGAGCGTCTGGATGAGGCCGAAACACGCATATCCGCGGTTGAAGATGAGGCGCGAGCCTCCACCTCAAAGTGCGCAGATATGGAACGACTACTGGAGGTGATCAGAGCGAAGGAGGAGGATTTGGAGGCACGCTCGAGACGCAACAACGTACGGATCGCGGGCCTGCCGGAGACCACCAACACAGGACGGATGGAGACCTACGTGGAAACGCTATGTAAGGACTTGTTCGGGGCTGAGGCCTTATCGCCCCTATTCATCGTGGAGCGTGCACATAGATCACTGGCCCCGAAACCACCTCCTGGCGCCGCGCCGAGACCGATTGTGGCGCGAATCCTCAACTACCGCGACAGGGACACGATCCTTCGACTAGCGAGAGAAAAAGGGAAGATTCAGCATCAGGGAAACTCCTTAGAGTTTTATCCTGACCACACGGTTGCGGTCCAGCAGGCCCGGAAAGAATACACGACAGTGAAGGCCAAATTACGTGATTTGAACATTGTGTATTCGATGATGTATCCGGCGCGCCTAAGGGTGGTATGGAAAGAGAAAGCGATTGTACTGACGTCACCGAAGGCAGCACAAGAATTTTTTAAGAAGGTGCAACGCGAGATGAGGGACAACTCGCAAAATGAACAGCACCGTGACTCGGACTGAAGGCATGGGGTTGATTCTTAATCTGCCAATGGTGAGTTTCTTGTTCTGTCCGAATACATGCGTTCTAGCATGACCACTGTTGTCCGCACTTGGAGGGCCCGCATGACTCTGATCTCCTGAGTGAACGATTGTGGTGTTGGTACAACATAGACTGCATGATTGGATGGATGGGGCCTATTGGGGCACAGAGACTACTGTTCGATAATGTGGGGGTAATACTGACTTTGGATTGTAAATGCCCCACGATCCATGCCCCCTCATTTGTGCTGTACTGACCAACACTGACGAGCAACAATGGTGCCATTTGGCGGTTACACTGTGAAGCTCGGTTCACGTATAGTGGGCCGCTGAACCTTGTGTGATATACTTTGCTTACTATGCACTAGCTTTGCCACGCTTCACTCACAGTCTACCTTTGCGGGTTCCGATACACTATGTGTGGCGATCAACACATGTGGGGGACGGAGGGGTCTGTTCTTTGCTGTTTAAATAATGTAACTACGTTGAGGTCGCACTGCTCCAGGCATATTGTTCAATCTGCGGCACTGTTGATGTGTGTTCGGGGGGAGGTGGGGGGGGGGGGGCGGCGAATGATCACCTAAACTGCGTGTCATACAGCTTATTTAGTATCGCCCACACCTGTACACCGGGTGGAGAGTTGTGCCCCTGGCGGACCTCTGTGTGGGTATAACCCAATAAGAGTTTGGTTCTGGGCACTGTAGTTATGGTTGTGAATGTTACGGAATGGTGCACTGGATGGGAATGGCTTCGGCAGGTTGGGGTTGCTGGAGTGGGTGGGGTAAGGGGTGGCGGGTTGTTTGAATGTATATATAGACCGACAGAGTATGACGTATCTCTTCGTGCTGGTTCCCCGTTAGTTCTGGCTACCGCTGTACCAATTAGGACTCCTACTGGGGAGGAGCTGGCAACTCCTATACAGTTGACAGGGGGGATGCTGTCACGCATTGTGTCATTCAAATTTGATGGGGTCAAGGGAGTCGGGTAGAAGCAGCTTAAAAGTTCTCACATGGAACATTAGAGGATTCTCGCAGCCACGTAAAATAAGACAGATCTTCGCCAGCCTGACAAGGTGGAATGTGGACATAGCATTCCTACAGGAATCCCACCTGGCACCACACACACACGCTCAGTTGGGGTCAAGGTGGGCGGAGGGGGTTTACAGGGCCTCATACTCTTCCTACTCTAGAGGGGTGATCATTTTGGTAAAGCGTGGGGTGGGGTTTGAGACTCACACTGTAACGCAGGACCCATCTGGTAGATTTTTGCTGGTATCAGGTACATTGAGAGGCCAGAGAGTGACGTTGAATGTGTATGGTCCAAACATGGACGCCCCGGACTTCTTCCGGGAGGTATGGGGACACTTGCAAAAGCACAATAGCACGCACATATTATGTGGGGGTGACTGGAACATGACTCTCCGTGACGGCTTGGACCGATCATCTAATTCCGTAGAACAACACAAGCAGTCACGCCTACTGGTGGGACACATGATGAAAGACCTGGGTTTGGAGGATCTTTGGAGGTTGAGAAACACCGACGCATCTGGGGCCACGCACATAACGGCTTCACATAACAGCTGGTCCAGGCTGGATTACTGGCTAGGCACCAAAGACCTGGCGCTGTGGGTTCGTCACCTGCAGGTGCTCCCCCGCACACTTTCGGACCACAATCCCGTCCTCTTGCAGTTGGAAATCCCACGATATATACCCCCTCCCTGCCAATGGCGCTTTAACTCGCGTGCCCTAACTGACACGGTTTATGCAGACACCATTAAAAAGGCGATAAAGGATTATTTTGACCTTAATGCTCCGTCGACTGACGACCCTTGCATCCTTTGGGAGGCATTCAAGGCCACGATCAGAGGGGTCTGTATTAGCACCACGTCGGGGGTTCTTAAGGATATTAGGGCCCAAATACGCAGATGCGAGCAGCAGATGAGGGACCTGGAATCCCTATATGAGTCCACTCAGGATGCCCTCCACCTAGCTAAACTCCGGGAAGTACACACTGAGCACGCAGACTCTCGACTCTGAAATGAAATACCTGAACCGTACGCATGTGGCTAGAGCCTTTGGAGAAGGAGGTAGGCCGGGGGCTTTTTTAAGCTCGGAAAATATGCACAGGTCGAGGTCCTACTGCGATACTTAGGGTGAAGACCAAGGAGGGAGAACCACAGACTCATGCTGCAGACATATTGAAATGCTTTGTTAATTCCTTTGGGTCACTCTACAGGTCCCAGCCCACAGCCCCGGCTGCTGACACCTATGACTACCTGCACGATGTGGCGATTGGTTGGCTGTCGGATGCGCATAGGGAATACTTAGCAAGGCCTATCACGGCGGATGAGGTAACTGAGATAATAGGTTCACTACCGAATGGCAAGGCACCTGGCCCGGATGGGTTTACCTCGGAATTTTACAAACAATATGCGGACATCCTCGCACCACACTTAGTGGATATGTATGGCACCTCATTTGAAAAGGCGGTGCTCCCCCCCACGCTACGCGAAGCCATGATTATCGCTCTCCTCAAACCATCTAAAGATCCGGAGGAGTGCGACTCGTACCGACCACTGTCACTAATAAACGTGGATTCGAAAATCCTTGCGAAACTTATAGCCAAGCGGCTGTCGCCTCTGATGACCAGTTTGGTCCTGCCGGACCAATCTGGCTTCGTGCCCTCCAGATAAACCACGCATAACACTAGGACTCTCTTTGCACTCTCGCACTACCTACAGCCCTCGGTCAAAGCGGTGGCGGCCATGCTCGACGCGGCAAAGGCGTTTGACTCCATTGAATGGGGATATATGATCACCGTCCTAAATAGAATGGGGTTTCCTAAGCGATTTGTGCAGTGGGTCTCCCTGCTTTACACGCAACCACGTGCCAGGGTCAGAATCAATGGATACGTTTCGGATCAATTTGCAATTGAGCGAGGGACGAGGCAGGGCTGCCCGCTCTCGCCTCTATTATTCGCATTAGCACTGGAACCTCTGGCCTGTCTGATACGGCAGAACTACAGAGATTCGGCTCTACACTTCATAGCCAGGCCGCTTCACATATCATTGTATGCGGACGACATGTTACTGTATGTCCGTGACCCTGAGACTCACTTGAACGCCCTACTCCGGGAATACATCAGATTCGGGGGACACTCGGGTCTAGCTATAAATTGGTCCAAATCCTCTATAATACCCCTCACTGACACCACCTCCCCCTTCGTAGTGGATTTCCCGCTAGAGTGGCAACAGGACCCGATCAGATACCTAGGGGTCATGTACCATAGAGATCCAGAAGAGGTGCTAAGGGCGAACTACGGTGTGGTGCTCTCGAAACTGGAGGACAGTATCAAGCGCTGGATACATCTGCCCCTCTCACTGGCCGACAGGATAGCGGTTGTTAAAATGAACGTACTGCCCAAACTACTATACCTGTTTAACAACATTCCAATCACACCGCCGCAGGCTATATTCCGTTGAATAAACTCCCTGGTGAGGACCCTGATTTGGGCGGGCAAACAGGCCCGTGTGGATCTGCGGACTCTTACACTTCCACTTGCGCAGGGCGGTTTCAGTGTGCCTGATTTCCTCCTATACTACCTATGCGCGCAGGCGCAATACGGGGCGTATTGGTACCATGCGGTTCCATACCTCGCCCATGCAGCTATAGAGGAGAGCAATGCGCATCCTGTTCCCCTCACAGCAATAATCTCACATACCCGCCCCCCGCTACATGCTAGGGATATTAACACGGTGGACACTATGGTCAAAGCTTGGCACAGACTGGGGCAACTGGCTCATAAGACCCCACTGTATGCGCCGGCCATGATGCTACACCACCATCAGGAGCTGTCAGTCACTGGGGAGTGTCGGAATGTCCCTACTGAACAGAGATGGTATTGATAGGATGGGGGACGTGTTTCAGGGAGGCGAATTCGTAGGCCTCGACAAACTGGGATATGTTCAGAACCAAACATCCATGTTTCGCTTTACATATTTCAGACTCACTAGAGCCTTGAGGGAACACTACCCAACGTTCCCTGCGGAACCAGAATGCCTTGCACCACTGCAATTATTGATCACAACTAACGATTTCTCACACCTGGTGTCTAGACTTTATTCAGCTGCACAATCAGAACTAGCTGGACACGAGTTGAAGGCAAAGGGGCGGTGGGATGCACTACTTGACACACCATTGACAGATGAAGAATGGGCTAGCACCTGCGCCCTGACAGATACTTACACCCAACGGCAATCTGAGGATTATTCACTTTAAATTCCTTCACCAAATTTATTACACACCGGCGAAACTGCTTAGATTCGGGTTACAGGAGGATGACAGATGTAAAAGGTGTAACAGGGAGGGAGCGGACTTTGCGCATTTGGCATGGGACTGCGCCAAGGTAGAGAGTTACTGGGTGGAGGTTACTACCACATTGTCTGTTATTCTGGAGGAGGAGGTACACTGTACACCCAAAGTCTGCTTGCTGGGAATAGTACCACAGTTCAGGGCTTTGAAGCGCAAGTTCTGTGCAGTAGCATTATTGTTGGCTAAGAGGCAAGTGGCACAATGCTGGCACAGTCGCAAGGTGCCGAAGGTAAAAACATGGTTGCATGACATGTCCATCTGCCGAGACAAACTACAAACTTATGAAGAATTATTACCGGCAAAGGCCAGACCAAAAAGTATTTAGGGTTATTTGGAGGAATATCTTGCTTCCCTACAGGATAATGAGGAAATTCGACCCTTGGATTGAATGGATTGGACGAATGGATGGGTAACCACAGGTGCATGTGCAGGATGGCGGCGGGAATTGGGGGGAACTATAACTGCCATTACAACTGAAATGTAGCACGTGAGGGTTACACTGTACGGTCTAAGTTGGGGAATGTTGTTCTATTGTTCTTGTTATAAAATGAGAAAATGTAAGACTCATTTCTGTTACCAGCTATTAGCCATACATACGATACACAACAGGGTTCTGCATCATACTGTAGAGGTGTTCATATGGAACAGTCATTTACAATGTTGGTTAATGGTATTAACGTAGCGAGCCGGCCCCAGGGTTGTAGGCTCATGCTGTGTCAACTGCTTTGTGATTAATAAAGGTCTTACACAAAAAAAAAAAAAAAAAACCTCACACTTGTATCCAGTAGCCAGAAAAAACAACAAACAATTCAGTGCATAGGACTATAAATGAAGATGCTATGCAGGAGAAGAGCTTGAATATTTGAAGTCCGACATCTCAGGCACACGCCTTTCTTCAATTTGCACACAAAAAGTGAGTGTCACAAAACCTATTCAATTAACTGTGGAAGAGAAATTTGTTTAGCCACACACTAGGCGACAGCTACAATTAATGACTATGTACCTATCGAACGGAGATTAGGTGCATCTGGAAAATTCCCCAAGACTGCCAAAGTTTTCTAAACATGGATTGGTCACTGACTTCCATCATCATCATTCATAGAGCTTAAAACCTAATGACTTTAGGGGTGGACAAGTCCTAATCTCCTTGAATCTTACATTACTTGATGATCATAATAAAATACCTCTCCACCATGGTTTGTTGTGAAGCACATCAGCACTAAGAACGTGGCACAGATGAACTACAGAAAATGGCAAATAAGGAATATGAGCAAACCCAATTTCGCCCATAAGTGCTATATAATTCATTTGTTTCCTTACTTGTTTTCCAAGGAAGCACATATGGCAGAGACTTTGGAGCCCGGATGGTAGAGCAGAGATTGCTTTTTTGCTCCAATAGCGTATTCGGTCCAGTGCTAAAAAACAATAAGAAAGTAAATTAAGTTTAAAGAACTAAACTAAATCCAAATAAGCCAGGTTGCATCTGCAGCCACTCAATATTGAAGTTTCTCAATGAATATGAAAACGTTTAACAGAAAACAGTTCACACCTTTGATACACATTTCACCCAATACAATTCAGCACCTGCTGTGACTGAGAAGGAGTAGTTTCTGTCCTGTAACTCCAGTTCTGTAGTAGGGGTATCTCTGTTATAGTCATAATCTAGTGAATAGTCCCGCCCATGTGCGTGGACCTAGGAGCAATCAAAAATAATCTCTTAAAGTGTCGAAAAAATGCAGAACTGCACAGACACTCAAGAGAGAATTTAAAGACAGATAATGCAGCCTATAACAAGGCTACACTGTCCAGTACTTCAACTAGAAATTCCACCAAAAATCCACAAACAGCAAAGTCTGTCCAGATTTCCTTTGCCTTAGCAGCAAAAACCCTCTGGACTGAAATGGAGGAAGACCTGGACAGACAAGCCCCATAGGCTGCCATTATGTGGCTCAAAACAGGATACTGTGCCTTTAAAAGAACTTTCCAGAACTTCACAGTATCCTAGAATGCACTGCAGGTCCCTTTTACTTTCAGTTCTTTTTGAGGTCGTAACACGCTAGACCTGTAGCATTCCTTACATGAATATCTCTCCACCGGGGAGGAGGGCGGGCGCCTATGACTATAACAGAGATACCCCTACTACAGAGCTGGAGTTACAGGACAGAAACTACTCCTTCTGTAGTAGGGGATCTCTGTGTATAGTCATAATCTAGTGAATAGAATGGCAAGCCCATCCCCACACCAAAGCGGCGGTGGAGAAAAGAAATCAACACCACTATTGTGCGAACAAATTCCACAGCGAAGCCTGGCCAACCTAAGCATCTGCCCTGGCATCAGTGTCCAGACAGTAATGCTTAGCAAAGGTATGAACCGACCTCCATGTGGCGGCCTTGCAAATTTCTGCAATAGGAACATTACGGAGCAAAGCCGTCGTGGCAGCTTTGCTCCTGGTGGAATGAGCCTTAGGTTTACCTCCTACGGTCTTATTAGCTTTCTGGTAACACAATTGTATGCAGGACACAATCCACCTAGAGATGGACTGCTTAGAGGTCGCAAGACCCGTTCTGACTGATCCATAATTGATGAACAATTGGTCTGACCTACAAATATCTTTGGTCTTATCCAGATAAAATTTCAATACCCTCCTAACAGCCAGGGAATGTAAGGACCTTTCAGCTGGAGATGAAGGATTCTGAAAAAACGTAGGCAAAGTTATAGTCTGGTTGACATGAAAATCAGAAAGAACCGTGGGAAGAAATTTAGGGTGAGTACGCATAACAACCTTAGCAGCATGAAATACAGTATAAGGTTCTTGGCAACACAACGCCTGAATTTCACTCACCCTGCGGGCCGATGTAATGGCCACGAGGAACGCCGCCTTCCAGGACAGGTGCTGCAACGAAGCTTTAAAAATAGGTTCAAAAGGCTCCTTCAATCTGGACAGCACCACATTCAATTCACATGAAGGCGAAGGAAGCCTGACAGGAGGGAACACTTTCTTCAAGCCTTCCAAAAAGTCTTTGATCACAGGGATCTGGAAGAAGGAAGTCTGTGAAGGGCATTTCCTGTAGGCAGTCAAAGCAGCGAGATGTACCTTAATGGAATGAACGTTAAGGCCAGACCGCGCCAAATGTAGAAGATAAGGAAGGATGACATCTTCCTTGCACATCGTCGGAACAAAGTTCTTGGACGCACACCAGATACAAAACCTCTTCCACTTGTAAGCATAGGATGTCCGAGTGGAAGGTCGCTTAGACTCCTTTAGTATGTCCATGCAATCTTCGGGCAGATTCAAGTGGCCATATTGCACTCTCTCAGGAGCCATGCCGCCAAACTCAAAGACGAGAGGTTGGAGTGAAACATCTGCCCCCGAACTTCGTGAGAAGGTCTGGCCTGCACGGCAGCCGTATGTGCAGTAGGAGAGACTGGTGAAGCAGGTCCGTGAACCACCACTGCCTGGGCCATTCCGGGGCAATTAGGATCATCCGTGCCCTGGACTGGGACAGCTTGATGAGCACCGCTGGAATCAGGGGAATGGGTGGAAAAGCGTACACAAAGCTGTTCGACCAGTTGATCCATAGCGCATTCCCCAGCGTCCCTTGCTGGTAGTACCCGGAGGCAAAGTCTCTGCATTTGCTGTTTTCAGCGGTGGTGAACAGATCTACGTCTGGAGTCCCCCACCTTTCGAAGACTTCTCCTAGTACTTCGTCGTTTATGACCCATTCGTGGTTTTCCTGAATCAGTCTGCTCAGTGCGTCTGCCTTAACATTCTGCACACCTGGTAGATGGGTAGCCGTTATCGTCAATCCTCTGGCCGGAAGCCAGTGCCAGATCGTCTGTGCCTCCAGAGAAAGGGTGCGCGATCTCGAGCCCCCCTGCTTGTTGAGGTAATACATCGTGGTCGTATTGTCCGTCTGTACAAGCAGAGAGCTGGTCTGGAAGGACGGATGAAAGGCCTTCAGTGCCAAGTGAACAGCTCTGAGTTCCAGGAAATTGATGCAATACGTGGACTCCATTGTAGACCACGTTCCTCTAATCTGTAAGTCTCCCGAATGCGCTCCCCATCCGTGGAGAGAGGCATCCGTCACGATAGTCTGAGTAGGAATGTCCTTGTGGAAGGGAACCCCTCTGAGGAGATTCTCCGCTGAACACCACCACTTCAGAGACTTAAGAGCATGCAGAGACAGTCGTATCTTGTCGTCCCAAGACCCTTTCCTCTGGTCCCATTGGTCCTCCAAGCACTCCTGCAGAGGTCTCATGTGTAGTCGTGCATGAGGAGTGAGGAAGATACAAGAGGCCATCGACCCAAGTAGAGAAGACACCGTCCTCACTGTTGTAGATGGAGCGGTCATAAGAGCCTGAGCCTTCCGAAGGATCGATCGCGGTCGCTCCTCCGAAGGAGACACGATTGCTGACAGCGTATTGATGGTGGCTCTCAAGTACTGAATGCACTGGACCGGGATCGGGACAGACTTGGACATGTTGATGTGTAACCGCAATTTATTCAAGAGAACGCATGTCTTCTGGAAGTGCGCTTGAGCTTCCGAGAAGGAGGACTTAATCAACCAATCGTCCAGGTACGGGTAGATAAACACCTTGTTCTTCCTGAGGTGTGCTGCTACCACTGCCATGCACTTCGAGAAGGTTCTGGGCGCAGACTTCAGCCCGAATGGCAGTACTGTGTACTGATAATGATTGGTGCAGACTTTAAATCGCAGAAACTTCCTGTGTTTGCACGCGATGGGCACATGGAAGTACGCATCCTGTAGGTCTATTGCACAAAGCCAGTCTCCCTGTTGCAACTGAGGATAAATCTGATGCAACAACAGCATGCAAAACATTTCTCTGCGAATCCACTTGTTTGCCTGCAGCAAGTCCAGAATGGGCCTGAACTCGTTCTTGTCCTTCTTGCGAACCAGGAAGAACCGGGGGTACAGACCTCTTCCTCTCTGAGACAGAGGTACGTCTTCTATCGCCCTTTTCCTTACCAAGATATAGGCCTCCGCCTGGAGCTCGCGCAGTTGATACTGCGAGCTGACCGGAGGGATCGCTGGAGGAGGGCTGATGAACCGAAGACTGTATCCATTGCAAACAATATTCAGCACCCACCTGTCCGGAGTAATTTTTCTCCACTCTGCCAGAAAAATTGAACGCTTCCCCCCCCCCACCGGAGCGGGTAACGGATGAAGGGGAAGTAACCGCTCAGGGTCGAGACCCAGCCGGGCCCTTTTTCCGTGGTAGAGGACTGTAGTCCCCCTCTACCCTTCTGTCGTTTCTGGAAGGGTCTCCGGAACTGCTGCTGTTGTTGCTGCTGCTGCTGTCCCGAAGACTGCCCCCGTCCTCTTCCTTGCGCGCCGTAGCGTCTTTGGAACGGCCGGTAGGACTTCTCTTTGGGCTTCTCCAAGCCCACAGCCGTAAGGGTCTCCGCCTCCGCCTTCATGCGGGCCATTTCATCATCTGTGTGTTTTCCAAATAAGGTATCGCCGGAAAAGGGCAGGTTGGCCACCCGCTGCTGGGCCTCCGGCTTGAGTGGCGTGAGCCAGAGCCAGGCATGTCGCCGTTGGTTGATTCCATGGCAGTAACCATGGGCAGCCAACAAGGAGGCATCCGCAGACGCGCTGATGACCTGATTGGACACCAGCATCCCTTCCTTGAGGAGCTTTTGGAAGTCCTCTCTTGTCTCTCGGTAGCAGTTCCACGAACTGTTGCAGGGAGTCCCACAGTGCCCGGTCATAACGTCCCAGCAGAGCTGTATCGCTGGACGCCTTCATGGCTGTGGAAGCGGTCCCACACGTTTTCCTTCCAGCCGAGTCGATCCATCGACTTTTATCTGGCGGCACAGTGGATGACGGGGAGGTAGAGTGTAATTTCCTGGCCGCCGTCACTATCACCGAGTTCGGCACCGGATCTACTCTCAGAAAGGCAGGGTCCGAATCCGGGGCCCTGTACTTCTTTAGAAGTCGGGAGGGAGAGGCCTTCACCACCGCTGGTGTGAGGAATAGCTCCTCTGCAGGTTCCTTCAATCCAGGTACTAGTGGCAGGAGGGGGCGAGACAAATGCTTCTTATGAAGCGTCTCGAATATCACTGATGTCGAAGGTGTAGGTGCCGTCACCGCGATACTCAACTTCGCAGCCCCCCTCAGGAGGACCTCCTGGAAAGTGGCAATGTCATCCACTGGAGAAACCCTGGTCTCAGGGGAGTCCGATAAGGTCGGCGAGTAGGAATGGGTCCTGAAAGAGTCCGTGCGGGACCTAGACCCCCGCCTCCTATGGCGACGCCTTGATCTGGTGGAGGATCTATGACGACTCCTTGATCTTCCTCACCGTCCGGAGCGTGAACGTGACCTCCTCGGCCGAGGATTATCAACCGGGTCCACCGGAACGGGTGACTTGGGCTTGGACGGGGGCCTTCGGTCTAGGTGTACCCTTAGGAGGCGTCGGAAGAATAGGCAACGAAGTCGACCTTGGCGGAACCGGAGGTGGCTTCCCTGGCAACCCTGACCCAGGTTGCGGTGGAGGCAACGGAGGAGGAGTAGGCTTCCTCGGAGGGGGACCCCTCGGTAACGGAGGAGGGGGAAGTCACCTTCCCCGACGGGGTATACACCTCGGAATACACCGAGTGAGGCGAACCCCCTTCTCTACCAGCCTGGGACGTAGGCGAACCTCCCACGGCGTCAGGTCTCCTTCCACCTCTTAGACGTCAAAGAACGGCGACCAGACTGCGAGCGTCGGTCCCTTGACGTCGTGCGTCTCTTCCTCGGCGCCGACGCCTCCGCCTCGACAGCGACCTTCTGCGCCTCGACAGCGACCTTATGCGCCTCGACGGCGACCTTCTGTGCCTTGACGGCGACCTTCTGTGCCTCGACGGCGACCTTCTGTGCCTCGACGGCGACCTTCTGTGCCTCGACGGCGACCTTCTGTGCCTCGACGGCGACCTTCCGTGCCTCGACGGCGACCTGTGTCTCGACGGCGACTTGTGCCTCGACGGCGACCTGTGCCTCGACGGCGACCTGTGCCTCGACGGCACTCTGGGATTCTGGGATACTGTGAAGTTCTGGAAAGTTCTCTTAAAGGCACAGTATCCTGTTTTGAGCCACATAATGGCAGCCTATGGGGCTTGTCTGTCCAGGTCTTCCTCTCTATCATTCCAGAGGGTTTTTGCTGCTAAGGCAAAGGAAATCTGGACAGACTTTGCTGTTGGTGGATTTTTGGTGGAATTTCTAGTTGAAGTACTGGACAGTGTAGCCTGGTTATAGGCTGCATTATCTGTCTTTAAATTCTCTTAAGTGTCTGTGCAGTTCTGCATTTTTTCAACACTTTATATTATTTTTGATTGCTCTGGGGTCCACGCACATGGGCGGGACTATTCACTAGATTATGACTATAACAGAGATACCCCTACTACAGAAGCTGTATATTAAAACAAATTGTTAAACACGCATGTGTGTGCGCGCGTACACAATTTACATTAGTATGCCCCGCCTATTAAATGTTTGTCATATGTTTCAAGCTTGCATTTCAGAGAAAACAGTTCCAACTGTAAATTATTTGTCATAATTGCGGAATGAAATTAAATATTTAGCTTTCCAAAACAAATAAGATTACACAGCATGTAGTCATTCTTTCAGTGCTCATATAAGAAGGAATAGTTTCCTACCTGTAATCATATCTCTTAACGGAATCTCCAGTGAATTCATGAGAACTATAGTCCCGCACAAACAAGGGGACCTCCAAGCAGTTATTTCAATCAATCATTTGTAAAGCGCACTACATGCCCGGGAAGGTCTCAAGGTGCTGGGGTGGGTGGAGGGGGGGGGGGGGGGGGGGGGGCACTACTGAATAAACAGCCAGGTCTGGAGTACCCTCCTGAAGGTCAGCAGGTCTTGGGTCCGTTGTAGGCTTAGTGGGAGGGTGTTCCATGTCCATGAGAAGGATCTCCCACTGGTGGTTTCTCTTCGGATGCGCAGGACGGTGACGAGTGAGAGGTCGGTGAAGCGTAGCTGGCGGTTGTAGAAGGAGAGCAGTCTGTTGAGGTAGGCTGGGCCGGTCTTGTAGCGCCTTGTGTGCATGGGTGAGGAGCTTGAAGGATATACTCTTGTTGACGGGGAGCCAGTGGAGGTTTCTCAGGTGGAGGGTGATGTGGCCGTGGCGTGGTACGTAGAGGATCAGTCGTGCAGAGGCGTTTTGGATGCATTGTAGTTGTTCGATGAGCTTGGTCGGGGCTCCCGCGTAGAGGGCGCTTCAGTAGTAGAGTATGCTGCCGACGAGGGCCTGGGTGACTGCCTTTCTTGTGTCTGTCAGGATCCATCTGTAAATCTTGCGGAGCATGCGGACGGTGTTAAAGCAGGAGGAGTAGACGGCGTTGACTTGTTTGGTCATTGAGTGTTGAGTCGACGAGGATTCCCAGGTTGCGTGCGTGGTCAGTGGGTGTCGGGGATGCGCCCAGTGCCGTTGGCCACCAGGAGTCGTCCCAGGCTGAAGGATGCAGAGGATGAGGACCTACGTTTTGTCAGAGTTCAGTTTTAGACGGCTGGACTTCATTCAGTCGGCGACGGCCTTCATTCCTTCGAGGTTGGCTTTGGCAGTGATGGGGTCCTTGGTAGTTAGAGGCTCAGCTGAGTGTAGTCGGCGTAGGAGATTATGTTGAGGTTAGGCTACGTGTGCGAGCGGGGCCATGTAAATATTGAACAGCGTCGGGCTGAGGGAGGATCCCTGGGGTACGCCGCAGATCTCTGAGGCTTTAGAACAGAATGGGGGGGGGGGGGGGGGGGGGGGGGGGGTTGGGGGGGGAAAGCGGCGGACGCTATGGGTTCTGCCAGAGAGGGAGGAGGGGTCCAATCCAGAGCCTTGTCTCGGATCCCTGCGGCGTGGAGGCGTGAGCGTAGTGTGCGGTGGCAGACGGTGTCGAAGGCCGCAGAGAGGTCTAGGAGGATGAGTGCTGCGGTATCGCCGTTGTCCAGCAGGGTCCTGATGACATCAGTGGCGGCGATGAGGGCAGTCTCGGTGCTGTGATTGCTACGGAAACCTGGCAGGAAAGGGTTCAGGATTCTGTTTTATTTGAGGTATCGGGTTAGCTGTCTGTTGACTGTTTTCTCGATGACCTTGGCCGGGAAGGGGAGCAGAGAGATGGGCCGGACGTTCTTGAGGTCTCTTGTGTGAGAAGTTGGCCTGATATGCAGTGCTCACTATTCTAGTGATCACTATGTATCAGTCCAAACGACCCTTATTGATGATTAGTTGTAAGTCAACCTTATAGACCAGCTATCCTAGTAGCATGGACAAGAGCAGTCTTTAGGCTAAACTCTAGATGGCGTGTTAAGCCAGCTGTTATACCATCACATATACCCCTTGAACACCAAGTGAAAGGACACCACACAAGTTATGAAAATAAAAGGATATTTATTTATAACAAGTCTACCCTGATCTCTTTATGAGTCAGGGAGCTAAGCACATAACAAAACTCTTAAGAAAATACTTCAAGTTGCACAATTTACACAAATGCCCGAGGGGCACGAAAAACCATATACTACAAAAGTGGAATGCGAAATACTAGCAGGTAATTAACCAGAGGCTTCAGGATCGCTAGGACTACACTACTGAACCTTCAGGTTAGGAGCATGAGGCCTAGGGGGATCGGGGTGCTGAGTGTGCACTCTCACGCGGGATGCGGGACAATGTCTATGGATGCTAGATTTCGTAAAGTTAGTGTTATCGGACGAATCCGACTAGATAGGTTGAAAACGAAAAAGGATCTGGACACTTAGATAGCCAACCTATGTTGGTACACCAAAATACTCAAGTTACCTAGCCCAGGGACTGCGGCTGCATAGGGTTCAAAAGACGTCGGGAATCCTCGTTACAGTCTATGGAGCCTGAAAGAAGAAGTTGCTGGCAGGTGACCAGTGATGAAGTTCGATGTGATCCAAGCCTGGATCGAAGATGGAGACGACCTGAAAGCAGAGGGGACCAAGTTCTTAATCACTAGCCAGTGATCAAATGGGCACCAGGATGGCACCGGATGAAGTCACCTCGACCAGGTGGGTGGGCGACGCTGGGCTCTGCAGTCTCTTGGACCAGGAGGCGTTGTCGGCGACCAGGATGGAGGTGCGAGCTGTCCCACGAAGGTATCTGCTGTCGGCGATGCTGGACCCAGGATTGGAGCAACAAGCCTTGGCAAAGTCAAGCCCACGCAGTGGACTCAAGATGGCGTCTGGAGTGGACCAGGAGGGTCCGGGGTGCTCCTCTGTTGGAGGGGAGCAAGGGCCAGTCTGGAGCAACCAGACCAGCGATGGAAGTGTCGTGGTTAGTCGTCAGGAGGGCCACAAGCCAGCAGGCAAGTAGCCGGACAACGCGGTGAGCAGCAAAGAGCAGAAGGGCCCCACGCCGATCTCGTGGATGCTGGGAGGCTGGACTTCGGTGCTGGAGCTGCTCAGGGTTAGGGCTTCTCAAACTCCAAAGCACTCACTCGAGGATCCCTTGGCGGTCGTGCTGGATAAGCGTCGTGCAGTTCTGAAGATGGCCGGTCCCTCGAGGTCTTGTCACACCCACGAATCTCAGCTGGGCTGATGATGTAGGTAGAGGTCAGAGGTGCCAGGGAATCCGGGTCTCGTCGAGCTGGGCAGTCTTGATCCGGAGGATGGACTTGCAGCAAACCGCATGCGCTTAGATGGTGCCCGCTGGTGCAGGGTGGCTACTCCTTAGCCACAAGGGAGAGTCTTCAGAAAGGTTCAAGAGTTCTTTCGTGGAAAGTCATCAAGATTCAGAATTATCTAGTTTGGGAAGGGGGCCCGCTCCTACCTTTATACTAAAGAAAGGGGCTGGCACGCGACTAGGTCCTGCCCATGGGTGGGACCAGGAGGGGGGTGGTTACACCCCTCTCCCTTGTCCGGATTTTCTCCAGCTCAGGGGCTGGTGTTCCCCTGGAACTGGTTCAAACCGGCAGATGCATAGTGAGCACCGGGGTGCCACTTGCAGTCACCTTCCTTCTCAGCCCTGCCTACCTGGGATACACAAAGCCCTGTCTGGGATGGTGCGAGCACCGCCCCTGACAGGAAACCCTTTGTCCAAGCTCTCCTCGCTGGAAGGACTCCCAGCAGCAGGGGGTCAGACTTGTGTCTGTGGTGGCAGCATCCATTTTGTGATGCTGAGGCTCGAGTTAACTTTAACCGGGGTTCACAGTTACATACATGTCGTGTCCCTCTAGAAGGGTGGAATGCTAACCCCGTCGCCAGAATTGGCGAGGGGTTAGTATTCCAATTCGTATGACACCTTACTCGACATGTTTTGATAAAGCGATACCAAAGATAGCAAATAACCGCGAGGATTATAATGCACTTAAGAGTATATGGTACGCGTTATCATGGAACAGCTATTAGGACTTGGTTCCGCAAGCTGCAAATGGGCTCAGCTCATGCCAGAGCACCATCTCCCATAATTCCAAGCACTCTGCCTTCAGGATTGTTAAGGCCTGCCATAGGAGTGACTGATAGGAGTATATGTGTCCATTTTAGGGTTAGATATAGGTATACTATATCTAAAGCAAAGGGTGATTACACCACCTTGCCCCAGCTGTCGTGCAGCCAGTTGTGTCAGATTTAGATGGCCAGCAAGGGGTGGCATAATACATGCTGCAGCCCCTGGGTACTCCACAAACGTCCACCCACCGAGCATTCTCAAGATAAAAATGGGATCTCACTTGTGTGGGTAGGCCTAGTTCCTGCGACAGGGATTGGCCCAAAACGTACTGTGGAGACTTCAAAAGCAGTTTACAAAACAGCCTTTTTTTGTGAGCGAGTCACCTGTGTTTTTTGATCCAGGGCTCGGCGGCCACCTAGGGAAACATACTACTCCCAGACATTTCCACAAACTAGACACCCGGAGGAGTCCTGGGAGGTGCGACTTGTGTGGATCCGCTAACATTTTCCTGCACAGAATCCCCTGCAAACATCAAATTTAGGTGGGAAAAAAATCCAACTTTTTCTCACATTTCTGTGTAGGAATGTTGTAGGATCACCGGTCTGACGCATAATTCCTACCACCCAGTGTTCCTCGAGGCCTCCTGATAAAAATAGTACCTCACTTGTGTGGGTGGCCCAATTACCAGCGGCAGGGAAAAGCACCAAACCTAGTGCGAAGACATCAAAATGATCTATCACAAAACAATCTGGTTTTGCAAGGGGGGCACCTGCGTTTTTGGGCCCGTGTTCGGCAGCCATCTAGAGAAACCTACAAAACCCACACAATTCTGAAATCTAGACACCAAGGGGAGGAGGGGGAGGGGGGTACCATTTTCCTACCCAGAATCCCCTGCAAATCTCAAATTTAGCTAAAAATAAACAACATTTTTCTTACATTTCTATACGAGAATCGTGCCGGCACAAATTTCCTATCACACAGCTTTCCCCTTAGTCTCCCAATAAAATGATACCTCACATATGTGGATGTCCAATGCAGAATCGCCTAAAAACGGATAAAAAAAAAAAATACAGCGCTTAGAGTTTGCTGTGCTATTCCCTCAATCCCTACGTTTCTGGCCCTTCCCAGTCACAGGCCCTTTGCCCACCCACACAAATGTGGTATCATTTTACTCAGGAGACAAAAAGGGAATACGGAGTCGTAGAACATTTGTGCGGGCACTGCTATTCCAGGCAGACATGGGAGGAAAATGTGATATTTTTTAGCTTAAGTTAAGGGTAGCAAGGGATTCGGGGTAGGAAAACACTGGGGGATGGGGGCCATGCAAGGCACACCTCCCTGGACTGCCCTGGGTGTTTAGTTTTCAGAAATGTGTGGGTTTGGTAGGTTTTCCTAGATGGCGTCCGACACCAGGACCATTAACACATGTTCTCCCCTTACAAAACCAGGTCATTTTGTGATAATTTTGATTTCTCCACAAAACGTTTTAGGCCCATGCCTGTCGCAGGTGCTTGGCCCACCCACACAAGTGAGGTATCATTTTTATCTGAAGACCTGGGGGAACGCACAGTGGTACAAATTTGTGCCAGCCCAGTGATCCCACAACTTTCCTGCATAGAAATATGAGAAACATTTGATTTTATTTCAGCTAAATTTGAGATTTGCAGGCGATTCTGGGTGGAAAACCGTTGGGGAATCCATGCAGGTCACACCTCCCTGGACTCCTCCGGGTGTGTAGTTTTCAGAAATGTCTGAAAACAGTAGGTTTACCTCGATGGCCGCCAAGCCAGAGACCAAAAATGCAGATGACACCCTAACAAAACAAGGTCTTTTTGTAATCAATAATTTTTAAGTCTCAAAAGTACATTTTGGGTCGTTTCCAGTCTCAGGGACTAGGCCTACTCATCTAAACACAATGAGCCCATGGGTCCAGACTGAGTGACAGAGTAGAAGGTGGATTTATGAAAACGACAGGGGTATCCCTTATCAGGACGGTTCCCCCACACACCATTGGTGTCATGCTTTATCATAGGGGTGCCTCCTCGTGTCAAAACCTAGTTCTCACGCGGGCTACAAACCGCATCGGTTACCACTGTTAGATCCGGCTGGGGAAGAGATTGGGATCTGCCTTTGACCCACGCTTGGTTTTTCCACTACAAATGCAATTGTGTTGCAGTTCGCTCAGAAAATCTGGATATAGATTCCTCTGATGCTGCACCCGCTGGAACTTCAGGTCCCATGCAGAGCCCACATATGCCACCTGGCATGATCCACGAGTAGGATGCAGGAGGTAATGAGGCCCAGCAGCCTCAGAGTCACTCATCGAAATCCAGAATAGAGGCTGAAACATTGGTATCATAGCCAGACTAACCCAGGTTTGCTGTTCGGGAGGATAGGGCTGCAACTGCACTGTGTCTAGAACCGCTCCAATGAAAGGAAGCGTCTAAGAGGGAGTCAGGTCTGACTTTGGCACGTTTATAGGCGTTTGGCGGATCCTGCCGTCCACTGGCCATTGATGGCCTTGAAAGGTCAGACTAGGAAGCCTTGGAGGCTGCTGAGGGTGGACTGGCCTGCCCGCTGGCTCCCAGACCCGCGAGTTAGAAGGGTCCCTCATCCATGGCCACAGAGAGGCTAGGCAGCTTGCGTGAACCGGTGGCTAGACTGAGCGAGGCCTAAAGATCGGACTGTAGCCTGAGAATCTTTAGAGCGCTCCAGCGCAGTCTTTGTCACCAAAGAGGAGACAGCCATCAAAAGGCATGTCCAAAGTAGACAGAAAATCCCCAGAAAAGCCAGATGTCCTAAACCAGAGTTGGCGCCAAAGGGCTGCCAACGTGGAAATCGTTCTGCCTAGTGAGTCGTGGTCACCAGTTCACATCTTATTGTGAATTTGGCTGCCTCTCTCCCATCCGCCACTGCCTGGGAGAGAACAGCCCGGGTCTCCTCTGGGCACTGAGGCAGTGTAGGAAGGTAGATCCTGACTATGGTTGCCCCCAACTTTTTGCCCTGTGTTTTTGTCAGGCTCCACACTGCAGGATCCGGCTGATGCACATAAAACTCCACCTCCCGATCTCACCAACACACTGGCTTAAAAAACACAGTGGGTTCGAGCGATAGGGCGAGGGAAAAAACAGGAGACCAAGGAAGGGAAAGGAAGGGGTCTGCAGGGAAGGGATAGCTGAAAGACAAGAAGACAAAACAATGCACAGGTTAGTACTGTTATTTCAAATCCCTGTCTCCCTGCTTCTTTTAGTACTATTTGAAAGGGGTTCACCTTTCTAGAACCAATGCTCTCTTCCACCTCCCTGTATATCCTGGTTGTGAATAGCCTCCTCCCTTTACAATGTTGAGTTTATCTGCACAGGTTTCCTAAGGATGGTAAACAACAATTAGTACTGAAACACTCCTCTTGCTTTTGACGGTGTATAATAATGGTATAGAAACAGCACCTACCCCTCCTTGGTTAGAAAGAGTCTTTAAAGAAACGAGTATCCTCCACCAAATTAAGTGTATTCAAAACCAAAACAAGTTATGCTCTTCCAAATAGTATTTTAGTGTTGCCCATAAAAGTAAGGTTCTCTTTTAGGAACACGGCAAGACGTAGCCTCCTACTACTGTCCTCCGCTTCCTTCCAATTATCCACAAATGTCTTCTAACAAATATCACAGTTCTCCCCAACACGGCAAGATGTAGGCCTTCCCACGATCTTCCGCTTGGGTAAAATGAACACCTATGACACTAGTGCCGTACTTCGTAGCGGCAATGCGCGGAGGGTTCCCCACAGCACTCCGCTCTCCTGCGAGATCACTCACAGGCAATAATTCATCAATGTCAATTCTGTGACACACAGTTTCCTTTTCAGGAGCGTCTCCGTTAACATTCACCGCAGCGCGTTTAACATCACGCGCTGCGTTATTACTTACTGCACCCAAGGCGCTTCTTCTTCCTTGCCGCGCGTCTTCTGAGAGTAGACTCCCAGTCCGCTGACGAGCGGCTAGATCAAACAGCGTGCGTCCCAAAACAAAGATACGGGAAACTCCTTCCCCGCCGAAACTGGCAGACCACTGAATCCTCGGAAATCAGCGCGTTCCAAAGCACACGCGCTGTAGTCAGCAAAAATACTCAAGCAACGCTTCTCAAACACAGTCCCAAGAGAAGCCAGGATACTAAAGTCTGGATAGCCACACAAGCACCATAGAATACAAAATTACTAACAGGAAGCAATGGGTCCACCTGACTTTTATAGGACCCCGCCCCCTGTATAGGCATTGTGGGATTTGAAGTCCATAGACTTTAGGTAGGCGCCTTGTTAGATCCTGACAGTTTTAGCTGGTTTTTGACATAGTTGGCCTGGGACCCTGCCAATCAGGACCCCAGGCCTACTGCTCTCTCTGTAAAATGGACTCCATGTACCTTAGGTACATATCCAATTGGTACTGGGCCACCTTATCAGACCCTGTAACTCAGGGCATAGATGTACCCAGGGCCTACCAGGGGCTGCAGCATGTATTTTGCCACCCCTGGCTGGCCATCTAAATCGGACACAACTGGCTGCACGACAGCTGGGGCAAAGTGGTGTAATCACCCTTTGCTGTAGATATAGTATACCTATACCTAACCCTAAAATGGACACTCGTATTCCTATCAGTCACTCCTATGGCAGGCCTTGACAATCCTGAAGGCAGAGTGCTTGGAATCGTGTGAGATGGTGCTCTGGCATGAGCTGAGCCCGTTTGCAGCTTGCGGAACCAAGTCCTAATAGCTGTTCCATGATAACGCATACCATATACTCTTAAGTGCATTACAATCCTCGCGGTTATATGCTATCTTTGGTATCGCTTTATCAAAACATGTAGAGTAAGGTGTCATACGAATTGGAATACTAACCCCTCGCCAATTCTGGCGACTGGGTTAGCATTCTACCCTTCTAGAGGGACACAACATGTATGTAACTGTGAACCCCGGTTAAAGTTAACTCAAGCCTCAGCATCACAAAATGGATGCTGCCACCACAGACACAAGTCTGACCTCCTGCTGCTGGGAGTCCTTCCAGCGAGGGAGGCTTGGACAAAGGGTTTCCTGTCAGGGGCGGTGCTAGCACCATCCCAGACAGGGTTTTGTGTATCCTGGGTAGGCAGGGCTTTAGAGGAAGGTGACTGCAAGTGGCACCCCGGTGCTCACTATGCATCTGCCGGCTAGAACCAGTTCCAGGGGCACACCAGCCTCTGAGATGGGGAAAGTCCGGCATGGGAGAGGGGTGTAACCACCCCCCTTCCTGGTCCCACCCATGGGCAGGACCTAGTCCCGTACCAGCCCCTTTCTTTAGTATAAAGGTGGGAGCGGGGACCCTTCCAAATTAGATAATCTTTGAATCCTGAAACTACTTTCTACGAAAGGAACTCTCGACTTCTTCTCAAGATTTCTCCCTTGTGGCTAAGGAGTAGTCACCCTGCATCCGCAGGCACCATCCAAGCATCTCTGTCTGCTGTAAGTCTCTCCTCCGGATCAAGACTGCCCAGCTCGACGAGAACCGGCTTCCCTGGCACCTCTGACCTCTACCCACATCGTCAGCTCAGCTGAGACCCGTGGGTGCGACGAGACCTCGAGGGACTGGCCATCTTCAAGACTGCACGACGCTTGCCCAGCACGACCGCCGAGGGATCCTAGAGAGTGCTTTGGGGTGTGAGAAGCTCTAACCATGAGCAGCTCCAGCACCGAAAATCAGCCCCCCAGCATCCACCAGATCTGCGTGGGGCCCTTCTGCTCTTTGCTGCTCACCGCGTTGTCTGGCTACTAGCCCGCTGGCTTGTGGCCTTCCCGACGACGGACGACATCGACACCGCTGGTCTGGTTGCTCCAAACTGGCCCTTGCTCCCCTCCAAAAGAGGAGCACCCCGGACCCTCCTGGTCCACTCCAGACGCCATTTTGAGACCACCGCGTGGGCTTGCATTTGCCAAGACTTGTTGCCCCAATCCTGGGTCCAGCGACATCGACAGCAGATACCATCGTGGGACAGCTCGCACGTCCATCCTGGTCGCCGACAACGCCTCCTGGTCCGTGAGACTGCAGAGCCCAGCGTCGCCCACTCACCTGGTCGAGGTGACTCCATCCGGTGCCCTCCTGGGGCCCATCTAATCACTGGCTAGTGATTCAGAACTTGGTCCCCTCTGCTTACAGGTGTCTTACATCTCCGATCCAGGCATGGATCCATCCGAATCTCTTCACTGGTCGCCTGCCAGCAACAACTTCTTTCAGGCTCCTGGTTCGTCAACGAGGGTTTCCAACGACACTTGAACCCTATGCAGCCGCAGCCCCTGGGCTAGGTAAACCGAGTACCCCGGTGCTCCAGCGTAGAACAACTCTCTAAGTGCCTAGATCCACTTTCGTTTTTGACCTACCTAGTCGGGTTCGCCCGAGAACACTAACTTTTGCATTTACTAGTATCCATAGACTTTGTCCCGCATCCCGCTTGAGAGTGCACACTCTGCACCAGAGTCCCCTAGGCCTCCTGCTAGTAATCTGAAGGTTCAGTAGTCCAGTCCTAGCGATTCCAAACCCTATGAGATTAGTACTTACCTGCTAGTAATTTCGCATTCCACTTTTAGAGTATATGGTTTTTCGTGCCCCTCGGGCATTTGTGTAAATTGTGCAAAAAAGTAAATTTGTCAAGAGTTTTGTTGTGTGCTTAGTACCCTGTCCTCATAAAGAGTACAGGGCTGTTGTGATCTAAATAAATACACTGTTTATTTTCATAACACTTGTGTGGTGTCCTTTCACTTGGTGTTCAAGGGGTATATGTGATAGTATAACAGCTGGCTTAACACGCCCTCTAGAGTTTAGCCCGAAGACTGCTCGTATCCATGCTACTAGGATAGCTGGTCTATAAGGTTGACTTACAACAAATCAATAAGGGTTGTTTGGACTGATACAAAGTGCTCACTAGAAGAGTGAACATTATATATCAGGCCAACTTCTCACAGGCAGTACTTGCTCAACTGAGTCCCAAATAGTATGGGAGTATCGGGCCAAGAGGCATGCAGTATTTACAGACCGCAGTGTTAAGTTGGAGGAAAAAAATATGCACTTCCCAAGGCGATGCAGCTTCTTGCATTCCCTATCTGGGGGGCAGAAGGAAATGCGCCCTTGGAGGAAGAGGGTTGGAACAGCAAGCTCGAGTGAAGGGTGTTGGGTGAGAAAAACAGGGTCGCCCGGGGCAGAGCGATGGCCGCAGGCAATCGTCCTTTCCACAGGTGTCCATGTGATGGGTTTGGACCAGGTGCCCAGAAGGACGTCAGTGAGGGCTTCACTGAAGGGCAATACCTGTTCAGAAGTGGATGCCATAGGTTGAAGCACCTCTGTCAGGGGGTTAGACCTGACCACCACTGAAGGGAGCTCAAGGACCAAGACCACAGCCGCCTTTCTTACTACCACAGCGTAGGACGCTCCCTCCTCCATACCTACGGTAGGGAGAGAAAGCATGCCACGGTCTGTAGAAAGGTCCAGACCACTGGGGTCACTCAGATCCTGTCTTCAGTCCGGCTCTTCCAGCTAATCGGATAATGGGTCCAACGACTCCTCCCAGTCCTCAACACCACCTTCTGGGGGATAGGGTACACCAGGGGTGAACAGGGGAACAAATGTTCTCTCTGGCATTGAATTCGACGTCGACCGATGTTGGTGTGGCTCCTTCTCAGAGATGATGGGGACTGCACGAACCAGGGGCATGATCTGCACTGACCAAGGGCACAATCAGCGGCGGTGGTGTAGTCACGGAGAATGATGCCGGGGAAGGTCGGTAAGATCAACCAGTGCCAGTCCGTATCTAGGCCTGGAACTGCAGGGGCTTGTTGGAGCCGCCGACATCGAACGGCCAGGACCCCCGACAGGCTTCACGGGGCCCGAAGGCACGCCGGTCGAGTCAGGCTGCCCAAAGATACGATGGAGGGCTTCGCAAAATGTGCGCGGAGTCATCCTTGAAGGTGGCACTGGAGAGCCTTAGAGAGACTATGCTCCGGGTCCAGCGTCGCATCAGCAGACAGGCAGTAAGAAGGCAAAGAGCGCCAGTACTTCTTCGTCTCCTTATGCTTTGACTTACCCGGAGATTTCTAGTGCAAAGAGGTGTGGGGACTCCGCTAGCTGCCTCAAGACCTTCCTGCCGAACAAGACTGGTAGTGACTGAGCCGACCGCCGGGCCTCCAAGAGCTTTCGGGACCGCTCCTGCAAAGACTTTGGATTCATGGCCGGGCAGTGGGAGCACGACTTCAGGTCATGGTCGGGCTCCAAACACAAAAGGCACACGAGGTGCGGGTCTGTCAGATATCAGCCTGTGGAAGGCCTCGCAAGGTTTGAACCAGATCCAACAGTGGGACATCCCTCGGACACCAGGAGTCAGATGAACAATTGTTACTTACCTGTAAACAGGTGGTTCTACAGTATTGGTGTCTTTCATAGATTCACATGCTTGAATATTCCCAGTCATCAAAGTGGGAGTCCCACAGTACATAAAATAGCAATAAAAGCTAAAAATATATGTATGTGAGAACATAACATAAGAAAAAACTAGAAGTAAATACATAACTGAAACCTCAAACAATTCCTCCATAGGAATGCATGATAGAGAAAGGAAAAACTTGTAACATATCACTGTCATTATGCTAATCCAAACTACAGCCAATCAGGCGCTAGCACCCTCTAGAACCTTCACCTAAGAAGCTCAAGCCTTCAGAATTTCGTAGCACCAAAGTGACCCAGAGTGCACGAGGAGAAGAGAGCCTCTGAGGGGAGGAGGGTGGGTCGCATGTGAATCTATGAAAGACACCAATACTGGAGAACCACCAGTTTACAGGTAACTAACAATTGTTCTTCTCCAGTATTAGGGGAGTCTTTCATAGATTCACATGCTTGAATAGAATAGAGAGCAGTAACCTCCAATGAGATTGCTAAGCACAGCATGGAAAAGCTCCAAGACAGTAGTAATACAGTCATGGAAACTTAAATAGCAATCATTGAAAAAAAAAAAAAAGGATGGAACAGAGGCTCCCCTTATCTGTAAAGATGACGAAGTACTGCCTGTCCCACTGCTGTCTCCGACTCATTTATGGCGTCCAAGCAGTAATGATTGGTGAAGGTGTGCCTGGTGGACCATGTTGCTGCACGGCAGATCTGATGAAGTGGCACACTGGCAAACAGGGCGGTGGATGAAGACATAGCCCTTGTAGAATGAGCCCTCACCGAAGACTGCAAAGGCTTGCCAGCCTGTTGATGGCAAAAGGCAATGGCCGAAGAAATCCAACGGGCAATCGTTGATTTGGTAATTGGATGCCCCTGACGCAGTCGTCCATAAGCAATGAACAGTTGGTCGGACCTGCAGAAGGAGGCAGTTCTGCTAATGTAAAATTTAAGGCATTGTTTGATGTCCAAGGAATGCAATCGCTGCTCAGCCGGAGACTTGGGCTCAGCAAAGAAAGTTTTCAAGAACACAGGTTCATTTAGATGAAAGTCTGTAGGCACCTTAGGTAGGAAAGATGGGTTGGTGCGAAGCACCATGCCGTCAGGTTTGAATTGAAGATAAGGCGGTTTGATAGCAAAGGCATGGAGGTTCTCTCACACGACGAGATGAGGTCAGAGCAAGAAGAAGAACAACCTTCTAGGTGAGGAACTTAATGTCCGCCCTATGGATGAGCTCAAATGGTGATTTCATAAGTTGAGACAGAACAACATTGAGATGCCACAGTGGAGGAGGGCGCCAAATAGGCGGGAACTTCCGGAAAAGCCCTTTGTAAAACTGGCGGATAATCCTGGACGAGCAGAGGGAGGAGGAGCCATCTTGCCGGAGCGAGAGATTGCAGCTAGGAAAACTCTAGGTAGCATGCGAGAGTCCAGATTGAGCTAGACTCAAAAAGAACGGAAGAAGCTGCTCCGGAGTAGAATGGATTGGATGGACATTTGCTGCCAAGCACCAATGACAAAATCTCTTCCACTTGAGTTTGTAAGTTTTGATGGTAGACGGAGCCCTAGCATGAGCGACGATCTCTCTGCAGTCTTCTGAGATATTTAAGTTTGCAAACTCAAGGTGCTCAGGTTCCATGCCGACAATTGTAGAGTGGATGGATCCGGATGGCAAACCTGGCCACTGTCCATCGTCAGGAGGTCTGGACGAGGACGAAGAGGAATGGGCTCGCACTGGGACAGAAGGATCAACTCCGAGAACCACGCCTGTCTGGGCCATCGAGGAGCGATCAATAGAGTGTGGCAGGGCTGCCTGCATCTTCCACAGCACCCGTGGTACTAACGGGATCGGCGGAAAGGCGTAAGCAAATAGATCGCACCAATTGATAAAAAGGGCATTCCCGCACGATCCGGGAGGGGGATGCCAACTTGCGTAAGACGGGCATTTCCAATTCTCTGGTGTCGCAAAGAGGTCTAGAGATGAGCGACCCCATCGGTGAAACACAAGATCCAGAGTCGGTTAATGCAGCTCCCATTCGTATGTCAACGATGTGGACCTGCTGAGGGAGTCTGCCAGGAAGTTTGAAATGTCCGGCAGATGCACCGCCGTCAAGGTTATCTTATGATGGAGAGCCCAATCCCAAATCGACTGAGCCAGTCGAGACAAGCATTGAGACTTGGTCCCTCCATGTTTGTTCATATAGTGCATGCTGGTGGTATTGTCCGTTTGAATAAGCACCGACTCCCCTTGAATTACAGGAAGAAACGACTTGAGTCCCAGAAAGATCTCCATCAACTCTAGCCTGTTGATATGCCAAGAGCGTTGGGGTGGAGACCATTTGCCCTTGATAGAGAGACCTTGAAGATGAGCACCCCAGCCGTCCGTTGTGAGCGTGGGATCTGGCGCGTTGACAAGGAAGGATGTTTCAGTCGCCAGGTTGGTCGACCCCACCACCGCCAGAGCCAGCCTCCAGGAAGGAATGAAAGATGTCGCAGAATGGATGAAGCTCAGCCAGCTTAAACTGAACTCGGACAAAACGGAAGTCCTCATCCTGGGACCATCTCCCTCTGCCTGGGACAACTACTGGTGGTCCCCTGCCCTGGGCACCACACCCAAGCCAACGGACTACGCACGCAACCTGGGATTCAAACTGGACTCCTCCCTCACGATGATCAAGCAAGTCAACACCGTCTCGTCATACTGTTTCAACACCCAGCGCATGCTACAAAATAGCTTATGGTGGACCCCCACAGAGCAGTAGCGGCCCCCCCAGCACCTTGAGACCCTAACGGGTGAGTAGCGCGCTTTACAAATTCCTTGATTGATTGATTGTGCCCACCAGCACAGACCCTTTCTCATGCGGGCTGTAACGTCCACTTGGTCGTTGAAAGATCCGGAGACCTGACGCCACTGTACGTCCAGTTCCTCTTGAATAGGACGGGTCCGCAGTCTGCAATGTGGGATCAGTGCAATACAAGATGATGCCATACCCAGAAATGACTAATGTCCGGACAGAAACAGACTGCCTTGATCGGATGAGATGCTCAGACGTGAGTCCCTTGCTCACTTTGCCACTGGATTCAAGCAAGCCGGGCTGAAGCTGGCTGGAATGCCAGAAATCTGTCCTCGGAAGCTTGTTTCCGGTCCAGGGAAGACATGGCTTGGCAGTTCGGGCTGGACTGTTCCCATGAGGCACAGGGTCAGACTGATTTGCATATAGCCATGTGTGAACTGGGGTGGCAGAGTGGGCTAAAGAACGGTGATGGATTAAACCCAAATCTTTTGACTGGGTGTGAGTGTTTGATTGATTCAGATGCTCCGTCCATCACCACCCCCTTTTGTACCGTTGATCGAATGAGAGACACCAGGTGGAGGATTTTCGGTTGTCGTTCGTGTGAAACGAACGCCTTTGAAAGCATGGTGTCTAAGATCGCTCCCAAGAAATTCCTGGTTTGCGCTGGTGCAAACTGACTTGTCGACATGGATGGCCAAGCTGAGGGATTGAAACACATTTTGACAAAGACGTGTGTCTTGGCTCATGTTGGAAGGGCGATCCCAGAGGCCAGGTTATGTCTACCCGACTCCTCCGTGACCCACCTCTCCCGCCAATAATGCCGAGCCTTAACGAGAGATCCCCGCTGGGGGAGACCTCAAGTATTGAATCGTACACACGAGGACCACACCACACTTATGAACAGACACTACACCATTGGTTTTCGATATCAACTTCTTTATAATCACGTAAAAGAATGAGCACTCTTATATACAACGATCAAGGGATCGCAAAAGTCTCAAGGCTTCAGGGAGGGGGTAGCGGGACAGTCTCAGTCTCATAGGCCAGTACGTAGCGTACCCTGCACACAGCTCTCAATCCTCGAGCCGGGGGGTTACGGAAGATGGTAGCCGCACTGGTGATCCTACTCACTTGAGGATGACTCAACTCGTGTTGGTATCGTCGATAGTCCAGCCGGACTAGAGTACTCCTCGAGCCGCGACGAAGTCAGCAGGGCTCGATCCGGAGGGTAGTTCGTGAGGAGCCGCGACCACGTCAGCAGGGCTCAGAATGGTTGATGCAGATCTTCAGGGTTCAAGCTTGAGCCGCGACGAGGTCAGCAGGGCTCGAAGAGTTACCAAGTTCAGTTCAGCCGCGATCAGATCAGCAGGGCTTCCTTGTCCAAGATACAACTGCCCGCTAGTTCAGGGGCGGGCCTTGATATAGTCCAGTGGCCCTTTGATGTCCGGAACCTCGCAGGCGGAGGTCTGAGGCTTTGGGGGCGGGCCGTGGGTGAGGTCCGGCAGTTGGTCCTTTGAGTATGCGTCCGGGAATTCCCAGACGCCCAGCAGGTCTGGAGCCAGCACTCGGGGAGGCCAGAGGTGCAATCGAAACTGGCCCCCAGGGGAAGACCAGAGGTGTGACAGAAACCAGTCTCTCAGGGGAGGCCGGAGGTGCCATCCTCTCACTAGGGTAGCCCTCACCCTCCCAACAGGGGCTGGCCCGTCTGGAGCCTAAGCTGCGCTGGGGCTGGGGTCATACTAGGCCCACGGAATCAGGGACCTCGGGAAGGGAAAATGGCTGCCGGTGGGCCTATGGGGCCTTGCGGGTTTGGGGCGCGCGGGCTGGGAAGGTGGCCAGGGACAGGCCGATGCGGGCCGTGGGCGTTTGGTCGGGCATGGGCAGGGCCCTAGGGGTTTCTAGGTATGGAGCTGGGCTAACGGGGAGCTGAGTAGGGGGGAGGGGGGTGAACCACGCCACGAGGCCAGGTCCTACAGCTCAGTTGATGGCGTGATTGAGACTTGGAGGCAATCGTCCAAGTATGAAAAAATGTGGACGCCTCGGAGGCGTAGGTGAGCCACCACAGGAGCCAACACCTTCGTGAACACACGAGGGGCAGAGCGGAGTCCGAAAGGCAACACCTTGAACTGATAATGTGTCTGCCCCACCCTGAAGCGCAGGTACTTTCGATGCGGTTGGAGAATTGGGACATGAAAGTATGCGTCCTGAAGGTCTATGGTGGTCATGAAATCCCCGCTGGCCAGAAGACGCAGAATCTCCAGTAGTGTCAGCATGCGGAAAGATTGGCTCTAGGTATCTGTTGAGAGCCCTCAAATCCAGAATTGGTCGCCAATCTCTCGTCTTCTTGAGATGAGGAAGAAACAAGAGTAAAAACCCTCTCCTCTCTGAGACACTGGAACCACTTCGACTGCACCTTTCTGAACAAGAAGACTGACTTGATGGTAAAGCTTCTTGAGACGGGGAGGAGGCGGGCCAGACGGTGGAGTATGAGGAGGAATCTTGACGAACTCTAAGGTATGACCTTTCAGCACAATGTCCAAAACCCAGCGGTCCGAGGTGATGGAGGACCACTTCGAATAAAACAGATTCGACCTCCAACACTTTGGGGATGACAAAAGTCATTGGCTTTTGGGAGTGGATCCCCGATAGGATGACTTTCCCCTATAGGGCTTTGAGGACTGTTGATTTGATTGCTGTTGATTGGAAGAGTAACGTTGGTTGCTCTCATTGTAGGAGCGTTATTGAGAGTGTCCTCGAAAAGTAGAAGTGCCGCGTCCGCATGCACCCTGAAATGGCGGTTTCCGAAACTGCAAAGTGCCCAGTGATTAAGCCGTATCAGTGTCCTTCTTAATGGACTCCAGAGCTTCGTCAATGTGGGACCCAAACAGATTCACCATCATATAGCATATCAAGGATCTTGGATTGAACTTCCTGCCGGAAGGAGGTGGCCTTCAACCACCCCTGGCGTCGTAAGGCAGCCGCACTAGCATGCTGGCGGAAACCAGTGCCTGCAATATCGACTGCGCAGTCAATCATCGCTTCAAATGCGCTTTGTCCGTCCAGGAGGATTTGCTGTGAGTCAGCTTTGGAAGCGTCCAGGATGAGGTAGACTAGGGCAGATATGTCCGACCACATCGGCCAGTCGTAGCGGCCCAAAATGGCTAAGGCATTCGCCACCGGTACTTTAGTGGAAGCCATGGTGGAGAATTTTCGTCCGATGGCGTCTAGGCGCCGACCTTCTCTATCTGGAGGTGCGGTGATTGGAGACGCTGGATTACGGGCCAGACGCTGTGCTGCTTGAGTTACAACCGAATTCGGCTTAGGGTGAGAGACCAGGCATGCTGGTGAACCAGTTGGGGCCTTATATTTCTTTTCAAGGCGTGGCACTTGGGCAGGTAACGAATGCGGAGCCTGTATGAGCTTAACTCCCTCCTTCCACATATAATCGATTATTGGAATTGTGTGGAATTGTTTGAAAGGCTGATTTTTGAAATGGTAGAGGAAACAGTCCCCTCTCTGTCCTTGGCAATTTAAAGCGCTGAGCCGCTCTATCCATCAACAGATGAAAACTGGCAATATCTACTTTAGGGGAATCTCCAGATTCTCCTGGCGGAGGGGAGGACGCCTGCATTTGGTAGTTGTCCCACTTTGCCATGCCGGTTGAGGCATCATCATTATCAGTGTCATCGTGGACCTCTCCCTCCTCCCGTTGTGGAATCGCCTCATCATCCGCATCCTGTGGATACACAGTTGTGTGAATCTTAACCGGCGTTTGAACCTGGGGTGAACGCGTTAAAGGCAAAGGTGGCAGAACCGTTGGCGGAGCTGTCGCAGTCGCAGCAGGTGATGGTCTAGGAGTACCTTGCGGTGTTGGTGGAAAACGCCGGTTGTAGTCGTCCAGCATATGCTGGATATTTGAAATCCAAGACAAAGGCAAAGTAGCCATTGGAACTTGGACGAACTGTTCCTCAGCATGGGACTCCTGGTCTCCGCCTTAGTCGTCACTGCTGGAATCTTGACATTTGATGATGAGATCAGGCGGACTGTAGGCAGCCCCGAAAGGGTCATCCACATCATTACCAGAGTCAGAGTTGGGCTCAGCGGTAGTGGCAAACATAGGTGAAGGAGGCTACGGATCAGGAGCAGACAACTGCTGGCATGGCGTTGGTCGGCGATGGTGTGGAAGATCGGTGCCGACAGATGCAGAAACTGAAGAAGGTAAAGGCACTAGAGGCAACGAGGCAAATGAAGATGGTGCCACGGTCGACGGTGCCGTTGACGTCATCGTTGATGGTGCTGAAATGGCCGCCGATGAAGATGACTTAGATGAATCCATCGTCGACGGTAAGCTAGTCAACGGAGCAGTTGTCGACGGAGCAGTCGTCGACGGAAGTTTTCTAGATGGCAAAGTCACTGACTAAGTCTTCGACGTGGTAGACACCCCTGTAGACTGAGCCCTCGTCGACGAAGCTTTAGTCGATTGAGTCTTCGTCGACTGAGTCTTCGTCGACGATGAAGACTTTTTGATGGATTTCGTCGGCGATGCTGGTTTCTTCGTCGACAAGGTGAAAGGAATTGTTGACGAGAGTCTGAAAGGCCAATGAAACTCTCGATGTAGAGGCAGTCGACGAGGCAGTCGTCGACGAGCTAAAAGCTGACGTTGTAGTCAGTGTCGTCGACGATGTATACACTGCAGATCTCGTCGTCCGAACGCTCGTAGACGCTCCCGTCGACGACTAAGCATGTTTAGGTATGGAAACACGCTGTGAGGCAGCAGAAGAATCCTGAGAGCCAGGTCTCGTGGGCGCAGCAGTAGTAGGAGCTGGTGGGGAAACCAAAGAGGCCAAAGGCAGGGCCAGTTTCTTCTTTTTTAGAAAATAAGGCATATCCTGCACACTACCACCCTTAGAGGCTGCAGAGGAGGGTCCAGATTGAAAACTCTCCATCAGACAGAGCTGAATCCTTGTCTTTAAGACGTTGGAGCCAAAGGAGGAGACGGCCTTCTTTGTCCTTTAGAGTCTTGTTAGAAAAGGTTCTACAAAACTTGCAGCTGCCAACTTCATGCTCAGGGTAGAGACAATAAATACATTTCTTGTGGGGGTCCTCTTTAAAAAGACGCAACTTCCCACAAGAAGAGCAAGGTCTGAATAAAGACTTCTTGACATGTTGAAAGTTCAGGAAACAAGAAGCAGTTGAGGAAACAAAAACTGGAGCAAAGCTCAGGGAGACTCACTTCACACGACGTGCAGTAGAAAATCTGAGGGCTTGAGCTTCTGAGGATAAGATTCTAGAGGGAGCTGGCGCCTGATTGGCTGTAGTTTGGACTAACACAATGACAGTAATATGCTACAAGTGTTTTCTTTCTCTATCATACATTCCTATGGAGGAATTGTTTAAGAGGTTTCAGTTATGCATTTACTTCTAGTTTTTTCTTAGGTTATGTTCTCACATACATATAATTTTAGCATATATTGCTATTTTATGTACCGTGGGACTCCCACTTCGACGACAGGGAATATTCAAGCATGTGAATCTATGAAAGACACCCCTAATACTGGAGAATTGAAAAGACTGTTGACAAAATGTTGAAAAAGTTTAGTCAAGAAGAGACTAAAGGGGTAGCTCTCCCCAGATCTGCGCTAGACTGCAGCTGAAAAACAAAGAACTGACAACAGCGTGCAGGCGTGGCGTCTAAGTAGACACCGCAGCATCATCCTGGCGACCACGTAGACAACAACACATTTGGAGTCGCCCGACGTCACCAGTACTCCGAGCAATACTGGCCTACATTAGTTATTTGTTACTTAACCATCTGTTCACAGCACATAGATTCAAATGCTCTGCATACACCTGTTATCTGGTGTGGCATTTGGACCTTGGAACCTAATCTTTCTCCGATGAAGTTCGAGTCACAAGGGCCAATGTGACTCCTCCCTTTTCCAGAATGTGTCAGCACAATGGTGCCCCCTCAGAAAGTTTTTTGCTCATCGGAGAAGTAGGGTTAATGGAGGTCAGTGTGAAAAAGTGTGCTGTACATAATAAAGTAGCAGTAATTATAAAGAAAATGTACAGGAGAGCAGCTTGCTTCAAAGCAGGAGGGCTACAGCACAACACTACGAACAGATGGTTGCAGTGTAACACTATCTTACCTAGCACGTGTGGATGCAGATACACACACTGCATAAATTATAAAGCCATCCCTCTCCAAAACAGCAGCTAACTAACATATGATGCTGATGTTTAAAAAAGCATCAGTTACTGCTTGTCCAACTAGAGCTTATTGATATACTAAAACATCTACAAAAGTAGTGTATTGCGTTGTACAAGTGGTAGCTTTACTAATATATAGGTGAAAGAAAAAAAGGCTACAGCGGCTCACTTTTATGATTTGATGCACTTTTGGCGGATCAGGTAGAGTGCGCTTGGCTTCAGAATAGCTGACTTAAATACATTTAAATATCAACCTAGCAATGCCAGCATTGGAAGCCCTACACACGTGGTGTTTGGCCAAGGCTACAAAAAGGTGATTGGAATTTCTGAATAGTGTAGTTCTGGATGTAAATTGCATGAGTGCTCTTAACATCCAATGTGTGAAGTGCCCTTTCAGCGATTGAGTGTGGAAAAAAAAACAGTCTATCATTTGTTCGAAGTGAAATGCTGAGACAACCTTCAGGCAGAAATGTAGGGTTAGGAGGAATAGGCAAAAGTTACTCATGTAATCCTAGTTCACTTCTACTGAAACCTCAAAGTTGTAAGCACTGAATAGTCCTGCTCTTGCACCAGGATACCAGAGCACTTTAACACTATTCATATATGTGTAACACATTTTGTACATAGTACTTTACATATATTTCTGCAGCCTAAAGAGCGGTACAAAAACTGGCAATTTACATTGAATTTTCGTTTTACAAAGAAACCAATTACATAGATGGTCATTAATAAAGGAAATGACCATAGAAAGTGTCATATCCTTTGTACCCTACTTCCTTGCTGCTCAGCCTGTGAGTGTGATGTAATGCACAAGTTGAAATGCGTTACTTACCTGTAACTGCAGTTATCCAGTATTAGGGTCTTTCATAGATTCACATGGCTGAATCATTCCCCGTCGTCGAGACGAGAGCCTCCGGTATATAAAAAAGTAATGTCCTAAGACATACATAAAGAGAATAGGTCTAAGGGATTCACCTTAGTGACCTATCTAGGTCCTTATGCAGGAAGGACCAAATAGAGAAGGCTCCAGGGTCCCACCTTGGTAGCCTATCTGTGTCCTTTTGTAAAAAAGGACCAAAGTAAAAGGAACCACCAATCAGCTACTACCTCCCTCTAGAACCTTCCTGTGAGGAGCCTCAGTCTCTCAGATTTTCGTACGCACCAAGTTGGTTAGGTGTAAACCTGTTAGAGAGAGGTGAGTCCTTCCAGGGGAGGCGGGAGGGTGCATGTGAATCTATGAAAGACACTAATACTGGATAACTGCAGTTACAGGTAAGTAACGCATTTCTTATCCAGTATTTGGGTGTCTTTCATAGATTCACATGCCTGAATCAGAGTAGCAAGCAATACAATATGCACATTCTGTGTTGATACAGTAAACATAAAACTGCAGATAAGGAACATTTGTGACTGTAAATCAACAGCATACAATGTCGTGCAGAATCTAGTAATAAAGAAATGTGCATACCAGTCAAGGATGGTGGGAAGTAGGAGGGCTCACCTCACTGGAATAGATGGCGAAGCACTGCTCTGCCCACTGCTGCGTCTTTGTTCAGCTCAGCATCCAAGCAGTAGTGCCTGGTGAAGGTATGCAGGGACTTCCAGGTCGCCTCTCTACAGATGTCCAGGAGTGGCACTCCAGCAAACAGTGCCGTAGACGTGGACATGGCTCTGGTGGAATGGGCTTTGGCTCGTGAGTCCAGAGGTCGCCCAGCTTTGTCATGGCAGAGAGTTATCGCTGAAGAGATCCACCTTGATATACTTTGTTTTGTTAAGGGCATGCCCTTCCTTGGTCTGCTGAATGCGACAAAGAGTTGGGATGATTTCCTGAATTGTCTTGTTCTGTCAAGTTAGATTTTGAGGCATCTCTTAAGGTCTAAAGAATGCAGCGTTCGAGGTCGCCCAGCTTTGTCATGGCAGAGAGTTATCGCTGAAGAGATCCACCTTGATATACTTTGTTTTGTTAAGGGCATGCCCTTCCTTGGTCTGCTGAATGCGACAAAGAGTTGGGATGATTTCCTGAATTGTCTTGTTCTGTCAAGATAGAATTTGAGGCATCTCTTAAGGTCTAAAGAATGCAGCGTTCTCTCAGCCGAAGTAGATGGGTTCGGAAAGAACGATTTGAGAACCACGGGCTCGTTTAGATGGAAGTCCGATGGGACTTTGGGTATGAATCGTGGGTTAGTACGCAGGATGACTGTCCTCTTTGAATTGTAAGAAAGGGTCTTGGATGGAGAGGGCTTGCAATTCACCGACCCTTCTGGCTGAGGTTAGTGCCAGTAGGAGGGCTGTCTTCCACGACAGGAATTTGATATCAGATTTGTGGATAGGCTCGAAGGGATGCTTCATCAATTGGTGAAGGACCACGTTGAGTTGCCATGACGGAGGGACAGGTTTTGGTCTAGGAAAGGACCTGAAAAGGCCCTTCAGGAATTGTTTGATGAGTCTGTCCGCCCACAGGGAAGGGCCCTCTGAAGTTCGAGTGAACCTAGAAATTGCTGCCAGGTGAACCTTGATGGACGCATGGGCAAGTCCTGAGTGCGCCAGGTGTAGTAGATATGGCAGTAGTTGCTGTGGGGTGACATGGAAAGGGTGTAGACCTTCCTTCGCACACCAGACACAGAAGCGTTTCCATTTGAGAGAATAGGTCTTTTTAGTGCTGCCAGCTTTAGCGTTAGCCAGGACATCTCTACACTCCTGCGGAATGTTCAGTTGGCTGAATTCGCGGTATTCAGGAGCCAGGCCAACAATTTCAGCGGGCCCAGGTTCAGGTGGAGAACCTGTCCTTGAGACATTGTGAGCAGGGTCGGATGACTGTGTAGGCGAAGAGGTGGTTGGATAGACAGACGATGAAGTTCCGTGTACCAGTGCTGTCTCGGCCAGGATGGGGCGATGAGGATCAGGGTGCAGGTCTCCGATTTCATCTTCCTGATTACCCTGGGTATCAGTGGGAATGGCGGAAAGGCGTAAGCAAACACGTTCCGCCAAGCTATGGAAAATGCATTCCCTAGTGTTCCTGGTTGGGGAAGCCTGCTTGCGAAGCTTGGGCATTTGGCGTTCTCCCTGGTGGCAAAGAGGTCTATCTGTGGTGTCCCCCACTTCGCGAAGATGTAGTCCATTGCTCCCGCATCCAGCTCCCATTCGTGGGATAGAGACTGTTCTCTGCTCAGGGCGTCCGCTAGGACATTGTCCTTGCCCGGAACGTATTCGGCTTTGAGTGTTATGCCATGTTGGAGGAGCCAGTTCCAAACTCTGAGATGAGAGAGAGAGAGAGAGAACGCGTCCCTCCCTGTTTGTTCAGGTAGTGCATCGTCGTGGTGTTGTCTGTCCTGACGAGCACTGGAGAGTTTCGGATGCGTGGGAGGAACGATTGGAGCGCCAGGAAAACTGCCCTTAGCTCCAGAATGTTGATGTGGAGTTTGGATTCCTGTGGCGTCCATTTGCCGTTGGTCTGTAGTTCTTGCAGGACTGCACCCCAGCCTTCCAAGGATGCGTCCGTGGTGACTATATGTGGTTGTGCCGGAAGCAGGAACGGCAGTCCTTGCGACAGGTGTTTGGTCGACCTCCACCGTTGTAAATTGTTGACCATAGGTTGGGTGACTCGTATGCGGTCCTCGAAGGATCCCGTAGCCTGCGTCCACTGGCTTGTTAGTTCTTCCTGAAGGGGACGCATTTTTAGGCGGCAGTGCGGGATGAGCAGAATGCATGACGACATCATGCCGAGGAGCGATTTGAAGATACGGACAGTCAGAGTCTTTTTGGATGCCACTGACTTGGCTAAGGAGATAAGTTTCGATTTTCTCTCCTGTGATGGGAAGGCTCTTGCGCGTTCCGTGTCCAGGGTCGCCCCAAGAAAGGTGATGACTTTGGTTGGGGTCAGCGATGACTTCTCTTTGTTGAGGGTCAGGCCTAATCGGCGGAAAAGATGCAGACAGGCGCTGGAAGATGCGGCTGCGGCTGCTTTCGACGGAGCCTTTACCAGCCAGTCGTCCAGGTATGGGAAGACCTGGTGTCCCTGCTGGCGAAGAAAGGCTGCGACAGGAGAGAGGCATTTCGTAAAGATCCGTGGGGCAGATTTGAGGCCGAACGGGAGGACACGGAATTGGTAGTGGACTCCTGCGACTGCGAATCTGAGGTACTTTCTGTGTCCTTTGAGGATAGGGATGTGATAATAGGCGTCCTGGAGATCTAGTGAGGTCATGTAGTCGCCTTTTTCCAGAAGTCCCAGGATCTCTTGTAGCGTGACCATACGGAACGCCTGTTTCTTTAAGAACACATTGAGTGCCCTCAGGTCGAGGATCGGTCTCCATTTCTGGCCCTTTTTGTGAATTAGGAAGAAATGGGAATAGAACCCCTCCCCCTGTTGGGCGTGTGGAACTTTTTCTATTGCGCCCTTTTGGAGCATGGAAGCTATTTCTTGGAGAAGCAGCCTTAGGTGTCTGTGAGGGCGCTTGACAGGTGGTGTCGGTGGGGGATTTGAGAGGAATTCCAGTGAGTGGCCTTATTGGAGAAGTTGTAGAACCCACCGGTCCGTTGTGATTTGTCGCCAATTTTGTAGGTAAAAAGAGTTTTCCTCCAAGCCGTAAAGAATGTGATGGTGGAGGGGCTGGCCAATTGATAGAGTCATTGGCGATTGCCTGCGGGTCTCTCCTGTCCTTTTCCTCTGTAGGACGATTTGTTGAAGGAGGTTTGACGTCCCGACTGGTTTTGGTGCTGTTGAAACTGCGTCTTGCCCTGTGAGTACGAGTAGGAGGACTTGTTTTGGTAGGAACCCCTGTAGGAGGATTGTCCTCGTCCTCTGTTGGTACGAAAGGACTGATTACGAGACTGTAGAGTACCCAGAGCTCTGGCTGTATCGGTGTCCTTCTTGATTGCAGTGAGGGCTTCATCGATCTTTTCGCCGAAAAGATGATCGCCGTCATAAGGCATGTCAATTATTTTGGTTTGGACCTCCTGTCTGAAAGAGGTGGCCTTAAGCCAACCTTGACTTCTTAGAACGGCGGCGCCTGCCAACAGCCGGAAGCCAGTCATGGCCACGTCGGTGGCACCGTCGATCAATTCGGAAGCCGAAGTTTGGCCTTCGAGGAGAAGCGAGTGTGCCTCCGCTTTCAAATCCTCTGGAAGGTCAGCGAGGTAGGGCGCGATGTCCGCCCAGCGTTGACGGTTGTAACGTCCGAGAAGAGCAATGGAGTTGGCGATCTTCACCGTCGTCGCAGATGTAGTGGAAAAGCGTTTTCCGACGGCATCCAGCTTCCTGCCTTCTTTATCAGGTGGAGTTGATAAAGGGGATGCAGGGTTGCGCGAATTCTTCTGCGCCGCCTGAGTGACCACGGAGTCCGCCTTGGGGTGGCCTGTGAGGCACGCTGGAGCCGATGATGTAGCTTTATATTTTTTGTCCAGTCTGGGCACAACTACCTGTAGGGAAGCTGGAGACTGCATGAGTTGTTTGCCCTGTTTCAGAAGGTAATCAATGATCGGGATCGATCTGGTTGTTTTCTTCGTTGGGTCCTTAAAATCATAGAGGAAACAGTCAGTCTCCTGTGTTTCCATGGACATATGGAACCTTTTGGCTGCCCTTTCCATGAGGTTATGAAAACCTCCAATGTCTGCGGGCGGAGACTCCGAAGATTGTGGCTCCGGAGAGGCCGGAGAGTGAGTGACATAGTCTTGGTCGGCGTCCACGTCTGTGTCATCGTCGCGAACTTCCCCTTCTTCATGTTCCCTCTCATCGTCATCGGACGAGATGGGGTCTTGTGCTGGGTCTTGCGTTCTAGGAAGTACCAGCGGAGGTGGCTTATGTGGTGGCATAGGCGCAGGAACGGGCACAGTTGCATGCGGGGTTGGAGGAACAGCAGGAGTGGCCTTTTCTGGAAACCGCTCCTTGTAGTCTTGAATGAGGAAACGCAAGTCCGAAACTAAGGATGCTGGCAGGCATACCATTGGTGTCACTTGAGTGTGAACCTGAGTAGTGACAGCGTGAGTCACAGGTTCCTCAACCTCCTGCTCTTCGTCTGTACTCTGGCACTTGACTACCAGGTCTGAAGGGCTGGTGGCCTGGGTAAACGTTTCCTCCTCCGTTTCTTGGTCCTGTAAAAAGCAGGATGGTGTTAGTTGCTGCACCTTGCTAGGTGATGTCATCTCCGGTGTAATCGTTTTTTTGGTAATTCTGATTGTAACATGAGATGATTGGGCATCCATAGCATGTGAGAGGAGCTCAGACTCCTTCCAGGCATCAGTTGTCGTCAATGCCTGTGACGATGGTTTCATCAAGGAGCTTTCCGTCGTCGGTGTAATTTTAGTTTGTCGACGGTAACTTCGCCTTCGGTAACTTTTCCGTCGTCGACTGTTTCGTCGCAGTCGTCGACGGGGTGCTCCTCGTCGACGATGGAGGCTTCATTGTCGTCGCGGCTTTCGTCGACGGAGTCGACATCGATGTCTTCGTCGTTGGTCGTGTCGTCGACGGCGCACTCCTAGACGCCGATGGAGCGGTAGACGAAAGTGGCCTACCCGTCGACGATGAGGGTGTCATTCTCGTCGACGATGAAGACGCCGACGAGGCCGTTGTCGTCGACACTGTCGTCGTCGACGTAGAGACGGTTTTCAGCGCTGAAGAGGTCGCCGACGTAGTCGTCGCCGTGGTAATCAGTGGCTGCTTCCTAGGGACAGGAAGGTCCTTGCCAGACACGGTAGGCTTGCCCTCTGAAGACTTTTTGGCCTTCTTAGGAGGGGTGTCGGAGGGGCCAGGCGAGGAAACCCTAGGCCTCTTCAAGGACAACTGCGAGGCGCCAGACATGCTCTCACCTTCAGAGACTAAGTCGCCTTCTGGTCTGTCTTTGAGTCTGTTTAGCCATATTAGAAGTCTCCCTTCCCGGTCCTTCTGGGTTTTATGGGAGAATTTGCGGCATATCCTGCAGTCCATGGCCTGGTGGTGAGGATAGAGACAGTATAGACAGATCTCATGTTCGTCGTCCACATGAAGCCTCATCTTGCCACAGGAGGCACAGGCTCGAAAAAGTCCTTTCTTTTTGCTATCAGCCATAGCAAATAAAGTTGAAAACTATCGAATTTAGTCGAAAATTCAAGATTCCTGAGGAGAACTCAGGTGGAGACTCCCTAGCACAACGTGCGGTAGAAAATCTGAGAGACTGAGGCTCCTCACAGGAAGGTTCTAGAGGGAGGTAGTAGCTGATTGGTTGTTCCTTTTACTTTGGTCCTTTTTTACAAAAGGACACAGATAGGCTACCAAGGTGGGACCCTGGAGCCTACTCTATTTGGTCCTTCCTGCATAAGGACCTAGATAGGTCACTACGGTGAGTCCCTTAGACCTATTCTCTTTATGTATGTCTTAGGACATTACTTTTTTATATACCGGAGGCTCCCGTCTTGACGACGGGGAATGATTCAGGCATGTTAATCTATGAAAGACACCCAAATACTGGATAAACTTACCTTCGGTAACGATATATCTATAAGAAACAGTAGTTAGTATTAGATTCCTTACCATAGAATATCCCAGGCGTCAGACTGGATCCGGAAACTTTTGAGTAGCGGTACCCTTGCGCGTTGTCTGCGGCTCCGCGTCCGTGCTGTGATGACGGAGTACTTAGACGCCGCCCTCGCGCGCGGACGTCAGTTCTTATAAACAGCTTTTCCGCACCAGAAACGCAGAGCCATGATACAAACCAACACTGGTGCATGAAACTAGGGCCCTGAAAGGGGATGACCTTAACCCTAGATATCGGTTCGCAGAACGGGGAGGATGGGTGGGGCGGTAGGGAATCAAATACGAACTACTGTTTCTTACAGATATACAGTTACCGAAGGTAAGTAACTTGTGCATCTGAATGAAACAGGTTAGTATTAGATTCCTTACCTTAGAATAGATACCCCGGCAATACCAACCACGGTAGTGAGTCTGCGAACCAATAATCACACCAGAAAGTCCTGGAGGACGGAAGGGCCAATGAAGCCATCCCTCCGGACTTGGCTGTCCAGGCAGTAGTGTCTTGCGAACGTGTGCAGCGAGGCTCACATAGCTGCCTGACAGATGTCGTGCAAGGGGACTCCCTGGCCCAGGGCAGTAGTAACCGCCGTGGCCCGAGTGGAATGGGCCCTCAGCCCAACAGGAGGCTCCTTCTTAGCATGCCTTGATGCACAACATGACCCATCAAGAGATGGTACGTTTGTGCACCGCCCGTCCCTTCTTCGCGCCCACGTAACCAACAAAGAGTTGGTCATCCACCCGGAACTGGTGTGTGCGATCCAGATAGAATGAGAGCGCACGCTTTGGGTCCAGACGGTGGAGCTGCTCTTCCTCTTTAGAGGGATGCGGAGGTGGAAAGAAGGTGGGCAAAGTGATGGACTTCCCGATGTGGAAGGCTGTGACTACCTTGGGCAGGAAAGAGGGTCTTGTCCGAAACACAACCTCGTCCGGATGGACAGACAGGAAAGGGGGTTTAGAGGAAAGAGCCTGGAGCTCACTCACTCTCCTGGCAGAGGTGATGGCAACCTGGAAAGCAGTCTTAAGCGAAAGAAGACTGAGAGGACAGTTATGAAGTGGCTCAATGGGAGCGCACATCAGGTAAGTGAGAAACCGGTTCAAGTCCCACTGGGGCATCACAAAAGCAACAGGGGGAAACGTACGAGTGATGCCCTTCAAGAATCTATTTACAATCGGGGACTTGAACAAAGAAGTCTGATCAGGCAGCCGTAAGAAGGCGGAAAGGGCAGAAAGGTAGCCCTTGATAGTGCCCAGAGCAGAGCCCTGCTGGGCAAGAGAAAGAAGTAAGAGGAGAACCTCAGAAAGAGGGGCAGAGAGTGGATCCACAGCCTTTGCTGTGCACCATGCCACAAATCTGTTCCACCTGCAGGCGTATACTGACTTTGTGGAGGGGCGCTTGGCTGCCAGAATCACAAAACAAACTTCAGGAGGCAAGTTAAATGGCCTCAACTGCCGCCGCTCAACCTCAAGCATGGAGGTGGAGACTGGACAGGTTCGGGTGGAGGACCATCCCCTGCTGCTGCGACAGAAGGTCCTCCTGAAGAGGCAGACGAATCGGGGGATCGACTGACATGCTGAGTAGCTCGGGATACCAGTATCTCTGTGCCCAGTCCGGAGCCACAAGGATGACTTGGGCCTGGTCGCGCCGGATCTTCTTCAGCACTCTGGGCAGAAGTGGTATAGGCGGAAAGGCGTACAACAGACCGCAGCTCCACTCGCGACGAAAAGAGTCTGAGTGAGTGCCGCCTTGGAAATTCCAAAGCGCAGAGCTGATTACATTGCGCATTCTCTTCTGTGGCAAATAGATCTAACCAAGGCTCTCCCCACTGCTGAAAGAGGCCTTGCGCCACGTCAGAGTTCAGATGCCATTCGTGATCCATCATGCACAGACGGCTGAGTTCGTCCGCCCTGGCGTTCAGGGAACCTGCCAGGTGTTGAACTACCAGGGTCACGCCCTGATGTTCAAGTCACTGCCAGAGGCGCAGAGCCTCCTGGCATAGGTTCCACGACCCCACCCTGTTTGTTGCAGTACCACATGGCGGTGGTGTTGTCCGTGAACACCTGCACTACTGAAGTAAGCCCACACAACCACAAATGATGGGTCAGATCGTATTTATTAGCCATTAGTCACAAGAGCTCCCAGGAACTGACAACCAGGAGTCCTAGGAACAGTATTCAAAGCCTAACATTCTGTATCCATAGAAATGCTCATGACATAGTAATGTTCTGATATATAATAGGCATAAAAGATGGAAACTAGATTACTACAATATTTCCCTCCTTTCACAAAACTCAAACATCAACATTTTAAAATGAATGAAAAGAAACGTAAGAGAACAAACTATCATAATAACATAGGGAAAATGAAAAGAATAAAACATATAGAAAAGAAGAATCATACATTCCCAAAGGAGAAACCAGAATTAGAAGATTGCCAAAAGAGTACATAAAATAGCAAAACAGAAATCAGAGCAATACATAAATAAAAAAACATTACATTTTAGAAAACACTAGCATTCTAAAGTAACAAGTCCATGCGTTTAGGAGTAACCCTAATCCTACTGCTCCTCCTTGGAGGAACATAAACCAACTTAGAATCATTTTTACCAACAATTTCAACTTCTGAATTTCTCCCTCTATTAGCACATCCCAGCTGAAAAACAACCTTTTGAGGCAGTTTATACACGCGAGCAAGATTCCACCAGTTTTTGCCATTATCTCTCACTGCAAATTTTGTAACAGCATCAACTTGAACTGGTGAACCAAATTTTGACAAACCCTTAGATACCTTATGTGGTGACTTGATTTTAACCCAGTCACCTACCTTTATGTTGGACAAAATCTCTGAGTTTGTTTTTTGATGACTTGTAATAACCTCTCCTCCTTGATACTTATTTACATTCACATCAGTTTGAGATTGATTATTTGTCAAGACACGCTCCTGTGTTCATTCTGCATGAATGAACCCCATTTTCTCATCCAAGCTTGACAGTTGGAATGAAGCTACCCTTCCTCTTAAAAGCTTGAACGGACTTGAACCAGTAGTTGCATTTGGAGTTGTTCTATGTGCCCATAACATACTCTGCACAGCCTCCTTGATATTTAAATCAGAAGACACTGCCCCATTGTATACACTCCACCAAAATTTGGTTATTCCTCTCAATAAAACCATTTGCTTGAGGATGATAAAGAGACACCCTCTTGTGAACAATACCAGATTGAGACAAGAAGGCAGACATTTCTTTTGAAGTAAACTGAACTCCATTATCCGAAACAATCTCTTTCGGAAACCCCTCCCTTGCAAATAGACTTTGAAAGAATTTGATAACCTCATTAGAATTGGGATCAGTCATAAAATGGACCTCCCACCACTTGCTAAAGTAATCAGCCACAACCAATGCACATTTACATTTGTTTGGTAAAATGTTGAAAGGACCCACAAAATCCACTGCCAATTTCAACCATGGACAATCCGGCAACACCACATGTTGATTTGGAGGAGAAACAATCTTGACTACTTTGTCACTTGAATTGCAGATTACACAATCCTCCACAACAGAAGTAATCTGTTGGTCCATGGAGGGCCACCAATAAAAATTACGAATTCTTTTCTTTGTGTTGGTTTGCCCCAAATGTCCTTCATGTCCAAAATTAATTATGGCGGAGCTTAATTTCTCTGGTGGTACAAATTTCTCCCCCCTCATAATCATACTGCCTACTTCTACAGTTAACTCATCACCAACTTTAGCGAAAGGATGAAATTCTTTTTCCAGCAAATTTTCTTTAGGCCAACCAGTGATAATGTAGTGCTTGATTCTTCAAAACATTATCTTGCTCCACAGCAGCAAACCATTCATCCTCAGAGAAACAGCCAACTAGACATGCATCCAAAGCAGCAATCAAACAGTCTTCATCTATGTTTTCTTTAAAATCATTTTTAGACATGGGTACTGAAAATCTTGACAAAATCTGCATGGGTATTCTTTCCACCTGGTATGTGCGCAACTTGAAAGCTATACTGTAAAAGTTTGCTACTAAGCCTTGCTATACGCGGTGTATGATCTTTTACATCCTTCCCTTGCAGAATGGGAATCAAAGGTTTATGATCCGTGAGCAGGTTAAAATTCCTACCCCACAAAAAACATTTAAACCTCTCAATTGCCCAACAACATGCCCAGAGTTCTCGCTCAATTACAGAATAATTCTTCTCACTAGGTCTCAAAGCTTGTGACGCAAAACCAACAGTAAATTCCTTCCCATCTTTCACTTGTGAAATCATACCACCTAGACCATACAAACTTGCATCAACGGACACAGTACATTTAATATTAGGATCAAATGGTGTTAAAATGTTACATGAACCCAATTCTTTTTTTAAGTTTTTGAACTCTCTTTCACAAATGTCATCCCAATTAAAGATTGCCTTTTTTTTTTAGCAAATCTCTCGTATGTGCAGTCTTCATAGAAAAGCTAGGAATACATTTGGAATAAAATTCACACATCCCAGAAAAGAGGAAACCATATCTTTTGTAGTTGGACTAGGAGCATCTACAATTGCTTGTATCAAACCTTCCCTTGGTACAATACCTGTTCCCGAAATCTGATGTCCTAAATACTCAATTGATTGCACACCAAAAATGCATTTTAACTATTAGCCACAATGCCATTCTGCTCAAGCCTTTCTAACACTTTAGACAAATTACAATCATGTTGAACTTTAGTTTTGCCAGCTACCAATATGTCATCTTGGTAAACAACAGTCTCCACAACACCTTGCAAGACTTTTTCAATAACTCGTTGAAAGACTGAAGCCGCACTAGCTAAGCCAAATGGCATTCTCCTAAATTGAAATGTCCCTATAGGAGATACAAAAGCTGTGATGTGTTTACAAGAGGGATCTAATTGCACTTGGCGATAAGCTGAAGCTAGATCAATTTTAGTAAAATATCTAGCCCCCGCAAACTTAGAAAGAATATCATCTATACGAGGCAAAGGAGGAGAATCTATCCAAATTTCACTACTGACACTGCGAAGATCAATACAGACTCTCAAACTACCATTGGGTTTGCGTATGACAACCAAGGGAGACAGCCAAAGAGATGACTCAATGGGTTCAATAGCTCCGGATTCACACATTTTCCTGAGCTCATTAGCCAAATCATCCCAGACACTGAGGTACTGTTCGTAATTTTATTTACTGAACAGTTAATAAGGGATCAAATTGTTGTTCATACTAACTGTGGGAAAGTTCAAGAGAAGTTATTAACACTTAAAAATCCATCATTGGATGAGACTATTTCAATTTTAAAAAGTATTGAACTTTCACAAAAAGCTAAAAAAGAGTTGAAACCAGAAAGAGATTCTGTTAGTGTTGTAAAAGAGTCAGGAAATCTGAAAAGCACAAAAAGTCAGGCAAAAGTGCCTTATAAGGTAGACTTTAAAGGGAATAATGAGTCAAAAAGTACTAAATCTTATCAGAGTAAAATCAAACAAAGAAATGTGTGTACAAAGTGTGGGTTTGCTGAACATTTTCCGAATGCAAAAATGTGCCCAGCAAAGAATGCGTCTTGCCATAAGTGTGGTAAACAAGGGCATTTTGCAAAAGTTTGTAACTCAAAGAACACTGTGAATACAGTTTATAGGCAAACAACACAAGATGATTAGAGTGATGGGTCAGATCGTATTGATTAGCCATTAGTCACAAGAGCTCCCAGGAACTGACAACCAGGAGTCCTAGGAACAGTATTCAAAGCCTAACATTCTGTATCCATAGAAATGATCATGACATAGTAATGTTCTGATATATAATAGACATAAAAGATGGAAACTAGATTACTACAACTACACTCCCCCAAACAGAGGGGAGGAATGCCTTCAGTGCAAGCCGGATCGCCAGCAGCTCCAGAAGGTTGATATGGAGCCGGAGACCAGAGGCCTCTGATCTCCGCCTCTCCCATGTGGCCTCCCCAGCCCTGGAGGGACGCGTCGGTCACAACTACGTGCTCCAGTTGGGGTAGGGAGAGGGATCTGTTGCTGACCCAATTGCGGTCCGTGAGCCACCACTGCAACTGTCTTGCAGTGCCCTCCGAGATCAAGACATGGTCGGACAAGTTGCCCTGATGCTGGGCCCACTGAAACTTCAGGTCCCACTGCAGAGCCCGGAACCGCCACCTGGCGTGATGCACCAGTAGGACGCAGGAGGCCATCAGCCCCAGAAGCCCCAGCGTCAACCTGACTGAGACTCGGAATAAAGGCTGAAAGATCGGAATCAGAGCCTGAATATCCTGAACCCGCTGTTCGGGAGGATAAACCCGAAACTGCGAAGAGTCTAGAACCGCTTCGATTAAGAGGAGCTTTGAGAGGGACACGTGTGACTTGATGGAGAACCCCCAGCAGGTACAGGAGGTCGTCCATAGTCTGGAGGTGGTTGACGACTGTCTGGGGGAGCCCGCCTTCAACAACCAGTGGTCGAGATAGGGAAAGACTGAAATCCCTAACCTGCGAAGATGAGCTGCGACCACCGCCATCACTTTCGTGAACACCCGTGGGGCGCTGTTAAGGCCGGAGGGGAGTGTAGGAGAGTAGGGTCTTCAATCCTATGATCACCCCAGATTTTTGCTTTTTGCTTCACTGGTTTACGACTTCCCTGGCTGTGGGCCTGCTAATCAGACCCACAGCCTAGCTGTTCTCTCACTAAATTGACACGTGTACCTTAGGTGCATTTACCAATTGGTACTGGGCCACCTTATCAGACCCTGTAACTCAGGGCATAGGTGTACCCAGGGCCTACCAGGGGCTGCAGCATGTATTATGCCACCCCTGGCTGGCCATCTAAATCGGACAGAACTGGTTGCACGACAGCTGGGGCAAGGTGGTGTAATCACCCTTTGCTATAGATATAGTATACCTATATCTAACCCTAACATGGACACATGCATTCCTATCAGTCACTCCTATGGCAGGCCTTAACAATCCTGAGGGCAGAGTGCTTGGAATGATGGGAGATGGTGCTCTGGCATGAGCTGAGCCCGTCTGCAGCTTGCAGAACCAAGTCCTAATAGCTGTTCCATGATAACGCGTACCATATACTCTTAAGTGCATTATAATCCTCGCGGTTATTTGCTATCTTTGGTATCGCTTTATCAAAACATGTCGAGTAAGGTGTCATACGAATTGGAATACTAACCCCTCGCCAATTCTGGCGACGGGGTTAGCATTCCACCCTTCTAGAGGGACACGACATGTATGTAACTGTGAACCCCGGTTAAAGTTAACTCGAGCCTCAGCATCACAAAATGGATGCTGCCACCACAGACACAAGTCTGACCTCCAGCTGCTGGGAGTCCTTCCAGCGAGGAGAGCTTGGACAAAAGGTTTCCTGTCAGGGGCGGTGCTAGCACCATCCCAGACAGGGTTTTGTGTATCCCAGGTAGGCAGGGCTGAGAGGAAGGTGACTGCAAGTGGCACCCCGGCATCTGCCGGCTTAAACCAGTTCCAGGGGCACACCAGCCCCTGAGCTGGGGAAAGTCCGGATAAGGGAGAGGGGTGTAACCACCCCCCTCCTGGTCCCACCCATGGGCAGGACCTAGTCGCGTGCCAGCCCCTTTTTTTTTTTTAGAATAAAGGTAGGAGCAGGCCCCCTTCCCAAATTAGAGAATTCTGAATCTTGACTACTTTCCACAAAAGGACTCTTGACTATTTCTGAAGACTCTCCCTTGTGGCTGAGGAGTAGCCACCCTGCACCCGCAGGCACCATCCAAGCATCGCGGTTTGCTGTCTAAGTCCATCCTCCGGATCAAGACTGCCCAGCTAGACGAGACCCGGATTCCCTGGCATCTCTGACCTCTACCTGCATCATCAGCCCAGCTGAGATTCGTGGGTGTGACGAGACCTGAAGGGACCGGCCATCTTCAAAACTGCACGACGCTTAACCAGCACGACCGCCGAGGGATCCTCGAGTGAGTGCGTTGGGGTTTGAGAAGCCCTGACCCTGAGCAGCTCCAGCACCGAAGTCCAGCCCCCCAGCATCCACGAGATGTGCGTGGGGCCCTTCTGCTCTTTGCTGCTCACCGCGTTGTCCGGTCACTTGCCTGCTGGCTAGTGGCTCTCCTGACGACGAACCACGACGATTACACCGCTGGTCTGGTTGCTCCAGACTGGCCCTTGCTCCCTTCCAAAAGAGGAGCACCCCGGCTCCTCCTGGTCCACTCCAGACGCCATCTTGTCTCCACCGCGTGGGCTTGACTTTGCCAAGGTTTGTTGCCCCCATCCTGGGTCCAGCATCGCCGACAGCAGACACCTTCGTGGGACAGCTCGCACCTCCAGCCTGGTCGCCGACAACACCTCCTAGTCCGAGGGACAGCAGAGTCCAGCGTCGCCCACTCACCTGGTCGAGGTGACTTCATCCGGTGCCATCCTGGTGCCCACCTAATCACTGGCTAGTGATTAAGAACTGAGTCCCCCTGCTTTCAGGTCGTCTCCATCACCGATCCAGGCTTGGATCACATCGAACTTCTTCACTGGTCGCCTGCCAGCAACAACTTCTTTCAGGCTCCATAGACTACAACGAGGATTCCCGACGTCTTTTGAACCCTATGCAGCCGCGGCCCCTGGGCTAGGTAACCTGAGCATTTTGGTGCTCCAACGTAGGTTCACTATCTAAGTGTCCAGATCCTTTTTCGTTTTCAGTCTATCTAGTCTGATTCATCCGATAACAGTAACTTTGTAAATACTAGCCTCCATAGAATTTGTCCCGCATCCCGCGTGAGAGTGCACACTCTGCACCCGATCTCCCTAGGCCTCCTGCTCCTAACCTTAGGGTTCAGTAGTGTAGTCCTAGCGATCCTGAAGCCTCTGGATCTTGTTACTTACCTGCTTGTATTTCGCATTCCACTTTTAGTGTATATGGTTTTTCGTGCCCCTCGGGCATTTGTGTAAATTGTGCGACTTAAAGTATTTTCGTAAGAGTTTTGTTGTGTGCTTAGCTCCCTGACTCAAAGAGATCAGGGTAGACTTGTTATAAATAAATATCCTTTTATTTTCGTAACTTGTGTGGTGTCCTTTCACTTGGTTTTCAAGGGGTATATGTGATGGTATAACAGCTGGCTTAACACGCCCACTAGAGTTTAGCCTAAAGACTGCTCTTGTCCATGCTACTAGGATAGCTGGTCTATAAGGTTGACTTACAACCAATCATCAATATGGGTCGTTTGGTATGATACAAAGTGATCACTAGAATAGTGAGCACTATATATCAGGCCAACTTCTCACAGTGGATACATTACATTCTTGCAACAAACTACACGTTCACTGACTAACGACATAAGCAATCCCTTTTATTAACCCACAACAATCCTCATTGTTCAAAAGTAAATAACTCCCGTTAATCAGTAACGTGAATGTGGGAACTATCGCAGGCACGGGTGTACCTTTCAAAACACTCTAAATTAGGCTCATTTTGGTATTAAGAGCCATGTAATTGGATATGTCGACACATTAAGGAATGATCCGGTGTTTCAGTGCATTCTTCACCATTCAAATAAACTTCTCTTCCCTCCCCAAGACATCTATATGTAAAGGGAAGCGACCAGGCTTCATGGAGATAAGAACTTCCCAGAGCCTCGTATCTGTCAAAGGCAAAGTACTTCACACAATTTGTAAGTGCAAATAAAGGAAACGGCAGTTATTAAACCATGAATAAGCCATGTAGCAGCATTGGCTTCCGCCACAGAAAACCGTAAAGGCTCTAACTTCTCAATGTGTAACATGGAAAAAGAAGCATCCTTCATTGATAGTAAGCGTTGCTTGTCAGTCAAATTAAAAGGGGCAAATAAGGAGGACGTATTCATGTAATGCCATAGCACTTTTCCCGCTTTAAGGGTCTGCAATGTCCATGAAAATTGCATAATGGAACGCAACTAATTCGGACCGTGGTAAAAAGCTGACACTTCATCCTGCACAATATCCACAACAGATGACACAATATTATCCAATGGGTAAATGCGAGAAGAGAGTGTGTTAATGCTGTGATCTACAACTGCCAGCACTTTCTCTAAATTAGCCTGATCTATAGCCCTAAGGTGAGTAGCCGCCTCAATCTGGAAAGCTTTCCAGATTTCGTTATAAACGGCATATATCCAGCTTTTGGATCTACCTTTATCCGGGCCTTTAACCCCTTCGATTCTCATGACTAGCTCAGCTCGTCATGAGGTACACCTCGTGTGCTCATGACGAGCTCAGCTCGTCATGTAAAAGGGGATTCAGTAAATATCAGCACAGGAGAGGGATCAGCTTAGCACCCATGGTGTTAATAAAATCATTCAAATCAACATCATTTGTTAGTTTAGACAAATGCAGTGTAACTGACGCCAAGGTAGAACGTCTGAGCCAGTTCTGACACAATTTGCCTACAGAATAGGTAGTCACAGAATGGCCACTTTCAAAACGGGGATCCACCCTGACCTGTGTAAAGCCTTGAGCTAAACCCAGAAAACTATGCTGGAATGAATCAGCACTTCTGTGCCAGAGCAACCAGCCTTCGGGATCCAAATTGGACATGTTAAAAGGGGAATTCAACAATGGAGTTTGTAACTCTCTCGGAAAATTTAGTAAAATTACCCCAACCGGAAGATTCCTCTGAATCAGGAAAAGAAAGAGCATTTCATCTTTTAGGAGTAGCCAATCCATAGCATGTCGTTTGTGAAATAGTAGAATTCACAAACATATGGTTCGGGATGAGGCATGCATGGTGCAAAGCCTCAGTGCCTTGCACTTGCCAGCTTTTAGAACCCCAAACTGATTTTAGGTCAATTGTATCCTTCCACAACTCGTAGCCCCCAACGGCCAACTGGTCTAGAAAGGACTCCGAATACAATAATTTAATATCGGTAAGTCTAACTTTGGATATTGACTTTTCAGTCACTTTAAAATAAAAGGCATTACGATTAGACGGATTCAAATCTGTAAAGTAAGTGAACCTTTTCAAAAAGGTAGCCTAGCAGAACTGCCTTGTATAGGAGCTGGATAGTGTTCCCACTGGGTGTAATTTACAGCGAGTCTCCTGGTATTAGCTTTATGCAGGTAGTGATTACCAAAATGTTGATAACAATACAAATCACCGTAATTAGCAGTCTCCAAGTATAAATCTTCAGCATCAAAGGCAGCATAATATTTCAAATCAGAAAACAAGGATTCAACAGCCTGAACATCCCAATCATCAGAACGTAGGTTTTGTTTAACTACATCCCCCATAGACACCCTAAGCACATTAGGCCCATTTATAACCTCAGTGGGCCCATGAATTTGAAATCGAACAGCATCCCATACAATCCCATCTAAGACAGGCAAAGCAGTGATGTTAAAAGCCAGGTCTCTCTGCACTCTGTGTGAAGAAGAATGGGGAGCCAAAGTTCCATTGATATGTCAAATGCAAGTTCTCTCCTCGACATAGTGTCCATTAATGAGACGGAAAAAAATAAAACCAAACCAATTGTCATAAAAAAAGGTAAATCGAAAAAAGCATCATCCAAGTACAAGTCCAAGGGGGAATCAAAAAATGTTTTTTTAAACAGTCTTGCCAAAACTGAAATCTTAGAGGGCTTTTTAGATGTGTGGGAAACGGTGTCAAATGAAAATCTGGATTCTGTAGCCAAGCGAGTTTGCAAATCAGGCATTTGTAAGTCAGTTGGGTAGGTATAGTCAGTTTCATCATGTTGAGTACCAGGCAGTATACTCAATAAAGGACTGGAAATTGCAGGCAACTCTAGAGCAACATCAGGCACAGGATTGGAAACCGGGGCCAAAACAGATTTTCTCAAAATCTAAGGACATGAGACCGCCGGTGTCATACTAAGATTCGGCCACTCTGTGTATCTTGACATGGTCAATGGAGATATACCTGTTCTCCTTACGACCTGGAAGTGGTGGTAAAAGGACTGTTCTTGTGCCCTTCACACAAAGCACTGGAACCGGAGCTCGATAAGAGGGACCAAATTCTTTCTTCTTCTCGATCTTCTCACGAACAAGTTCTCTAACTTGGGGTAGCCAGCCAACTACCGGGATCTGCAACACATCATCCTTTGCAAGACTGTCTCTTGTCTTTTGTAGATCCTGTAAAACATTGCAATGTTCATCTATGTCAAAGGAGGCAGCCTGAGGGAGAGGAGCCAAGATGGCGACCAGAGCGGACGTGTAAGCTCTCGGCTCCGCCGGCCCTTGAATCCCGCGCCGTCATCCTGCCTGATATCCTGACGCAAATCATCTCCGGGATGTGCGGTACAGTGTGCTGACTTAGCCAGCATTCCTCCGGATCCTCCGACTGCCCGGTGTCCGAAGATATCCTGTTTTTGCCTAACTGCCCTGGACCCCAGCTTGTATCGCTGCGCACCGCCGGACCTCTGAGGCTTTGTTTCGACCGGGCTGCTCGCTTGGAGCCGGGGTGTGGGGGGTGCTGCCTTGGCTCGGGATGCAGATTGTCCTGCACAGTCTGCCAAAGATTTCATCGCGCATTGGAATTGTAGCGTGAGTATTTGGGACAGACGCGTTGGGTGATAGACTCCTTTTAAGGCGCTGACTGAGAGCTGCCTCGACCCCATCGCTGCTCCTGCCTGGCAACGGCGAGCCCCCCCCCCCCCTCCGCCCTGACTAACTAACAACGCTGATGCGGCCCCGTGCGAAACTCTGCTGGCCGTGAGACGACCCTGGAGACACCGTGGGCTTGCATCGATCATCGGCAGTGCCTCGGGAGCCTCCCACCACCCGGCTCCAGCGCTATATTGTCGGCAAGATGGCGACGCCTGTTCACTTGTATCGTGAGGAGGACGGCCCGTCCTCGCCTTGTGACTGCGAGCCCATGAACACACAGGGGGCCAGATCGCATTCACCCTCCTCTGATCTGGAATTAATGGAACCGCAGCCTGCGTGTTCAATTGGTGATGTTATGGCCGCTCTGGGTGACCTGAGATCGGCGCTGGAACGTGGCTATGCTACACTGGGCGTGAAGCTTGATGCCATTGTGCTCGCCTTGAGGCGGGAGCGGAAGGTCTGTCCCCCACAAAGTCTGGATCCCCCCGCACAGTTGGCTGACTGGGATACAATGTCTTCGAGGGTCCGCAATAATGATGTTACTGTTTTCACCGTAACTTGTAGCAAATCGAGGCCACCTGTCGGACCGGTTGATGATACTTTGTTTCCCTCCCGTTCCGTGACTGACATTCAGCCTTGTCTGGTATCGCCACTGTTTCGGGCGCTAATTACATGGCCTCTCGCCCACTTGCCTGCCTTGCTTTTGAGGTTTCCATTCTCTCCATTGTGGAACTTTTACCAACAGGTTGTGTCGGAGAGTCTTTCAACTGAGGACAGTGAACTTTTTGGAGGCTGCCGACGTCCATCTTGCGTTCATGTCCCTCCCCCTCTCTCAATGGGGCCATTTTGTTCCTTTGTCTCCGTAGGTATTGGATTTTCATGGGGGGTGGGTATAGGGGGGACATCCACGATCGGGCCAGGGCTAGGCGGCTTCCTTAGGGGAATTGATGTACCGGCGGGCGGGGACTGGGTTGGGACTGCTTTTTGCTTGATTTGTATGCTTATTCGGAAATGATTCACCCCATTTGCAGTATTGTTTGCTATTCTTATTGTGATGATGATACTTGGGGTGGCGGAAGTTGATGGGGCCGGCGGTGATCGAGAGTAAGTGGAACTGACCTCCTCCCGACTTGCTTCTTTTTTGGGAGTTATAGATTAGAGTGCTCTTTTCTTACTCCCTATATTCAGATGTTATAATTCTTCCTTATTCTTTTCCCCTCTTTCTCTTCTACTTTTCTTTTCGTTCCCCTCTCTTCTCTTTATTCTTGGTGTATATTTCGGGTTCTTTAATGGGCGACAGGCACATTGCCGGGGGGGGGGGGTAGGCCGTAGCCTCCGCATTGATGTAGGGTGGGGGGGGGTAGATTTAATTTTCCTTATTTGGTTTCTATGGGCCTTATTTTTCTAAACTTTCTGCGCTTTCTTGTTCTGTTTTCTGTTCTGGGTCTGTGACAGGGGTTAGTAGGGAGTGGGTGGCGCTGTGGGTGGTACGTAAATGCGGACTGATGCTCCTGTTTTGCACTGTACTGCCATATTGACGGGGTGTTCATCACTACTGTTGTTTCTTATTGATGCTGCCTGCTCATGTTATGAAGCTAATGTGTGGACTCAGTTCTCCTTGATTCTATTCTTCACTGATTATATTTAGATCGAAAAATTTTAAAAATTTAACCTTCAATGCTCCTTCTCCTTGGCGACATGATTCCATTCAGTGTAACTGCTATTAATTGTTGCTATATTGCCTGATGCCGCTGGGGAACCGCATTGCTTGCACCTGTGCTTAAAAGTATCGTGGCCGGCCTGACGGTTGTAGGCCCGTATTTGTTCCCTTTTTCATGCACAATAAAGGTTTTCAAAAATTAAAAAAAAAAAAAAAAAAGGCAGCCTGAGCCACCGAGTCTAGACCGTCAAGGTCCGGTACATACATCTGGATACCAAAGAGCATTTTGTATGGGGTCCACCCACCCAGAGACCTTCTAGGGAGATTATTAAGAGCACGCTGCACGCCATTGAGATGGGCCAGCCAGTTCCTGCCAGTGCCTATAACTCGAGCCGTCAAAGACTGCTTTAAATCTCGGTTCATCCGTTCCACAACACTATTACCCTCAGGCCTGTATGGAGACGAAAACTTGACTTGGACCCCCAACAAAGTCATGGCATTCTTCTACACCTTAGAGGTGAAAGCCGGACCCTGATCCGGATGGAAGGTACCACAGGCAAAAATCCCTACAAAGATACGCAAGTCTCTAATGACAGTCCGTGAATCAGCGCTGCAGTGAGGCCATACCCACACAAAGCGGGTGCATGAATCAACTGCTACTAAGATGTACTTCTACGTAGTATCAGAAGAAAAAGGACCGCAGTGATTTAAATGAACACACCCAAGGGGTTTATTAGAAATGTACAACTGTGTCTGGGGCGGACGCGCAGCAGTTGAAGGCTTAATCTGCTGACAAATGTCACATTGAAGGACAATCACGCGTCTGTTTGTACAGCCCCCGCCACCAGAAACGTTGTTGCAACTGAGCTACAGTAGCCAAAGCGCCCGCATGCGCAGACGCAACACCTTCATGGGCTGCGGTAATCAGAGTAGGGCTGCGGTCCACGTTGGGAAGCAATCTCTCACAAGCATCAGGAATTTTCACATAAGGAACTTTATCAGGACTTAAGTGGTATGAATACTTCGAAGGGAATCCTTTTGGATATTTACCTCCCTTCTCAGTAGCAGCAACAGCTCCCAAGATATCATCATCAATCTTACTTTTGGAACGTGTAACTGCTGTAACCAAATATGTTGATACCGCTGATTTTGCTGCCTCATCAGCTAGCGAATTGCCAACAGCGTGGACTCTCACGCGTGGATTACCGCGAGTATGAATCACAAACACGAGGGGCAACTGCTCTTTAAGTTCAGCCACTCGGACCCAGATCATTTTATGTTTTATTGTGCTACCCTTGGAATCACGAAAATCATTCTGAATCCAAAAGAACAGGTTTTCATTGTAAGACTGGACACAGTAGTAAGAATCACTCACAATAAGAGTTGACACACCAGGATCAGCGTACTCCAATATAAGCATCAGAGCACGAAGCTCTGCCAATTGTGCGGTGCAGTCCCCTATACTGTATGCACGACCCTGGACTTGAACTCATCATTCACCATGGCACCTACCATAATGGCGCAAGCAGAAAAGTATGCGTGTTTAGACCCATGCGCAACTTGCGCTGAACCATCAGTGTATATGATGCAATGGAAGTCCTCCAAAGGCCGCATAGCCAAAGAGGCAGGATGAACAAATTAATACTGCAAAAACTCCTGCGACTGTAAGGAGGCATCAAAAATAAAGGTGACATCCAGAGATGTCAATGATGCTGCCCATTGTATCCACGGAGGGTGCAAAGCTTTAGAGTTTGGTACACTGGCTTTCGTCACTGCCTCTAATGCAGGAAACGGGGTTACCACCAACATGCGTTTTCCCTGCGACAGTGCACGTTCCTTGAGAATCGCCATTTGCACTGCTGTCAAAACTTTTTCCACAGAGGAAAACCGCATTTCAGCCTACGTGTACAAGTGTGACTTGTAAGCAATAGGTACTGTGTCTCCTTAGTTAAAAGTAAGGTACGTGAAACCCACCGCCCTAGGGATGATTCTTATCACCAGGTTGGTGTGGGTATCACGGGTCAGTAAGAATTTAGATTTGAGAAGATCAGCATGCAAAGATTGCAAAATAGCTGAATGTTCCGGCAGCCAACAAGATTTGGTAAAAGTTGGTTGTATCAAAGCATACAAAGGCTTGATACGCTGAGCATATTCGGGAAGAAAACAAGTTACTTACCTGTAACTTTAGTTCCCCAGTATTGGTAACTTTCATAGATTCCCATGCTTTGTATCATTCCCCGTCGTCGGATTGGGAGTCTCTGTAACAAAAATACCATAGCTGTAGGTACAAAAGACAATGGAAAAAGGCCTAGGCCTCAATCACCCTCTTTGTGTTAAAGAGACCAAATTTTTGGCATCAGCCTCACCACTTAGAACCTTCCTGAAGGAACCTCAGAGCCTCAGATTTTCGTAGCCGTTGTGTACTTAGACACCATAACTGTAGTAGGCTGAGCTTTCCTCGGGGAGGTGGGTGGGCGCATGGGAATCTATGAAAGTTACCAATACTGGGGAACTAAAGTTACAGGTAAGTAACTTGTTTTCTTACCCCAGTATTGGAACTTTCATAGATTCCCATGCTTTGTATCAGAATAGCAAGCAGTTGGCAAGATAATCACATTTTGCATCGTAAATTATAGCAATAGGCAACATGACATAAGATACAAAATGTGAAAGACGGAAGGTGGGAAAGAAAGGAAAGCTCACCCTTAGTGGAAGAGGTTCCTCAGGACAGCCTGTCCTACTGCTGCATCATCTTGTTGTAGAGATTCCAAGCAGTAATGCTTGGTAAAGGTGTGAACGCTGCTCCAGGTAGCAGATCTGCAAATATCCTTAATCTGCACTCCCACGAAGAGGGCTGTTGAAGAAGCCACAGATCTTGTTGAATGTGCTCGGATCTTCCCAGTCAGAGGTTTCCCTGCAGCCTTGTGACAATGTAGAATGGCAATCGTGATCCATCTCGAAACACCCTGTTTGGAGAGCGGAAGGCCCTTTCTAGGACCCCCGAAGGCTACAAATAGTTGAGAAGATTTTCGAAAATCTTTAGTCCGTTCGAAATAGAATTTCAAGCACCGTTGAACATCCAACAAATGCAATGCTTTTTCTGCTGGCGTAGAAGGTTGAGGGAAGTACGCCTTTAGAATGACCGGTTCATTCAAGTGGAAATCCGAGGGAACCTTTGGCATGAACCTAGGATTAGTCCTCATGATCAGTGTTTCTCTTTAATTGAAGGAAAGGCTCTTGGATGGTCAAAGCCTGTAGTTCTTCAACACGCCGAGCCGACGTGAGAGCAAGAAGGAGAGCCAGTTTCCACGAAAGATATATTTTATGTCAGAACGATGGACTGGTTCAAATGGACCCTTCATGAGTTGAGAAAGGACCAAATTCAAATGCCATGTAGGAGGGGGCGGTCTCACCGGTGGATAGACCCTGAACAAGCCCTTAAGAAATTGTTTGATTATCCTGGAAGACCACAAGGAAGGACAGGTTCCTGTCCTGAACCGTGACAAAGCAGCCAAATGGACCTTAATTGATGAATGAGCTAGTCCCGACTTGGCCAAGGACAGCAAGTAAGGAAGGATCTGATGAGGTTTGGAATTGAAAGGATCAATGCTTTGTGTCCTGCACCAACAACAGAATCTTTTCCACTTAAGGCAGTCCTGTTCGTTGAAGGAGCCCTTGCTTGAGACATAACTTCCTTAATTTCCTTTGACAAGGGCAGGTTCATAAACTCTCGCTGCTCAGGAGCCATGCAGTCAGGTGTAACGACTGTGGATCTGGATGCCAAATTTGTCCGTCGGACATCGTGAGAAGATCCGGCAGAATCCTCAAAGGCAAGGGAGGAGCTATCAACAACAGATGGAGCTCCGTGTACCAGAACTGCCTCGGCCAAGCCGGGGCTATCAGGATCATCCTGCACCGCTCCACCTTGATTTTCCTGATCAGTCGTGGTATCAGAGGAATGGGGGGAAAAGCGTAGACAAATGTCTTCGACCAAGCTATCGAAAGCGCATTTCCCAGTGAAATGTTGATGGGGAAGCCTGCTTGCGTAAGACAGGCATTTCTTGTTGGTCGGAGTGGCAAAAAGATCGATGACTGGCTTGCCCCACAAGCTGAAGACCTGCTCTAAGACTCTCCGATTCAACTCCCATTCGTGGCTGATCGAGGATGACCTGCTCAGTCTGTCGGCGTTTTCGTTTAGGACGCCCGGCAAGTGTTCCTCCTTCAGTGACATCCTGTGAAGGATTGCCCATTCCCAGATCTGCTGAGCTTCTTGCGACAATGGGCGCGATCTGGTTCCTCCCTCCTTGTTCACATAGTGCATGGCCGTGGTGTTGTCCGTCCTGATCAGCACTTGTGAACCTTCCAGGCGAGGGAGAAAAGCTTGTAGAGCCAATCGTATCGCCCTGAGTTCCAACAGATTGATGTGGAGGTGTTTCTCCTGGGGTGACCAGTGACCGCTGACATGTAGGTCCTGCATCACCGCTCCCCAACCCTCCAATGACGCGTCCGTTGTTACCACTTGTGGAGACGGGTCGTTTGCGAAGGACAGACCTTGGGACAAGTTGTCTTGATCTGTCCACCATAAGGCCACTTCCTTCATCTCTGGAGTGATCGTCACTCTGTCCTCGAATGAACCGTGGACCTGTTGCCACTGATTGTCTAGTTGCTCCTGCAAAGGACGCATCCTTAGTCGGCAATGGGGAATTAGTGGGATGCACGACGAGATTACTCCCAGTAGAGACTTGTAGCGGCGTACTGAAAGACACTTTTCTGTTTGTAAGTCTTGGGCCATGGTTTGTAATTTCTGCCTCCTTTTCGGAGTAGGGAAGGATCTTGAGAGCTTCGAATCCAAGATCGCCCCTAGGAAACTAGCTCTTCTGGACGGGACCAGGACAGACTTCTCGTTGTTCAGAGTGAGTCGCAAGTTCTGAAATAAATTGGTACAAGCCTGAACAGCCTTCAGCGCCGCTTCTCTGGACGGAGCTTTCAGTAACCAGTCCAGATAGGGGAAGATCTGAAAATGATTTTTTCGCAGGAAAGCTGCTACTGGCGCCAGCACCTTTGTGAAAATCCTTGGGGCTGAGCGGAGTCCAAAGGGTAAAACCCTGAACTGGTAATGGCTCTTGGCTACTGTGAATCGCAGAAACCTTCTGTGCTTTGGGTGAACTGGAACGTGGAAATAGGCATCCTCGAGATCAAGCGTGGCCATGAAATCCCCCGTGCTGATAAGCTTCAAGATGTCCTGGAGAGACACCATCCGGAAGGACAGGGAGATGAGATAGGCGTTTAGCTCCCCGAGATCTAAAATGGGGCGCCACTTCTCTAGCGTTTTCCTCACTAGGAAGAACCTGGAATAGAATCCTTGACCCCTTTGGTTTGAGGGAACCGGCTCTATCGCTCCCTTGCGGAGCATCTGTTGAACTTCGAGCCGAAGGAGACGCTGGTGTTTCGATGGAGTGGCTGCCGAAGCTTTGGGTGGAGGGACTTGCGCGAATTCCAAGGTATGCCCTTTCCGAATGATGTTGAGCACCCAACGGTCCGATGTTATCCTGGACCAGTTGTGAAGGTATTTGTTGACCCTGCCTCCAGCTGATTATTTCCTGAAGGAGGGTCCAGTAGGAAGAGCCAGGAGGCCGCTATTGGCGCTTGGACGAATCCCGTCCAGCTTGTTTTCCTTTATTGTAAGGCCTGGAGTAGTTGGTAGACTGGCCCTGCCGCTGTTGATAAGGCTGGCGGTATTGTTGGGAACCTGAGCCCGTGGTGGAATAGCGTTGCTGTTGGAAGGATCCTCTGTAATTACCACCCCTGCCTCTGGATCCCTTGAAAGGAGACTTTCTGAATTGAAGGGTTCCCAAGGACCTGGCAGTCTGTGTCCTTTTTTATGTCCTGCAGGGTCTCGTCAATGAGTTTACCGAACAAAGCTTCTCCATCAAAGGGGAGATCCAAGACCTTGTTCTGGATTTCAGGCCGAAACCAAGTAGCCTTAAGCCATCCTTGGCGACGAAGTACTGCCGCTCCAGCCAATGAACGGAATGCCGTTGTGGCAATATCCATTGCACAGTCGATAATTTCCATCGACGTCGCCTCTCCCTCCTGTAAAATTTTCTTTGCCTCAGACGTAGATTCCGGAGGCAGGTGGTCAAGGTACGGGGCCACATCGCACCAGAGCTGGCGGTCGTACCTACCCAGGATCGCTAGGGCATTAGCCGCTCTCACCAGCAAACTTGCCATAGATGAGAATCTCTTTCCCACGTTATCCAACCTCCGTCCTTCCTTGTCCGGAGGAGTTGTCAGTGGGGCAGAAGGGTTGCGTGATTTTCTCTGCGCCGCCTGCGAGATCACAGAGTCTGGCCTTGGGTGACCTGTTAAGGCCGCAGGTGCATCATCGGTCGCCTTGTATTTTTTATCTAGACGCGGTAGCACCGGGACCACCGTCGCTGGGTGTTTCATAGCCTTTATGCCTTCTTTCCATAAGTGTTCCACAATAGGAATGGACCTAGTAGTTTTCCGAAAGGGTTCCTTAAAAATCATAAGAAACAATCTGTAGTGACTTTGGGCATGGCCAATTTAAATCGTGCAGCAGCTCTCTCCATCAGCTGATGGAAACCCCCAATGTCCGCTGGCGGGGAGTCTGCCGGGTCCGGAACTGGAGATGAGGGATTGACAATGACATATTCATCATATTCCGTATCAGGATTAGAGATATGATCGCTGGTCCTCATCCGAGGAATCATCATCATCATTATGGCCCTCTTGTCGTCCCGAGGAGTCCTGCTGAAAGGACGTTTGAGGCTGAGGGGGAAGCTGGAGCCGGAGAAGTAGGCGTCTCAAATGAAGCCGGAGCCCTTGCGGGCATAGTAGGCTTTGACGAAACTGAAAAAAGGCCTATTCGCCTTAGATTTATAGTCTTGCAGCATCTTATGCAGATCCTGAAGGAAAGATGCTGGAACTGTAACCATTCCTTGATCAGATTGCTGCTGCTGCTGCATCTGAAGAGGACCAAACTCCTCGTGGCCGTATTCTCCCTCTGAATCAGTTTCCTGGCACTTGACAAAAAGCTGGGAGGGACTATTGGCATAGCTGTAAGCCTCCTTTTCATCTTCCTCTGACTCTCCCTCCTGAAGGAGCATGGTCGGCAACAGAGGAGATACATTCCTTGGAGACGTCATTTCTGGCATGATCCTAGTCACAGAAATGGTGATCCTCTTTTCTGTGGATAATATTGTTGGTTCCGTCGTCGACGGTTGTATTCGCGTCGTCGAGATTGGCGTCGTCGACGTCGTTGATGATGAAACTGTCGACACACCAGCTGTTGTCAGTTACAGTAGAAGTCGTTGACGCCCTCGTCGACGAGACCGTAGTCGTCGAAATAGTCGTCATCATGGACGACACCATAGTAGTTTGTCGCCGACGGGACCTTCGTCGCCGACGGGACCTTCGTCGCCGACGGGACCTTCGTCGCCGACGGGACCTTCGTCGCCGACGGGGCCTTCGTCGCCGACGGGGCCTTCGTCGCCGACGGGACCTTCGTCGCCGACGGGACCTTCGTCGCCGACGGGACCTTCGTCGTCGGCGCCTTCAGTTTCTCAGTCGACGGTGAGGACTCTGCCGTCGACGGTGGCTTTCCTGTCGACTGTGTTTGACGACGACAAACCTGATTTAGATGTTTTCGTCGACAGAACCTCCGTCGTCGACGTCGTCGAGGACTTAGAACTCCTCTCAGAAGACTGGGATGAAGGTGTTTTGAAGGCTGTGGCAGTCTTCTCACCTGTAGACGTAGTTGGTCCTTCCCTCTCCTTTACACTCTTGTGAGGAGATTTGCTATGACCTTAGCTCTCAGACTCACTGGGGGTCTTTTTTGAGGCCTTTGAAGATCTTTCCAAGGAAGATGAAGGGGAACCCCTACCCCTCTTCACTGACCTGCTCGTAGAAGCCATCGATGCTGCCTCCTCACTGTCACTTGAGACAGTTTCTTTCCTGGATTTTAGCTTTTGAAGCCATGTCAAGAGCCTACCCTCACGGTATCGGAGGGTTTTGGCTAAAAAGGTGTGACAGATCTTACAGTCAGCATCCTGGTGGTCAGGATAGAGGCAATATATGCAGTCCTTATGCTTATCCTCCATAAAAAGCCTCTTCTTGCCACAGGAGGAACAAGGCTTGAAAAGGGCTTTTTTCTTCACACTATCCGACATCCTGGAAGACGGCTACAATCCTGAAGTGAATCTGAAAGATTCTGAAGAAAATTCTGAAGTAAAACCTTTATAAGAGTAGAAGTTGAGCAGAGCTCAAAGGAGACTCCCTAAGCACAACGTGCGGTAGAAAATGAGGCTCTGAGGTTCCTTCAGGAAGGTTCTAAGTGGTGAGGCACTTCTGATTGGCTGATGCCAAAAATTTGGTCTCTTTTACACAAAGAGGGTGATATGCTACAAAAGGGAATGAGGCCTAGGCCTTTTTCCATTGTCTTTTGTACCTACAGCTATGGTATTTTTGTTACCGAGACTCCCATTCCGACGACGGGGAATGATACAAAGCATGGGAATCTAGGAAAGTTCCAATACTGGGGTAATATAAGTACGCCCAAAATTGAAAAATCCCAGCAAGGACTATTTTTTTCAGAGTTGTTGGAGCGCGCAATTGTGCGCATTTCTCCAAGAAGTGAGGAGCCAATCCTCTACCTTCATTGTTGAGCTCATAGCCCAGGAAAAACACTGTATACTCTGCAATGTGGGACTTTGCAAAGTTAAATTTGTAACCGAAGTCCGCCAAGTTACAAATTATGCGATCAACTCGACACAGATGCGCCCAAAGCTAGTCGTCTGAGATATAGGTCATCCACATACGAACACGAATTAGTGTCTATCCTCTCTAACATAGAGACTATACGGGCAGCAAACACGCCTGGACTATTGTTATAGCCCATAGGTAAACTAGTATAGTGGCGTTTGCCGCCACAGGTAAACCTGGTCCACTGGGAACTCAGTCCGTCCAAATTGTGGGCAAAAAAACCATTGGATATGTCAAGTGTTGTTTTAAAACGTTTACGCACAAGACTATCCACTAGAGCAGAGCCGCGAGTATTCTGTTCTGCACAGGTAGGGCAATGAGAGTTCACATGCTGGTAATCTAATACCAAAACGGTACAAGCCGTCAGGCCTGGTCACAGTAAAAAGAGGGTTATTCATCGGTAACAAGTTTCAATCACACCTTAATATTCCAATTGTTCAAGGATTTCCGCGACGGAAGCCTTAGCTTCTCGTTGGATGGGATATTGAGGTTGAGGCTGTGGCACAGACCGTAAAGTAATCTCATGGTGCGGAGAAAATGTATCCCAACCACACTGTACGGTACAGAGCTGGCGTAAGAGCCTTAGCCCACTCTTCTGCAAAATTCAGCGCATGCTCTTTTGAGACCGTGTGCGCGTAACTAGTGAGGATCACCTCCTCCCCTCTCGGAGCTGCGAGCACAAAAGGTGGAGGACAGTCAGCCTCTGCTAACATGAGGTCATATGAAGTCGTAAGATTCTCCCAAAATACCCCCTTGATCGTATGTTGTATGTCACCTTCAATTAAAAGGACTATTTCATAAAGTCTATCAGGGGGAGCTACTCTAGTATCAGCTGTCTCCACAACAACATAACGATCAGTCGCTGTCACCTTCAGTAGCGGACGCAGGGCCTCTCGCACTATGGTAATCTCAGCCGCGCTGTCCAGCAAGGTCAGAGCCCAGGTCTGATTCCGAAGCCGCGTTCACTATCTGTGGCATATCTCGCTGTAAAAGCGGCAACATTCTTTTTCTGAAACTGGGTTCTCTTCGGTGTTGAATCATCCTGCTTGCCTTTACCGTCTTTCGGGCGGGGCTGGTCACGTCCCTGCTGGCCACCCGGACCTCTGCCGCCTCCACCACCGGTCGATGAGGCCGGTGAGTCCTGAAAAGAACGAGAAGAGCGTTGTTCAGAAACCTGAAAACGATCAGGTGATTTTATCGTCGCGCAAGTCATAAATACGTTCTGTAGGCGCAGGCACTGGTGATGCAGGACAAGACTTCTGTTTCTGTTTTTTTTGTTGTTTAACCGGTTTGTTTTTTCGGCCAATTTTGTTTTTTGGTCTTGGGATGTTAGTCATTCTCTGACTTCGGCCCTTGGGGTTGCTTTTTCTCCTTAGTGGAAAATGGCTTGACTCCCCCGCTATTGCGGCCCACGGTCTTATAAGCCGGCACAATAATCCTCTGTAACTGTCGGGGTTTGTCGGCATCGGGAACCGCCTGCAATGCATTGGACACCTGAAAGTTCACCGCACCCCCCTTGACATTCGCAAGTATAAGATCGGAAACTACATCAAAGGAGCCGCATAGGCGCATACCCAATTCAACCGCTGCCTCAGGCCCATGCTCATCCTGAACACGTTTAATGACCGTTGGAAGGACAGTCATGGACGGAGTGCCGAAGCACCTCGCATAAACTGCCGCAAAGATCTTCCCCCACGACTCACAGTCACAAATTTCTGGGGGTCAAGTCTTTAAGCATGCTAATTGTCAGAATCTTGTGTTTTTCACCAGGAGTCGTGTTAGGAAATACTGTTTCCAGATGGTCAAACTTCTGGCAAGCCAGAAAGGAAATTCATCCTTATCCTGGGGGCACTTGCCCATCACAGCATTGAAAATAACAGGGCTAAGTTTCATTCCGCCCTGTCCAGCAGGAAGCGCCGCACCTCCCGGGGCCCCGCCCTGGAAATTGCGGGTAATGTATTGAACTAACGATCTAATTACAATAATCGCGACTGTATGTAACCGCCGCAAATCAGAAACGGCAACCGCTCAATGTTGAGGATGCGGTGTAAATCCTGCCAAAACAGGCCATGTAGCGCTTGGAATGGACAAAGGACCTAACCTCGGTGCCGTCAAGGAGTGGGGTAGGGTGCCATTAAACACAACTCTGTGCTGCCAAGCATCTATCGGAACTTCCTGTGTCCTATATGGATCATATTCCTGCGGCACAGCAGAGGGAGGGTACGTTTCGAACACATTGGTATTTGCGTTCACTGCTGGGAAGGTCACCCACGAGTAAAAACACTCTTGTATGAGTAAGCCACCTCTGCACTCACCACCATAATTACTGCCATGCCATCCACGGGGACAGAATTCTGCAAGTTATTGCGCACCGCAATGCGACTGTTGCGGAATGTCCACCGCGGCCATAGTGACAAAGAAAAAGGTACAATGAAAAGAACGTAGCACAACTGGGTAGTAAATCAAGTAAACAGTTTTGAAAGAATCAAGCTGGAAAGGACCTATATTAATATAGGCAGGTTTGTCTGACACTATTGTTTTCCGTAAACAATAGCGAAGGGTGTTAAGGACCGATTTAAGCACTACTCAAGTGTCATGTAATAAGACAACCAACGATCGGGTGCCATTTAGCAGGGATCCTGCTACTACACAGAACTGTGCATAGAGACTTAGAACCTCAGTGAATTAGGGTGTGCCAAAACTCACCTTAGTATCCAAAATCCCCTACCAGACTTGCAATCCCTGTCTCATTGGTATTAACAAAACCCCAATGATTTAGACAACCCAGAACATGGACTTAAAACACCTCAGGAAACGTGGAACACATGATCACTCTTGTTATACTAACATATCAATCCAGAACGAGGAGTCAATGAGGACACATGCGAGTTTGAGAACACTGCATTAGAACTAAACATTTCAAACGCAGTATCTTAGCTAATACAAGCAAACATATTATAAAGGTCAAGGTTATCAGCATAGTTATTATTCCATAAAATACAAAGGGTGAAAGCATGTTAAAATGCTAAAGGAAACCGGTTTAAATAGAACCTCCGTTTGCCCTCTCTAGCTAGTATATTATATTATATCTACAGACTGTCTCTTAGGGCTTAGAAGGGCGGGCCCATACCTTTGGGTTCAGGGACTGGTGATGCAGGATCACATTTCCTGCACCAACACTCCGCGTACGGATAGTCATCAAGTGTGTGTCTTGCCTAGTGCAGTGCATTATTATTCGTGCCTAAAACCAAAGTTGGCCACAGCTGCATCCATATTATGTCTACTCTGTGCGCTGATCAATCCAAACAATAAGGGCTGTGTTGAAATAACCTTGAAGGCCTCGGCACTCTGTGTACAGAGATAGCTTACCAAGCAAGACTGACATAAGCAAACATGTTATTCCCGTGTAAAGCAAAATACCTAACTAGGCGAAAAGCATTAATAACAATGTGTCGTGTGCAGAGGCAGCAGGAAAGGAAAAAAATGACGTTTAACTTCTAACCAGCACATGCTAACTTAACACAGTGCAAAGGTGAAACCAATACACAAGACACTGCTAGACGCCCTTTCCATCAGCTTATGGAACCCCCCCACCCCCCATATCCATTGGGGGAGAGTCTGCCGGATCAGGACATGGTGAAGCTGGGTCTGGGATAACATACTCGTCCCATTCTGCACCTTCATACGGTCTGCCATCAAAGTTTCGATCCTCATTCGAGGAATCATCATGAGTGTCCAGTGGTATCCAAGGTACCTGTGGAACCGGTGTTTGCGGCTGAGATCACCCGAGGTGGCAACTCTGGAGAAACCATTGCAGGGGCCGTAGGGACAGGCAGGTCTTGAGTAGTGGGAACAGCAGCAGGCTGTGAACATCTAGATGTGTAATCCTGCAGCATGTTGTGGAGATCCTGCAAGAAAGAAGATGGTACAGACACCATGTCTTGCCTCGAATACTCTTGTGGCTGAGCGGAATGCGAATACCCACATTCCTGCAGGTTCTCTCCTTCGGAATCAGTCTCCTGGCATTTCACCAGAAGCTGAGATGGACTGTTTGCATATCCATACGAGTCCTGATCCTCATCATCCGAGTAGTCATCATCCTCCTCTAACAGCAGAGCTGGAGGCAAGGGGGTAACTCTCCTCGGAGGCGTCATGTCAGGTGTAATCCGTCTCATGGAAATAGTGATCCTTTCCGTCGACGACAATATCGTCGACGATGAAGTTATATGTGGTAATGCTGCCGGCGTCTTCGACGGAATAGACTTAGCCGACGAGCGAACCATAGACGACGAGATGGGCGTCATCGACGCCAAGACAGTCGACACTCCTGCAGCCGTCGTCAATGTTGTCGACGACGACACAGTCGTCGTAGTCATCACAGTCAGTCGTTTTTTCTCGACTGTTCCATCTTGGGCTCAAGTTTCACAAGGATTTAAAACTACCATTTCACTAGGATTCAACCAGCACTGAACCAGAGGCAGGGTTGATGTTCAGATATAAACCTCTAAAACATAACTCAGGAGACTAATAGGTCACCAGCAGATAGCCTCCTTGTTTATGGAAACCAATGTGTTTTGAATGAACAACGTGTTGTAAAGTTGAGTGAGCAAAGATGCTGCGAAAGGCGGGGGGGGATTAAGATATGGGTGTGTGAACAAAGATGAGAGGGTATAAACTAAGGGTGGTTAAGAAAACATCTTTACCTTTAATTTCCCGCTTTTTTTCCTCTTCGTTATTCAGAGTTAGGTCCATGTGAGGTGAGGTCCAGTCCCTGATCAAGACGGGTGAGAAATTACATTTTGTACAAGTCGCTGTGATGATGTATACTACGAGACATGCGGTTTTGTAGCCTAATGCTTGCTATGTAATAGAAATTGTTTGCTTTTCTTTAAGTGAACTAACCAGGAATGTTATTAAAATGTTTTTATAGAGGCATCTGCATCCCTTGAAGCGGAGGATCTGTAGAAGTAGGTTGTATTGATTCCAACCAGACTGTGGTGTTAAACTTTCTCATTTTATTCTTTTTACACATGTTTTGTAGATAGATTCACGCAGTAGCAAATTTTAAGAACAGAGGGCCTGAAGAAAGCCTAGGGCACTTTTACTCTATTGGCTGAAACATGTTGGCCTTGATAACTCATCAGTTATTTGTTAATACTGCTTTTTGCACTATTCGGATTTTAGATTAGAGGGTGAGGTGACATCCCCAATAAACTTTGTTTCTCTCCACATTCCCAGGTGGTCATGGACCCAAAGAACGTATAATCTGTCCTTTTCTTTAGTGCTCTTGCCATTGAGCAAATCCCTTTGTGGAAGTTAGTCTCTATGATCAAGAGACATAACATCCATATGGGTGGATAACCGGATGTTAAGATTGATCACATTGATAATTAATGGGAATCCAAGCACTGATCAATGATTTCCCTTTTTCTCACAACACTCCTGTTTGTTTGCTTTTTCATCTTTGTCTTTAGCAGCTTTAGGCACTTTGGTGGCATTGTATCTATCATGCCAGTTATGTCATCGAAGTAGGTATCCATCTCTGTGGACGTCTCGTGGGGCGCATGAAGACTTGTGCAAAAGGCGGACAGGACTGCGGGTGTACCATAGCGATCCATCCCATCCCGGTCCAATCCCATACCAGGTAGTTTTATCCCCAGGTGGATTTTATCCTATTGGCCAGAGTACGACGTGGTTGCCCTTCGTTCCTTCATGCTCTTGCCATGTGTCAGCAGGAGATGTAGCACAGTTCCCATTACGCCAAGTCGTTATAATTTGCAATTTGTTCTCCAGTGTTAGCCAGGGTGGCAGCACGTAGCATGCATTCATACTCGCTTTCTAGCGCCTGCACTTTTTGTTCAATTATATGCACTTGCGTATGTATGTAACATACCCTACTTTTAAATACTATGCACCCTGCCTTGTGGGCTACATGGCCTACATAAGGATGATATATTTAAAAAGAAGCTTTTAACTGGTCATAAATTTTGACAGGTCACACAGAAGGTTTTACACTGCAGCAGTCACGCTAAAATAGTAGGCTGACAATAGTTCTCAAAAAAAGATGCTTGAGTCCACAAGTGGCATTTTAACTTGGAGCCCAGGTGAAAATTCACCATATACTAGGACTTCTTGGCAAGTGAAAGGTTTCAATTAGGAATAAGTTAATTTAATTGATTGATGCGATGATGGATCTGTGTCATGACTACGATAATGCACTAGAATTCTACGAGCTGTTGATGTTATCTTGTTTTGCTGCAAAATGTGAACTTTTTTTTTCTTAAAGCTGGAGCACAGGTACTTTACTAATGGTTAGCAGGGGTAACGTGCACAGAGGTCTATAGCGAGAGCAAATTGGATCGGGTCAAGCGGGAGGTGAAAATCTTGGGTGACCATGCAGAAAGGATTAGTTACTTACCTGTAATCCTAGTTCTCTTCCAGGGGTATCCTCATCAAAGTCATAAGCACATGAATATTCCCTCCCATGCGCGGGACCCCAAAAACACGTGAAAACCATATATATATATATATATATATATATATATATATATATATATATATATATATATATATATATATATCTATAATGAACAATGCTGCAAGAGAGGTCTTTGCACATAAATACATTCCAATAAAGCAGGGAGAAAGAAAGCCTTTGAAAACTTCTTTATTATACAGCAGAAAATGTAATCCTGCAAGGAAAGTGAAACCATTGTCAGCGCATAGGCTGCATTGTAAAGAAAACATCAGTGTAGAAAGCTGAAAAGCTAACCCACATAAACAGTAACAATAAACTGGCACCGTGCCTTTAAGGCAGCCATCACCCCTAGCTCCCATCATGCCTCAGGGGTGACAGGTCAGTTCTTTACGGATAACCGCAGACCACTTTAGAAACATGTATGTATCATGTTCACGTGCCAGGGGAGGCAGGTGGGTTGCTTAGGACTTTGAGGAGGATACCCTTGGAAGAGAACTAGGATTACAGGTAAGTAACTAATCCTTCTCTTCCAGAGGATCCTCATCAAAAATCATAAGCACATTAATAGAATAGCAAGCGCATCCCCTCATCCTACGGGCAAGTAAACAGAAAACTATTCAGACATAGGAAACCGCCATTAGGCGAACACAGACTCCGAAAAATCAACACCGGAACAGATTCCTAAAGGAAGCCTGGCCCACTTGGGTATCTGCTCCGGAGTCTGAATCCAGACAGTAATACCTGGTAAATGTATGGACCGATTTCCAAGTTGCCGCTTTGCAAATCTCGGCCATCAGTAAATTGTGTAGAATTGCAACCGTTACCGCTTTGCCCCTAGTCGAGTAAGCCTTAGGAAATGCGAACAAAAGTTTTTTTGCCAACTGGTAAGATAACCTTATACAAGACACTATCCATCGTGAGATGGTTTATTTAGATGATGGAAAGCCCGTTCTAACAGAGCCATAGTTCACAAACAATTGGTCAGACTTTCACATGGATTTTGTCGCTTCCAAATAAAACTGGAGAACTCTTGAGGTCAAGCGAATGCAGAGACCTTTCCGCTAGTGTCGGATTGGGAAAGAAAAAGGGCAGAGATAGTGTCTGCTTTACATGGACCTCCGACACAACCTTGGGTAGAAAGGAAACGTGGGTTCGCATAACCACCCTATTGTGGTGGAAGACTGTATAGGGCTCTTTGGAAGAAGACGCTTGAATTGCACTTACTCTGCGCGCAAAAGTGATTGCTAACAGAAAAACCACCTTCAACGAAAGGTGTTGCAATGTTGCTTTATGGATGGGTTCAAAAGGAGGGCCCATCAACTTGGACAATACGAGGTTCAACTCCCAAGGAGGAGAAGGAGGTTTAACAGGGGAGGTAAACTTTCTTCAACCCCTGTAGGAAGTCCTTAACCACCTGTAGCTGAAAAAAGGAAGGTCGGTTAGGAGATTTACGATATGCCATAATGGATGCAAAATCTACCTTTATGGAGCAGTATTTCAACCCAGACTTGGCCAAATAGAGCAAGTATGGCAAGATGACCTCTTCTTGCCAGTTAACTGGACTCATACAGTTCTGTACACACCACAAGTAAAATCTCTTCCACTTTAGAGAGTAGGAGGTTCTTGTGGAAGGTCAGACACCCGTAAAATGTCCATGCAGTCTGGTGGAAGATTTAGATGTCCATACTGCAGGACTTCAGGAGCCATACGGTCAAGCTGAGCAAGGAAAGGCTGGGGTGAAAGATCTCCCCACCCCCTCTCCCCCCCACAATTTTGGTAAGAAGGTCCAGCCTGCATGGAAGCCTCCGATGCGGACAAACTGACAGCTGCAACAGATCCGGATACCACTATTGGCGAGGCCAGTCCAGTGCTATTAGGATCATCTTCATTCTGGATCGCAGAAGTTTTGCCACTACCTTCGGAAAGAGAGGGAGGGGTGGAAAGGCATATGCAAACGTCCCTGACCGCTTTATCAAAAGTGCATTGCCCTTTGTTCCTGGTTGGTAAAACCTGGATGCAAAGTTGTGGCATTTTTGTTTTCTTCGTCTGCGAAGAGGTCGATGCAGGGATGACCCCACTGCTGAAAAATGTCTGCCACCACGTCGTTGTTGAGCACACAGTCTTCTTGCTCTTGGAAGTGACGACTGAGGGAGTCTGCTCGAACATTTTGCTTCCCTGGCAGATGAACTGCCGTGATCAATAGGATCCTGGCCAACAGCCAGTGCCAAATAGCTTGGGCTTCGAGAGACAGAGGACAAGAGCGTGTTCCCCCTTGATTGTTTAAATAGTACATGGTGGTTGTGTTGTCAGTTTGAACCAATATGGATTCTGACTGTATGGGAGGTTGAAAAGCCTTGAGAGCCAAGTGAACTGCCCGCAGTTTCAGCATGTTGATATGATAAGTTTGCTCGTTGGGGGTCCATCTGCCCTGTGTCTGCAGATTACCTATATGTGCTCCCCAACCCTGAAGAGAAGCGTCTAATCAGGGATTGCACTGGCAGAGGTTGGTGAAAAGGAACTCCCACCAGGAGATTCTGTGGTTGCATCCACTAGAGGATGGACTTCTTCGCAAAGGGGATAGCAGAATCCGGTTGTTCCATTGACCCGCGGACTGATTCCATTGGTCTTCTAGGTCTTGTTGAAGAGGCCTCATCCTGGCATTGGGTAGGAGGAAGATGCAGGAGGCCATTGAGCCCAGCAGAGAAGCCACTTGTCTTACTGATGGCTGAGGAGTTTGAAGGATGAGGTTGCCATTGACCCTCATTGATGACAGTCTTTCAGCTGAAGGAAACACTTTTCCTAGGACGGAGTTGATATAGGCCCCCAGATAGTGGAGCGACTGGGTCGGTTGAAGGACCGATTTGTCCAGATTAACATGCAGGCCCAAACGTTGAAGGAGGTTCATACAAATGAGGTGTTCCTGGACCAGGAGAGGAGAGGATTCCTTTAGTAGCCAATCGTCTAGGTATGGATAGACTAGTAAAGAGGATGCCGCCGAGCCACAGGCTTTCCTCCCCCAAGAGTCTTGAGCTTTACTCTCCTTATCGGGAGGAGCGGAGGAAGAAGAAACAAATTAGTGCATTTTCTTAGCTGCTGCAATTATAACAGAATCGGGGGGTGTATCTGATTTCAGAAATAGAGGATCCGATGCAGCCGGCTTGTACTTCTTTATAAGTGCAGGAGCTGCTTTTGCTCAAGCTGGAGCTAGAAATACGTCCATTACTGATTCGATGATTCCCGGTACCAAGGGGAGCAGCGGTCTTGACACAGATCTTTGATGTAGCGTCTCAAAGATAATGGACGTAGTCGTCTGAGTAGCTGACACGGTAATGCCCAGGTTCTGTGCTCCTCTGGTAAGGACATCATGGAAAGCGTTCATGTCATCAATGGGTGACACTGCTAGGCGGACCATCTGTGAGGGTGGGAGAGTAATCCCTCTTAGATGAGTGAGTTGAGGATGATGACCAAGATTGTGTAGGCCGCCTTTTGCGATGCCCATGTGCTGACCTGCGATCAGGGGATCTTGTCCGGTGCTCTGGTGAGAGGGTTAGGTGGCTTTTCCACTTCTTGCACCAAGCGCTGCAAAGGAGATCTATACAATGGGCTTAAGTATTCCTCCACCCTTTGAGTGAGACCTGCAGATGCTGATTTCCAATAATGTTGGGATTGCAGCTATCTGGGAGAGAGATGTACTGAGGGGGATCTTCGCCTCTTCAGAGAACTCCTTGGTGGCAAACCTGCAGGCTCTTGAGAATGAATGGAAGTGCTGCGAGATAACGCAATTGTCTTTGGGGAACTTCTGATGGAACGCAAAGAGGCCCCATGGGTTCTTGAGCGCGACCTCAGTCAGTGGGGGGGACTTTGCTGGCGAGTTCCTTGACGTTGATCTGCTCTGCGTCACCATAATGGGAGAGGCTCTGGATCCTGAATGCCTCCTCGACATCGACCTTTCTGTAAGTCTCGACGTTGAGTGGAGTTACACCGAATGCCTGGAGCCTATAGACCTTGCGCTTGAGGGTGAGCGTGCCTGTGCTCTCCCCGATGACCGGCTCGACGGAGAAATCCTCCTAGACGTCGAACAGTCTCTCGATGTCGACTTTCATGGCTTTGACGTCGAATGTGACACTGGAGGGGATCTAGACCTCTACGCCGAACGTCTCAGACGCAGACTGAGGTGATGGTACCAGTCTCTGAGAGGTATGCTTCGACGCCGGACGCTGATGAACCTACGACGGCAGAGCTTGACTCTACGTCGACAAACACCTGGTTGACGCCAACGGAGATCTACGATTTGACACCGCTCGCCGGTGACCCTGCCAATACGGAGCATGTCTCTACGTCGAATGCCACCTCAACGGCGACCTGTCTCTCGACGTTGGGCGAGCCCACCTCAACAGAGATAGATGCCTCGACGCAGACCGTCGCCTGGTTGACGACGGCAGAGGGATCGACATACCTGTGATCCTCGAAGGCGACCGTTCGACGGCGAGCCAGTTGTCGATTGTCTTTTCGTTGGCGCTGAAGGCATTCGAGGCGCCGAGCCCAACGCGATGGAGAGCTCACTGGGATCTTACTTGCAGATGCTCGCTCCTTCAGCGGTGACCTGCCTCTGGAGGAAGATCGCCTCTATGGGCTGGCTGAGAAGAGAAGAATCCTCTGTCCTTCAAGGTTCTTTTGGACAGTAGCTGGCAGGTGTGTTAATCATGATCAGAAGGCAGGCATAAAATACAGACAGAATGAGAGTGTTTTTGCCAGGATCAAAAAGGGATTTGTGTGTGAAAAACAATGCCCTCACAGTCACCCGCATAATGGGAGCTAGGGGTCATGAATGCCTTAAAAGGCACGGTGTAGGTTTATTGTTACTGTTTGTGGGTTAGCTTTTCAGCTTTCTACACTGATGTTTTCTCTACAATGCAGCCTATGTGCTGACAAGGTTTTCACTTTCCTTGCAGGATTACCTTTTCTGCTGTATAAAGCAGCTTTCAAAAGTTCTTTCTCCCTGCTTTATTGGAATGTATTTATGTGCAAAGACTTCTCTTGCAGCATTGTTCAGCATGTCTAGGGAAGGCTGCATTGTACGTTTTTTATATATGTATATATATACACACACACCCATCTATATAGAGCTGCATATATGGTTTTCACATATATGATGCGTTTCCTGGGTCCCGCGCATGGGCAGCAATATTCATGTGCTTATGCCTATTGATGAGGATCCCCTGGAAGAGAAAGACAGAATTCCTCCAGAAGCAGTGTCAAATTGGCAACCCTTAATGCCAATAGTCTACATACCTAAACCGCATCAGTTTTATTTTTGTATTACAATCAGGTTTGTATCTGGTATTTTTCTGGTCATCTATTCCACACATTGCCTAGTTTTTTAGATTTGCCTTTTTAGATTTGCCTTTTTATTAAGACAAATCAATGGAAATGTACCTATGTAGCGCACAGAAGGGTTTGCAAAATTATTCCTCATGAAAAAACAGCTTATCTGCATTTTTATTTTTTCTATTTTTACATATGCTTTTTTTAAATTCTCAGATTCTGTGCATGAGCGGGACTATCCAAAAGTTCTGACTAATAAAAAAGGTCAATTGAGAAAAAGACAGTCCTGCAGAACGATAAAAAAAAGGAAATGACACCTTGAGATTTCCAGTCTTCTTTGAGCATTGGTCTAGACTACTTTCGTCTCTCAATATGCCATAGCAGGTGAATGCAAGATTGAACACCAGTAATAAAAAGTTAAACGTCCAACAAGTTATCGAGCAAAAGTATTTTTTCTAGAATCACATGCTACTTCACCTCCAACCCTTATTAATACGGTTTATTTGATCCTTAAATTATGAAAATCTGAGATCTGGAAGTCATTGATCATTTCACTGGTCAGTATGTGAGTCATACAAGGTGCACCACCACACGGTCCACTGTTGAATGTTATGACTGCAATTTTACTTTTACTAGTGAAGATTTACAGGCGGATGACAAGGAGCAAATCAAGTATGAATCTAACAAAGATGTACAGCGAAAGAAAATTCATCTTTATTTGTTCTGTTTTTCGCAAATGGCTTTCACGTTTTCCATCATCATACTGGCAAGTTAAGTAAGAAAACAAAGTTATTTACCTGTAACTTTGGTTCCCCAGTATTGGTAACTTTCATAGATTCCCATAGCTTGAATCATTCCCCATCGTCGGAAGGGGTTGTCTCAGTAAAGAAAATAACATAGCAGTAGGTACAAAATGGAAAGAAAAAGGCCTAGGCCTCATTCCCTTTTGTAGCATATCCACCTCATTTTGTAAAAGAGACCAAAGTAAAGCAACAACTAATCAGATTAGCCTCACCCCATAGAACCCTCCTGAGAGAACCTCAGAGCCTCAGATTTTTGTAGCCGTTGTGTAACAGTAACCACATTTGCTGAAGGCTGAGCTTTCCCAGGGGAGGAGGGTGGGCGCATGGGAATCTATGAAAGTTACCAATACTGGGGAACCAAAGTTACAGGTAAGTAACTTGTTTTCTTGCCCCAGTATTGGAACTTTCATAGATTCCCATAGCTTGTATCAGAGTAGCTAGCAGTCAGCAATAAAGCACATTTTGTGACAAAAATATAGAAATACCTCAGTATTCATACTTGCATAAGAAAGAAAAATACAAATTGAAACAGTAATCAGTATTATCATTAGATACAAAATGTGCAATTACAGGAAGGAGGGATATTAGGGAAAGCCTACCGCTCAATGGAAGAGGTTCCTCAGGACTGCCCGGCCTACAGCTGAGTCTTCCTGTGCAAAGGACTCCAGGCAGTAATGCTTCGTGAAGGTGTGTGTGCTGCTCCAAGTTGCAGCTCTGTAAATGTCTTTGATTTGCACTCCTGCGAAGAGCCGTAGAGGAAGCCATGGATCTTGTGGAGTGTGCTCTAATTCTGCCTTCCAGAGGCTTGGCAGCTGCAGAATGACAGTACTGAATGGCACTAGAAATCCATCTAGCAATACCCTGCTTTGACGGGGAAGGCCCTTGCGAGGAGCACTACATGCGATAAATAATTGGGAAGATTTACAAAATCCTTTGGTGCGATCCAGATAAAATTTCAAGCACCGCTGTATATCCATTGAATGGAGTGACCTTTCCGCTGGCATGGAAGGATGAGGAAAGAAAGACTAGAGAATCACTGGTTAATTGAGATGAAAGTCTGAAGGTACTTTAGGTATGAACCTCAGATTAGTCCTTAGAATTACAGTATTTCTTTTGAGCTGGAGAAAAGGTTCCTGTATTGAGAGCCTGCAATTCCCCAATGCGTCTTGCCAATGTGAGAGCAAGAAGAAGTGCCAGTTTCCACGAAAGAAATTTCATGTCGGACCAATGAATCGGTTCAAAGGGATGCTTTATCAGCAGGGTGAGAACCAAATTCAAATGCCATGTGGGAGGCGGAGGCTTCACCAGAGGAAATTCTCGAAACAGGCCTTTGAGAAACTGCTTGACAATTCTGGATGACCAGAGAGAAGGTCCAGATGCAGTGCGCCTGTAGAGTGAAATTGCTGCCAAGTGAACTTTTATTGATGAATGAGCCAATCCGGTCTTAAGCAAGGACAGGAGATCAGGAAGAACCTGATGAGGCTGAGAAGAGAAAGTGTCAACACCCTTCTTCTGGCATCAAATGCAAAATCTTTTCCATTTCAAACGGTAAGTTTTGTTAGTGGAAGGGGCTCTAGCTTGAGACAGAACCTCTTATCTCATTCGAGAGGTGAAGGTTTAGGAACTCTCGCTGCTCAGGAGCCATGCTGTCCGGTGTAAGGAACGAGGATCGGGATGCTAAATATGACCTTGGGACATTGTGAGAAGATCCGGAATCACCCGCAAAGGAAGTGGAGGAGCCAGAGTAAGGAGGTGCAGCTCCGTGAACCAAAACTGCCTCGCCAAGCAGGAGCTATTAGGATCATCTTGCACGGTTCTGGGGGGTTGGGGGCATACACAAATGCTCTTGACCAAGCTATCGAAAGCACATTCACCAACGACCCTCGATGGTGTAACCTCCTTGCGTAAAACTGGTATTTTCTATTCATCGGGTTGGCAAAGCTATCTATTTAGGGTTTGCCCCACCGATGAAAAATCTCCAAGACCCGTCTGGTTCGGTTCCTATTCGTGGCTGACTGACAACAGCCTGCCGAGTCTGTCCTCCTTTTCGTTTAGCACTCCTGGCAGGTGTTCTGCTTTTAGCGATATTCCGTGTAGGATCGTCCACTCCCAAATTTCCTGGGCCTCCTGAGATAATGGAAGAGATCTGGTACCCCCTTCTTTGTTTATGTAGTGCATGGCCGTGGTGTTGTCCGTGCGGACGAGAACCGCAGACCTTTGCAATCGCGGAAGAAATGCTTGCAGTACCAGCCAGATTGCTCCGAGTTCTAGGAGGTTGATGTGAAAATGACGGTGCTGGGACAACAAATGCCCGCTGACATGTAGATCCTGAAGCAATGCACCCCAGCCCTCCAGCGAGGCATCTGTCGTTACCACTTTAGGAGCTGGATTGCTTACGAAGGATAGACCTTGGGATAGGTTTTCTTCCTTCGTCCACCACAAGGCTGCCCTTTTCATTGCCGCAGTAATCACCACCTTGTCGTCGAATGAGCCGTGAACTTGCTGCCATTGCTTGTCTAATTGTTCCTGAAGAGATCGCATCCGCAATCTGCAGTGAGGCATCAGAAGAATGCATGAAGAAATCACTCCTAGCAGGGATTTGTAATTGCCTACTGAAAGACACTTTTTTTCTCAACAAATGAGCCATGGATTTCAGCTTTTCCTGCCTTTTGAGGGATGGAAAGGCCTTGCCGAGAGTAGTGTCCAAGATAGCTCCCAGGAAACGTGCTGTCCTGGAAGGGAGGGGACGACTTCTCCCTGTTGAGTCAGACCTAGGTTCTTGAAAAAGTTTGTACATGCCTTGATTGTTTCCTCCCCCGCATCCCTGGACGGGGCCTTCAGCAACCAGTCATCCAGATATGGGAAGACTTAAAAATGCTGTTTTCTTAGGAAAGCTGCCACCTGTGCCAGCACCTTGGTAAAGATTCTTGGGGTAGAGCGAAGTCCGAAGGGTAAAACCCTGAATTGGGAGTGGCTCTGGTCTACTGTGAATCGAAGAAACCTCCTGTGAGCTGGGTGAATGGGTATGTGAAAATACGCATCTTCGAGATAGAGAGTGGCCAGGAAATCTCCCGGATTGAGGAGATTTAAGATATCCTGGAGTGAAACCATCCGAAAGGATTGAGAAATTAGATAGGTGTTTAGCTCCCTGAGATCTAAAATGGGGCGCCACTTCTCCAGCGTCTTCTTTACCAGGAAAAACCACCTGGAAATACAATCCTTCCCTTCTTTGAGATAAGAGAACCAGCTCTACAGCTCCCTTGAGGAGTATCTGATGAACTTCGAGCTGCAAGAGAAGCAGATGTTTCGAAGGCATGGCAGCAGGGGGCTTGGAAGGTGGTATTTGAGTAAACTCCAATGTATGGCCCTCTTGAATGATGTTGAGCACCCAACGGTCTGATGTTATCCATTTCCAATTATGGAGGAATAAAGACACCCTGCCTCCCACAAATGTTGGGGAGGTGGGTACAGCAGTCAGAGCCAGAATGCCGCTATTGTCTCGTGGAAGTATCACATCCCTGGCGATTCTGCTTTCCTCTAGCATTGGATCTAGAGAAAGACTAGGTTTGGCCTTGTCTTTGCTGGTAAGGCTGCCGATACGATTGAGACGTTGATCCATAAGAAGAGTATCGTTGTTGTTGATACGATCCTCTGTATGAAGTAGTACTTGTCCCCCTGGCCCCCCGGAAAGGAGCCTTCCGATACTGAAGAGTACAGAGAGACCAAGCCGTCTCTGTATCCTTTTTTATATCTTGGAGGGCATCATCTATGTGCTTGCCGAACAATGCCTCACCATCAAAAGGGAGGTCCAGGATCTTTTATTGGACCTCCGGCCTGAACCATGTCGCCCTGAGCCATCCCTGGTGAAGGAGAACCGCTGCGCCAGCCAGCTAACGGAAAGCCGTAGTGGCAATATCCATGGTGCAGTCTATCACCTATGCCGATGTTGCTTCCCCTTCCTGCAATATCTTTTTGGCTTCCACCTTGGACTCCTGGGGAAGTTGGTCCAAATATGGTGACAGATGGCACCACATTTGGCGATCATATCGGCCAAGGATCGCCAATGCATTCGCCACTCGCACTAGAAGATTTGCCATAGAGGAAAATCTCTTCCCCACATTATCAATGCGCCCTCCCTCTTTCTCTTTATCAGTGGTCAGTGGCGCCGAAGGATTACATGACTACCTCTGTGCCGCCTGCGATATTACTGGTTTCGGTTGCCCAGTCAAAGATGCCAGACCATCCTCAGGGGCCTTGTACTTTTCCAGGCGTGGCAAAACTGCATATACCATAGCTGGGTTGTTCATTGCCTTGGAACCCTCTTCCCAGACATGGCTGACAATGGGTATTGACCGGATCACCTTCCTATAGGGTTCTTTAAAGTCATATAGGAAGCCCTCTGTTTGTACAGAAGGCATAGGTAGCTTGAATCTACCAGAGGCTCTCTCCATTAACTTGTGAAATCCCCCTAATATCCGCAGGGGGAGAGTCCACCGGGTCCAGACTAGGTGACGCTGGGTCCGGAATCAAGTAATCATACCATTCCAAGCCTTGATTAGGCCTGTTATCATCCTGATCCTCATCAGAGGAATCAGAATGAACCTCTTGGATCGCTGGAGGTATACTTGGGACAGGTGTCTGTGGCTGAGAAACCACCTGTGATGGTAATTCCGGAGAAACCACTGTGAAGCCGTGGGTGCAGGTACGGCCTGTATTGCTGGGACAGCAACAGGAGGAGCAGCCTGAGAACATCTGGCCCTGTAATCCTGTAACACGCCATGAAGATCCGCCAAGAGGGAAGAAGGAACTGATACCATCTCCTGGTTTGCGCTCTCTTGGACGTCGATAAGACTGCTGGTAAGAGCATTCATGAAGATAGTCGCCTTCAGAATCCGTCTCTTGGCACTTTACCAACAACTGAGAAAGACTATGTGCCTAGCCATAAGAATCCTGATCATCTCCATCAGAATCATCTTCCTCCTCAAGCAACAGTGCGGGAGGCAAGGGGGTAACCCTCCTTGGAGAGGTCATGTCCGGTATTATGCCATTCAAGGAAATGGTAATTCCGTCGACAGAAGTTGTCGACGGTACCGTCGGCGATGGTGCAGCTAGAGGAAAACTCGTTGAGGACGAGATGGTGTTGCCAACACAGCCATCAACGAGACCGTCGACGCTACTGCAGCCGTCGTCGTCACAGTCATCGTAGTAGCTCTTGACGACACCTTCGTCGTCGTCGCTGTCATCATCAATACTTTCGTCGATATCTAACAGTAGTCGCTCCCGTCGACGCTGACTGCACCGTCGAAGGTGTAACTTTTTTCACCTGAGATTTTGAGGCTTTCGTCGACAGAATCTTCTGCTGCGTCAGACGATATGGAGCCTTTCTCAGACTTCTCAGATGACAGAGAAGAGGGCCTCTTAAACACCTTAGCAGACTCCACCTCTGCAGTAGCTGTAGATAGTCCTTCCCTCTCCTTTACACTGTGGTGAGGAGATTTGCTAGAACTTCGGCTCTCAGACGGATGTATGACGTTACAACGCATGCCATTACAACGTAACTTTTACAACGCAACATCCATTACAACGCAACATCCATTACAACGCAACATCCATTACAACGCAACATCCATTACAACGCAACATCCATTACAACGCAACATCCATTACAACGCATTTCTCAAAACGACCTTCACAACGCATTCCAGTACAGTGCATACTACCTTTACAACGCATACCATTACATTGCATGTATGGTAAGTATTGGATAGTGTAGGGTTAGAAATTACTATTCTAACTCCAGGGGGGTGCAACAGTAGGGTAAGTATTGGATAGTGTAGGGGTAAAAATTACTATTCTAACTCCAGGGGGGTGCAACAGTAGGGTAAGTGTTGGATAGTGTAGGGGTAAAAAGTACTATTCTAACTCCAGGGGGGTGCAACAGTAGGGTAAGTGTTGGATAGTGTAGGGGTAAAAATTACTATTCTAACTCCAGGGGGGTGCAACAGTAGGGTAAGTGTTAGAATAGTAATTTTTACCCCTACACTATCTAACTCCAGGGGGGTGCAACAGTAGGGTAAGTGTTGGATAGTGTAGGGGTAAAAATTACTATTCTAACTCCAGGGGGCTGCAACAATAGGGTAAGTGTTGGATAGTGTAGGGGTAAAAATTACTATTCTAACTCCAGGGGGGTGCAACAGTAGGGTAGAATCACGGGGTGTCTTATGAGGCCTTAACTGGACATTCTGAAGGTGGTGAAGGGGAAGCCCTACCCCTTTTGACTGACCTTCTAGATGAGGTTGCAGATGAAGAGTACTCACTAAACTTAACAGTTTCCTTCCTTGACTTTAATTTCTGGAGCCAAGTGAGGAGGCGACCTTCACGGTCCCGAAGGGTCTTCGAAGAGAAGGTGCGGCAGACCTTGCAGTCCGCAGTCTTATGACCTGGATACAGGCAATCGATGCAGTCCTTATGGCTGTCCTCCACATACAGCCTCTTTTTGCCACGGGTGGAACAAGCCTTAAAGAGGGCTTTCTTCTCCTTGTCAGACATTTCTGGATGAAACACCTAACAATCTTGAAAAAAAAGTGCTGGAAAAATCCCGAAATAGAGTTGAAGTGAGCAGAGCTCAAAGGAGACTCCCTTAGCACAACGTGCGGTAGAAAATCTGAGGGTCTGAGGTTCTCACAGGAGGGTTCTATGGGGTGAGGCTAATCGGATTGGTTGTTGCTTTACTTTGGTCTCTTTTACAAAAAGGTGGATATGCTACAAAATGAAATGAGGCCCTTTTCTCTTTTGTACCTACTGCTATGTTATTTTGTTTACCGAGACTCCCATTCCGACGACGGGGAATGATACAAGCTAGGGGAAGCTATGAAAGTTCCAATACTGGGGCAACTGTACCTTCTTGGTATATTCATTGAACAGCACTTCTGAATTATTGCAATACATTTTTCAATACTCAATTTCTAGGAATATATACTATTGTGTTAATCAAGTATGCAGCGAAATTACAGCTACATTTGTCACGTCTTCTGTGTACACAGCCATCAGGAATTGACTGTTGCAGTATTGTGCTTCAAACAATAACAGTAAAATCATGTTTTACCTGTTTACAGCACAATTCACGGTACCCCAAATAAATGTTGGACCAGACTGTTGCTTTAAGTCTGTTGAGAAAAAAAAAACTAGAATCACCTCTACACTATTAATCTCAAACCTTCATTTGTGGTACATGGTCACAGAAACATATTTGGCAGCGTGGAATAAAACATAAAAAGACAGAAATGAGTTCATTACTGTTAACTCCAGGTCTCCAACATTTCATAAAATGATTGAATCTTAACCTGTAGACTTTTTGGTAAACCCCTGTTACTTTAAGTGTCTGTAAAGTGTGATAAACTAGCAACAGAACTGTTTTAGTAGATCTTCCACCCCATCTTAAACAACCCACACTTCAGCACACAAGTGAACGGGTTGAGCCTCCTACTCCTCAAAAAAGCCACCATAGCTTGGGTTTCTACTGCAGGTTGTGTGAGAAAGTCTCTGAGAAGAGTTAGTCTCAAATCTTGCTATGACCATATCCTGATAATTTTCTGGTCTTCCTGCACTTTAAATCAGCCCAGTCTTCATCTTTCATGTTTTCTGTAGGGTAATAAAGTGGAAAGCCTTCACTTTCTGGGCAATGGATGCCTTCCCCGTGATTATCGACAATCCTGCTCTTCCTGTGGACAAAGATCTACAAAGATGATGCACAAAAGCATTATATCCCCCCCCCCCCCCGCCCCAAACACAGAAGGCTTTCTGTCAGGAGTGACTCTAAAGGATAGGGAGGGGAGACAGCTGAGCATACAGCTGTGCTTTGGCAGGGCAATAGATTGGAATCAGTCTTTGCCTCTGTAAGACCTGTTTGGTGGCAGACGTGGGTTACCACACATGGCAAGCAAGCGTGGATGGTAACAGATGTCTTGGGTCCTTCATACTGTGGTGTTGCAAAGTGGGTCAAGTAAACTCCCATTCCACAATGGACTCACAGGGTATCAGTCCAAGGCATATCAGGGAGGTGGGGGTACAGCATTAGAACTGTAGCAATCAAGAAACAAGGACACTAAGCAAATACCCACCCAAGGGCTTTTTTAAATTCTTTTTTTCTAAAGAAGACAGAAGTAATGGTTCACACCAAAAGGCATTATGGCACAGAGAGAAAAAGCAGCACTATCGAGAAGCACACCACAGGATCACTAGACGCAGATATGAAGTTTCGAACTTTAGCAAGTGTAGGCTTCCTGTGATGAAGTGAAGAAGCTTTTTTGACCAATCTATTATATTTGCCATTGCAGTTCTTCTAAGAGTGTTACAGATCTTTAGTAGTCCCACCAAAATCTCTTTATCCAACTTAAAAGTCAAAGTCAACATAAAAGGAGCCACGTTGGTGTGAACCAGGGGAAAAAAACGTCCCAGTGAACATCAGGACAAGAAGAGGAGCCCTGCAAAGTTCCTCACCTGCAGCTGGGCCCTTAAGCGCTACATAAGCGCATTTATAGTCCTGCAGTGCGGGCCACACCTGGGCAAAGCATGGGCCAAGGGCGGATCTTTCTGCACCCAACCGTGTCCAGAAGAGGTTCGGCCTGGCCTCCTCTCTATTATCGGCCCTCAGGGCGAGTGAAATATCTTTTTCCTTTCTGCTGCTTTCCTACTGCTGCCTTAATATGCAGAAGAGAAAGGGGGACTTTTGTGAACACCTCCAATAAAATGCCCAGAATCAATAACATGCTGGCTTTCCTAAATGTTGCTGTGGGGGCGTGGTGGGAAGAAATCACACAGGTGGAAGACCAACTGGCTTCCTTCTTAGCTTCTATATTTAGTGAAACCCCTGCCAGTGTGTCCTCAAATGGAGACTTCAGCGCACACAAACTCTAAAAGGCCCACGGTTGAGTCATCTTTGTTAAAGCCACATCCGAGCAAAGTATCTCAAATGGCAGTATTCTGGCAGCAGCCCAGGATGCCCAGGTTGCATTTGCTGGATGCAAGTCAAAATCAAAGTCAAAAATATCAATCTCCACAATTCAGCCACCCACTCGGAGTAAAATACGAAGGAAATTTCAGAAGCTATAGCCACAGATTATGAACCTGCAGGCTCCACAGGTAAAGGAAGCACACTGCAGGACATGGTCATGAAACCTAAGGGTCGTTGAGTCACTTGAGGCCAGACTAATTGGTCTGGAGGATAAACTACAAAAATGGAGGGAGGGCAGTTATCTATTTCGTACTGTCAAAACCCTGGAGCATAGATTACGCACCCTGGACAAGTCTCTGTGATTCCACAAAGATTCTTAATCCCAAACTTCTCCATACCACATTTCCCAAATCCCCATCCAGGGCCAGCTGCCCAGGATAGTTATGCTATCCCTTTACATTGTGCTATGGGGTGTGCCTGTTCCTCTAATAACCTACCAGCTAAAGGTAACATTTTACAAAATAGCTTCCCTACCGGTCCCCTTGTCACCCCTAGCTTCTGTCCCATGAGCAGTGCAGGCAAATCCCGTAATTCTTTTTACACCCCTGGTCAGACTTACAGTACTAACTAGAATGGGCCAACATCATTGAGAAACGTGATAGAACTACCCCCGTCCCCAACACCCTATGTTCTTGTATTGGCTAACTTTCCCAATATTTGAGAAAGAAAAGATGAGCTATAGTCTGATTAAAAAAAAGAGGTAACTCACTGGCTCTCGAAGCGGCTTAACTTTTCAGCTTTTTCCCTGTACTACGAAATCATTAAGGGGTGCAGGGTAGGGTGGATAGCGGACACCCCTACAACGAAAATCGGGACTCATTTTACAAACCCACTGTTAGTGGAACAAATACATTTGAACACAAGGCCAAATCGTACTATAAGGTCTGATATCCTACTTTAACCCCTGGACTGCTTTTACACTCCACAATGCATTAGGCACCTTTCTAGTCAACCTTTGTTGAGTGGGTGCTCCTTGGTGACATGTTAAGGGTCCAGCAATAATTTATAGCTAAATAATGGATTTGCACCTCTAGCACATCTAGATGAGCAAGATTGACAAACAGTCAGCTCATATTGGTCACCAGGAAGGGCAAAGGTATGTCCATCGTCCGGGGGCTACTTGCTATTCTGGGCTGGAATGTTGCAGGGGTGATTCATGTTTTGAATGATTAGCAAGAGAAGTCTATATTGAATCCTATGAAATCATTTCCTGGTAAGAGACTTTGAATGCTACAGACGATCTGAGTTTGGACGGTTACGCAGCCTTTTTCATGAATGCCGCGCCCTCCCTTCATGGTAAACCGAATGGGGGCTTCATGACCTTTGCTTAATTGGGTCTAGAATGCAGCATGGAGTTTGTTCATATGGATTCACCTTACATTTTATGTGTGTTTACCTTTGATAAAAACTAAGTTGTTAGTTATTAATGTTTACAATTCGGTCATCAAATAACACTAGTACTACTGAGTCGATTTACTTTTTAGAATGTATACACTGTTTTTACTTAAATAATGTACTCTGAATTTGTTATGCAGGGAGGAGTTATTCTCAGATGGCGTATTACCTACCTTCAAGAGCAGAAGCAAAGTACCACACTCATTTAGATTATTGTGTCAGCCTGTCTACTTGGATCCCTTATAAAAGTTTTAACTCAGTGGAGAGCATGTAGTGATCAAAAACCAATATGTGCTGAGTTCAGAATAGACATGTCAGTCGTCAAAAATCCCCTTTTAAATAAGTAGCCAATTATCCCAAAGAAAAAGGGTCGTAGACTAGGATAGGCTAAATTAATCTCAGATTAATTCTTTGAAAATCTGGCCACATACATTTTGAAATCTGTTTACAGTTAGAGAGCTCATATCATGACATGCACGACTCTTGAGCTTATCAGCATATAAATTCAGTTGACCCTTACTAGAAAGGGTTGAGGGTTTGCCATTTTAGGTCCTAAGTGGTACGATAAGAAGTGTAATAATCCCCACAAGGCCTTGTTGGCTGCCCTTCATCAGAAGCAAGGGTGTGTAACTGCAGCGAGGGAGGCTAGGTGTGTACACACAGCCACATGTAGGGAATGCAATGCGGAGCTTAAATGAGGCCCTACCTGCTGAATGTTCGCTTCGAGACTTCGCAGAATTCTGGAGGGTGGTGGACCCACCCTTATTTCATACAGACAGACACCCAGCCCAAATTGACTCTCAGTATCCCTTCCCAAGCCTATCTATGCCATTTTGAGTCTATTCACAAAAGAACAATGTATCCTCCTCCCCTGTTCATCATAGTAGGAGGGGGTAACCCGCCTCAACTGGAATATTATTCAGGCCTTGTAGTCTGGAAAATCCCCTGGCCCGGATTGAGTTCTCGGAGACCTTTACAAAGGTCATGTGGACATCTGGGCCGCTATTATTACCCAACACTTGAATGTGGTAGCACGAAGTCAAATCCCAACACATGGCAAAAGTCTGTAATTGTCCTGGTATACCAAAAAAAAAAAAAAGAATATAGCTGATCCAGCCAGTTACATGCCAATCTCATTAGTGGATGCGGAAGTTAAAATCATAAACTGCATCCTGCTGCAGCAGCTGTCAGAGTGGGTAGAGATGCATAATATACTGACAGACATCAAATATGGATTCAGACCAGGGTGGAGAATGAGCGAACAAAACCCTAACCTCCATTTATTAATTAACAAGTACATTTAGGCGAAGGGCTCCAATCATTTGGCCTTCATGGACCTCAGCACAGCCTTTGACTCAGTCAAAGGTCGAAGCTCTGGGCAGTGTTGGAGTTCATTGAGGTACACATTGCACTAGTCACTTTTCTGCAAGATTGGCAAGCAGGTTTTGATGGCTCTAAGATATGGTCAAAATGGGGAGGGCCCTCCACACTTCAAGCTAGCCAGGGGAGTGCGCCAGGGGTGTATTTAAGCCAGATGCTCTTTATTTTATATATCGATCAGCTTGAACTCTTCCTAGTGAAATTCTGCAAAGATGTTCCTAAGGTGGATGACATATGTACCGCCCTTGCTATATGATGAAGATATATTCTTATAGCTTTCACTACTAAGGGCTAACAGCATTTGCTAGACCAGTTCATTTTATTCATGGACTACTTCGGCCCGAGTACCAACTTCTCTAAATTCTACATTATGGCTCTGGGCTGGCCTAAACAAAATTTAAAACAGATACATTTAAAGGCAATCATATCGGCAATACATTTTGTTATCTGGGCTTGTTACTGGATACCAAATTGAATAGGCAATTCTTGCTCAATGCCCCGGCTCAGTCTCTTAATAGAGAATCCAACAGCATTGAGGATCTTTCTAGGCTGCTATGCTGACCCCATTTTAGATAAACTACTGATATTTACAAAGCAAGATGCATTCCAACAGCGAGCTTTGGATGAGAGCTCTGTAAATACAAGGACTACAACCTAATTAAGGTGGAGTGAAATAAATTGCTAAGAAAAGTTCTGAGGTTGCCTTAAAGTGTCCCGATTGAGATTGTGCACGAGTAACTGGGGTTTGGTTATATTTCTGATTATATTCGATTCCACCCAATTAGATCATGGCTGTCAATTTGGACCTCAGATTAATTAAAACTTAATAGAAGGATCCTAGAGATTGCCTCAAACTGGATTGTGCGCTTGACATACCATGGTTAAATCATATTAAATATATTTTGAGTAACCTTGGCAAACCGTAGTTATTTGATAACCCAAAATCTATCACCAAAGATGATACTGCATCGGATAAGGCCTTTTTAGGCAAAGCTCAGGAAAAGAGGGCATTGAAAACAATGTCTAAGGAATCCCATATGCATGATTTCATTTTTAGATCTCTGAATCTTACCAAACCATATTTACTGCTGGATATGCCAGCTCACAGCAGGTGACGAGACCTACTTCCGCACAAACCGGTTTCCTCAGTTATTAGTGAGCTGACCAGCCTTACGAGCCTCCATCTTGCTCTTCTGACCATGTTGCTATGTTTGATACCTTCACATTGTTTTTGGATGTCCTAGATTAATTAAGTATATTCACACGTTTTTAGCCCAATATTTCATGAAAGCTAGCGAATATGCTACTTACCAGTATGCATCTGTTCTTGGCATTTAGGGCTGCTGACATTCATATCTGTGCATAGATCCCCGCCTAGTGTTGGGTCCGGATGATTGCACATTGTTTTCCTGGAAGAGTCTTCGAAGTATCACAAGATAGGTGGCTCCTCCCCTGGACTACAGTGCGCATGGGCATCCTCAGATTGTTTTTCACCATTGTGGCAGAGATGGAGTGTAGTACAGTATGTGATGACCATGCTAAGAGTAATTGTGAGTGCTGCAGCCGCTACAGGCGCCGGGGAGGAGGGCGGGCGATATGAATGTCAGCGGCCCTACATGTCAAGAATAGATGCATACTGGTAAGTAGCATATTTGGTTCGAGGCATGTGGGCTGCTGAATTCATATCTGTGCATAGAATATATAGCAGTCCCTCCATTAACGGCGGCTGCCTGTGCCAGCTGCAGAAGTCTGAAAAAGTGTTTTTAGAACAGCCTGCCCTACAGCTGCCTGCTGTTTGGAGTGCACATCTACGCAGTAGTGTTTGGTAAATGTGTGTATGGTAGACCATGTGGCTGCTCTACAGATTTCCTCTAAAGGAATGTTTTCAAGGAAAGCCATGGATGCCCCTAACTTTCGTGTTGAGTGTGCTCTTGGGGGAATCGTTAATGTGCGCTTAGCCTTTTGATAGCAAATTTGTATGCACATAACAATCCACCTGGCTATACCTGCTTTTGAAATGGGGTTGCCTTTGTGTTGTGGTGAAAAGGCAACAAACAGTTGTTTTGTCTTTCTGAAATCTTTTGTCCTATCTATGTAGTACATTAGAGCTCTTTTGACGTCTAGTGTGTGGAGCATTCTCTCAGCTACTGAATCAGGATTCTGGAAGAACACTGGCAGTTCTATAGTTTGGTTCATATTGAACTGTGAAACTACTTTAGGCAGAAACTTAGAGTTAGTGCGTAGTATCACCCTGTTGGAGTGAATTTGTATGAATATCTCTTGGATAGTTAGTGCCTGAAGTTCACTAACTCGTCGTGGCGATGTGATTGCTATTAGGAAAGCCACTTTCCACGTTAAGAATTGAATCTCGCATGAGTGCAGAGGCTCAAAAGGTGGGCCCATCAGTCTGGTAAGGACCACATTCAGGTTCCATACAGGTGCTGGTGGGTGTCTGGGAGGAATAACTCGTTTGAGTCCCTCCAGAAAAGCTTTGATGGCAGGCACTCTGAAAAGTGAGAGATGCTGCCTGTTTTGGAGATAAGCTGCTATTGCGGATAAATGTATAAGTATTGAAGCGTATGCTAGATTGCATTTGTATAGATGTAATAGATAACAGATGATGTTGTGAGTAGATGCATCTAGCGGATTAATATTGTTGGCACAATAAATAACTAATCGCTTCCATTTCGCCGCATAACATGCTCTAGTTGTGGGCCTCCTTGCCTCCCTTATGATATCCATACAGTCAGGAGGCAGGTTGAGGTAGCCAAATTCTAAGACCTCAGGAGCCAGATCGCCAGGTTGAGCTGTTGCGGATCTGGATGCTGAATGTCGCCATGGCTCTGCGTCAAAAGCCTGGGTGTGAGGTGCAGTCTTTGATGCGGTACCACGGAGAGTTCTAGAAACGTGGTGTACCATGATTGGCGTGCCCATGTTGGCGCAACCAGGATGACTGTCAGAGTGTTGCCTCAGTTTGCGTGCCACTAGCGGTATCAGCGGTGCTGGGGGAAAAGCGTACGCAAATATGCCTGACCAGTTCATCCATATCGCATTTCCCTGAGACTGTGGGTGTGGGAACCTGGCGGCAAAGCTTCGGCATTTTGCGTTTTCCCTTGTGGCAAACAGGTCTATCTCTGGATGACCCCACTGCTGGAAGTACGGTTGGAGTACTGATGGATGCATCTCCCACTCGTGCATCTGGTGGCTGTGCCTGCTGAGCAGGTCCGCCATCTGATTGTCCTTGCCTGGGAGGTGTTCTGCCATGAGGAAGATGTTTCTCTGAATGGCCCACTTCCACATGTTCTGAGCCAGATGAGACAACTGTGAGAAGTTGGCCCGATATGCAACGTTCGCTATTCTAGCGACCGCTATGTATCGTTCCAACGACCCTTATGGTGTTTGGTTGTAAGTCAACCTATAGACCAGCTATCCTAGTAGCGTGGATACGAGCAGTCTAAGGCTAAAGACTCGAGAGGGCGTGTTAAGCCAGCTGTTCACCACACATGTACCCCTTGAACACCCAGTGAAAGGACACCACACAAGTGTTATGAAAATAAACAGTATATTTATTAAGAATCACAACAGCCCTGTACTCTTTATGAGGACAGGGTACTAAGCACAAACCAAATCTCTTTAGCAAATACTTCAAGTGCACAATTAAAACAAGTGTCCGAGGACACGGAAAGATTAAGGTCTCGGGCGGACCCGATAAGGCAAGTCGGAAGCGAGGGACTCGGGACCCTAGAGTAAGGAGGCTATGCAGGCACCGAAATGCCGAGTTACCTAGCCACGAGGGCTGCGGCTGCACAAGTCTTACAGGCGTCGGGGTCTTCGCTGACGAGCCAGGAGCCGGAAGAAAAGGAGTTGCTGGCCGGCGACCAGTGCTGAATAGTTCGTAGAGATCCAAGCCTGGATCGGAGATTGAAGAAACCTGAAAGCAGAGGGGACCAAGTTCGTACTACTCGCCAGTAGTCAGAGGGTACCAGGAAGGCACCGGTTGGCCGTCACCTCGACCAGGTGAGTGGGCGACGCTAGGCTCTGCAGTCTCACGGACCAGGAGGCGTTGTCGGCGACCACGGTGGAGGTGCGAGCTGTCCCACGAAGGATGATGCTGTCGGCGTCGCTGGGCCCAGGATGGGGCAACAAGCCTTGGCAGTTCTCAGGGCCACGTGGTGGGCCTAAGAGGGCGTCTTGAGTGGACCAGGAGGGTCCGGGGTGCTTCTCGCAAAGATGGAAGCAAGGGCCAGTCTGGAGCAACCAGACCAGCAGTACGGATTCTCGGATGTCGTCACAGAAGGACACAAGCCAGCGGCTAGTGACCAGACAACGTGCTGAGCAGCGAGCAGAAGGGCCCCACGCAGATCGTGGAGATGCTGGGAGACTGCACTTCGGTGCTGGAGCGGCTCAGGGTCGGGGCTTCTCGGACCCCAGAGCACTCACCAGAGAGTTACCTCGATGGTCGTGCTGGTTTTTAAGAGCGTGCAGGTTCTGATGATGGCCGGTCCCTCGAGGTCTCGTCGCACCCACAGATCACAGCTGAGCTGATGACGTGGGTAGAGGTCAGAGGTGCCAGGGAAGCCGGTTCTCGTCGAGCTGGGCCGTCGGATTCCTTGAGGAAGGACTTACAGCAAACCGCAGAGTTCTTAGTTGGTGCCCGCTGATGCGGGGTGACTACTCCTTAGTCACAAGGGAGAAATCTTGAGAAGAGTCTTGAATGTCCTTTCGTAGAAAGTAGTTCTTGAATCAAAGATGATCTAATTTGGAAGGGTCCCCGCTCCGGTCTTTATGCTAAAGAAAGGGGTGGGTACATGACTAGGTCCTGCCCTAAGGGTGGGACCAGGAAGGGGGGTAGTTACACCCCTCTCCCCTGCCGGACTTTCCCCAGGCCAGGGCTGTCGCCCCTGGAACTGGTTCTAACCGGCAGATGCGTAGTGAGCACCGGGGTGCCACTCCGCAGTCACCTTCTCGCCAAAGCCCTACCTACCCAGAATACACAAACCCTGTCTGGGACGGTGCGAACAGCGCCCTCGACAGGAAACCCTTTGTCCAAGTGCTCCTCGCTGGAAGGACTCCCAGCAGCAGGAGGTCAGACTCGTGTCTGTGGTGGCAGCATCCATTTTGTGGAGCTGAGGCTTCAGTTAACTTTAACCGGGGTTCACAGTTACGTACATGTCGTGTCCCTCTAGAAGGGTGGGATGCTAACCTCATCGCCAGAATTGGTGAGAGGGCAGCACCCCGATTCGTATGACACCTTACTCGACATGCCTTGACAACGCGACACCGGAGTTACCGATATGGTACGCGTTATCATGGAACAGCTATTGGGTCTTGATTCCGCAAGCTGCAACCGGGCTCGGCTCGGGCCTGAACCTAGCTCACACGAGCCCACGCACTCTGCCTTCAGGATTGTCAAGGCCTGCCATAGGAGTGACTGATAGGAACTCGGGTGTCCATTGTATGGTTAGATATAGAGCTACTATACCTACAGCGAAGGGTGGTTACACGGCTTCGCCCCAGCTGTCGTGCAGCCAGTTGTGTCAAATTTAGGAGGCCAGCCAGGGGTGGCATAATACATGCTTCAGCCCCTGGCGGCCCTGGGTACCCCTATGCCCTGCGTTACGGGGTCTGACAAGGTGGCCCAGTACCAATTGGTAAATGCACCTAGGGTACATCTCGTAATTTAGAAAGAGAACAGCCAGGCTGTGGGTCTGATCAGCAGGCCCACAGCCAGAGAAAGTCGTAAACCAGTGAAACAAAAGCAAAAAATCTGGGTGATCATAGGATTGCAGACCCTACTCTCCTACAACAACTGTAGAGAGTGTGTACCTCCCTGCTTCTGTATGTAGTACATGGCCGTCATGTTGTCCGTCCGGATCAACACTACTTTGTTGCACAAATGTACCTTGAATGCTTTCATTGCCATGAAGATAGCCATCAGTTCCAGAAGGTTGATGTGCATCTTTTTCTGATGTGCTGTCCATAGTCCCTGCACTGTGTAGTGGAGTACATGAGCTCCCCATCCATGGAGAGATGTGTCCGTCGTCAGTATAATCTGTGGCACAGGCTCGTGGAACGGCCGGCCCTTGCAAAGGTTTTGTGGGTTCCACCAATTCAGAGAGTTGTATGCCCGACCGGTCACCAACACTAGGTCATTTAATTGTCCGCGAGCCTGATTCCACTGACGTGCTAAGCACTCCTGAAGCGGACGCATGTGTAGTCTCGCGTGCGGGACTATGAAGATGCAGGAGGCCATCATGCCTATCAACTGCATGAACACTTGTGCTGGAAGCGAGTGTTGTGTTGTGGTTTGAATTTCCGTATCAGCAATTGCATGCTGTTGATCCTCACTGAATTTGGCTGTGCTTTGGCTGCCAGAGTGTCTATTGTTGCACCCAAGTACTGCCGTACGTGGGCGGGCTGAAGGTGGGACTTTGGATAATTCAGTGAGAACCCCAGATTGTGAAGATGAATGGTGTGGGACATGTGGGTGGCACATTGCTGGGCCGACCTTGCCTGGATAAGCCAGTCGTCCAGATAAGGGTAGACGTGAACGTTCTGTCTACGTAGGTGTGCAGCCACTGTCGCTAGGCACTTGGTAAACACCCTGGGTGCAGTTGTTACTCCGAAAGGGAGGACCTTGAACTGATAATGCTGATTCTGAATGGTAAATCTGAGATATTTTCTGTGTGACGGGTGGACCGGTATATAGAAATATGCATCCTTTAGATCTAATGTTGCGTGGAAATCTCAGTGACTGAGTAACGGTAGAACCTGCTGTAATGTGAGCATGTGAAAATGTTCCGACAGGATGTACTGGTTTAGGGGCCTGAGGTCCAGTATGGGTCCGAGGGACCCGTCCTTTCTTGGGATCAAGAAGTACAGCGAGTACACCCCTGTACCTTTTTGTTCCACAGGCACAAGCTCTATGGCTCCTTTTTGCAGCATGCTGGCTACCTCCTGCTGCAATAACTGTATATGCTCTGAGGACATAGGACGGTGTCTTGGGGGTATGCTGGGTGGAGTGGATGTTAACTCCAGACAATAACCGTACTGGATAAGCTGCCTCACCCACCTGTCTGTTGTGATGGATTTCCAGACCGGCAGGAACTGTTGTAGTCTCCCCCCGACCGGTGTTATATGGTCAGGGGGTAGTGACAAGACGTCACTGTTTGTTAGAGGCGGAGGATCGGGAGTTGTTGTTTCCACGACCTCTGCCCTTGGTGCTGTTTCCACGATAGCCACCCCTATTGTTCTTGTTGTAAGTGGTCTGCGTGCCTCCTTTACTGTATTGTGTCTGCTGGGACACCAGGCCTCTGGAAGCTCCTCTATTGTTGGAGCGACAAAAAGAACCACCCCTGAACTGCTGCGACTGTGGAGCCCCCATAGACTTTGTAGTTTGTGTCCTTCTTAATTTTTTCTAAGGTGGTGTCCACTTCTGGGCCAAATAAGTAATCCGGGTTAACTGGCTGATTGAGTATGGTGGTTTGTATCTCAGGCTTGAAGCCGGAGATTCTCCGCCAGGCGTGTCTTCGTAACATAACACTTGTATTAATCGCCCTAGCTGCAGTGTCTGCTGCGTCTAGCGCACACTTAATAGATGCGTTTGATATAAGTTTCCCTTCTTGTATTACCATCTGTGCTGCCTCCTTATACTCATCTGGCAAGTGTTGTAACAGGGTCTCGAGTGTATCATAATGAGCCCCGTCATATCTGGCTAAGAGTGCCTGTGTGTTGGAGATTCGCCAGACATTGGCCGCTTGAGCTGCCACCCTTTTTCACGTTGCTTCTAGCACTTTAGATTCCTTGTCAGGGGGAGGAGCATCACCAGTGGTTTGAGAGTTCTCTTTTACGAGCATTGGAAACAAGCAGAGAGTCCAACGGCAACTGTGCCTTGATATGCGTAGGGTCCACAGGTGCTGATTTGTATTTTTTTTCAATTCTGGGGTTTATCACCCTTGCCCTTGTGGTCTCCTTAACACCTTGGCTGCTAGGCGTTTTCCCCCTCCTGTGCTGGGAAATCCCTAGTGCCATTTGTTCATGACGAGCTCAGCTCGTCATCAGCACACGACACCCGTGGGTGATGACGAGCTAAGCTCGTCATCAACATAGAAAGGGTTAAAGAGGTCTCCAGCGTGTTCCAGGACACCTTTTAGCATGGGTAGAGTTTTGACAGTTCTATGAGGTTGAGAAGGTGTCAAACAAAAAGTCCTCTTTAATAGGGTCAGCATGGAGCTGGACATCATGATTTTTTGCTGCCCTCTCAATAAGTGCGTTAAACGCAGCAGTGTCTTCTGTAGGTGAGGTTTTAATAGCATAGACATGACTGTCCGGGGCAGTTTGAGGATCGCCTGGGTCAACAGCGTCTGTCAAGGGTTCAGTGTGGTCTTCTGGATCAATGTCTACAGGATAACTGTAATCCTCATTGTCACCATCCCCTATATCCACATCTGAATGTGTGGGTGAAAGAGGAGCAGGGTCTTGTCCATATGGTTGTAGAGGTTCAAAAAGAAGAGGTGATGTAGCAGAATCCCTCTTTTTCTTCAATGGAATTTTATATGACTCCATAGGCTGTTCTGGGGCGATCTTTCCATTTTCAAGCGAAAGTCTACCAGTCTCAGCGTCGATGAATTGCCTCGACTGATCTTCCTGCAGAGGCTGTTGATGCTTGGCAGCCCCTTCCGTAGTTGTAGTCTTTGGCCCCATGGACACTTTTTTGGACGTTTCGACGTCTGTCTTAGGTACCACTGTCGCAGGCAGCGTTAACTTAATCGGTGCCGACGACTTTGGCGGTTTACTGACCGGCTTCGGGGGTGGAGTGGCCTTCGGTCTGACAGCAATAGCCTTCTCTTTAATGCGTTGCGAGTCCGACATCTGCTTCGAAAAAGAGGCGGATGGTTGTGTTGACTCGACGGGGTCCTTAGAGCCACTGCTAGTTTTGGACTCGAGGTCTTTACTGACCTTTGCTTTGTCGAGTCGACGTTTAGGATCGAGAGAGTTCTGTGTCTCGAGTCCTTTGTTTGAGTCTACGGTATTCGGCGCCGACTTCTTTGGGTCGATGTCCTTGACCTTTTTCTTCGGTGCCCCGTCTTTCGGCTCAACACCCTTTAGCGACCTTCCCAGGCCGATTACACTCTTCTGTTTTGTCGGAGCCGATGGTTCAGAAGCCTTCGATCCGACCAAAGTAATGAGGACTTTCGGTTTCGATTTAGTTTCCGGTGCTTTAGGTTTTGTAGTCACCGATGGTTTTGGTTTCGATTTTGATCGATCAACCGATGGCTCGTTGGAATTGTCCGTAGCCGGGCCTTGAGGCGAGGCTGTAGAACCATGTGTTAGATCTTGGGTAAGGCCATGTGGCGATCCCTCGACCTGAGCCTTATAGAGTGTTCTAGACTCTGCCCCCGTACCAACTGTTGGGCCTAGCTCCTCGCTCGAGCTATCTTCTAAGGCCCCAAGGGTCTCATAGTCGTCTCCTACCTCGTCGACGACGTCTTCATTCTCGACCATTTCTACATCTGCGTCATAACTGGAGTCGATCTCTGATGCAGGATCAGACAGGGTGTCCTGAACTTCCTGCTCGACTCCCTCATCTTCCTCGGCATCGAAGATGTTCACCGGGTCAGGCGCCGTCTGCAGGGCTTCATTCCGCGCCGCGCGTCGAAGGCGAATTGTCTTCTTGGATCGGAACCGAGAACAAGCCATACAGCTGGCCTCATCGTGATCCGGAGACAGGCACTTGTTGCACACCGGGTGGACATCGCTGTGAGGATACTTGGAGTTGCAAACAGGACATCTCTTGAACGGGCTCCGTTCCATAATGGATCGTCAATAAGGCCTCTGGCGTAGACCGGGCCTTAGTGCTGAATAGCCACACAGCTCTTCTTGACGTCCGGCTCGAAGATAGAGCTGGAACAAGTACTGGGCACCGATCGCAAAGACAATACCGACGATAACTAGAGGCCTTTTGGCCAAATATATAGTTTTCTATTGATTCCGAACTGGAGATAACAAATATACATCCGAACCCAATGGCGGAAAAAAAAAATCTGAGGACTGAGAGGATGCCAATGCGCACTGTAGTCCAGGGGAGGAGCCACCTACCTCGTGATACTTCGAAGACTCTTCCAGGACAACAATGTGCAATCATCCGGATCAAACACTAGGCGGCGATCTATGCACAGATGAATTCAGCAGCCCACACGCCTCGAACACGTGCATTATTTTATCTTCAAGTTTTTAGATTCACCAACTGTCTGTTCTTATGTATCTTGTATTTTATCTGTGGTGTTTCATTCATACGTATGAGTTGAGGCTTCATTTATAGGTTTGGGAGGGACAGTTTTCTTGAGACAATTGCCCCTGTATTTTATTAACTTTTAGAATTAGTTTTATTCAGATCGTATACAGATTATTGTATTGAATTGAAGATAAAACTCAATGTATTTTGTATGGCTGCATCAACAAAAGCAATAGGACTATCACCATTAGCACGGTCAGTCTAGCACCATCAGAATTATGGTCATCTGCAACTTGCAGTTTCAAAATAACAGCTAGTATCAGCAGGACTGGGGGAATGGCACAGAGCAATGTTCCTTAACAAGTAAAAGGCCAATGTCCAACGAGTCTAGTTCTGAAATCCTGGATGCGAAGCATAGGCATTTATTTCTTGATGTTACAAAGAATTCAATCAATGGAGATTGCTACCCTTTGAAAATGTGTTGCAACACTTTGTCGCCTAGCTCCCACTCGTGGTAGAAGGGACTTTGAAAATCCACTTGTGTACTGACTTTGTGAGAACTCTGGCTAAGACGCCTAGCAAACTTTTCCGAGCCTCCAGTGACCGAAGTCATTATCTTGTGCATCTCTGCTTTCTCAAGTAGTGAACACCAGTCAGTGTCATTTTTGCATCGGACTTCAAGAAATCCGAATCTGGCTGAGGTGGTATTTGTTCAGTAGGTATGTGAGACCTTCGAGACACTTGGCTGTAGAGTCTCCATGATGGTTAATGTAGCAGTCAGTGCTTACACATGCAACTTTGAAGTAATTGCAACATCTCTCGAGGTTAGTTGGATGATTTTGGTGGAATATTTGCGATGGACTGGTAAACCAGAGACAGTGTCTGATGTGCTATAATGTCACTCAGATATTTAGTAATACCTCCCTCTACCGGAGGGGGTAATGGAAGAAGGGGAAGCAGGGGTTCATTCCACTTGAGGATTTTTTGGTGACCACCTTTTTCTTTTGGTGGACACCTTTGATGTTGCTGAAAGGCCTTTGTTGCGGTTGTTGGTGGTGCCCTTGAAGCCACTGAGGGGATTGAACACTTTGAAGAAAATACCACTTCTCGTAAGGTCAGTAAGGATGTTTTTTTTCAGACCAACTGCTTTCCGGGTTTCCATTTGAGCCAATCATCATCTGTATGGCTCCCAAATAAAGTGGCACCAGAGAAAGGCAGATTGATAATTCTCGGTTGAGATTCAGAGCCGTTAAACAAAGCCAAGAATGTCTCAAGAGAGAATCTGTAGCAATCGCTATAAGCTGCTAGCAAGGAAGAATTGACAGCAGTGCTGATAATGGGATAGAGACCATCGTGCCTTCATTCATAACCTCTACAAAGTTCCCCCTGCAGTCTCTTGGTGTTCATACACAAATTGCTGCAGGGAGTCCTATAAAAACTTGTCATATCTGCAGAGGAGGGTAGATGTACTCGCAGACAATATGTGTAGCTGCTGGCCTGCAGCACATAATGCGTCCCCCGTGTCAAGTTTTCTACCTACATTGTCTGGTGGAACCGCTGAAAAAAGGATTAGTTGAGTGGACTTTCTTTGCAGCCAAGACTACCAGTGAATCAGAAGGAAAATCTGAATGCAGAAAATGGATCATGCTCAGGAGGTCTGTTTTTAAGCCTTTGGCTGAAGATTGAGTGAGGAAAAGCTCCATAGCTGGTTCAAATAAGCCTAGAACCAGAGGCAGGAGTGGTCTCAAGAAGGAATGCTGGTGAAGGGTTTCAAAATTCACTGACTTAACTCAGCACATCTGGCATGTCTCGAAGTAGAGTGTCTCGTATGTCTTGAAATTTGAGAAAACCTCAACATCGACCTTCTGTGTTTTGACATCGAATGTCACCTCCTCTTCGACATGGACCTAGCGCTCATTTGCGAGGACGTTGCATCTGAACATTGTTTCATCTCTGAACAGGAACATAGTTTTCTTAGACTTCTGCCTGTCCTTCAGGGTACACCTTTTAGTGCTGACATCAGTCATGAATGAGACTGCCAGGAAGGCAGAGAATACACCGATCATGAGAAACTGATTTTGCGATTTTCCTGCCACAGGACATCTGAGATGGCATTTTATTTGCCTGAAAAAATTGATTTTCCTGACAAAAAAAGGGAGAAATACTCCAGATGTACAAAGACGTCGAGTAAAGCGGATGGCAATCTTAAGAAGATTTCCGTGAAGAAATAGCCAAAAGAAGGATGAGCTCAGTGCTCAAAGATCCTGTCACCAGGAGACAGAAAAAGAACTGAGGTAACTGTCACCTGCTGGGCATGACGGGACACTGGAGGGCTGTAAGCCCACAAAAGGTGCAGTGTCAAATTTTATGTCAAGCAGACTGTATGTCTATATTACCCTACTCCTTCATTTCCTTTAAAAAAAGTTTGTGAGGGATATTTATAAGAAAAAAAATTACACAGCGCCTGGAATATTTTTTCAGGTTCTTAATATTTTGACCTTTAAATATAACTTAAGGTAATTGGCCAAAATACACTACTATATAAGCTGGAAATTTCTTTAACAAATCATTAGCTAGTCCTGACCTTCCTGAAGTAGGTCTACACTTAAAAAGTTTTATTTCAAAGAAGTGCTCCCAGATCCACGCCTGTGAGCTGGACTAGTCCGTGCTTATGATTACCATGGAGATCCCCTGAGAGAGAAGAAATGTTACTTACCTGTAACTGCAGTTATCCAGCATTGGTGTCTTTCATAGATTCACATGCCTGAATCATTCCCCGTAGTCAGTATGGGATTTCCCGGTACATAAATAAAGTAATGTCTCAGACATATTAGATAAATAGGTCTAAAGGCCTCACATTAGTAACATATTCATGTCCTTTTGTAGAACGGACCAAACTCTAGAAAAGCTGTCCCGTCCCTCTAGAACCCTCCTGGAAGGAGCCTCAGTTTCCTCAGAGTTTCGTAGCACAATGCTAAGTAGGCGTATTACTGAGAGAAGTAGGTGAGCCCTTCCAGGGGAGGCGGGAGGGTTGCATGTGAATCTATGAAAGACACCAATACTGGATAACTGCAGTTACAGGTAAGTAACGAATTTCTCATCCAGTATTAGGAGTGTCTTTCATAGATTCACATGCCTGAATCAGAGTAGCAAGCAATGAACAAAGCACATTTTGGATGGTATAGGATATGCAAGTCCTTAGGTAACATATCAAACGACTAATAGAAACATCTTTACAAGCAAGTAATACCATCAAATCATACAATTGAGAAATATGCATACATGAGAAGGATGGAGGGATGAAAGAGGGCTCACCTTTACTGAAACAGATGACGAAGTACTGCTTGTCCCACCGCAGCATCCTTCATGAGTTCTGTATCTAGGCAGTAATGCCTAGTGAAGGTATGTGGAGATTTCCATGTTGGCGCTCTACAAATGTCTATGACCGGCACTCCTGCAAAAAAGTGCCATAGATGTAGATATTGACCTGGTAGAGTGGGCTCGCACTTTAGATTGTAGGGGCTGCCCTGCCTGTTCATGACAAAACGAAATAGCTGCAGATATCCAGTGGGAAATACTTTGTTTGGTGAGTGAAAGACCTCTCCTGGGCCTACTGTAAGCCACAAATAGCGGATGAGACTTCCTGAAGGCTTTTGTCTTTTCAATATAGAATTTGAGGCTGCGCTTAAGATCTAGATAATGCAACGACCTTTCCGCTGCAGTCATGGGATTCGGGAAGAAAGAGCGCAAGTCCACAGGCTTGTTGAGATGGAAATCAGACGGGGCTTTCGGAATAAACTTTGGATTTGTCTTTAAGATTACTCTGTCCTGCTTGAATTGCATGAAAGGATCCTGTATTGATAAAGCTAGGAGCTCACTCTCCCGTCTTGCGGAGGTGAGTGCAAGCAGGAGGGCTGTGTTACAAGAGGTATTTCAGGTCAGCCCTGTGTAACGGCTCAAAGTGATGTTTCATGAGTTGGTTAAGGACCGTATTAAGGAGCTGACTGAAGAATGAGGAAGGCCTGAGTTTGCCAGATGTAGAAGATAAGGCAGTATCTGTTCCGGAAAGGAAGAGAAAGGATGTATACCTTGAGCCTTACACCAGATGCAAAATCTCTTCCATTTTAGAGAGTATGTTTTGTTGGTGCTATCCGCCTGTGTTCGAGCCAGGATGGCTCTACAGTCTGGCGGAATATTCAAATTCTGAAGTTCTCCTAACTCAGCAGCCAAACCGCTATTTTGAGAGAGGCAAGATTTGAATGCTGCGGATCGGCGGCTCCAGAGATAGTCGGTGGAGTTCCGTGAACCAATGTTGACGTGGCCAAGTTGGGGCTATCAGAAGGAGTGTAAAAGGCTCCGCCTTCAACTTTGAGGACCCTGGGAATCATTGGAAATGGTGGAAAGGCATATGCAAAGATGTTGCACCATGCGATCGAAAAGGCATTCCCTAGGGACCCTTTCTGGGGATGCCAACTTGCAAAGTGTGGGCATTTGGAGTTGGATCTTGTGGCGAACAGGTCGATCCGAGGAGTGCCCCATTTGGAGAAGATTTGGTTGAGGATTCCTAGATCCAGTTCCCATTCGTGAGATGTTGTCCTCTTCTCTGCTTAATGAGTCGGCGAGTACATTTTCCATGCCTGGGACGTACTCCGCCCGAAGAGATATATTGTGTCCAATTAACCAGTTCCAGATTTTCTGCGACTCGTGAGAGTGTGTTAGAGAGTGAGTCCCTCCCCGTTTGTTGAGGTAGTGCATTGTCGTAGTGTTGTCAGTACAGACGAGCACAAGGGAATTTTTGATTCTTGGAAGGAAGGCTTAAAGGGCGAGGAAGACCGCCCGAAGTTACAGGAGATTGATAGATATGGAGCCCTTTTTCTAAGAGACTACTTGCCGCTTATCTGTAGTTCTTGGAGGAAAGCTCCCCAACCTTCCAAGGAGGTGTCTGTTGTGATGTGGTGCCGCTGGAAGCAGGAATGGTAAGCCCTGAGACAGGTTGCGAACAGACATCTACCATTGCAGGGCCATGACCATTTGAGGAGTTACTTTTATGAGATCGTTTAAGGACCCTGTGCATTGGATCCATTGCTTTGAGAGTGCCTCCTGGAGGGGGGGCGCATTTGGAGATGACAGTGAGGTATCAAGAGGATACATGATGACTTTATCCCTAGTAGGGATTTGAAAAGGCGGACCGTTAAGGTCCTCTTTGAAGCCACAAGAATAGCCAGTTGTAAAAGCTTGTTCTTTCTCTCTTGCGATGGGGAGTCTTTCTTTAGTCGTGTGTCGAGGGTTGCCCCTAGGAAGGTGATGCGCTGAGAAGGTAGAAGGACTGATTTCACCCAATTGAGCGTTAGTCCTAAATGATTGAAAAGCTGCAGACAGGCGTTGGAAGACCTGGACGCGCCTTCTAAGGATGGAGCCTTGATCAGCCAGTCGTCCAGATATGGAAAGACTTGATGATGGTGCTGTCTGAGATATGCAGCTACTGAGGAAAGACACTTTGTAAAGATGCGATGTGCAGACTTGAGCCCGAAGGGCAGGACGCGAAATTGAAAGTGTCTGCTGCCACCGCAAACCTTAAATATTTTTTGTGATTTCTGTGAATTGGTATATGGAAGTGAGCGTCCTGAAGGTCCAGGGACATCATGTAATCTTCCTTCTCCAAGAGAAGTAAGCCCTCTTGGATCGTCACCATGCGAAACGACTGCTTCTTCAGGAATTTGTTGAGGGCCCTGAGGTCCAAAATCGGTCTTCACTTCATTTTTCCGAATTAAAAAGAATCGGGAATAAAATCCCTTCCCCCGTTGAGACAGAAGGATTTTCTCTATCGCCCCTTTCTGGAGCATAAGAGATACTTCTTGGAGAAGCAGCCGTAGATTTATGTGAAGCATAGGGCGTGGAGAAGTTTGGGGAGGAATATTGTACAAATTCTAGAGAATGGCCAAATTGAACCAATTGTAGGACCCAACGGTCCGTGGTGATCTTTCAATTTTTTAAGAAATGGGAAATCTTTCCTCCAATTTTTGATTATGGAAATGGATCTGGGACTGGCTGAATAGAAAGGACATTGTCTACGTCCTTTGTCTTTTCACTGGCCTTTACCGCGAAAGGACGACTTGCCATAGGAAGATTGTTGGTTATGTTGTTGGCGCTACTGGTACTGAGATCGACTCTGGTTTGAAGAATATGAAGATCGGTATTTGTAGTTTCCTCTATAAGCGGACTGTCTTCTACCCCATGATCCGCGAAAGGACTGGTTTCTGTACTGGAGAGTGCCCAATGCTCTAGCAGTATCAGTGCCCTTTTTTATATTCTGCAGCGCATCATCAATCTTCGAGCCAAAGAGTAATTGGCCATCATAGGGCATATCCAATATTTTAGTTTGTATCTCAGGACGAAAGGAAGTTGCTCTTAGCCAACCTTGTCGTCGCAAGACTGCCGCTCCAGCCAGTTGGCGAAATCCTGTTGTAGCGATATCCATCGCACAGTCTATTATTTCCAATGCCGATGTTTCACCCTCTAGTAATACCTTTTTTACCTCTTTCGATTCGCTAGGCAGCTCAGATAGGTATGAGGCGATCTCTGCCCATAGTTGTCTACTGTAGCGCCCCAAAAGCGCTAAAGCATTGGCCGCTTTCACCGTCACTGCAGACATTGAGGAGAAACGCTTTCCAATGTTGTCCAATCTCATGCCTTCCTTATCCGGAGGTGCTGGTAGCAGGGCAGAAGGATTCTTTGAGTTCTTCTTAGCCGCCTGTGTAACAACCAAATCTGGTTTGGGGTGCCCTATTAAACAGGCGGTGCAGTATCAGGTGCCCTATACTTTTTATCCAAACAAGGTACTACCGGAGGTACCGAGGAAGGGTTCTGCATGACTTAACACCCTGCTCCCACAGGTAATCAATAATGGGGTTAGATCTTACTGATCTTTTAATTGGCTCCTTAAAGTCATATAAGAAGCAGTCTTGTTCTTGAGAGACCATTGGTATCTTGAACCGTTGAGCGGCCCTTTCAAGTACATAATGGAAACCTCCAATGTCCCCTGATGGTGAATCTGCGGGCAAAGGCACTGGAGACGTGGGAGAGGGAATAATACAGTTATCCCAGTCATCGTGGATAGATTGAGTATCTTGCAATTCTCCCTCTTCCTGCTGTTCTTCCTCTTCCTTAACAGTAGTCAGAGGATGTGGTACATCAAATCGTTCCGGCTGTATGTTCAAAGGTGGAGGTTGTGGTCTTTGTAGGAGAGTAGTGTCTGCAATCCTATGATCAACCCAGATTTTTGCTTTTTGCTTCACTGGTTTACGACTTCTCTGGCTGTGGGCCTGCCAATCAGACCCACAGCCTTGCTGTTCTCTCACTAAATTGACACGTGTACCTTAGGTGCATTTACCAATTGGTACTGGGCCACCTTATCAGACCCTGTAACTCAGGGCATAGGTGTACCCAGGGTCTACCAGGGGCGGCAGCATGTATTATGCCACCCCTTGCTGGCCATCTAAATCTGACACAAATGGCTGCACGACAGCTGGGGCAAAGTGGTGTAATCATCCTTTGCTGTAGATATAGTATACCTATATCTAACCCTAAAATAGACACATGTATTCCTATCAGTCACTCCTATGGCAGGCCTCAACAATCCTGAAGGCAGAGTGCTTGGAATTATGTGAGATGGTGCTCTGGCATGAGCTGAGCCCGTCTGCAGCTTGCGGAACCAAGTCCTAATAGCTGTTCTATGATAACGCGTACCATATACTCTTAAGTGCATTATAATCCTCGCGGTTATTTGCTTTCTTTGGTATCGCTTTATCAAAACATGTCGAGTAAGGTGTCATACGAATTGGAATACTAACCCCTCGCCAATTCTGGCGACGGGGTTAGCATTCCACCCTTCTAGAAGGACATGACATGTATGTAACTGTGAACCCCGGTTAAAGTTAACTCTAGCCGGGAGGCGCTAGGGGGCGCACAGCGTAATGGCTGCCTGAGCCGCAGCTCCGCCGGGCGATCATCAAATATGTGATGTTCCGCCGTTATCGCCCCGGCCAACCGCTCCCCGAGCACATCAGCAGGTGGGGGAAGTGCTGCTGCATCGTATGCGAGGCGGCGGGTGCCCCAACGAACGAAGGTTGCAGGTTTATTCACCGGGAAAAGCCTTGGCGCGTCCGAGTGCCTGGCAAGATGGCCGACGCTATGAGACAGACGCGCGTCTAGCGTGGAGCCGACGGAGCAACCTCGTCCCTCTGCACCAGCTATAGCGCTTCAGGGGTAAGCACCTGCTCCCTGGACCTTCCGATGCTCATATCTCGCCCCTTGAGGCTGCAAGGCACTGGGAACCTCTGCAATATCGCCGATTGTAATGCCTGACAATATGGCGGCGGCCAGCACGGGAATGCGAAGATAGTCACCCCCTCTCCGGACGGCGCGCATATGCCCCAGCTCTGCCGGGCTGTCGGAGTAGGCGCTGCGATACTTGCTGCCTGAACACGGCTGGGCTGGCGCGGACAACATGCATGCTGAGCTGGCTGCGTAGCGTCGCTTGGACACAGTGCGCAGGCGAGGGGCCCACAGCACCTACATGCAACCCCAGAGGACGGCTAGGCCCGGGAGCTAATTAGCACATTGTCCTGACACGGTCTGCCACGCACTCATAACTGCCGTGTGGCCGATTGCTGACTACGCTACAGAGCGCTTCTGCGTGGCAGGGCTACCTGAGATCCACCACATAGCCACGCGCTCAGGCGACTGTCGGTTCTGCCCTCTTCTCAGCTCTGTGGGGCAGTATAGCGCACGGCTGCATACATCTTGTGTGGTTCACCACGGCGACGGCGGCTAGAGTCACGAGGGCATCGGGGCCCGCTAGCAGGAAGACGGTATCCCCGACCACCACCATGGGTAAACCGGATAAGCACCAACAGAAACTGTCGTTTGAGACCAAAAGGGAGCAGAAGCCCACAGACGATGTGGTGGACGATGGCGATAACGCAGGGCCTATGTCCAACAATAACATAGAGAAGATTCTATTGGCGATCCAGTCCAATCTGCAGGACATAAATGGCAAGCTGGATAATCTGACCTGCAGAATGGACAGCATGGCAGCGCGGCAGGAGAAGCACGGCGAGCGCCTGGATGAGGCCGAAACAAGAATCTCCGCGGTCGAAGATGAGGCGCGGGCCTCCACCTCAAAGTGCGCAGGTATGGAACGTCTCCTGGAGGTGATAAAAGCGAAGGAGGAGGATTTGGAGGCGCGCTCGAGACGCAACAACGTACGAATCACGGGCCTGCCGGAGTCCACCAACACAGGGCGGATGGAGACCTACGTGGAAACGCTATGCAAGGACCTGTTCGGAGCTGAGGCCTTATCGCCCCTTTTTATCGTTGAGCGGGCACACAGGTCGCTGGCCCCGAAACCACCTCCTGGCGCCACGCCGAGGCCAATTGTGGCGCGAATCCTCAACTACCGCGACAGGGACACGATTCTTCGACTGGCGAGGGAAAAAGGGAAGATTCAGCATCAAGGTAACTCCTTGGAGTTTTATCCAGACCACACGGTTGCGGTCCAGCAGGCCCGGAAGGAATACACCACCGTGAAGGCCAAACTACGAGACCTGAACATTGTGTACTCAATGATGTATCCAGCACGCCTAAGGGTGGTATGGAAGGAGAAAGCGATTGTACTGGCGACGCCGAAGGCAGCACAAGACTTTGTTAAGAAGGTGCAGCGCGAGATGAGAGACAACTCGCAAAATGAACAGCATCATGACTCGGACTGAAGACATCAGCTCGACTCATGGTCGACCAGCGGTGAGTTTCCTGTACTGTTCGCTTACATGCGTTATAGCATGACCATTGTTGTCTGCACTGGTGGGACCAACATGGCGCTGAACTCCTGAGTAAAGAGTCGAGGTGCCGGTGCAGCAATGACTGCATATCTGGATGGAAGGGACCTGCTGGGGCGATGTGACTGCTGTTCGGCTGTGCAGGGTTAATATTACCTATGGATTGGGGCTGCCCCGCGCTACCAACCCTCTCCCTCGTGCTGTACTGGCTAATAGTGACGGGCAGCAATGGCGCCATTTGGCGGTTTGAACTGTGAGGCCTGCTCACACCATGTGGGCCGCTGAGCCATGTGAAATGTAAGCTGCCTACTATGCACCCGCTTTTACACGCCTCGATCCAATGCTACCTTTGATGTTTAGAATATAATATATGAGGCGACCAGCACACTGGGAGGGCTGGGGGATATGTTATTTGCTGTTTGAATAATGCAGTTAAGGTGTGATATTACTGCTCCAGGCATGTTATTATTTTTGCAACGCTGTTGATGTGTAATTGGGGGGCGGTGGGGGTGGCGGTGGATGATCACTTAAATTGCGTGCTATACAGTTTATCTAGCATCACCCGCACCCATCTATCGGGTGGAGAGATGTGCTCCTGGCGGACCTCCATGAGGGTATAACCCACTAAGAGTTTCGATTTGGGCACTGTAGTTATGGTTATGAGTTCAAGGGAATGGTGCACTGAAAGGGTAAGGCTTCGGCAGGTTGGGGTTGCTGGAGTGGGTGGGATAAGGGATGGAGGGCTGTTTAAGTGTATGCACAGACCGACATATATCTCTCCTTTTTGGTTCCCCGTTGGTTCTAACTGCCGTTGCACAGCTTGGGCTTCCTGCTGGGGAAAAGCTGGCAATTCCTACACAGTTGACATGGGTGACACTGTCATGTATTGTATTAAGCAAGTTTGATGGGTTCGCGGGATACGGGTAGGAGAAGCTTGAACATTCTTACTTGGAACATTAGAGGGTTCTCACAACCTCGTAAAATCAGACAGGTCTTCGCCAGCCTGGCGAGATGGAATGTAGACATAGCGTTCCTACAGGAATCACACCTAGCACCGCACACACACGCTCATTTGGGGTCGAGGTGGGCGGAGGCAGTCTACAGGTCCTCATATTCTTCTTACTCTAGAGGGGTGATCATATTGATAAAGCGAGGGGTGGGCTTTGAGACTCACCATGTTACACAAGATCCATCTGGTAGGTTTGTGTTGGTATCGGGGACACTAAGGGGCCAGCGAGTGACGTTGTTGAATGTGTATGGTCCCAACACGGACGCTCCGGACTTCTTTCGAGAAGTCTGGGACCACTTGCAAAAACATAATAGCACAAACATATTGAGTGGAGGTGACTGGAACATGACCCTGCGTGACGGCTTGGACCGCTCATCTAATTCATTGGAACAACACAAGCAATCGCGCCTAATGGTGGGTCACATGATGAAAGACCTGGGTTTGGCGGATCTCTGGAGGCTGAGACACACTGACGCATCTGGAGCCACGCACATAACAGCTTCACACAACAGCTGGTCCAGGCTGGATTACTGGCTGGGCACTAAGGACCTGGCGCTGTGGGTTCGTCACCTGCAGGTGCTGCCCGCACACTTTCAGACCACAACCCCGTCCTGCTGCAATTGGAAATTCCACGATACACACCCCCTCCTTTTCAATGGCGCTTTAATTCGCGTGCCCTCACTGACACGGTTTATGCAGACACCATTAAAAAAGCGATAAGGGAGTATTTTGAAATTAATGCTCCGACGACTGATGACTCGTGCCTCCTTTGGGAGGCATTCAAAGCCACGATAAGAGGGGTCTGCATTAGCACCACTATAGGGGTCCTTAAGGATATTAGGGGCCAAATCCGCAGATGCGAGCAGCAGATGAGGGACCTGGAGTCCCTGTATGAGGCCACTCAGGATATCTCCCATCTGTCTAAGCTGCGCGAAGTACACACTGAACACGCGGACTTTCTTGAATCCGAAATGAAGTACCTGAATCGCACACATATGGCCAGAGCCTTTGGAGAGGGGGGTAGGCCTGGGGCTGTATTGGCTCAGAAAATCTGTGAGGGCCGTAGTCCGACAGCAATACTCAAGGTGAAGTCCAGGGAGGGTGTACCGCAAACACATGCTGCGGATATATTGAAATGCTTTGTGGATTCCTTTGGGTCACTCTACCAGTCACAGCCCACAGCCCCAGCAGCCGACACGTATGACTACTTACACGATGTGGCAATTGGCTGGCTGTCAGATGCACATAGGGAGTACTTGGCTAGGCCCATCACGTCGGAAGAGGTGACTGAGGTAATAAGTTCGCTGCCGAATGGCAAGGCGCCAGGCCCTGATGGGTATACTTCGGAATTTTATAAGCAGTATGCGGACATTGTCGCACCGCATTTGGTGGACATGTACGGCACTTCATTTGAAAAGGCGTTGCTCCCTCCCACGCTACGCGAAGCCATGATCATCACTCTCCTTAAACCGTCCAAAGATCCGGAGGAGTGTGACTCGTACCGACCACTGTCACTGATAAATGTAGACTCAAAAATCCTTGCGAAACTTATAGCAAAGCGGCTGTCTCCCCTGATGACCAGTCTGGTCCTGCCGGACCAGACCGGCTTCGTGCCCTCCAGATCAACCACGCATAACACTAGATCCCTGTTTGCACTCCCACACTACCTTCAACCCTCGGTTAAAGCGGTGGCGGTCATGCTCGACGCTGCAAAAGCGTTCGACTCCATTGAGTGGCGATATATGATCACCGTCCTAAATAGAATGGGGTTTCCTAAACGGTTTGTGCAGTGGGTCTCTTTGCTTTATACAAAGCCGTGTGCCAGGATCAGAATCAATGGATAGGTTTCGGATCAATTTGCAATTGAGCGAGGGACGAGGCAAGGCTGCCTGCTCTCGCCTCTATTATTCGCACTGGCGCCTCTGGCATGTCTGGTACGGCAGAACTACAAAGACTCGGCGTTACACTTTATAGCTAGGCCGCTTCACATATCGTTGTATGCGGACGATATGTTACTCTATGTCCGTGACCCTGAGACTCACCTAAACTCACTACTCAGGGAATACATCAGATTCGGAGGACACTCAGGGCTGGCAATCAATTGGGCCAAATCCTCTATAATACCCCTCACTGACACCACCTCCCCCTTTGCTGTGGATTTCCCGCTGGAGTGGCAACAAGATCCGATCAGATACCTGGGGGTCATGTACCATAGAGATCCAGAGGAGGTACTGCGGGCGAACTATGGTGTGGTACTCTCGAAGCTGGAGGACAGCATCCAGCGCTGGATACACTTACCCCTATCGTTAGCCGACAGGATAGCTATTGTTAAAATGAACGTGTTGCCCAAATTGTTATACCTGTTTAACAACATCCCAATCACGCCGCCACAGGCTATATTCCGTCGCATTAACTCCCTGGTGAGGACCCTGATATGGGCTGGCAAACAGGCCCGTGTAGATTTGCAGACCCTTACACTCCCATTTGCGCAGGGTGGTTTCAGTGTGCCTGATTTCCTCCTATACTACCTTTGCGCGCAGGCGCAATACGCGGCATATTGGTACCATGCGGTCCCATACCTCACACATGCGGCTATAGAGGAGAGTGATGCGCATCCTGTTCCCCTCTCGGCGATAATTTCGCATACACGACCCCCACTACATGCTAGGGATATTAACACGGTGGATACCACGGTCAAAGCCTGGCAAAAGCTGGGGCAGCTGGCTCATAAAACCCCACTGTATGCACCGGCCATGTCATTACACCACCATCAGGAGCTGTCAGTCACCGGGGAGAGTGTCGGAATGTCCCTGCTGAGTAGAGCTGGGATTGACAGGATGGGGTATGTGTTTCAAGGGGGCACATTCGTAGGCCTTGACCAGTTGGGTTATATCCAGAACCAAACTCCCATGTTTCGCTTTACATATTACAGACTCACTAGAGCTTTGAGGGAACATTACCCGACGTTCCCATCGGAACCAGAATGCCTTGCACCACTACAATTATTGATCACAACTAACGATTTATCACACCTGGTATCTAGACTTTATTCAGCTGCACAATCAGAATTAGCGGGACACGCGCTGAAGGCCAAGGGGCGGTGGGATACACTATTAGACACACCATTGACAGACGAAGAATGGACTAGCACTTGTGCCCTGACACAAATACTGACACCCAACGGCAATTTGAGAATTATTCATTTTAAATTCCTTCACCAAATTTATTACACGCCGACAAAACTGCTTAGATTCGGGTTGCAGGAGGAAGATAGGTGCAAAAGGTGTAATAGGGAGGGAGCAGGCTTTGCACATCTGGCCTGGGACTGCGCCAAGATAGCGAGTTACTGGGTGGAGGTCACTGCCACCTTGTCTGTCATTTTGGAGGAAGAGGTGCAATGTACACCCAAAGTCTGCCTGCTGGGAATAGTACCACAGTTCAGGGCATTGAAGCGCAAGTTCTGTGCAATAGCCTTATTGTTAGCGAAGAGGCAAGTGGCACAATGCTGGCACAGTCGGAAGGTGCTGAAGATGAAAACATGGTTGCATGACATGTCCACCTGCCGTGACAAGTTACAAACTTATGAGGAGCAATTGCCTGCGAAGTCCAGGCCCAAAAATATTTGGGGTTATTTGGAGGAATACCTCGCTTCAATACAGGACGAGGAGGAGAACCGACCCCTGGATTGAATCGATTGGGGACATGTGTAGGTACCCGCACGTGCATGAGCCAAGTGGAGGCGGGAACTGGAACTATCATTACAGCTGAAGTGTAGCAAGTGAGGTTGCACTGTACGGTCTAAGTTGGGGAAGGTTGTTCTTTTGTTCTTCGTTATAAAATGTGAAAATGTAAGACTCATCTCATTTGCAAGCTAGTAGCCTTAGGTGAGGCATGCGGGGGGGGCTCCACCTCACAATGCAGAGATGTATATGTGCAACGACCATTTCCTATGATGATTGCTGATATTAACGTAGCGAGCCGGCCCCAGGGTTGTAGGCTCATGCTGTGTCAACTGCTTTGTGTTAATAAAGGTCTTACGCAAAAAAAAAAAGTTAACTCTAGCCTCAGCATCACAAAATGGATGCTGCCACCACAGACACAAGTCTGACCCCCTGCAGCTGGGAGTCCTTCCAGCGAGGGGAGCTTGGACAAAGGGTTTCCTGTCAGGGGCGGTGCTAGCACCATCCCAGACATGGTTTTGTGTATCCTAGGTAGACAGGGCTGAATAGGAAGGTGACTGCAAGTGGCACCCCGGTGCTCACTGTGCATCTTCCAGTTTGAACCAGTTCCAGGGGCACACCAGCCCCTGAGCTGGGGAAAGTCCGGCATGGGAGAGGGGTGTAACCACCCCCCTTCCTGGTCCCACCCATGGGCAGGACCTAGTCCCGTACCAGCCCCTTTCTTTAGTATAAAGGTGGGAGCGGGGACCCTTCCAAATTAGATCATCTTTGAATCCTGAAACTACTTTCTACGAAAGGAACTCAAGACTTCTTCTCAAGATTTCTCCCTTGTGACTAAGGAGTAGTCACCCTGCATCTGCGGGCACCAACTAAGAACACTGCGGTTTGCTGCACGTCCTTCCTCCGGAACCAGACCGACCAGCACGACGAGACCCGGCTTCCCTGGCACCTCTGACCTCTACCTACATCGTCAGCTCAGCTGAGATCAGTGGGTGTGACGAGACCTCGAGGAACCGGCCATCTTCAGAACTGCACTACGCTTATCCAGCACGACCGCCGAGGGATCCTCGAGAGTGCTTTGGTGTTTGAGAAGCCCTACCCCTGAGCAGCTCCAGCACCGAAGTCCAGCCCCCCAGCATCCACGAGATCTGCGTGGGGCCCTTCTGCTCTTTGCTGCTCACAGCGTTGTCCTGCCACTTGCCTGCTGGATTGTAGCCCTCTTGATGACGAACGACGACATCTCCATCGCTGGTCTGGTTGCTCCAGACTGGCCCTTGCTCCCCTCCAACAGAGGAGCACCCCGGACCCTCCTGGTCCACTCCAGACGCCATTTTGAGTCCACCGCGTGGGCTTGCATTTGCCAAGAGTTGTTGCCCCAATCCTGGGTCCAGCGACATCGACAGCAGATACCTTCGTGGGACAGCTCGCACCTCCATCCTGGTCGCCGACAACGCCTCCTGGTCCGAGAGACTGCAGAGCCCAGCGTCGCCCACTCACCTGGTCGAGGTGAATTCGTCCGGTGCCATCCTGGTGCCCATCTAATCACTGGCTAGTGATTCAGAACTTGGTCCCCTCTGCTTACAGGTATCCTCAATCACCGATCCAGGCTTGGATCACATCGAATTTCATCACTGGTCGCCTGCCAGCAACTTCTTCTTTCAGGCTCCATAGACTGCAACGAGGATTCCCAACGTCTTATCAGCCCTATGCAGCCGCAGCCCCTGGGCTAGGTAACCTGAGCATTTCGGTGCTCCAGCATAGCTTAACTATCTAAGTGTCCAGATCCTTTTTCGTTTCAGCTCTACCTAGTCGGATTCGTCCGATAACCCTAACTTTACGAAATCTAGCATCCCTAGACTTTGTCCCGCATCCCGCGTGAGAGTGCACACTCTGCACCCGATCTCCCTAGGCCTCCTGCTCGTAATCTGAAGGTTCAGTAGTCCAGTCCTAGCGATCCTAAAGCCTTTGAGACTAGTTACTTACCTGCTAGTATTTCGCATTCCACTTTTGTAGTATATGGTTTTCCGTGCCCCTCTGGCATTTGTGTAAATTGTGCGACTTTCAGAAATTCTTTAAGAGCTTTGTATTGTGCTTAGCGCCCTGTCCTCATAAAGAGTCCAGGGCTGTTGTGTTCTACATAAATATCCTTTTATTTTCATAACAAATTGTGTGGTGTCCTTTCACTTGGTGTTCAAGGGGAATATGTGATGGTATAACAGCTGGCTTAACACGCCCTCTAGAGTTTAGCCTAAAGACTGCTCTTGTCCATGCTACTAGGATAGCTGGTCTAAACGGTTGACTTACAACCAATCATCAATAAGGGTCGTTTGAATGATACCCAGTGATCACTAGAATAGTGAGCACTACATATCAGGCCAACTTCTCACAGCCTTGATGTAGGAGATACTGTGGGAGATGGAGGAGCAGGTGACTCCGGAAACCTCTGTTAATAGTCCTGTATAAGGTACCGCAAGTCAGTAACTAAAGAGTCCGAAAGGCAAACCATAGGAGGAGGTGGTGGATGATATTCCTCCTCCTGATCCTCTTCATCTGAACTTGACGTTTAATATGAAGCTCCGAAGGGCGTTTAGCAGTCGGAAACATGTCCCCTTCATCTGAACCCTCCTCCTGAAGAAGACATGCTGGAGGTAGTGCTTGGACTCTGCTTGGCGATGTTAAAGCCGGTGTCAGAACCTTTTTCGTAATCTTCAGGCGCACACAGGTGGTTTGTGGACCAGAATCTATCATAGTCGACGAGCCCGTCGATGTTAGTGTCGACAGGTGTCATAGCCAGAGTAGTCGTCAACGGGGTCGTCGTCGACAGATATCACTGAAGCCTTCGTCGACGGTATCCTCGTCGACGGTGCTTTCGTCGACGAAGTCTTTGTCGTCGGCGACGATGGTGCCTTCGTCGTCGAGGTAGTAGTCTATGCAGTCAACGGCAAGTCCAACGTCGACAGGAGCTTAGACGTCGACGGTGCCCGACCGTCGACGATGGTGTCGTAGTAGACTATGACAATGACTATGCCGTCGACGTAGAAACGGTCGATGTTGAAACATATGAAGCAGATGACATCGCTCTCCTCGACTATATAGACGTAGTCGACGATACAGTCATCAAACGGTGTCGGAAAAGGCTTTTAGAAGGTGTGAACTTCCTGAGAGGAAACCTTCACAGAAGTTGCCTTGGAGAGAGCCTCTGAAGGCTTTTTTTTCTTTTCTTTTTTTATGGAGGAGCAGTAGGGCTAGGGAAAGCCATCCTTGGTCTCTTTAGAGAAGATTTTGAAGAGACTGAAGAACCTTCACTTTCCTCAGAAGATTCAAGGTGGTCCCTGTATTTTAGCCTCTGGAGCCAAATTAAAAGGCATCCCTCATGATCCTGGAGAGTTTTAGTGGAAAAGGTACGACATACCTTACAGTCTTTGGCAGCATGGTCTAGATAAAGGCAATACAGGCCATCTTTATGCTGGTCATCAATATGCAGCCTCTTCTTTCCACAAGAACCACATGATCTAAACAGACCCTTTTTTGGTGTTTCAGCCATGGTAATATCAGCAATCACAGATGGAAACAGAATAAAATGTTCACGAACCCTGGAAACCAGTTGTGAAGAAAAAAAAACTGAGCAGAGCTCAGAAGAGACTTCCTTAGCACAATGTGCGGTAGAAAATCTGTGGACTGAGGCTCCTTCAAGGAGGGTTCTAGAGGGAAGTGACAGCCGATTGGCTATTTTCTAGAGTTTGGTCCTTTCTACAAAAGGACATGGATATGTTACTAATGTGAGGCCTTAACGCCTATTTATCTATATCTCTATGGGACATTACTTTATTTATGTACCGGGGACTCCCATTCCGACAGCGGGGAATGATTCAGGCATGTGAATTTATGAAAGATAAGCCTAATACTGGATAACTATTACTGATCTAGGACTAGAGCTGCTGGTTGGAATTTTTGTTGTGTGTGCCAATAGCTTACGGAATAAATATTTGAACCCACAAGATAAAACCCTGGGTCTAGCTCACACGCGATTATTTTTAGGCATTCTGGATAGTCTGGACCTCTTCTGTCTTTTACACTTAACCGCACGGTGGGAGTGTGCGTAGCACAGCCGGGGGCCGTTCATACCCGGCCCACGAATGGAAGGTCTAGCACCACAGCGGAATTTGCGCCGCAGCCAAGGTGTTAAATAGTCTTGGATTGGACTGAAATGGAAGATGGAAAAGTATATTTTGTTAATATTTTAGGTCTGCAGGTGTGGGTTTAAAGTGTACTCTTGAACTTCCACCATAATGTCCAAAACTGAAATATTGTGACAAAGAACAGACCGTTACACAAATATCAAACTAATATAGGCGTTAGGACTACCACCAAAAAGAAGACGCACAAGTAAAAACTGGTCCTCACCCATATCCCAATCTTCGTCACAAGGCGGGGTCTGCCACGTGCTTAAATGGACCACTTCTTCCCGCCTACAGCTGCTAGATTGATTAACTGGAGTAAAGAAGTTTACAAAAAGACACTCAATTTCAGGAGAAACAGGCAGATTTAGCATAAACACATACCACTGAAATTTGAAACTACAATAAGCAGTGTCACCTCACTAATGAACCCGGTCTATTAGGCCAGTTGGAACAAACTAAACCATTATTTAGGAAGAGAACTCTAATGTACAAGTCAGCGCTCTTAAGCCATTTCTGGAATGCTCTTTATCTTTATCAAAAGGAAAATGCTACTTACCAGTATACATCTGTTCTTGGCATGTAGAGCTGCAGAGTTACACACTGCATAGATCGCCACCTAGTGTTGGGCCCGGATGTTGGCAGTTAGTTGTCCTGAAAAGTTCTTTGGGAGTCACGAGATAGGGGACTCCTTTGGACCACATTGCGCATGGGCATCAAATCCATCCTCAGATTGTTTTTCACCATTAGGGAAATGGAGCTTTGCAAGAAAAGGAAGGAAGCCCATGTAAGCTATTAAGATAATACTGGAACACACAAGGGTAGCGGGGGAGGCAGTTGGGTGTGTGCAACTCTGCAGCTCTACATGCCAAGAACAGATGCATACTGGTAAGTAGCATTTTCCGTTCAAGGCATATGAGCTGCAGATTACACACTGTGCATAGATTGTATAGCAGTACCCACTCTTAACGGCGAGAACAGCCTGGCCTACATTAGCTTGTTTGGTTTGCACATCTACACAATAGTGTTTTATGAATGTGTGCGGTGTAGAACATATAGCTGCTCTCCAGATGTCATCTAGGGGAATGTTCCCTAAAAATGCCAATAAAGCCCCCATTTTCCTTGTAGAGTGGGCTTTAGGGTGAACAGATAACGTGCGCTTAGCTTTGTAGCAACACCTCTGTATGCATTAGACAACCCATCTAGCTATCCCAGATCTTGAAATGGGATTACCCTTATGTGGTGGTGAGAAAGACACAAAAAGTGGTTTTGTCTTACGAAAGGATTGTGTTCTCTCGATGTAGTATAGCAATGCTCTTTTGACATCTAGGGTATGAAGACCTCTTTCTGCTACTGTCTGTGGCTGCGAGAAGAAAACTGACAGTTCCATAGATTGATTGAGGTGGAAGGGAGAAATAACTTTGGGAAGGAATTTTGGATTAGTACGGAGAATGACCTTATTGTTATACATTTGCAAGAAGGGTTCTTGAATGGTTAGTGCTTGTAGTTCACTAACTCTCCGCAGAGAAGTAATCGCTACTAGGAACGCAACCATCCATGTTAAAAATTGTACTTCACATTTATGTAAGTGTTTGAAAGGGGGGTCCCATTAGCCGTGTGAGAACGATGTTTTAATTCCATACAGGTGAAGGTGGTACTCTGGGAGGAATTATTCTTTTAAGGCTGTCCATAAAGACTTTAATAGCAGGCACTCTGAACAAAGATAGATGCTGTCTGTTTTGCAGATATGCTGCTATTGCAGCAAGATGAATTCTAATAGACGTGTAGGCTAAGTTACATCTTTGGAGGTGCAGTAAGTATCCTATGATGTGTTGATTAGACACGCCTAGGGGATTAATATCGTTGTTGTGACGATATATTACAAAGCGTTTCCACTTAGCTGCATAACATGCTCTAGTGGTTGGACATCTAGTTTCTTTTATGACATTCATGCAGTCTGGAGGACGGTTAAGATATCCAAACTCTAGGATTTCAGGAGCCAGATTGCAAGGTTGAGCTGAGCTGGGTCCCTGATCTCTCCACGGTTCTGTGTTAAAAGGCGTGGAGACAGGTATAGTTTTTGGTGCGGTACTACAGACCGTTGTAGCACTGTAGTGTACCTAGTCTGTCTGGCCCTCGTTGGAGCAACTAGGATGAGTGTTAGAGAATGCTGCTGTAGTTTGCGTACTACTAGTGGCATGAGTGGTAGAGGTGGAAAAGCGTACGCAAAAGTGTTTTACCAGTTCATCCATATTGCATTGCCTTTGGACAGTGGGTGTGGATATCTGGTGGCGTAGCTTGGGCATTTGTGGGTGGCAAAGAGGTCTATCTGAGGTTGTCCCCACATCTGAAAGAATGGTTGAAGAACTTGTGAATGAAGTTCCCACTTGTGGATCTGTTGTGTCTGACGACTTATCAGATCTGCTATGGTATTTTGTACTCCTAGGACATGCTGGGCTAAGAGGAATATGTTTTGAGGTATAGCCCACCGCCATATGTTTTGTGCTAGATGAGAGAGTTGCAGGGAGTGTGTTCCGCCCTGTTTTTGTATGTAATACATGGCTGACATGTTGTCCGTGTGGACTAACAGCTTTGATTGATACTTGCTGTTGGAAAGCTTTCAGTGCTAGGAAAATAGCAAGTAACTCCAGATGATTGATGTGGAGTAACTTTTGTTGCGGTGTCCACCTGCCTTGAGTGGTGTGTTGCAGTAGGTGGGCTCCCCAGCCGGAGAGAGATGCATCCACTGTCAAGATTATCTGAGGAACTGGCTCTAGGAACGGTCGTCCCTTAGAAAGGTTTTTGGTGTTCCACCACTGCAGAGAGCGAGGAGTCCGGCCGTCTACCAACACTAGGTCTGTTAATTGACCTTGAGCCTGGTTACATTGACGTGATGGGCACTCTTGTAGAGGACGCATTTGAAGTCTTGCATGGGGCACTATGAAAGTGCAAGAGGCCATCATCCCTATGAGCTGCATGAACACTCTTGCTGGAAGGGAGTGTTGTGGCTGAAATTTGTGAGAAGAGTTTGCATGCTGGCTATCCATACTGGAGTGGGATAAGCTAGCGCTGTTGAGGTGTTTATTGTGGCACCGAGGTACTGTTTTACTTAGGATGGTAGCAGATGAAATTTTGTGTGGTTTATTGTGAACCCCAAGTAGTGGAGCAGTTGGATTGTGGCATGAGTGTGTTCCACACACTGGTTGTATGAGCTGGCTTTTATGAGCCAGTCGTCGAGATACGGGAAGACGTGGATGTGGTGTCTTTGTAAATGTGCTGTCACTACTGCTAGGCACTTGGTGAATACTCTTGGTGCTTTTGTGACTCCGAATGGAAGTACTTTGAATTGATAGTGCTACCCGTCTACTACAAATCTGAGATACTTCCGGTGAGCTTTGTGAATGGGAATGTGGAAGTATGCCTCCTTGAGATGTAGAGTAGCAAGGAAGTAGTTTTGTAACAGGAGAGAAAGGACTTGGTGTGACCATGTGAAAATGGTCTGACTGTATGTATACGTTTAGCAGTCTGAGGTCCAGAATAGGCCTTAGAGAGCCGTCCTACTTTGGGATAAGAAAGTATAGGGCGTAAACCCCCTTGTTTTGTTGGTGCAGAGGAACTGGTTCTATTGCACTTTTTTGTAACAAAGAAATTACTTCTAGCTTTAATAGGGATAGATGTTCTTGTGACATTGGACGCTGCTTGGGTGGTATGTTTGGGGGTAGATGTTAGTTCTAGACCGCAACCTGACAGAATAATTTGTCGCACCCACCTGTCTGATGTGATGTTGGTCCAGGCAGGAAGGAATTGTTGCAATCTTCTCCCCCACAGGAGTGGAATGTGGGGGGGGGGTCATTGGGTAGGGGAGGAGGCAGAGCGGGAGTTTTTGATTTTGCCTCTGACTTTGTTGTTGTTACCCCTGTAACCCCCTCTCTGGTAGCCCCTAGTGAATGTGTATTGGGTAGGGGTCTTGTAGGAAGTGGAGGGGCTTTCGGAGGAGTAGCCTCTTGTGTTGCCTCTATATTATGAGCGACGAAAAGAACGTCTGGGAGCTTGCAGCTGCAAGGCTCCCTTAGATTTAGCGGTGTGTCTTTTTTCATTTTCTCAAAAGACACATCGACATTAGGGCCAAATAAATGTGTCTCATCAAATGGCTGATTAAGGATGGAATTTTGTACCTCAGGTTTAAAACCTGAAATACGTAGCCATGTCTACGCAAAAGGGTACTGATATGGATTTCCCTTGAGGCAGTATCTGCAGCATTTAGGGCACAACGAATGGAAGTATTAGTAATATGTTCACCTTCTTGTACGAGTTCATTGGCCCTATTTTTATACTTGTCTGGTAGATGCTGCATTATGGACTCCAGCTCATCATAATGTGCCCGGTCACATTTGCCAACAACGCTTGAGTATTGGCAATGCACCGTATGTTAGCTGTTGGCACCTAGGGATCGCGGTAGGCGACTGCCTGATGAACCGGAGCCGGAGTCGCTGTTGGCCTTCCCGAGGGGTGCCGGCCATCTTGGTGGGGCCCGTTTCCCCTGCTGCAGCCTCGGCCTCGCATGACTGGGAGGCAGTCACGGCGATATGGTTGGTCAGCTGCAGGTGGGCCCGGTGCGGCACAATTGGTGCCGGCGTTCGGAGTCAACAACGAGGCAGCCTGGATGGTGACCGGAGCAGATGGTGAAGTGCCGCAGGGGGCTCCTATCGCAGAGGGACATTGGTTATAAGAGTTGGCAGTGGCTGGAGGAAGCCCGCGCAACGCACAATGGTGGCCCAGTAGCGGATGACGCCTGAACAACTGAGGCCAGCCAGCTCAGGGACACAAACGCAATACCAGCGACATGACATCGCCGCTGTGACAGCGAGTGCCCATCCCTTTGCCTGAGTGTTGCGACTTCAGGGCGATTGAAATCGGGTCCCCGCAGGGCGGGCGTAGCGGCCTGAGGTGATAGCAGCTGGCGGAGGGATAGAGGAGGTGCCAGTCAGTGGAAGTAGCGCAGGGCGCTCATTGACGACTTGCCAGGGAGAAGACTGAGGCACAAGTGGGGTGCAGGAACGCGCTGCCCACGACTGGACTGTTGGCGGCGGGACGGCAGCATACAGTACTCTCTTCTGTTCCCGACTCGCCTGAGTGATGCTGGATGGTAAGGCTTCCTTTTATAGTACCCGGATGACGCGTGAAGCTGGCTAGAAACATATCGAGCTTGAACTGATGTCCGTAAGGGGAATGAGGGGGCAGCGGAGACCCGTCCGAAACTACGAAGAAGCCGACGAACCAGAAAACAAGCGACAACTAGTCAAGACACCAACGAAGTCGCAGACAGAATTGGAACGGCAGGCGGCCCTTCGGGCGGTCTCCAACATATCCGGAGCAGCGGTCGCTGGCCCTTTGGCGAATTCAGGGTCTCAACGGGGGTCAGAGGAGTTTGTGTTGGAGGGCTCTGAGAAAGATGACCCGACCATGCCCCATGTTACTCCGGGACTGCTGATGGCCTTTTGGACGAGTGAACCTTACCTGTTCCCATTTGCGTACAGTAAGGGGGTGAAATTCTAGATGTGGGGCACGATGGAGGAGGGCGCAGTTGTAGGCCTTGAGACATCGGCGGGAGGTTTATTCCAATGTTTTGCGGATCAGTGGAATGGGAGCTGAGGTTGTTTGGGGGGGCTTCCCTGGGACGCAGGTGATTGGGGGCTCTACTTCTGAGGCTGAGCGTGAGAGGAGGGGTGGCGAAGTTTCTGACTGGGTTGACTTGGTGTAGAGCTACCTCCCCAACCGCACACTAGTTGTGAGACTCTGGTAGCTACCAGAGAGTTCCCATTATATGGGATTGGGTTTGGATGGGTAACTGTGGTTTAGCACCTGTTCTGGGGAGGGAGGCATGAGGGTTTGTTGGGGATGTTTGGGGTTTAAGGGGACTGTCAGTGTGCCTACTGGGCTGAGGGGGAGGTTGTTCTGTTGCATGCTCACGTATGGGGACCCGACCTGAGTTGAAATGTATCACCTGGAATGTGCTGGGGCTGAGTTCCATGACGAAACGTTACAAGGTCCATGCCTATTTGCTGCGTAGGGGGCTTCAAGTGGCCTTTTTACAGAAAACACACATTGTTCAGATTGAGGGGCGGGCGTTACAGCGGTGATGGAGGGGCCAATTGTTTTATACTACTTATTCCGCATATGCAAGGGGGGCATTGGTTTGGGTGAGATCGGGTGCTCCCTTTCAGCCTTTGACGACGGTGGTTGATCCAGAAGGGAGATTTGTGGCTGTACAAGGGCAACTAGATGGGAGGGATGTAGCATTGTGCAGTATTTATGCCCCGAATGTAGAACAGCCCGCTTTTTTTTCATGGTTGTCGGGGAAACTGGCAACATTCTTGACTGGCACGGTTTTTCTGGGGGGAGATTTTAATTCAATTACTGATGTAGACTTGGACCGGTCTCACCCTCCGTTGGCCCAATCAGCGGTTCACAGGCTGGCGAAGGTGAGGCAGGAGTGGCAAAATACTTGGGGTCTAGTTGATGCTTGGGGGACGCATCACCCAACGGATAGGGATCACTCATTCTATTCGGTGCCGCATGATTTACATGTGCGGCTTGATAGTATTTTATGTTCGCCGGAGGCTCAGGGACTGATTTGCCATAGTGAATATCTGGCGAGGACGATATCTGATCACAACCCTGGTCTGCTAACTGTACAGTGGACCAGGCAGAGACAGGCAATCCCCACTTGGCGCCTGAACGCATAGACGCTGGAAGACCCAGTTTTCTGTGCAGAGTTCCGAGATGGTGTTGAGCATTATTTTACAGAAAATAGGGGGACGGCATCGAGCAGGGCCCTGGAATGGGACACTTTTAAGGCAGTGGTAAGAGGGGTGTGTATTTCATCCACGGCAGGGGCTCGCAAGACTTTATTGCATGATATAGAACAGGAAGAGGATCCTTTGCGCCGGGCAGAGAAGGCAAGCCATGTAGATCCAGAGGGGCAGGTGGCAGTTCTTGCTGCACGCGAAAAAGTTGCTTCTCGGGTTGAAAGGCTACTCTGTTTTGACCATAAGGAATACCTAGTACGGGCTCATGCAGAGAGGGACAGGGTGGGGTCCCTACTGGCTTGGTTGGCTGACCCGGCAGTCTGGGGCACTCAGATCCGGTCACTAACTACCACAGCCGGGAACCTAGTATACTCGCAGAAGGAGATTAATGACCAATTCCTGACCTATTATACGTCGCTCTATAAGAGTATGATGCAGGAGCTACCAGATGGGATTGGAGACTTCCTCTCAGCAGCGCTTAGACCCAGAAAAGGAGAACAAGCTGGAGGGGTGGGGGGGGCAAATCTCACTAGGAGAGATCCGAACGGCGATTAAGCACATGGCTCGGCGGAAAACACCGGGAGCAGACACTCTCCCTGTAGAGTTTCATGTGCATATGTAGACCTACTTGCACCACACTTACAGTCTATGTACAGGAAGGCGTGGGAACTGGGTAGGCTGCCTTCGACTGCCAGAGAAGCGATCAGAATACCATTGTTGAAACGAGGGGGGATGCTTGTTCCAAATCGGAGTAAGGTTCTTGCAACTCGACTCCTGGAACATATGGGTACTCTGATACACCCGGATCAGGCGGGCATCATTCCCAACCGGAGCACAGCGACATGTATACGTCTGCTTATTAGGATTATGGGAGAAGGACACGATATGGCGCCGTGTGCAGTGGTGCTCTCGGTCGACATTGAGAAGGCCTTCGATAGCGTGGAATGGCCGAATCTGTTTTAAGTATTGAGGGAATTTGGCCTTGGGGACCAGTTCGTGCGGTGAACTGAACTTTTATACAACTCAGCTACTGCTAGGGTTCGAATGGGGCCTACCATATCAGCGGCGTATCGGGTGAGGAGAGGTACACGCCAGGGCTGTTCCTTATCCCCCTTACTGTTTGCCTTGGCCATTAAACTGCTGGCGTCGCATGCTCGGTTGGGATGATCCTATGAAGGTCTACCGCTGCGGGGTGTGATCCACTACATTTCTTTATATGCGGATGATTTATTGTTGTTTTTGGCTGATGTAGATGACTCTCTGCAGGGTGCCAAATCGCTGCTTCGGGAGTTTGGTTGTTTTTCTGGGTTAAAGGTGAACTGGAGTAAGACCGGTTTGTTCCCATTGACCCCGGGTGACTGTGTGCCTCTAGCTGTGGGGGATTTGCGATGGGAGCCTCAAGGTCTTCCCTACCTGGGTACTAGCATCTATCACATGCAACCCGACCTACTGGAGGGTAATGTGGGCAGGGCGGTGAGGGGCTTCAGAGCAGCATGGGGTTCCGGCGAGCACTCCCACTGTCAGTGGCTGGGAGGGTGGCACTGTTAAAAATGGTGGCGCTCCCACGTTTGCTCTGCTTTTTTCGCACTTTACCTGTATGGATCCCGGCATCAGTCTTTCGGAGGCTTAGGACTTTGACTACAGGGTTCATCTGGGGATCTGGTAGAGGCGGGTTGCACTATCCACGCTGATGCAGCCTAGGGCGGAGGGTGGGACTACCGGTCCTCGACTGAGTGATACTACCTAGCGGTGCAATTACAGTGGCTCGCGCAGGCGGTGGCTCGGGAGTTTAGAAGCCCAGAAGGACCGCAAGGTGGAGTGATTCCACGGCATGTATTGTCATTTATAGTTCTCCAGCAGAAGATCAGTCTCGATCAGCTCACCCTTGAGGAACGCACATTACGCTTATGCTGGAATCAGAGCCAAAGACGAGCGGGGTTTCCTCGACCGTATGCTCCGGAGATCCCTCTCGGCATGTGCACAGCCCTTCCACATGGGGGGGGGGGGGGGGGAACTGGTCTGCGCTGGCTGTTTGGGAGGAGCTTGGGGTCCATATGTTGGGAGATTTATACAGAGACGGGGATCTGTTATCCTTTCAAGACTTGCAGAGTACCTTTGGGATACCACGGGGAGATTATTTGCATGCTGCCCTAATAATGGGGATTCAACGGCATTGGAGGATGGGACTATTGAAACCCCGACCTCACTGGGTTTCCAGTATGTGGTCATGGCGGCAGGTACGTTCAAGGCTATCACATGCCTATTCGGGCGCTTGTCGACCGAGCAACTGCCGCCGCTGGATGCTCTGAAAGGCAAGTGGGAAGCGGATATTGGGAAGCCCATCCCGAGACATGGCCTCAACTAGTGCGACTTGCCTGGAAGGGTACTGGTAACGCCAGCTTCCAATTGGTTCAGTTCTTCACATTACATAGGGCCTATTTGACGCCGGTTAAAATCCTACAGTATTTCGGTGGCTCCCTGTCGCAGTGCCCGAGGTGTAATGCAGATGGGGCCGATTTCCGGCACATCTTCTGGTCTTGTACGGGGCTGGGGTCTTACTGGGAAGAGGTGATAGCATGTTTGAATCAGGCGACAGAGAACGATAGAAGCAGAGATGGGGACTTGCTTGTTGCTTTGGTTCCCACATACCCCCTGCACGAAGATTACTAGTAAATTTTATGACTTAGGGTTAATTATGGCGAAAAGGGAGCTTACCATGCACTGGAAGTCAGACGGGGCCTAATTTTCTGAGCTGGAGAGCAAATTTTTAAAGTTGGGCAGGTAGCGAGGGGACACTCCGATTACAGCTGGCTAGGCGCACTGCTAATAAGGCACTAGAGGCGGCCAGGGCATGGGGGCTTTGGTGGTGGATCTTCAGACTCCTGCTGAGGATGCTGAAGAAGGGGAGGAAGAGGTGGATGTGGATCACGTTGAGAGGGCAGTATTGACGAATTAATAGGTAGGAAGGCATGAGATGTACCAAGTGGGAGGGCCACCTTGCATAGTCCGGGCTTGGTAATACTAGTGAACTATAGTGGTGACAACAGGGAACGTATCTCTTACCAACTGAGTTTTTTTGGCCTCAGTTCTTCTCTAGGAAGTTTTGTGTTGTTCGTTCGCCTGGAAGACAAGACAGTTGGGTAGATCCAAACGGGGAGTGGGGCTAAATAGGTAAGGCACACTGACAGGGGGTGGCGGTAGAGGGGAGGGGGTGTTAGGAATGTTGGAGGGATAATTGAGTGACCTTGATTGAAATGAGAGTATTTGATGAGCAGCTTGTATAATGGCTTTGTATATGTATCATCTAAGAGGTTCTGAGGGAAGTAGAAAACAATAAAAATCTTTAAAAAATAAATAAATTTCTGCCTCAAGCGACACTTCCTGCCCTACTTACCTCTACATCGTCCTTGAATTAAATTGGTTGACTAAAAAACAACTTGCATCTGTCATCATGCAGAAAATAGAATCTGTGGAACAAGTATTGCAAATATAAAAGTGTCTAATGTGTGTGCACCAATTCAAACCAGGGCAAATGAAACCACAAATTATATTTCTTGTAATTACTCCATTGGAGGTATAGTATGTACTCAGACTATTTGCGACAAGAGGGTCTATTTCCAAGAAAGGGGGAGGCAAAGTCCAAATTGTACAACATGGATGATAGCAATTCCGATTAACCCACAGACGAGTCATCTCACCCTTTTGACCATCCAGGGTCCAAGTCTATTAGCAACAACTGTTTGCTACCTAGTCTTAATCATTTCTCTTGGAACACAGCTGGGTTAAACCCAAAGATGAGCGATTCTGAATGGTTATTGTATATCGGGAAACATGACTTGTGCATGTTCCAAGAAAACTGGGCTACTGAGGAAGCCGTTCTAGATGGGTTTACCTCCTTTAGTGTAGAAGCTAACCCAGCTGAACGCTTTGGAAGAGCAATTGGAGGGCTTTTAATCCTAGTAGAAATTGACGTTTTAACTCATTAATCCCCTGAAAACAGACTGCCCCGATTTAATGGGGATTATATTAACCTTAGTCCGAGCACTATCCTTGGTCCTAATAAACTTTTAGGTCAGTACAATCAAATCAAGTGATTAACCCTTTACTATATCCCTTTTAGAAGCAATATTGGACACTGTACAACTGGACAAGAATAGTGGCTGGGGATCTTAATACCTCTTTCGAACCCTGCTCATTTATAATCAACATTATTAGCGAAGAGGATACATATTGGGGTATTCCATCATTGTCAGGACAACCAAGAAAAGATCTCTCCTATTCGCATTTAAAGTAGCCTCACTAACCATCAATAGAGGGCTTAGAGCCTACAATGGAAGTACCATTTCTGATCCTGACAGAGCCCTAACTTATAAGAGAGGAACTTGTACTAGCGTTATTGATTATGGTCTTATCGATGTGAGGTTATGATCGCATTTGGCCGATATGAGAGTTACTGCACGATCCAACAGCAACCATAACTTTCTGGAGGAAACTTTACATGGAGAATCCTTTAAACAAACAAATAATTCTCACAGATGTCCCCGCTCCCTCTGTAACCAATAATTGTTGCTCTGTTAATCTGTAGTCACAGTTATATAGGTGGTTTGTTGCTTTTTTTTTTAGAACATTACAAGGTGATGAATGCAGCCAAAACTCCTATTTTAACCACGCATAATCAGATGTTTGGGGAGCTGCAAAAGATGTTTTACGAGGAGGTGACCACTAGAAAACCTAAACTGGCCAAGAAGAATGAATGGTTTGACTCAACTTGCAAAGCAGCCAAGAGTTCTTTAAGGTCGGCTATCCATAAGGGAACAGGTCTAATATTAGAATAGGTAGATGTACCTAAAAAGCCGGACTTAAGCAGGCTAAACAGGATTGGGATGGAAAATGTTGGTAAGATCTGCTTGTTGCAAGTAAAACTAAGGATGACAGAACCTTCTGGAAACTGGTAGACCTAACGAAGCCAGGAAGTATGACACCCTTAATTATAGAACATCTCCTGAAAAGTGGGTGTCGCACAATTCTGCTCTTCACGCTGTAAAATATTAAAATAAATATGGGCTAAGCAACGGTCAGATCGCTCCCATAGCAACGTCTACTGTGGAGTGGGAAGGTGCTGCTATCCCAGTTTCCTTTAGTCTAGATGAAACAATTAGTGCCATTGGCTCGCTAAAAATGGCAAAGGCACCAGATCCGTATAAAATTCCAGGAGACCTTTATAAAACTGAGCCACACATTTGTTTGACTTATCTGAACCTACTATCAAAGGTCATTTCTGCAGGGGAGAACTACCTGAATCATGGAGGGGAGCAGCGATCATAACCATATTTAAAAAGGGAGATGCAAGCAGCCCTGCCAATTATAGGCCAATAAGTTTGATTGACAATGGGCAAACAAAATTGCCAGGCAAGTTCTGAACAAATTGAACGAAATAATGCCACCATTTCAACACGTTCAGCACTACTCACCAAATATTTAGATTTTCAATTCTATAATGGAAAACAGTTGCATCACAGCAACAAAAGCTTTGAGTCATTTATAGATTAAAGAGCTGCATTTGACCTTATCCAACGCCCAAAATTATGGCATGTTTTATCAAACCTGGGAGTTCTCCTTATATATGAATGACATGGTTTTTGTTTTAGAGGACTGTAGAAACGACTCCCCTACTTTGGACAACACGAAGGTACCCATTTTACTCTTTGCTGATGATTCTCTTCTCGAAGACGCCTATGGGCTTGCAAATCTTAGTTACCAAAGCAGAAGGGGCTGCTGTCGTCCTGGTGGAATGGGCGCACAACCCTACCGGAGATTCCTTTTTCTCCAAGGAAGAACCCATTTCAATGGAAAGAACGACCCATACAGAGATGGTTAGTTTTTGCGTGGCCCGGCCTTTAATGGCGCCCACATAGCCAAGAAAGAGCTGATAATCCAACCGGAATGGTTTTGTGCGATCAAGATAAAATTATACCGCACGTTCTGGATCCAGACGTTGGAACCTCTCCCCCTCTTTAGAAGGATGCGGGGGCAGGAAGAAGGTAGGCAAAGTGATGGTCTATCCTTTGTGGAAAGAAGTAACCACTTTGGGAAGAAAAGAGGGCCTAGTTCGAAGGACAACCGTGTCTGGATGAACAGCAAGGAAAGGCAGCTCACTCTCTCCCTGTGAGCAGAAGCGATATCAACCAGAAAAGCAGTCTTTAAGGTCAAGAGTCTGAGAGGACAATTATGTAGTGGCTCGAAAGGAGTGCACATAAGATAAGTCAGAACAAGGTTTAAGTCCACTGGGGCATTACGAACTGAATAGGAGGAAACAGGTGAGTAATGACCTTAAGGAAAATATTTACAATAAGGGACTTAAAAAGAGAGGGCTGACCAGGAAGGTGAAGCAAGGCAGAAAGATAACCCTTAAAAGTGCCCAGAGCAGAGCCCTGCTGGCCCAAAAAGAACAAGAGAGGAGAACCGGAGAAAGTGGGGCAAGAAGGGCACAGCTTTAGCTGTGCACCATGCCACAAATTTGTTCCATCTACCGGCGTATACTGTTTCTAGTGGAGGGACGCCTTGCTGCCAAGAGAACATTACAGACTTCAAGAGGAAGGTCGAAGGATGTCAACAGTGGCCGCTCAATCTCCATGCAAGGAAGTGGAAGCAAGAAAGTTTCGGGTGGAGGAAAGTCCCCAGCTGCTACGACAGAAGATCCTCCCGAAGAGGCGGTCTGATCAGAGGATCAATGGCCATATGTAACAACTCGGGATACCAGACTCTTCGTACCTAGTCTGGAACAGCAAGAATGACATGGTCCCAGTCGCGCTTGATCTTCAGCACTCTAAACAGAAGTGGTCTAAGCCGAAAGGCTTATAGAAAGCCACAAATCCACTTGTGGCTATAAGCGTCGCTGAGCGAGTGCCGCCTTGGAAATTCCAAAGCGATAAATTACGGACATTGCGTGTTTGCTTCGGTGGCGAATATATCTAACCAAGGATCCCCCCACTGCTGAAAGAGACCTTGCACCACCTCAGAGTGAAGACGCCATTCGTGATTAATCATGCACCTACGGCTGAGTTGGTCCGTCCTGGCATTCAGAGAGCCTGCCAGGTGTTGCACCACCAGGGATTTTCCCTAATGTTCCAGCCATGTCTGACATAGGGTCCATGACCCCACACCGCCCGGTTTGTTGCAGTACCACATGGTGATGGTGTTGTTCGTTAACACCTGCACAACCCTTCCCAGGACAGAGGAAAGGAATGCTTTTAGTGCCAGACGGATCGCCCGCAGCTCCAGAAGGTTGATGTGGATCCCGGACTCCGCCATAGACCAGCAATCTCCGATCTCCACCTCTGCCATGTGGCCGACTCACCCCAGAAGTGATGCATCTGTCACCACTGTGAATGCTGGTTGGGAAAGGGATAGGGATCTGCAGTTGACCCAATCCTGGTTTGTTAACCACCACTGCAACTGTCGTGCAGTGTCCTCCGAGATCTGGACGCAATTGTACAGATTCCCCCGATGCTGCGCCAACTGGAACTTCAGGTCCCACTGCAGAGCCCACATATGCCACCTGGTATGATCTACCAGCAGGATGCAGGAGGCCATGAGGCCCAGCAGCCTCAGGGTCATTCTGACCGAAACCCGGTATAGAGGCTGAAGGCCATGAGGCCCAGCAGCCTCAGGGTCATTCTGACCGAAACCCGGGATAGAGGCTGAAAAATCAGAATCATAGCCTGAATATCCTAGATTCGCTGCTCGGGATAAGCCCGAAACTGTCATGTCCAGAGCCGCTCCAATGAAAAGGTGCTCCTGAGAGAGAATCAGGTGCGACTTCGGCACGTTTATAGTGAACCCCAGCAAGTGCAAGAGGTCCGCTGTAGTCTGGAGGTGGAAGATGACTGCCTGGGGCGAGCCCGCCTTCAACAGCCAGTCGTCCAGATAGGAGAAGAGTGGAACCTCCATGATCTGGCAAATGAGCTGGGTCCACCACCATCACTTTCATGAACATCCGAGGGGCACTGGTAAGGCCAAACGGGAGCACGGTAAACTGAAAGTGCTCGTGGCCTACTGTAAAAGTAAGTGTCCTGCAAATCCAACGCTACCATCCAGTCTCCAGTGTCGAGGGCAGACAGAACCTGAGCTAGTGTAACCATTTTGAACTTCTCCAGGAAGAAGGGGTTGGTGTTCTTGAGATCCAAGATAGGACGCAGGCCTTTGTCCTTCTTGGGCCCCAGAAAGTAGTGGGAATAGCAACCACAACTTACTTCTGGGGCAGGAACTCGCTTGAGGACTCCCTTGGCTAAGAAAGCCATAACTTCCTGTTGAAGTGCCAAATCCTCTAGCATGCGATGGTGCTGAGGTGGCATGGATGGAGAGGTAGTCTCGAAGAGGAGGGAGTAGCCCCTTCAGACTATCTGCAAAACCCACCTGTCTGACATGATGGTGCTCCAGTGGGGGAGGTGATGGAGAATCCTGCTGCCCACTGGCGATTGGTGGCCCTGAAAGGTCAGACTAGGAGGGTATGGAGGCTGCTGCAGAGGGGGCGCTGGTGGATTGGCCTGCTTGCTTGCCCTTAGATCCCCCCCCCACTCCCTCCGACGCTGGGTACCAGGTTCTCGGACACGTGAGTCTGGGTGGAACGTGGCGGGGTACCCCTTTTGTAGCCACGAAGAGAGTCCTTGAAGCGCTCCAGCGGGATGGCCGTCACCTGTTCAGCAACAAAGCAGACATCAAAAGGCATGTCCAGGAATGTAGCCTGAACATCACCGGAAAAATCAGTCGACCTCAGTCAGGTGTAGCGTCGAAGGGCTACCAACGTAGAAATCGTCCTGCCTAGCGAGTCGGCAGCATCCAGTCCACATCTGTTACCATATCCCACACAGAGTGGGTGTAACATCCCAATATACATGCAGTGTTTACTGCAGTCCCAAGCTAGAGGAAGAAAACATCTTCCCAAGATGGTCCAGCTTTTTGGATTCCCTATCAGGTGGTGCGTTGGGGAATGCGCCTTTGGACGTAGAGGCTTGGACCACAAAGCTCTCAGGGGTGGGGTGTTGGGAGAGGAAAGAGGGGTCACCCGGAGCCGGGCCATGGCGTTGGGCAATCATCCTATCCACAGGAGCCCCTGTGTGATCAGGTTCCCAAAAGGATGTCAGTAAGGGCTTCATTGAAAGGCAGCAGGGGCTCCGAAGAGGCTGCTGCCGGTTGAAGCACCTCCGGCAGAAGATTCATCATAAACGCCCACGTAGGTAGCTCAAGGTTCAGGGCATTGGCGGCCCTACACAACACCACTGTGTATGAAGCACCCCCCTCCGTAGCCGCGGTAGGAGGGTACTTGCCAAGGCCAAGGTCTGGGGAGGTATCCAGACCACTGGCTTCCCCCAACTCCTATCTCCAGTCCAGTTCATCCAACTGGTCAGCTAAAGAAAGGGTCTACAGACCCCTCCCAGTCCTCCTCACCCTTCTCTGGTTAACAATCTGGCCTGTAGGGAACACCATGGTAGAATAGAGGTATAAAAGTACCGCTTGGTGCCGGAATCGGTCGACGTCAGTCCAGCTCCATGTCTAAGTCAGGGTGGAGGCTGGGGTCGACGCCAGCTGGGGACACAACCGGCATCAGGTACAGACGTGGTGCCGGTGCAATTGTGGTGGTAAAAAGTCGGCCAGTGCTGATCAGGATCCAGGCCTGGATCTAAGGGGACCCTGCAGTACCAAGGCCGGAGCCGCTGGCAGGGAAGGGCCAGGGCCCCAGCAGAGTCCGCGGGGCCCCCAGGCGCGCGGCAGAGTCGGGCTGCCTTAAGATGGCATGCATCGCTTTTTAGAAACTCCGAAACCAGGAAGGGGTCGCTCTGGGTCCCAAAAAGTGAGGGAAAACTGAGCCGACCCTTCAGGCTCTGCCCACGGAGCGGGCCCAGTCCGCCGACGGGGAGAAGTCTAAGAGCAACGATGCATATTCGACTTCTTCTTGTGCTTCGACTTACTTGAGGAGTGTGTAGACTTTGATGACAAGTGGTGGTGACTCTGCGACCGGTCCCTTGACCTCCCAACGCGACCGGGACCTCCAAAGGTGCGGAGAAGACTGCCGGGCCTCGAGAAGCTTTTGGGACCGCTCCCGCAAAGATTTTGGATTTATGGTCCGGCAGTCTGAGCAAGACTTGGGATCATGGTCGTGCTCCAGGCACCACAGGCACACGAGGTGCGGGTCCGTAACAGACATAAGCTTGTGACAGGTGTCGCAAGCCTTGAAGCTGGCCAGAGGAGGACTGGACATCCCTGCGTGCACCAGGAGTCACGGAAAAAGATAGAACTGACATCAGCGCACGTGGACGGTGTCTAAGTAGATACCGCGACGTCATTACAGCGACCACAAGTCCACAGACGCCACAGGGGTACTGCTGATGAAAAAAATCTCCTAATCCAGTTGGACGCCTGGGGGTAATTCTCAGGTAAGGAATCTATAACTAATTGTCTCTTTCAGATTTTTTCTTCTATGACTTCCATCAAACCTGGGTCGAGTTGCAGTATTGGCTTAGATGATGCTCAAACTTGTAATGTTTCAATAATTACTGATGCTAAAGACACTAGTAGTTCAATCTTTAGGTTTACTTTTGCAACATCCCTTACTAATGCATCCTCAAAAGTAAGTACATCAACAACCGGTGTTCTTACAGAAGGTTGTTGCGCAGGAAATATCTGTAGACTGAGGATGCTCTTAACATTCAACTTCTAGAGGTTGATTGTATGGTGGATTCTGGCTTCACACATTCTTGGCAGAGAAATGTCTACGTCAGCAATGGATTTGAAGAACGCATGCATGCTGAGAAGTCTGTGCCACTGAAGAGTGTTTATGCTTGTGTTATCTAGGTCAACAGAGAGGGTCTCGTCGTCAATGGTGTTCACGTCGTTGGTATTGGTGTGGTACCGTTTGGTACCAGAGGTGCTGGAGTGGACCTTGCCAGAGCTGTAAAGTCAACAGCAAAAATGTCATTGTGTCAATGACTTGGAAGTCAAACAACGCTCTCCTGAAGTGCAAGTGTCTAGAACAAGGATGTGGTTGCCTCTGGTGTTTTCTCCCTTAGTCTACCCCAATGGCTATTCTTTTCGCAGGGGGGTCCTTTGGCAGCTGAAGATGCCCTGTTTTTTCCTCTGCTTTTTCTTTTCTTCTTCAACTCAGAGGTATTCCTCCAAGGCAAATGACTTGCCTTCCCTTCAGACCTTTTTTTGACATCTTTTGGCAATGACCAGAGTCTTAAGTGGGAGGATGGCAGACAGACCACACACATCATGGGAGTCTGAAGAAGCCATCTTTCTCCCACATTTGAGACACTTCACAAATAGTGAAGGAATAATGAAGGGAAAGAACATCCTTAAGTTGGCCAAAATAACAAGGAAAGTCTTTAAAACCTTCAAAACCTGTAGAGTGAAGTGTAAATAATGAATTTCTGAAGACAAATCCTCAGAAAACTAGAGGTAAAGCACCCCTATAGTGTTCTGCGATCCAGTCAGCACGAGATGGGTAAAAGAACTAAGCCTGTGAGACAAACAGCTATACAGTGCATTCTGGGTAATACTTGCTGCTGTCTCTCTAAGTTATTCTTTATTTTAAGTGCAGTTGATGTATTTTTACACCGTTCCCTTCATTGAATATGAAGATTTAGCAGGGTTTTAGGTTGGTGTTTATTATACGGCATTTCCAACATTAAATGCTGTTATAGGGTTCACTATTATATTTATGCTACTGTAACGTTCTGCAGACAAAATGCAATTAAAGCTGGCCTGTCATGAACTTAGAGGTGCCATCAGACTTTTCACGAATGAGGTGGCTACCTCCAACTTCAGGAATACCTGTATCCATATCTATACATAAAGAAGCGCTCTGGGGTACTCGCACAAAGGAACTATTCTACTTTCATAGCGGTCAGTGAGAATACTACGCAGACAGCATCTTCATCTTGAAGTGAAAAAAGGGAGCCAGTATACTAGATTTTGTAAAGTGTTTTACACAGAAGAATCGCCTTCACAAAACTCCTTTTAAAAGTATCGAGATGAAAGGAGAGGATAAAATAGCCCCATAGGCTGCCGATATAGGTCTTAAAAATAGAAACCTGTGCCTTTAATAATCCTGAGACCACCAGTATCCCATCATGCACAGCTAGTGCCAGTTACTTTCAGTTCTTTATGAGGGCATGCATGTTTTAGGTTAAGAAACCCTTGGTCTATTCCACCAGGGAAGAAGGAGGGGGTTGCTTATGACTTGTCATGGAAATACCTCTACGAGAGAACTGGAGTTACAGGTAAGAAACGTACTTCTCTTGTAGGGGATTTCCATGTATAGTTATAAGCATTACTACTTCAGATGCATGAAACACTGTATAGCTCTTGACAGAAAAGTGCCGGGTTATCACTAACCCTGCGGGCCAAAGTAATAGCCACAAGGAAAGCGGTCTTCCATGATCGATACTGATGAGATGCCTTATGTATAGGTTTGAAAGGTTCTTGCATAAGAATAGAGAGGACCACATTAAGCTCCCAAGGAAGAGAAAGACTTCTAATGGGAGGAAAAACTTTCTTCAACCCCTCCAGGATATCTCTGATGAAAGGAATTCTGAAAGGAAGTTTGTGAAGGGCATTTCCTGTAGGCAGCTAGGACTGCTAAGTGAACCCTAATAGAAGAGGATTGAAGACCAGATTGTGCAAAATAAAGCAAATATGGAAGGATGGCATCTTCCTGGAAAGAGTTGGATCCTAATTCTTCGCTGAAAATTAAATACAGAATCTCTTCCATTTATGAGCATAAGAGGAACATGTGGAAGGCCGCTTTGCCTTCTTGAGGATGTCCTTTCAGTTCAAGTGTCCATACTGTACTAGCTCAGGAGCCATGCTGCCAAATTCAAAGAGGAGAGGTTGGGGTGCACCATCTGGCCTCTGAACTTCGTTAGCAGGTCTGGTCTGCATGGAAGCCTGAGATGTGGACGGATAGACCAGTGAAGGAGGTCAGTGAACCACTACGGATGTGGCCACTCTGGGGATTTGCGTATCATCTTGGCCCATGACAGACAGCTTGAGGAGGACTTCCGGGATTAGGGGAACTGGAGGAAAGGCGTAGAGAAATCTGCCTGATCAGTTGATCAATAGGGCATTTCCCAGGGTTCCCGGTTGGTAGTACCTCAACGCAAACCTTTGGCATTTGCTGTTTTCTGTGGTGGTGAACAAGTCGACCTTCGGAGTACTGCATCTTCTGAAGAGATCGTGGACCACGTCTTCGTTTAAGACCCACTTGTGGTTTTCCTGGAGGAGCCTGGTAAGAGTCGGCCTGAGCATTCTGAACACCTGTGAGGCGAGTTGATGTTATGGTCAAGTTTCTGGGCAGAAGCTAATTTCAGATTGTCATGGCTTCTCGAGCTAATGGCCGGGACCTCGAGCCTCCATGCTGGTTGATGCAGTACACTGTTGTTGATTATCTTGACAAACAGGGAGTTTGAGCAGAGTAATGGCTGAAAGGCTTTCAGCGCCAAATCAACTATTAGTAGCTCTAGCAGATTGATGTGGATATGTGACCATTTGCCCTGAATTTGAAGTTGACCTGTGTGGGCTCCCCATCCCTGGAGAGAGGAATCCATGACTATGGTATGAACAGGTATCTTCTTGTGAAAAGTGGTCCCTCGTTGGAGATTGGCGGGATAGAGCCATCATTTTATGGACTGGACGGCATGCTGAGACAATTGAATCTTGTCTTCCCAATCGGTTAGATGGTCCAGTTGGTTTTCGAGGCATTCCTGCAGAGGTCTCTGGTGGAGACATGCATTCGATGCAAGCAATATACAGGATGCCATTGAGCCCAGGAGCGAAGAGATCTTCATGGTCGAGTGAAACATTGCCACGAGTGCCTGAGCCTTCCAAAGGATCGATAAGGGTCTCTCCTCCGAAAGACACACATTTGCAGTGCGAGTATCGACGGATGCTCCCAGATATTTCAGGGACTGTACAGGAATCAAGGTTGACTTTGCCTGGTTGACATGAAGTCCCAACCAAAGGAGAATATCGGAGGTCGAACTCAAGTGAAGTTGAGCCTACTGAGACGTAAATGCCTTGATTATTTAATCGTCTAGATGGGTATAGACTAACACCGTTTCCTCAGATGGGCCGCTACCACTGCCATGCATTTTTACCCCGAGTGGGCTGGGTATGCTCAGACTTTGATCCAGGCTCTCCACATCACTGGAGTCAAGCTATCTAGGCTGAAGAAGGCTGATAGCCAGAAACCGGTCCTTTGATGCTTGATTCCGGTCTAGGAAAGACATGGCTTGGTAGTTCGGGTTGGACTGTTCCCATGAGGCACAGGGTCAAGGCTGATTTGCGTATAGCCATTGTCTGACCTAGGGTGGTGTGGAGTGCAAAAAAACGATGGGTTTAGGCCCAGATCTTTGTACTGGGGTGAATGTAAGACATTGTTATGCATTCTGTCCATCAACTGTGTTTTTTGCAATTTTTACCCCGAGTGGACTGGGTATGCTCAGACGTGAGTTCCAGGCTCTCCACATCACTGGAGTCAAGCTATCCAGGCTGAAGAAAGCTGATAGCCAGAAACCGGTCCTTGGATGCTTGATGCCGGTCTAGGAAAGACATGGCTTGGTAGTTCGGGTTGGACTGTTCGCATGAGGCACAGGGTCAAGGCTGATTTGCATATAGCCATTCTCTGACCTAGGGTGGTGTGGAGTGCAAAACACGATGGATTTAGGCCCAGATCGTTGTACTGGGGTGAATGTAAGACATTGTTCTGCATTCTGTCCATCAACTGTGTTTTTGCTATGCATTTGGATTACGTCCTGGGTGCTGACTTCAGGCCAAATGGAAGTACACAGCACTGATAGTGGTTGCTCCCTACTGCAAACCTCAAGAACTTTCAATGCTTCTGTTATGATCTGCTATTGCCTTTCCCCTTGCCTATGTATCTCTTCTCTACTGCTCAGCCAGAATGAGTGTTGGTGTGCCTGGAGATGTCTGGAATGTTGGATGATTGATGAGGTCATGGAATGATGGGTTTCTAGAGAGAGAGTGGTCCACAGGAAAATCCAAGTCCAGATCAGTTTTCACATAGTTTTTGTAATGGAAACACTCAAAAAAACTCTGGACCTCTTGAGTTTTTGAACAATTAAGTCTTGAAGGGGGTAATGAGTGTGTTAAGCATCAATTCTTAATGTCCTTAGGCTCGATCCTTGCTCATATAGTCCGAGTCAGAAGTCCATATTGTGTAGAAAAGTTGCTCTTTGTTAATTTAGATAAAAACATGAACAGCCGACACGTGTTTCGCCCCTGTGGCGATTTGCGCCAGGGCTTTTTCAAGGCTTTTTACAATATAGTTTGTTCTTACAGTTCATCATCATTTGTGCTAGTTTCCAAAACAAAATCCGGTTTATCAAAATGTGAATCTTTTCATGCTAAGAAGTTCTAGAGGCTGTTGAGCTGCCAGTCTTTCAAATTCATTCCTCATGATTGTGGTTTCAAATGCAGTGTAGTCTGGTGTTGGTAAGTAAGAAAACAAGTTACTTACCTGTAACTTCAGTTATCCAGTATTGGTATCTTTCATAGATTCACATGCCTGAATCATTCCCCGTCGTCGAGGCGGGAGTCCCACGGTAAATAAAAAAGCAGTGCCAAAAGCACTTTGCAGTAGTAGGCCCTAGAAAAAGGCCTGAGGCCTATATTATAGTAGCCTATCTACCTCATTATGCTAAAAGACCCAAAGTCTTTGCTCCAACCAATCAGCTCACAGCACCCTCTAGAACCTTCCCTGCAGAGCCAGCTCTCCTCAGATTTTCGTAGCACAAGTGGGAACAAGTATCCCAAACTTAGAGAACTGACTCTCCGGGGAGGAGGGTGGGTTGCATGTGAATCTATGAAAGATACCAATACTGGATAACTGAAGTTACAGGTAAGTAACTTGTTTTCTTATCCAGTATTGGGGTATCTTTCATAGATTCACATGCCTGAATCAGAATAGCAAGCAGTAAGCCAGGCAAAGTCGGTTGCGGATGGTGGGAGACTTATTGCAGTGCACCCCCATGAATGTATCGTCAACAACCAACAAACGCTTAGAGATTGAACTATTACTACATCATGTTCAAGTTCAACATTGACATTACGCATTTTCTTTCTGGAAAGAAATCTTAGGCATCATACAACAAAACACAACCTGTTAACATGCTTGTATATATAAACACAATCTATTAAATTGCATGTACTGTATATGAAATAAGTGAACATCAGTACCTGAACATACTCCTTATGGAAACAGGTGACGTAAAACAGCTTGACCCACTGCCGCATCATCCTGATTTGCTGATTGTAGGCAGTAGTGTCTTGTAAACGTGTGGACATTCTTCCATGTCGCAGCACGGCAAATGTTCTCAAGCGTCACTCCTGCAAACAAAGCCGCAGACGCTGCTACAGCTCTTGTGGAGTGAGATCGAACAGACCTTGTCAATGGTCGATTAGCCTTGACGTGGCAGAATTGAATCGCGGATGCGATCCATCTTGAAATTGTGGCTTTAGTGACCGCTTTCCCCAAAGTATTTTGACCATAAGCTACAAACAGTTGATCTGATTTTCTCAAAGTCTTGGTTCTCTGAAGATAGAATTTTAAGCATCGTTTGATGTCTAAAGAATGCAATGTCTTTTCAGCCGGGGTTGACGGGTTTGGAAAGAAAACTTTCAGCTAGACAGGTTCATTTAAATGAAACTGGGAAGGCACTTTCGGTATGAATGTTGGATTTGTTCGTAAAGTGACATAGTCCTGGGAGAAATGTAAAAAGGGCTCCTTTATAGTGAAAGCTTGAATTTCTCCCACTCTTCTTGCGGAAGTTAGCGCCAATAATAAAGCAATCTTCCATGTTAAGAACTTTAGGTCGGCTCTATGGATAGGCTCGAACGGATGTTTCATCAGTTGTGATAGAACCGTGTTGAGCTCCCATTCCGGTGGTGAGGGCTTGACTGGGGGATAAGCCCGGAACAGACCTCTCATAAATTGCTTGATTAGCGATGAAGAGCAGAGTGACTGAGAGTTGGTCCTCTTTCTGTACCTGGATAAGGCCGCTAAGTGGACCTTTATTGATGAAAAAGAAAGGCCAGATTGCGCTAAGTGTAACAAATAGGGCAATATCTTTTCTGCCGGTGCCTCTATGGGGTGCAAAGCACTAGAGATGCACCATGCGCAAAAACGCTTCCACTTGAGACGATAAGTCTTTAACGTACTCTGGGCTCTTGCCTTCTCTAAAATGTCCCGGCATTCCTGAGGAATTTGAAGATGCTCAAATTCTAAGAAGTTAGGAGCCATGCGTGCAATTTCAGTGATTGAGGATCTGGGTGAAGTACTTGACCCTCGTTGCGTGACAGTAGCTTCGGAATTACCCGCAGCATGATCGGTGGCTCCTGAGAAAGTAGCATGAGTTCCTGAAACCAATACTGGCGAGGCCACTTGGGAGCAATGAGGAGAAGGCGACAACTCTCCACTTTCATTTTGCGCACCACCCGTGGAATCAGAGGGATCGGAGGAAAAGCGTATGCATAGGTCCCTGACCAGCGCATCGAAAGGGCATTCCCCCTTGACCCCTGTTGAGGATATCTGCTGGCGTAGTACCGGCATTTCTTGTTCTGTTGGGTCGCAAATAGGTCCAACCTGGGTTTGCCCCATCTCTGAAACACATAGTTCAACTGGCCGTCGTCCAGTTCCCACTCGTGGCAATCTGACAATGTTCTGCTCAGTTTGTCTGCCAAAGTGTTGTAGAGGCCTCTCACGTGCTCCACTTTGAGGGTTATGTTGTGAACTGTTAACCATCTCCATAACTCTTGGGCTTGTTTGGATAGCGTTGCCGATCTCGTTCCTCCCTGCTTGTTGATATAAAACATGCTTGTGGTATTGTCCGTTCTGACTAGAACCGAGGATCCCACTATCCTGGGGAGGAACGCTTGAAGAGACAGACAAATGGCTTTCAACTCTAGGCTGTTGATGTGACATTTCTTGTGTTGCTGAGACCATCTTCCCTGCACTTGCAGCTCCTGGAGATGACCACCCCAACCCTCCATGGACGCATCCGTTGTCAGAATAAAATCCGGAGGATTCTGCAAGAATGAAAGCCCCTGTTCCAGATTGCTGATCTGAGACCACCATTGGAGTGCGTGCACCATCCTGTTGGTGATTGTGATGGTGTCCTCGAATGATCCTGTCGCTTGATGCCATTGACAGTTTAGCTCCTCTTGCAGTGGTCGCATCTTTAGACGCGCCAATGGAATGAGGTTGATGGCTGAAGAACACATCCCCAGAAGTGATGCAAATAGGCGAACTGAAAGTGACCTTCTTCTTGCCAGTTTTCTGGCTAACGCCTGCAGACGGAGTTGTCTCTCTCGAGACAAGGATGCCTTGCATTCCACCGTGTCCAGGCAAGCTCCTAGGAACAACAGGCTTTGTTCTGGATGCATCTGAGATTTGGTTTTGTTGATTGTGAGGCCTAGCGATGCGAAGAGATTGCAGCATGCCGTAATGTCGGCTCTCACTTTGGCTTCTGATGGACCTTTGACTAGCCAGTCGTCCAAATACGGGAAGACCTGCACTTTTGCTGCCCGAAGAGCTGCTGCCACAGGGGCCAGGCACTTCGTGAAAATCCTTGGGGCCGACTTGAGGCCAAATGGGAGAACTTTGAATTGATAATGGGCGCCTGCCACAGTGAAACCGAGGTACTTCCGATGGTTTGGGTGGATTGGGATGTGGAAGTATGCGTCTTCCATGTCCAAGGAGGCCATGTAATCTCCCTCGTTGAGGCAACTGAGAATGTCCGAGAGGGTGACCATTCGAAATCCCTGCTTCTTGAGATATTTGTTCAGATTGCGCAGGTCTAGGATCGGTCGCCATTCCCCTGTTTTCTTTTTTATGAGGAAAAAACGGGAATAGTAACCTGTCCCTCTCTGATGGATTGGAACCTTCTCTACTGCGTTCTTGAGTAGCATAGCTTGAACCTCCTTGAACAATAAGTGAAGACGAGGGGGAGGGGGGCCCCTGGGCGGTGTTGGTGGAGGTTTGGTGATGAACTCTAGGGTGTGACCATGTTGGATCAAGTCTAACACCCACCGATCCGATGTTATATTCTGCCATTGTTGTTGAAAAGCAGATATTTTCGCGCCCACGGGAAGGTAAGGGGTTGGAGGTGGCGCCCAATTGCTCTCACTGTTTCTTGTGACTGTCTCGTCCTTGGTTGTTTGCGCGCCTTCTTCCTCCTTGACGAGAGAAACCAGCCGATCCAGATTGTCTGTAAGAAGACTGGTAGTTTTGACGGTATTGTGGTTGATACTGTCTGCCTTGCTGGTAATAACTTCCTCTGGAAGAATAACCTCGTCCTCTAGCTCCTCTGAACGAACCTCTTTTATATTGCAAGGATCCTAGCGACTTTGCGGTATCCGTGTCAGTTTTAATCGTCTGGAGAGCCTCATCGACATGTTTTCCAAAGAGAGACTCTCCGTCATAAGCCATGTCCAGTATTTTCAACTGAACCTCCGGACGAAACGTAGTGGCTTTTAACCACCCTTGACGTCTCAGGACAGCTGCCCCAGCCAACTGCCTGAAGTTCGTATTCGCCATATCTAGAGCGCAGTCGATTGATTCTTCCGCTGCCCGCTCTCCTTCCTTTAAAACTTTCCTGGCTTCTTGCCTTGAGTCCTCTGGCAATAGCTCTATGAATCTAGCCATCTCCGACCACATTTGGCAATCGTAGCGTCCAATAATCGCCATTGAATTTGCTATCCTGATGGATGCTGCAGCCATAGTGGAAAACTTCTTCCCAATAAGGTCTAATCGTCGCCCCTCTTTATCTGGTGGAGTAGAAATAGGGGTAGCTGGGTTCTTTGACCTTTGCTGCGCCGCTTGAGAGATTACTGAATCCGGGCGTGGATGGCCAATAAGACACGCCGGACTAGAAAGCGGAGCACGATATTTCTTTTCTATTCTGGGTAACACAGCAGGCACAGATGCAGGGTTTTTCATTATCTTTATGCCTTCCTTCCAAATAAAATCAATCATGGGAATGGCTCTAGATATCCTCCTTGTTTCCTCTTTAAAGTCATGGAGAAAACACTCCGTTTGCTCCACTGTAACCGGGAGCTTAAACCTGGTTGATGCCCTCTGCATCAGGTTGTGAAAACCACCTACATCTTCAGGCGGTGAATCTGAAGGTTGTGGAGTCGGAGGGGACGGCATGGGTATAACATATTCATCCCATGGGTCCGATGAAGGAATGTTAGGCAACTCTCCATCTTCTACCTCCTCTTCTGATGATGAATCCAGAGTTTGTGGAGGCAAGACCGGTTGCGGAGTTTCCACAATTGGAGAAACCGGTGGCTGTTGCCGAGGAGGAGCTACCGTATCAGATTGAGGTACTTGCGGAGGAAAACGCTGTTTGTAATCCGCCAGCATAGCCTGTAAATCCTGTATCAAATTAGGCGGCAACTGAGTGACTTCCGGGACTCTAGGCCTTCTCTGATGATCCAATGAATGAGGCACTATGATATCCCCTTGGTAATAGTGCTCAGCGTATGAATCCTCCTCATCATCATCTTGGCACTTGATGACAAGCTCGGATGGATGACGTGCCACACCAAAAGCACCCTCATCATCATCATCTTCATAGTCATCTTCTTCATCATCCGCATAGGTTTCCAGAAGATGAGAAGGCATAAGTGGAGATATGTATGAACCTTGTTGCCTCTTATAAGACACTAGTTGAAAGTTTTTTGTCGCTATTGGCGTACAAAGGGCCTGATTCCCAGTGGCAGGTCTTAATAAAGCTGGTTCCATCGACCTTGATGACCCCGGAGACCAAGGCGCATCCACTTGTTGAAAAGATGTCGTCGTCGACGGATTTATCGTCGACGAGATCGACGACGAGGGCATCGTCGACGATAGACTTGCCGTCGACGGGGCTGTCGTCGACGGGCTTGACGTCGACGGGACAATCGTCGATGGACTCGTCGTCGATGGAGCCACCGTCGACGGGACGGTCGTCGACGGGGTAACCAATGACGGGCTCGTCGTCGACGGGATAGACGTCGATGCTTTCTTCGTCGACGAGGCAGTCGTCGACGGCGGCGTCGCCGACTTCGTCGACGGGCTCTTCTTAGATGACGAGTTTTTTGATGATGACGGCGTCTTCGTCGACGAGTCGTCCACGAGAGTTCTTTTTGTCACGATACTAATTTTAGTAGACACAATAGGTGTAGTGATAGACGTAGTGGATATCATATCCATAGAAGAAGAGGTTGAAGTGGAGACAGTGGTAACTGGAGAGGAGACAGTAGAAGTCTTACTCACTGTTTTCTTTGCCGGATCGTTGGTGGCTGAGGCTCCAGAGACAGAATGTTTGGATCTCTGTGAAGAGACTGAAGTAGAGTGGGAGGTCTTAACATGCTTTCTCCCCTCACTTATCTTATCCTCTTGAGACCTCGCCCTCTTGCTAGAGGTAGAGGCTCTGTCATCATCATCCTTGGAAGAGGATTTAAGCCACAAAAGGACTCTGGCCTCCCTATCCCTTAAGGTCTTGGCAGGGAAGGTAACACAGATCTTACAGGTTTTTGCCTCATGCTTGGGATACAGGCAATAAATGCAGTCCTTGTGTAAGTCATCCACATGGACCCTCTTCTTCTCGCATGTTCTGCAGGGTCTGAACAAGGCCTTCTTGTCAGACATCTTGAAGCTCTTGAAGAAAAAACTGAGTCAAGACTCAGGGAGACTCCCTTCCACACGACGTGCGGTGAAAATCTGAGGAGAGCTGGCTCTGCAGGGAAGGTTCTAGAGGGTGCTGTGAGCTGATTGGTTGGAGCAAAGACTTTGGGTCTTTTAGCATAATGAGGTAGATAGGCTACTATAATATAGGCCTCAGGCCTTTTTCTAGGGCCTACTACTGCAAAGTGCTTTTGGCACTGCTTTTTTATTTACCGTGGGACTCCCACCTCGACGACGGGGAATGATTCAGGCATGTGAATCTATGAAAGATACCCCAATACTGGATAACTCGGGTAGTTCTTAGTTGGGCGATATCGTCTGGTTTCTTCTTCTACCAATGCAGCTGCCGCCTCTCGAACCCCTGGGGCATCATAGCCCTGGTCAAAATAGGGCAGCGCATCCACAACAACATCACCAGCAGCTGTTGGAAGAAGATTCTGTTTTGGAAACTAGCACAAATGATGAAGAACTGTAAGAACAAACTATATTGTAAATGGCCTTGAAAAAGCCCTGGCGCAAATCGCCACAGGGGCGAAACACGTGTCGGCTGTTCATGTTTTTATCTAAATTAATAAAGAGCAACTTTCCTACACAATATGGACTTCTGACTGACTATATGAGCAAGGATTGAGCCTAAGGACATTAAGAATTGATGCTTAACACACTCATGGAATGATGGGTGTCTGGTGAGGTTGTGGTGTCAGTTGGAGTGTGCAGGCTGAGCAGGACAGAGGCTGCTCCTGGACTTAACATCTTCCAGTAACTTTCTGATGCGGTCTACTTACCAATATATCTACAATATATATCTACACATCATCTGGCTACTGAAGATTACTTATTTACAACACTGGCGATGAGGTGTAAGAAACTGCGTGTTGCTGAAGGATTACCCTGGAACTAAGGATTTGACTAACTACAGGCACTCATGAACAATACTCTCAAGAAAGAAGATTACAAAAAACTACGCTCTGGTAAGCCCCACCAGTGTCCTTGGTCAACAGGACAGCCTGCAGTCCAGAGCGTTTAAAGTTTGTTTGATTTTTCCTGTGAACAAAAGTATTGGATTTACCTTTCTGTTAATTTGACTTTCACATGCTAACCAGGGCGTTTGACCTTCGTTTGACCAATTTTCTTGTGCGGGTTTTAAATAGCTGCTGCGAAGATTATGCCATCCTGCTGCCTTGAGTTGCTTTTGTCAAGCCCTGCTGTCTACCGTGAGGAATTACAATTGGTTCTTAACAGCTTGTGGCATCGATTGTGAGATTATAATGCGATCCCACCCCGCATGCTGTCACCCTGTGGCATGTGCAAGTTGGGAAGCTTTGCAGTCTGATTCACGCGGACATTGCAGTATTTTATGTGTGGTTTCTCCTCATTGAATTTGAAGATCACACTTTAGATCTCTAATTGTAGATCGGGACGAAATTCGAGGCTGTCCTTGAACAAGCGCTCCGCGCTTTTCTCTTCCTGCAGAGTGCTAGGATTCACACCTCAACCGGTGCTGTTTTCCCTCCTGTTTCCCTACATCATGGTGTGTGGTTATGCGCAGGTTCGGCAGTGAAGTCTTGGGAGATGTGGTGAGGGAAGGTGCCTACTGTCCCTGGTTGAACTTTGGCGATTTCATTCACACCACTCACTTAAAAATAAACTGCTGCACTGTTTTGAAAGTCACATACAGCGCGTGTCAGCCTCAACGCACGCGATCTTACCAGATATGGAATCCTCCTACGTCCTCAGGGGAGCTTCTTCTTTCGTAGCTGTAGCCATGCTGCTGAAGGACGCTCTGTTGCTCCAGCGGGCTGGGAGCCACCCGGCTCAGCGTCTGGAGCGTGCCGCCATCTTGTGGTTGGAAGTGTGCCACATCAAGCCTGAAGTGTTCAATTCAGCTCGGGGCTGCCAACCACGTCTGCTTTGACTGCATTTGTTTAACGTTTTCGTAAGAACTGCAATTGTGGCATCTTTAAACAAGACCGGTTTACCCAACCAAGCTCATAGTATGTTAAGACTAGTTTGGACCTTGTTAGCCTCTAATATTTGGAGTGTCAGTTCAAGTTTTCCAACATACTGAGGACTTTGGTCTTCGTTTTTTTTTTGGAGGTGGGTTCAGTATCACAGTACATTCCTAAAATAACTCATGGCGGATTGGTTAGTGACATTTACACCGGATTCTTAAACAAAGGTTTCGTGTTGGTTGAGAACTTCGGGTGAGAAATCGCTCACCGATCGTGGACAACGGTGACTAAGTTTATTGTTTTAATTTGTCGAGTTACTGATGGTTTGACCTGTTTACAGCTGGGTGTTTACAATATTGTAATGGGGGCATGTTGCAGTTGTTAGAGGTTCTTTCTGTCTGCTTATTGACTTTACATGGAATGAGAGGAGGAGAGTGTGTGTGATGTCCTTGTTTCTATACTTCGCTTGGTGTGGTTTTCCGTTACGGGTTGTTGTGTATTTGGTCATTCTTTGGATCTATCTGTCTGCATATTGATTCTGCATGGAATGGTGGAGGTGAGTGTGTGGTGTTTTTGATCTCTCTGCACCCAGTGTGTGTTGTGTTTTGACTTAAGTAATACCCTGAGTTTAGGGGCAGAGTACTTATTCCTAGTTTTCCTGTAACCTTTGGTTTACCAACCATTTATTAGTGGTTATTTATTCACATTAGTGTCACCTGGTTGACATTAGTTTGTTGGTTTTCCGGTTTTCCTGTTTGGACTGCGTAAGAGTAAACACCTTCTAATGAAGTTTCTCTGCGTGCACACTCACTGTTGGATTGTGTGAGTGATTGGTTATTGCCGTTTGGACTGCATAGGAGAAAACACCTTCTCATTAAGTTTCTCTGCGTGCACACTCACAGTTTGGTTTGTGGGTGAATGGTTTTTCCTGTAAGCTTCTCTTAAATGTTATCACTGATTAGACTGTTGGAGTAGACACTTTCTTGCGAAACTTCTCTGGTTTTTAGCTTCTAGAATGTTTGACTTGAAGCTTCTTTATGTTTTACCTGGATATGAGTCTTTTGAAGCTTTTCTGGTTTTACTTGGGTCATGTTTGATTTGATTATTCTAGTACTGTCCAAGTCTAAAGCTTCCCTTGGAACTATTTTATTCTGATTCTAGGTGTGTGATTTCATTGGCATTAGGAATGGTCATGCATTTCATTTAGGTTATGGGTCCTCGATTCATTTGCTCAATGTATTTTCATGCATCTTTTATAATCTAATGTATTTCCTAATTGGATTGCCTTGGGAACTTTCAATTGCTTTTATTGTGTTTTGGATTCCATAGGAAGGGGGGTGTGTTATGATCTGATATTGCCTTTCCCCTTGCCTATGTATCTCTTCTCTACTGCTCAGCCAGAATGAGTGTTGGTGTGCCTGGAGATGTCTGGAATGTTGGATGATTGATGTCATGGAATGATGGGTGTCTGGTGAGGTTGTGGTGTCAGTTGGAGTGTGCAGGCTGAGCAGGACAGAGGCTGCTCCTGGTGGGGCATCACATGGACTTAACATCTTCCAGTAACTTTCTGATGCTGTCTACTTATCAATAAATCTACAATATACATCTACACATCATCTGGCTACTGAAGATTACTTATTTACAATAGCTTCCTTATGATGGGAATATGTTCAATTGTTCCCTATTTTTAGCTAGTTGTTAGATAAGGGTCCCTTGCTTCCTTAACAATATATTTATTTCATTGTAACGTGATATAACATAAAATAGACAGAACTTTGAAATAAATATCTAGCTAAATTTTTCCTTAATGGAGAATATGGAAGTATGCGTCTTGAAGGCCGATTGCGCATAACCAATGCCTCAAAGTAGCGGAGGATACATTTGGTGCAATGCTAGCATCCAGAATCTCTCTCCGAAACCACTGGTTGCAAGGCATTAGGTAGAGAATGGGTCTGAACTCGTTCTTGTATTTCTTCTGGACATTAAAATATATTCAGTATAGCCAGTGCCTCGTTGTGGAGGAGGAACTAGTTCCAACACCTGTTTCTGTAAGAGAATGTTCGCCTTCAGTTGTAATTGGTGCAGTTGGAATCTGGATTGTTTCAGAGGTATGGACGGAGGAGAGCTGATGAATTTGAAAGAATATTCATTGCGAACCATATTCAGCACCCAATTTTCCTACATGATTTTGTGCCACTTTGTCAGGTAATTTTGGATGCTTCACCCTACCAGAGGGGGTAACGGCAGAGGGGGACAGATTTCAGGGTTTTGACACAGCTTGCATCTTGCCTCCTTGTGCGGGTTGCTGTCCTGATCTTCCTCTCTCTAGTCTTTTCGGATAAGGCTGGTAGGAACGTTGATACTGTTGTTGGACTGGTGGCCCTAACACTACAGAGGGGTTTGAAACCTCTGTAGAATGGCAGCATTTGAAAAGGTCTGGAAGAATTATGCTGCTCCTTAGTTCTTTCAAGGCCAACAGCTTTTAACATCTCCATTTCTGCTATCATCCTGGCCCTCTCCTTGTCTGCGTAAGTGCCGAAGAAAAGAGTTGTACCTGAAAACGAACAATTGTTACTTACCTGTAAACAGGTGGTACTCCAGTATTGGTGTCTTTCATAGATTCACATGCTTGAATATTCCCCGTCGTCGGAGTGGGAGTTCCACGGTAAATAAAATCGCAATGATATAATATATATAATATATGTAACATAAAACCTGAAATATGTACCAGAAAAAAGGCATAACCTGCCTACACAGGAATGCATGGGAAAGGAAAAAATCATATGCAGTCTACCCATGTCATTATGTTGGTCCAAACTGCAGCCAATCAGGCGACAGCAACCCTATAGCACCTTCTCCTCAGAGCTCAGCACCTCAGATTTTCGAGCACAAGATTGACCAAAGAGTCTGAGGAGAAGAGAGCCTCGGAGGGGAGGAGGGAGGGTCGCATGTGAATCTATTAAAGACACCAATACTGGAGAACCACCTGTTTACAGGTAAGTAACAATTGTTCTTCTCCAGTATTAGGGTGTCTTTCATAGATTCACATGCTTGAATAGATAGCAGTCAGCACCAAAGAAAAGTTTCCATGGTTACAAAGCATATGAAGAGACTGAAAAGCATATGTATGGAAAAACATATATATCAAACAGTCAATAATACTTGGAAACCAATAGGAGGAGGGTAGAACAGAGGCTCACCTTATTGAAAAAGATTACGAAGCACAGCTTGTCCTACTGCGGTATCCACTTCATTCATGGCACCTAGACCGTAGTGTTTCGTAAACGTGTGCCTGCTGGACCACGAGGCTGCTCTGCTAATTTGATGCAGCGGGACATCGGCAAATAAGGCAGTAGAGGAAGCCATTCATCTGGTAGAATGGGTTCTCACCGAAGACTGCAGAGGCTTACCTGCCTTTTGATGGCAGAAAGGAATGGCCGAAGACACCCAACGGGCTATAGTAGGTTTGGTAACTGGACGCCCTTTGTCGTCCATAAGCCACAAAGACTTGGTCAGATATGCGGAACTGAGCCGTTCTGCTGATCTAGAACTTCAAGCACGTTTAATGTCTAAGGAGTGCAAGCGTTGTTCCGCAGGAGACTGTGGGTTAGCAAAGAAAGCCTTCAGAACAACATGTTCATTGATGTAGAAATCTGAAGGTACTTTAGGTAGAAAAGTAGGGTTAGTGCGAACCACCACACAATGTGATTGAAACTGAAGAAACGTAGGATTGATTGTAAATGCATGAATGTCACTTACTCGACGAGAAGACGTTAATGCAAGGAGAAGAGCAACCTTCCAGGTGAGATACTTAAGGTCAGCTCTATGTATTGGCTCAAATGGCGTTTTCATTAATTGTGTTAAAACAATGTTAAGGCGCTAAGCAGGAGGAGGGCGCCGAATCGGTGGAAATTTACGAAATAGTCCATTGAAAAATTGGCGTATTATCCTAGAGGAACAGCGGGAGGTGGAGCCATCGTGGCGAAAGCATGAAATTGCTGCCAGAAAAACTCAAGTGGCATAAGACAATCCTGACTGAGCCAATTGAAAGAAGAAAGGGAGGAGCTGTGCAGGCGTTGCACGTATGGGATGAACACCGGCAGCAGCACACCAATGGCAGAATCTATTCCATTTCAACTTGTAAGTCTTTATAGTTGAAGGGGCTCTGGCCTGAGCAAGGACGTATCGACATTCTTGTGGAATGGCTAGATGGGCAAATTCGCAGTGTTCAGTTTCCAGGCTGATAAGCTCAGAGAAGAGGGGTCCGGATGGTAAATTAGACCCCTGTCCATGGAAAGAAGATCCATCAGAGGATGTAGAAGGATGGGCACGCACTGGGACAGAAGAAGCAACTCCGAGAACCATGCCTGTCGAGGCCACCTGGGAGCAATGAGAAGGATGTGGCAGGGTTCTCTCCGTATCTTCCAGAGCACCCGAAACACTAGAGGGATCGGAGGAAAGGCGTAAGCAAACAGATTGGACCAGTTCATCGAAAGGGCATTGCCATGGGCACCCTTTGTGGGGATGCCAACTTGCGTAAGCTGGGCATTTCCGGTTCTCTGGTGTGGCAAAGAGATAAAGTGTCGGGCGACCCCAGCGACGAAAGATCATTGAGTTTGTTGATGTAGCTCCCACTCGTGGGTTGATGATCGGGATCTACTGAGGGAATCCGCCAAGAGGTTGGATATCCTGGGGAGATGAACTGCAGTGATTGTGATTTGGTGCTTGAGTGACCAGTCCCAAATGGACTGTGCCAGTCGAGACAGTAACGGAGATTTTGTTCCGCCCTGCTTGTTTATGTAATGCATGCAGGTTGTGTTGTCTGTTTGTATAAGGACAGACTCTCCTTGAAGCACAGGTTGAAAAGACTTGAGCGCTAGATATATAGCCAGGAGCTCCAACTTGTTGATGTGCCAGGCTTTCTGAGCCAGAGTCCATTTTCCTTTTATGGACAGGTCTTGGAGGTGTGCCCCCCATCCCTCAAAAGATGCATCCGTCGTGAGCGTGAGATCTGGAGTGACAGATAGGAATGATGTCCCTGCTGCAAGATTTACTGGCTGTGTCCACCATTTGAGCGCTGTTTTCATGCGAGTCGTGACATAAATTAGATTGTTGAAGGATCCGGTGACCGGACGCCACTGTCCGTCTAATTCTTCTTGAATGGGACAAGTCCGCAGTCTGCAAAATGGGATGAGTGCGATGCACGATGACGCCGTCCCCAGAAATGACTTCAGCAGCCGAACTGAAACGTACTGCTTTGATAGTAGAAGAGATACTAGACGAAGAATCCTTTGTCGACGTTCCAGGGACACAAATGCTTTTGCCAGCGTGGTATCCAATGTGGCCCCTAGAAAATCCTTGCAAAGAGTTGGGCGTAATTGGTACTTTTCCAGGTTGAGAGACAGTCCCAAGGAGCGAAACACCCTCTGACAAAGGGATGTATGGTGAAGCAGCTGTCCGCGAGACTGCGATTTCAGGAGGCAATCGTCGAGATATGGGAATATCTGGACACCTTGGAGGCGTAGATAGCCCATTACAGAAGCCAATATCTTGGTAAAGACTCGAGGGGCGGAATGAAGGCCAAATGGCAATACTTTGAACTGGAAATGTTTCTGCCCCACCTGAAATCGCAGAAACTTCTGATGACGTAGGAGTATTGGAACATGGAAGTAGGCGTCTCGGAGGTCGATAGTAGCCATGAAATTTCCGACTAAGAGCAAACGCAAGATCTCTGTAAGTATTAGCATGCGGAAGGATTGACTCATGAGATAGTGGTTGAGCGCTCGAGTCCAATATTGGTCTCCATTCCCAGTTCTTCTTGACGATTAGGAAAAAACGGGAATAAAACCCCTTCCCTCTTTGAGACCTTGGCACTACCTCTACTGCACCCTTCTGAATCAGAAGTTGAACTTGATGGAAAAGTTCCTTGATGTGAGGAGGTGGCGGCCCGGAAGGTGGAGTTGGAGGAGGGATTTTGACGAATTCCAATGCATGGCCCTTTTCTACAATGTCTAGCACCCAACGGTCCGAGGTGATGGAGGACCATTGAGCACCAAACAGGGAGGTTCGACCTCCAATCTGCTGGGTTAAAGGCAAGTCATTGTCGTTTACTAGAAGATACTCTGTAAGCGGTTTTCCCTCTATAGGTATTGTCTGTTGACGAGACGACTGCTGTCGGTTACTGGAGTAATGCTGGTTGTTTTGGTTATAGGAGCGATATTGATTGCTTCCTCCCCGAAAATTGGAATTGGTGCCTCGTCCTCGAGCACCCAGATAGGGCGGTTTCTTAAATTGAAGAGTTCCCAAGGCACGTGCAGTGTCCTTTTTTATAGATTGTAACGCCTCAATGTGTGCTCCAAAGAGTGATTCGCCATCATATGTCATATCGAGAATTTTAACTAGAACTTCCTGACGGAAAGAGTTGGAGCGCAAGCAACCTTGCCTACGTAAGACAGCCGCTCCAGCGAGCTGTCGGAATCCAGTGCAGGCTACATCTACTGCACAATCAATCAATTCTTCAGACGCTCTTTCTCCTTCCTGAAGAAGTTGCAATTCTTCCGCCTTAGAAGCATCCAGAAGCAACGCCACATAGGCGGTCATATCTGTCCAAATTTGGTGGTCATATCTGTAGTAACTCCACCACACAGGATGTAGGTTCCAAGTAGATTTATTCCAGAGAAAACAGCTTTACAACCACAAGTAGGAGGAGAAGTCCTCACAGCATCAACTTCACAGAAAACAGTCCAAATCAAGCCAAAACATTCTACATGACTAAGAGTACTTCTAAATGACATAAGGTGATTCCAAATGACATCAAGTCATGGAATACCACAATATCGACCCAAGATTAACATAGCATTAGCCGCTCTCATCGTAGTGGAAGACATCGTCGAGAACTTGCGCCCTATAGCATCAAGGCGACGGCCCTCACGGTCCGGAGGCGCTGTAATAGTGGATGCAGTATTCCGGGATCCCCACTGAGCTGCCTGTGTAACAACCAAATCTGGCTTCGGCTGGCCAATGAGGCATGCTGGAGATCCGACCGGCGACTTATTTCTTTTCTAATCGTGGTAATTGGGCAGGCAAAGAATTTGGCGTCTTCATTAGTTTCACCCCTTCAGCCCAGATGAAATCTACAATTGGAATAGTATGAATCGGTTTGAATGGTTGACTCTTGAAATCGTAAAGGAAAAAATCTTCCTCTTTGGACTTGTGGTAACTTAAAACGCTGAGCCGCTCTGTCCATTAACCGATGGAAGCTTGCAATATCCACAGGAGGAGAATCCCCTGGCTTCACTTGAGATGGGGACGGTGTTTGTGCCCGATAGTCATCCCACTCCGCCATGTTATAACCATCCACATCTGTTACCTCCCCATCTTCTCGATCCGGAGGGTTCTCCTCGTCATCATCAGAATACACAGTTGCGTGTACTTGAATGGATGTGTGTTTCTGAATGGCAGCAGGTGGTGGAGATAAGGAAGGAGCAGCTGACTGCTCCGTAATAGGGGTTAAGACTGAAGGAACTGTAGGCACTTGTGGTGATGGTGGGAAACGCCTGTTACAGTCGTCTAACATACTTTGGAGGTTAGAGCTAAGCGACAAAGGTAACGTGCGGGTCGGAATTTGAGTTGGAACCTCATCCTGTTGGCCATACTGCTCATCATCATTACTGAAGTCTTGACATTTTATGATTAAATCTGATGGACTATGAGCCTCAGTGAAAGATTCATGTACATACTCTTCAGACTCTTGATCGGAGTCTGTAGCAAACAAAGGCGAGGGAGGCAGTGCATCACCAGGAAGTGCAAGCTGATTACTTGGAACCATACTACTTTTTTTGAAGAGTGTCAACATTGGCTAAACTGCTGGAAGACAGTGGCAATAAAGGCAGAGAGGCAAAAGTAGATTGCATCGTAGACAGAACTGTCTTTTCTACATTTTGAGACTCCATCGTCGATGGCAATCTTTCCGTCAATGGTGCTGTCGTCAGCATAGACGATGTGGTCTTTTTAGTTTGTGTCGACGAAACAGTAGTCGGCGGTGACCTCATCGACAAGGCTGTCGTAGACGGTGACGTCGACGGCAATGGTGCCGCCGACGGAACCTATGTAGACAGGACCTTCGTCGACAGCAATGGCTTCTTCATATTCTTAGTCGACGGAGCAGCGGTCGACGGAACACTCGTCGTCGAAGGCGTCGACAAAACCAGCATCTTAACACCTTTCGTCGACTATGATCTAACTGTCGACGGAGGAGGTTTCTTCGTGGATGACGATGAAATTGGAATAATCGACGACAGTCTTAGAACTGAGAATTACCCCAATCGACGACGATGTCAACGAAAGGGCTGTAGACGATCCAGAAGCAAGCGTCGTCGTGACGGTCGTCGATTTCGAACCAGAGACAGCCAATTTCGTCGACGGGACTGTAGACGACACAGTTGTCAACGGAAAATCAGTTTTCTTCACAGAAAAACCTGAGGAAGTTGCAGCAGGAGCCTGAGAGCCAGGTCTTGTGGGCCCAGAAGTGGTAGGAAGTGGTGAAGAAACCGCAGGGGCCAAGGAAAGAGAAATGTTCCCCTTTTTTAAAAATGGAGAAGGCAACTCCTGCACACTACCATGTTTGGAGGCTGCTTGGGAATGGCCAGAAATAAGACTTCCAGCATCAGAAAGTACATGATCCTTATCCTCAAGTCTTTGAAGCCAGAGGAGTAAACTGCCTTCCCTGTCCTTTAAAGTCTTTGTGGAGAATGTTCTAAAGAACTTACAGCTCCCCACCTCATGGTCCGGATAAAGACAGTAAATACACTTACTGTGTGGATCCTCTGAAAAAAGTCTTAGCTTTCCATAAGAAGAAAACGCTCTAAAAAGAGACTTCTTACTTGAGAGAAGACCGAGCAGAGCTCAGGGAGACTCCCTTACACGACTTGTGGTAGAAAATCTGAGGTGCTGAGCTCTGAGGAGAAGCTTCTAGAGGGTTGCTGTTGCCTGATTGGCTGCAGTTTGGACCAACATAATGACAAGGATACTATGTAGAAATGTGTAGGCAGGTTATGCCTTTTTTCTGTGACATATTTCAGGCTTTATGTGGTTACATATATATACACATACATAATATTATTGCTATTTTATTTACCGTGGGCCTCCCACTCAGACGACGGGGAATATTCAAGCATGTGAATCTATGAAAGACACCCTAATACTGGAGAAGTTGTATTCAGGATGCGCTGCTGTGATTCAGGTTCAAGTGACGCAAGGCATAGCCATGAGTGCCGCCGAACTGCCACACCGTGGCAATACCCAAGCACTGCAAAAAGGATGTCGGCTGCTGCACTTTTCACTTTATTCTAGACCATAAGACCTTCTGTCAGGATTTTCTTAAAGTCCTCTTGTCTGTAGGGAGGTAGTCAGCAAACTGTTGGAGCAATTCCCACAGTGCCCGGTCATATCTGCCCAGTAAGGCTGTGGCACTAGCAACTTTCATGGTAGTCACTACTGTGTTGCAAACCTTCCTCCCCACTGAGTGAGCTCTCTTGATCTGGTGGAACTGTGGAGGTTGGAGCCGTGGTATGTTGCTTTTTCGCCACCACCACAATAACAGAATCCGGAGCTGGGTACGTCGGAAGGAAAGTAGGGTAATGCTCTGGCAGCCGGTATTTCTTCAGCAGCCTGGTTGGAGCAGACTTAATCGAAGGTGTAAAAAAAAAAAAAAAATCCATTGTCTGTTTTAAGAGGCCCGACACTAGAAGAAGCAAGGGATGTGAAGCCTGTTTTTTGGAGTCCCAAATATGATACAAGTTGTTGGTGTAGGAGTTGACACTGGAATGTTTAATTTGGAAGCACCCCGCACCAGAACCTCTTGAAAGGGTGAAATATCAAACTGGTGAAATCCACGGGGGAGGAGAGTCCAACAGTGTAGGAGAATATCTGTGCCTGAAGAGGATGTGTCCCTGGTATGTCTGGAACGAGACCTTCTTTAGTGATGCCGACTATGTGAATGAGGAGAGGAGCGTCTGTGACTGAGACTGATGCCTCGTGTGAAACCTAGACCTTGGTCTCTGTAGTGGAGGAAGTCTAGGTTCCACATCTGCAAGAGGTGGTGGAGACTGCTGAGGAGGAAGCTTTGGAGAGAGAGCTATCCTAGATTTAGAATAGGTTCTGGAGAACTCCGAATCTGATGTGTAAATATTTCTTCACTTTTTCCGTGCCTCCTGAAGCCTTGAAGAAGCTGACAAAGTCCCTGAGGAAGATCGTTCCGTCCACGGCGACCTAAGACGTTGCCTCGAAGGAGGATCTCGTCTCAACGTCACATGATGGTGTCTCGACATAGAGCGTCGTCCTCTCAGCATCAACCAACTGTGGGAGTGCGTCGGAGTTAGACAGTGGTGATTCTACGTCAATCAACGGTGGGGACTTGGACTATTGACGGAGGTGTCTCGCAGTCGAGCGACTGACGTTGTGACAAGGTCCTCAGCGGTGACCTATGGTCCTGCTGTGGACTTCCGGACACCTAACAAGGTGTTCTCATTGTCAGCTTCATAATCAGCAAAGATGATCTTCGATGTAGACCGTCAACGTCATTTAGACCTAGAGCCCTGGATCGCTGGCAAACAGGTCCCCACTGTACCTCCTCTCTACGGCATCAACCGGGACCAGCGCCTTTTTTCAGCCCTTCTGCTGGGGAGACCCGCAGAGGCTAAAGACAGAGCCCTGGTAGAGGATAGCCCCTCTCTTGCTCTGAAGTCCCACCTGAAGACTGGGCCTGCTGTTTGTCACTCTTCTGCTCCTTGAATTCGTATCTACTCCCTGATACGCAGGGTGCCCTTAGAGAACTTTTTACAGATGGAACAGGAGTCAGAAACATGAGTAGCAGGCAGGCATAGTATACACACTCTACGAGGATCAGTCTTGACCTTCTTCCTACCAGAGTCAGGACACTTTTCAAAAAAGGGTGGCATTTTTGAGTGGAAACTGCAAAACATCCTATCAGAAAAAGACAGACAACTTGGTGAAAGACCAAAGACGTTGAATGAAGTAGCTATTTGTTAGATTCAGAAGTGTAATTTGAAGAAAAAAAAAAGTTAAATTGGTAGAGCTCAATGCTCCAGGATCCTGAGAGCAGGAGCCAGAAAAAAAGAACTGAAGTTACTGCCACGATCTGTGCATGACTGGATCCTGGGGTTCTGTGGACTTTTAAAGGCTCAGCTTCTAGTTTTAAGACATATAATGGCAGCCTATGGGGCTATTCTGTCCTCTCCTTTAATTTCTATCATGAAAAAAGGAGTTTAGTGAAGGCGATTCTTCTGTGTTAAACACTTCACAAATGATACAAAATATAGTACACTGGCTCCCTTTTTTCACTTCAAGATGAAGATGCGGCCAGTGTAGCATATTTATTTAGGCTGCATTGTCGTCTCTGGCTCTTAATTGTCTTTGTAGGCCTTCCTGGAGAAAGGCGAAAAAGAAAATCCCACTTCAGTAGATATATCTAAAGAAGTGCGGTGGGACTATTCAAGTACTTGACTATACATGGAAATACCCCTACGAGAGAAGGTACATTTTGTGAAAATGACATGTGGAGTAAGGATAACATTTTTTAAATTCATTAGTATGTTGTTCAAAGGAGATAGTCAAAATTCATACTTAGATTAAAAGGCTTACTAGTGATGTTACATCCTAGGTGTAGAGAGAGAACATGCATCTTAAATCTTAGTTTCATGACACATAGGTACATTTCATCATATTCACTGCAATAGCTTTTATGACCTTTATTAACCCTACTACTGTGAGTTACTAAGCTTGGTTTCACCGGTGAGTTATATATGCTATTTCAAAATACCAAAAGTTTTCGCAAATTAAATGAAGCTAAGACGGAGGTTATGCATTTTGGGAAAGAGAACCAGGCTGGCTAATAGACAGGTGGCCATGGGAATTGGGGGTTCCGTCCATCGTAAAGAGGCAGCGATAAATCTAAGCTTTACAATGGATGATAACCTCTAAATGGAAAATCATGTCAAGGTTACATGTGGTAACTGTTTTGGCATGCATGGCCACCTTTACACTGTAAGAAGACTATGCCATTGATAACTAGCAGTCTGGATTATGGTAATAGGTTAATGTTGGGCAGGAAGTCCTCTTTGAAGTCTTCCCTTCAGCTTGTACAAAACTTGGCCTCCCGTCTGGTTTGCATTACTAGAATAAGCCTGGTGCTCAATTCTTTGCACTGGCAGCCATTCAGGAAAAGTTGTATTTTTAAACTTCTGTCTCTTTCATTATGTCCTTGTAGGGCACAAGCCAGTTATATCGCTATTCCCTTATTTTTTATACTATCCAGTTAAGGCTTTAAGGTCCTCTGAAACGGCTCTGGCTGTTTGATGAAGAATTCGAACCACCCGCAATAAAGGCTGTTCTGTCTCCCTTCTTGCTCCTTACTACTGGAACAAGTTATCTGTACACATTCACTCTTGCAGCGTCTTTCAGCTTTCTAAAAAGCTAATTAAAACTGCGATCTTCAACATCACTTCTTTAGAAATGCCAGGATGAGACTTGCCACTGCCTCCTATTTTAGCTGTTACCACCAGGATACTCAGTATTCAGTAAGCAGTGTTTTGTACTATACCAAATCCCTATAAAAGAACAATTCTTGTGATCAGAAACCTTTGACCGCTCAGAACATTTTCAAACCGATAGAGGTTTTATTTCTAAAAAATATCAAGGCATGCTCAGATAAAGCTATATGTATATGACTTTTTTTGTGAGGTGTCAGAAAGCAAACTTTAAATACACAAGCTACTTGGGCTGCTGCAGTTGTCCCTGCCAAGAAGAATAGATTTTAAAAAGAAAAATCGTTTTGGTGCATTACAAGCAATAACCACACTGGCATTGAAGTTTCTGTAACTTATTTTACACTACTTGCATTAAAATGCATGGGTGGTTACCAATCTTAAGGCAGAGACGAGTTACGTATGTGAATATATATATGCAACTCAAATGAAATAAAAATGATGTTTCTGATTTATTTTACTCTACACGTACATCACATAAGGTCAGAATACTTAGCCAAGTGGCATCAGATTGTGGCTTTCCATTTTCAATACAATAAAACTTTTGAATATTATTTATTGATTCACACTTTTGAAAATCAACTATTCATGTGTATTCTTTACAATATATTGAGATTTTAAAGGATCAGTGGTCAAAAGATGCCCGATTTGATTAGTCTGCTAAGCATAGCCACAGACCAAGTTTACAGTTGTGATATTGGACAGAACTCTCCAAACTATCCCTACTGTTCTATATACGCACATAAACGAAGGTTTGGCTAAATGTTCACAGTTTAATACTTGGCGAATCTCAAAAAGGAGGATAATAAACAAAAAAGCTAAATGTATTAAGCCAGGCTGCACATTTATCTGCCCAACGAGTAATAATTTTAACTCAAATCAGAGCTTGATTTCATTCTGCAATCATACACATTCCTACCAATGTCTTGCTCAATGCAGCTTTTGTCTTCACAGGAGGATATGTGGTGACTCATCTCAGCTCTCGGAACATGATGACGTGCATTAAAAGGACATGTCGCCAGTTCCCTCTCTACATCAGGATGATTCTGCAAAACAGAAAAAAAAGACTCAATTAGAAAAGCGGTATCAGATGGGCTCCATTCAAGGAAATTCAAAGGGAAGAGTTAGCCACTTGAAAACCATAAACACATTAGGCAAAAAGGTTTCTCAAAGAAAGTTGGCCCACGTTAGTCATCATTGGTAATCAGTTCAGTTAATAAAAAAAACAGTCACTAGGACCATAAAAGTATACAAAAATAAATATAACTGCATTATCAATTTAAAACATAGCAAACACTAAAAATAGAGCCACTTCCATCAAAGTGAATTTGGATACACAAAAACATAAAATTTCCATTACTAGAGTAAATCACTACACTTGCAGGTGCACAAAGAAAACCTCACAGGGCTGGAATACCAAATAGTTGGCCAATTCATTTAGGTTAACTAGACAGGCCCAATGCATACGACAGGACAGTAATGTTGCAATAAATAATTAAAACACAAGGTTCAGTTATAAAATCTACATTAATCAAAAACATTAAAAGCAAATTCCCATTAAGGTAGTCTAGGCATTGGACACTTGTATTAGTACTGCAATCAGGCTAGTATCTTGATTTTTTTTCCTTTTGTAGGAAAGCCCTTCTCCTTCGCCACATTGCTTTTAGAAATCGAGAAACAGCAAAAACACTGGGCTTGCAGGTATCGTATTTCAAAACTCTGAATGCCGCCATACATTGCACAAACCCCTGATTCCTGCACAATTGTAAAATCCAGGACCTTCTTGCTGCTTTATACCCGGGGCAAAAGAATAAAACATGCAGTAAGGTCTCCTCCTGGTTATTACAGGCAGGACACCCTCGAGGGGGCGGATCAGCCCATTCAGAAGTAAAGGCCCAGAGGGGTAAGGAATATGCTACTTACCAGTATGCATCTGTTCTTGGCATGAAGGGCTGCTGACATTCCTATCTGTGCATAGATCGCCACCTAGTGTTGGGTCCGTGATTGCACATTGTTGTCCTGGAAGAGTCTTCGAAGTATCACGAGATAGGTGGCTCCTCCCCTGGACTACAGTGCGCATGGGCATCCTCTCCATCCCCAGATTGTTTTTCGCCATTGTGGCAGAGATGGAGTGTAATACTGAAAGTGATGACCATGCCTGAAAATGCTTCTGAGAGCTGCAGCTGCGACAGGCACCGGGGAGGAGGGCGGGCGATATGAATGTCAGCAGCCCTTCATGCCAAGAACAGATGCATACTGGTTAAGTAGCATATTCCGTTCGAGGCATGAGGGCTGCTGAATTCATATCTGTGCATAGAATAAATAGCAGTTTCCTCCTTACTTGCGGGTGCCCGTGCCAGCTGCAGCAGTCTGAAATAGAGTCCTGAGAACAGCCTGACCTACAGCAGCTTGCTGTTTGGAGTGTACATCTACGCAGTAGTGTTTGTTAAATGTATGTATAGTGATCCACGTGGCTGCTCTACAAATGTCCTCTAGAGGAATATTACCCAGGAAAGCCATGGAGGCCCCCAATTTGCGTGTGGAATGCGCTCTAGGGGGAACTGTTAGAGTGCGTTTAGCTTTCTGATAACAGATCTGGATACATTTAACAATCCACCTGGCTATACCGGACTTGGAGATAGGGTTGCCTTTATGTTTTGGAGAGAATGCAACGAATAGCTGTTTAGTCTTTCGAAAGTCTTTTGTCCTGTCGATGTAATTCAGGAGAGCTCTTTTTACATCTAAGGTGTGCAGTGCTCTGTCTGCCTCCGAATCTGGGTTAGGAAAGAAAACGGACAGTTCTATATTTTGATTGATGTGGAACTGCGAAACCACTTTTGGCATGAAGTTAGGGTTGGTGCAAAGCACCACTCTATTCGCATGGATTTGCAGATAGGGTTCCTGAATTGCGAGGGCTTGCAGCTCACTGACCCTCCGCAGGGATGTAACAGCTATGAGGAAGGCCACCTTCCAGGTGAGGAACTGTATGTCACAGGAATGGAGTGGCTCAAAGGGTGGCCCCATGAGTCTGGTGAGAACAATATTTAAGTTCCAGACTGGTGAAGGGGGGGTGTCTGGGAGGGATCACTCTTTTAAGCCCTTCCAAAAAGGCTTTAATGGCAGGTATCCTAAAAACGGAAAGGTGTTGCCTGTTTTGAAGGTAAGCGGCTATGGCCGCCAGATGGATCCTGATAGAACTGTACGCCAGGTTGCATCGGTACAGATGCAACAAGTAACATATGATGTTTTGCGTAGATGCCTCCAACGGGTTAACGTTATTGTTGGAGCAGTAAACAACAAACCGCTTCCATTTGGCCGCATAGCAGGCCCTGGTAGTTGGTCGCCTTGCCTCCTTGATGATGTCCATACACTCAGGAGGCAAGTTCAGGTATCCAAACTCTATGACCTCAGGAGCCAAATCGCAAGGTTCAGCTGATGTGGATCTAGGTGCTGAATGTCGCCATGGCTCTGCGTGAGGAGGCTGGGAGTGAGGTGCAGCAGCTGGTGAGGCACCACTGAAAGGTGCATTCAAGGGCTTCCCGCCGCCTGATGACAATCTTGTATTGTCTTTCAAATCTATTGAGACATTCCCCTTTTACAAGGGAAAAAGCCCTTCCTGGGGACACTATGAGCAACAAATAGTTGGAAAGACTTGCAGAAAGGCTTTGCTCTTTGCCCGTAGAATTCCAGGCAGTGTTTAACCTCTAATGAATAAAAAGCTTTTTCCACTGCTGTTGACGGTTGATTGAAAAACCGCTTAAGAACCAGTGGTTCATTTAGATGGAAATCTGTTGGCACTTTTGGAATGAATTTGGGATTAGTCCCGAGGACAACCTGTCGTTCTTAAACTGAAAAAAAAAAAACGAAAAAAAAAACGGTTCTTGTATCGTGAGAGCCTGTATTTCTCCAACGCCTCTGGTTGAAGTGAGAGCTCTAAGAAGAGCTAGCTTCCAGGATAACAATTTCTAGTCCGAAACAACCCCTTCATGAATTGCTCCATAATTCTATCAGACCACAGTGAAGGACTCAAGGAAGCAGTCTATATCGAGAAATTGCCGCCAGGTGTAATTTAAAAGAAGCATGGGCCAACCAGATTTTGCCAACATCAGAATATATGGAATAATTTGATGTGCCTCTGAGTTTAGAGGATGAATATTATGTTCTTGGTACCACAGACTGAATCTCTTCAATTACATCCTATATGCTCGGTTTGTAGTTTCCGCTCTGGCATGTGCTAGAATATCTCTGTATTCTGCTGAAATATCTAGGATGCGGAATTCGCAATATTCATGAGCCAGGCCACTAAGCTTTGCGATTTCGGGTCCGAATGAAGCACTTGCCCCCGGGACATTTTCAAGAGTGAGGATATTGGTTGTAGAAGAATTGGGGGATCCTCTGACGGCAGGAGCAACTCCATGAACCAGTGTTGTCTGTGCCACCACGGAGCTATTAGTATACTTTGCACGGTTCCTTCTTTATCTTTGTGAACATGTGGCAGGAGGGGGAATCAAAGAAATGGCATAAGCATAGACGCCTGACCATGACATCAAAAACGCATTCCTCCAGATCCCCTCTGATGATGCCAACTTGAGAAGAACCAGCATTTTGTGTTTTGAGATGTCGCAAACAGATCCACTGCTGGAACTCCCCACTTGAAAAAGAGGCTTTGCAGTATGTCCTGATTAATCTCCCACTCATGGCAGGTCGATTTTATTCTGCTGAGAGTGCCTGCTTTGACGTTCTGATCTCCTGGAAGGTGTTCCGCCTTTAGAGATACTCTTATGTTGGACAGCCCACTTCCATATCTTTTGTGCTTCCCAAGACAGGGAGAGGATCTTGCATCTCCCTGCTTGTTGAGATAGTGCATTGCGGTCGTGTTGTCTGTTCTCACCAGAACAGACGTTCCCTGAATTCTTGGTAGCTAAGCCAGTAGTGCCAAGCCTACCGCTCCGAGCCCAAGCCAGATGATGTGAAGCTGTTCTTGCAATTTACACCGACTGCTGACCTGCAGGTCCTGAAGGAATGCTCCCAATCCTTCCAGAGATGCATCAGTGGAAAGACTCCAGAGATGTTTTTTTTCCCACTATGCCACTGCTTGCACCATAGCCAGAGTGACCTTCACCTTGTCGTCTAAGGATCCATCTACCTGGTACCATTGGCAATCTATTCCTCCTGTAATGGATGCATCCTTAGTCGGCATAAAGGAATCCGAGGTATGCAAAAGGACACTGCCCCTAGTAGCTACTTGTATATGCGTACTGAAAAAGACTTTCCCTGTGAAATTCTTGGCTAGAGCCATGAGACGCAGTTGCCTCTCTGTGGAGGGAATGCCTTTATTACAGAGGTGTCAAGAATCGCTCCCAGAAACGTGATCTTCTTTGACGGTTGAAGGGACAATTTTGCTATATTTAAAGTCAGTCCCAGTTCGGCGAACAACTGCATACATGCCGTAGTTGACACCTGGGCTGAAGTGGCTGATGGTGCTTGTAGGAAGGTGAATATCTGACTATGGTTGTCCCCAACTTTTTTCCCTGGTGTTTTGCTGGTTTTTCGACTTAGTTGACCTGGGGCCCTGCTATTCAGGACCCCAGGCCCACTGCTCTCTCTGTAAAATGGATTCCATGTACTCTAGGTACATATCTAATTGGATACTGAGTCACCTTATCAGCCCCTGTACAGTGTACCTTAGGTACCCAGGGCATAGGTGCACCCAGGGCCTACCAGGGGCTGCAGCATGTATTATGCCACCCCTGGCTGGCCATCCCAATCTGACATAACTGGCTGATCAATCAGCTGGGGCAAGGCGGTGTAATCACCCGTTGCTTTAGATATAGTATCCCTATATCTAACCCTAAAATGGACACATATCCTCCTATCAGTCACTCCTATGGCAGGCCTTATCAATCCTGAAGGCAGAGTGCTTGGAATTATGTGAGATGGTGCTCTAGCATGAGCTGAGCCTGTCTGCAGCTGTCGGAACCAAGTCCTTTAGCTGTTTCCATGATAACGCTATACCATATACTCTTAAGTGCATTATAATCCTCATGGTTATTGCCAACTTTGGTATAACATTATCAAAACATGTCGAGTAAGGTGTCATACGAATTGGAATACTACCCCCTCGCCAATTCTGGAATCGGGGGTAGCATTCCACCCTTCTAGAGGGACACGACATGTATGTAACTGTGAACCCCGGTTAAAGTTAACTCGAGCCTAAGCATCACAAAATGGATGCTGCCACCACAGACACAAGCCTGACCTCCTGCTACTGGGAGTCCTTCCAGCGAGGGAGGCTTGGACAAAGGGTTTCCTGCCTTGGGAGGTGCTAGCACCACCCCAGACAGGATTTTGTGTATTAGGTAGGGCAGGGCTGAAAGGAATGAGACATGCCTGGGGCACAGATGGTGTCCCTGTGCATACACCGGTCTAAACCAGTTCCTGGGGCACTCCAGCCCCAGAGCTGGCGTAAGACCGGACAAAGGATAGGGGGTGTAACCACCCCCCTTCCTGGTCCCACCCAGAGGAGGGACCTAGTCGTAGTGCAGCCCCCTTTAGCCAGATAAAGGTAGGAGCTGGTCCCATTCCAAATGAGATTATCCTGAACAACTTTACAAGAAGGAACTCTGGACTTCGACGGTCTGCTCCACAGAAGACTGAAGAAATCTCCCTAGTGGGCAAGGAGTGTCCACCCTACACAAGCAGGCACCATCAGCGTCCAGCGGCTTCCCGGTGTCGTCTTCCAGCAAGGATCCAGACTTCAGAGCCCGACGAGACCCGGATTCCGAGACCTCTCCGACCTCTACCTACATCTGCAGCACAGCTGAGACCTGTGGGTGCGACGAGACACATGGGACCGGCCATCTTGAAAGAAGCAGCACTTCGCTCCAGCAAGACTTCAGAGGCATCCTCGTCCAAGTGCTTTGGGGACTGAGAAGCCCCGACCCCGAGCAGCTCCTGCACCGAAGACCAGCATCCACGAGATCTGCATGGGGCCCTTCTGCCTGTTTGCTGCTCGACGCGTTGTCTGGTCACTTGCCGGCTGGCTAGTGACCTAGACGACGAACTGCTAAATTTTCACTGTTGGTCTGGTTGCTCCAGAGTGGCCCTTGCTCCCTTCCAAAAGGGGAGCACCCCGGACCATCCTGGTCCACTCCAGACGCCGTTTCCACTCACCGCGTGGGTTGCCTTTGCCAAGGCCAGTTGATTCAGAATCCGAAGCCGCCGACAGCTCGTGCCTCCATCCTGGTAGTCGAAGACACCACCTGGTCCACGTGGCTGCAGAGACAAGCGTCCACTCTCACCTGATCGCGACGACGACATCTGGTTCCACTCCTGGTTCCACTCCAGTCACTGGCTAGTGACTTTGAACATTGTCCCCTCTGCTTTCAGGTTCCTCTCTTCACTGATCCACCCTTGGATCACACCGGACATCTTCCTCCTGACGGCCTGCAGCATCTTTTCTTCCAGGCTCCAAAGACTTCAAAGCCGGAATCCGACACGACTTGGCACCTATGCACCCGCAGCCCGTGGGTGAGGTAACACGAGCATTTCGGTGCTCAAGGGTAGCTTGACTCTCCTAGAGTCCAGTTCCACAGTAGTTTTAGTTCTACCTAGTCAGGATTGTCCGTACTCACCTTTTTATTGAACTGTACTGTCCATAGACACTGTTACGCATCTCGCGTGCGAGTTCACACTCTGCACACGCGTTCCTTGGGCCTCCTATTACCTACCTAGAGTTAGTATAGCGTGGTCCCAGCGATCCTACAGCCTCTGGACAGCTCCATTCCTTTTATCGACTTTCACATTCCACTTACTTAGTATATGGTTTGTCGTGCCCCTAGGGCACCATTGTAAATTGTGCAACTTAAACGTATTTTTCCAAAGAGATTGTCATGTGCTTAGCCCTCTGATCTCGTAAAGAGTTCAGAGGTGTATGTTAGTTAATAAATATCTTGTTTATTTTCATAACAACCTGTGTGGTGTCCTTTCACTTGGTATTCAAGGGGTTATATGTGGTAAAACAGCTGGCTTCACATGCCAAAAGAGTTTAGCCTAAGACTACTTTGTCCATGCTACCATTAGGATAGCTGGTCTATAAGGTTGACTTACAACCAATCACCATAAGGGTTGTTTGGACTGATACAAGGTGATCACTAGAACTAGTGAGCATCATATATCAGGCCAACTTCTCACAGTGCTTTTACCAACCAGTCGTCCAGGTATGGAAATACTTGGGTGTCTGTGCTTACTGAGAAAAAGCGGTCACTGACGCCAGACACTTAGTAAAGATTCTCGGAGCTGATTTGCGACTAAATGGTAGAACTTTGAACTGGTAATGGTCCCCGGCTACTGCAAATCAAAGATACAGTCCAAGGGAAGGAAGAATGGGGATGTGAAAATATGCTTCCTGTAAGTCTACAGTAGTCATATGATACCCTGGGTTTAAGAGTAGCCGAATGTCTAGGAGGGTCACCGTTTGGAAAAATTGCTTCTTAAGGTAAGTATTCAAAGCTCTCAGGTCTAGAATAGGACGCCATTGGAGAGCATTCATCCGACTAGGAAGAAACAGGGGTAAAACCCTTTTCGTTTTTGGAAGATCGGCACCAGTTCTATTGCTCACTTTCGGATCATTGTCCAAATCTCCAAACGCATCTGAGATAGATGTTTAATCTCTTGACTTGTTGGCAGTGTTGAAGGTGGGAATTGAAGAAAACTCAAGAGTGTGTGCGAATTGTATTTTATTGAAGGCCCATCTGTCAGTCGTTCTTTTCTGTCAATAATGCAGATGGGAAGCAACTCTCCCACCCATGGGAACTTGTGGAGAGAAAGAACAATAAGTAGCCAGATCCAGGAGGTTGTCATAGTCTTTTACCATTGTTTTCCCTTGACTACATCCTCGTCCTCTAGGAGCAGACTTTGTATAGCCCCTGGTTTGTTTTTTACCCTACTGCTGACGATAGGATTGTGATGATGAGGAATATAAGGGGTTATCTTCCCTTGTTGATAACTCCCCTTTGTAGGATGACTGGCCTCTTTCCCTGGTGCCTCGGAAGGGCACTTTACGGTATCGTAGTGTACCCAGGGCATTTGTAGTATCTGTATCCTTTTTTGATACCTTGAAATGACTCATCCACTTGTTTCCCAATAAATCTTCTCCATCTAAGGGAAGATTCAGGATCTTAATTTTGGACTTCTGGTCTAAAGGCAGTCGCCCTCAACGACCCCTGACGCTTTAGCACCGCCACTCACCTCCTGTCTATTGTCCTCTGGGAAGAGGTCCAAGTTTGATGCCATATCGCACCACATATGCCGGTCTAATCTGCCCAGAAAAGCAAGGGCATTATCTGCTTTGACTAAGAGAGCAGACATGGATGAGAATCTCTTTCCTAAGTTGTCCAAGCATCTCCCCTCTCTATCAGGAGGAGTTGATATAGGCGCAGAAGGATTCTTAGATTTGTTGCGCCGCTTGCGAAAACATGGAATCAGGTTTTGGATGGCCCAGTAAACACACAGGTGCGTCTAAAAGAGCTTTATATGGTTTCTCCAACCTAGCGAGCATAGGCGTAACTGTCGCCGGGGTCTTCATCACTTTTAAACCTTCCCAAACATGGCTAACAATTGGGGATAGCATGGACTGATTTTTGGAATGGCTCTTTGAAATCGTATAGGAAGCATTCTGTTTGTATTGTCGCCATAGGAAGCTGGAAGCTCTCGCAGCTCTCCATTATATTATGGAATCTGCGGAGAATCCACCGGTCCTGGTGAGGGAGATGCCAGAGATGGATTCAAGTAACCGTCCCATTTTTTGTTGGGATCTGTTATTTCTCCCTCTTCCTGGTCATAGTCATCCGTGGTAACCGGATTCTGGTGGTGTATTATCTGAGGAGTTGCCGGCCTAACTTCTTGTTGTGGCTCCCTGTTTCTAACTGGAGTAATAGGGAATGGGATTTCCTGAGAAGCTGGTGTCGACGGAAATCTCTTTCCATAGTCTGCCAGCATAAACTGCAGATCTATCATCCTGAAGGATGGCATACAAACCATTCCTTCCTGGTACTCTTGGCGATAGTGCTGTTGCTGAGGATATTGGTTCCTATGAATCCTGCTCTTCAAGCAGGTGAGTTACTGATTATTTCTAATTTTGGAATTTCCCTAGTCGACAAGCCAGTTGACGAGATCGCCGTCGACACCAGTCGTCGATGCCATCCTCGACACCAGGCGTAGAGAGGTATCAGTCGTCGTTGACAGTCGTCTATGTTCCCGTAGACGACCCCCATCGTGGTCACCTTCAACTATGATCCCGTCGCTGACACCGTAGTCGTCGCTGTTGTAGGAGAGTAGGGTCTGCAATCCTATGATCACCCAGATTTTTTGCTTTTGTTTCACTGGTTTACGACTTCCCCTGGCTGTGGGCCTGCCAATCAGACCCACAGCCTAGCTGTTCTCTCACTAAATTGACATGTGTACCTTAGGTGCATTATCCCATTGGAACTGGGCCACCTTATCAGACCCTGTAACTCAGGGCATAGGTGTACCCAGGGCCTACCAGGGGCTGAAGCATGTATTATGCCACCCCTGGCTGGCCATCTAAATCTGACACAACTGGCTGCACGACAGCTGGGGCAAGGTGGTGTAATCACCCTTTGCTATAGATATAGTATACCTATATCTAACCCTAAAATGGACACATAGATTCCTATCAGTCACTCCTATGGCAGGCCTTGACAATCCTGAAGGCAGAGTGCTTGGAATCGTGTGAAATGGTGCTCTGGCATGAGCTGAGCCAGTTTGCAGCTTGCGGAACCAAGTCCTAATAGCTGTTCCATGATAACGCATACCATATACTCTTAAGTGCATTATAATCCTCGCGTTAAATGCCATCTTTAGTATTGCTTTATCAAAACATGTCGAGTAAGGTGTCATACGAATTGGAATACTAACCCCTCGCCAATTCTGGCGACGGGGTTAGCATTCCACCCTTGTAGAGGGACACGACATGTATGTAACTGAACCCCTGTTAAAGTTAAACGAAGCCTCAGCTCCACAAAATGGATGCTGCCACATCAGACACGAGTCTGACCTCCTGCTGCTGGGAGTCCTTCCAGCGAGGAGAGCTTGGACAAAGGGTTTCCTGTCCGGGGCGGTGCTAGCACCATCCCAGACAGGGTTTTGTGTATCCTGGGTAGGCAGGGCTTTAAAGGAAGGTGACTGCTGAGTGGCACCCCGGTGCTCACTACGCATCTGCCGGCTAGAACCAGTTCCAGGGGCACACCAGCCCCTGGCCTGGGGAAAGTCCGGCATGGGAGAGGGGTGTAACCACCCCCCTTCCTGGTCCCACCCCTAGGGCAGGACCTAGTCGCGTACCCACCCCTTTCTTTAGGATAAAGGCAGGAGCGGGGACCCTTCCAAATTAGATCATCTTTGGAATCAAGACACGACTTTCTACGAAAGGACTTCAAGATTTCTTCTTCAAGATTCTCCCTTGTGACTAAGGAGTAGTCACCCTGCATCCGCAGGCACCATCTTAAGAACACTGCGGTCTGCTGCAAGTCTTTCCTCCGGAATCCGACTGCCCAGCTCGACGAGAACCGGCTTCCCTGGCACCTCTGACCTCTACCCACCTCTACAGCTAAGCTGAGAACCGTGGGTGCGACGAGACAGAGGGACCGGCCATCTTCAAGACTGCACGACTTCTTCCCAGCACGACCGCCGAGGGATCCTCTGGTGAGTGCTTTGGGGTCCGAGAAGCCCCGACCCTGAGCAGCTCCAGCACCGAAGTTCAGCCTCCCAGCATCTCCACGATCTGCGTGGGGCCCTTCTGCTTTTTTGCTGCTCACCGCGTTGTTTGGCTACTAGCCCGCTGGCTTGTGGCCTTCTTAACGATGCCCGACGACATCACTGCTGCTGGTCTGGTTGCTCCAGACTGGCCCTTGCTCCCTTCCAAAAGAGGAGCACCCCGGACCCTCCTGGTCCTCTCCAGACGCCATTTTGAGTCCACCGCGTGGGCTTGAATTAGCCAAGACTTGTTGCCCCAATCCTGGGTCCAGCGACGTCGACAGCTTCATCCATCGTGGGACAGCTCGCACCTCCATCCTGGTCGCCGACAACGCCTCCTGGTCCGTGAGATCTGCAGAGCACAGCATCGCCCACTCACCTAGTCGAGGTGACTACCATCCGGTGCCCTCCTGGTGCCACCTGACTACTGGCTAGTAGTCACGAAATTGGTCCCCTCTGCTTTCAGGTGTCATCTATCTTCAAGATCCAGGCTTGGATCACTTCGAACTCTCTTCACTGGTCGCCTGCCAGCATCTTTTCTTCAGTCTCCTGGTTCGTCTGCGAGGATTCCCGACGTCTTTTGAGACATATGCAGCTGCAGCCCCTGGGCTAGGTAACTTCGGCATTTCGGTGCCCCAGCATTGCCTCACTATCCAAGGGTCAGGATCCACTGTCGTTTTCTTCCTACCAGGTCGGGTTCGCCCGAGAACACTAACTTTGTCTTTACTAGCCTCCATAGACTTTGTCCCGATCCCGCGTGAGGGTGCACACTCCGCACCCTAGTCCCCTAGGCCTCCTACTAGTAATCTGAAGGTTCAGTAACGTAGTCCTAGCGATTCCAAAGCCTATTAGTACGGTACTTACCTGCTAGTAATTTCGCATTTCACTTCCATAGTATATGGTTTTCCGTGCCCCTCGGGCACTTGTGTAAATTGTGCTAACTTAAGTATTTTCGTAAGAGTTTTGTTGTGTGCTTAGTACCCTGTCCTCATAAAGAGTACAGGGCTGTTGTGATTCTAATAAATACACTGTTTATTTTCATAACACTTGTGTGGTGTCCTTTCGCTTGGTGTTCAAGGGGTATATGTGATGGTATAACAGCTGGCTTAACACGCCCTCTAGAGTTTAGCCCGAAGACTGCTCGTATCCACGCTACTAGGATAGCTGGTCTATAAGGTTGACTTACAACCAATCACCATAAGGATTGTTTGGACTGATACAGAGTGTTCACTAGAATAGTGAACATTATATATCAGGCCAACTTCTCACAGCTGTTGTCTTAGTCGCCGATTTAACCGGCATAGACGACCACCGCCGTCGACGCTGCCGTCGTAGACGCTGCCGCCGGAGAGGCTGTAATAGGCAATTATGGTATTTTTGATATGTTTCACCTCAATCCTAGTCGACGACGATGATGATGTTTTCTTAGTCGACGATCCAGTTGACGATTTTGGTTTTAGTCTTTACCGCAGGAGGTATAGAAGACTGCTTCCTGAAGGGTTCTTTGACCAGAGGAGGTGATTTTGACGGCTCATAAGTCGTCTTTTTAACATGATTTTTCCCTAAAAGCACGTCCTTTACTCTCCTTTTCCACAGAGTGAGGAGATTAAGGACTGTGCCCAGAAGAGCCATAAGTGGTCTTTGTGGGGGCCTTCCCAGGACGTTCCCCTTAGGAATGAGTTTGAGGAGATTTTCTTCTCTTTTGAGATCTCCTAGATGTTGGGGACGACGCCTCATCACTGTCACTGGAGAAAACCTTCCTTCTGGCCTTAGCGTTTGACAACATATTAAAAAGGCCCCCTTTTCGACTGAGAAGTTGGCCTGATATATGATGTTCACTATTCTATTGTACACCTTGCACCAGTCAAACAACCCTTATGGGGATGGTTGTAAAGTCAACCTTATAGACCAGCTATCCTAGAGGTAGCGAGGACAGAACAGTCAGGCGAAAAGACTCTTGAGGGCGTGTAAAGCCAGCTGTTTTACCATATGTAACCCCTTGAATATCAAATGAAAGGACACCACACAGGATATATATAAAATATATATGCATTTATTCACTAACACACTTCTTCGAACTCTTTGAGATCAGAGGCAAAAGCACAAAACAAGTTACACTTAGAAATACTTTAAAGAGCACGATTTACAGTTAGGCTCTAGGGGCGCGTCAAACCATATACTAAAAAAGTGGTATAAGAACCACGACTTGGGAAAGGAGACGGCCTAGGGAATCGCTGGGGCTACACTTTGACCCTTAGGTTAGGAGTAGGAGGCCCACAGGCGGCGCGTGCAGAGTCAGTACTCTCACACGAGAGTCAATAGGAACGTAAAAGGTGAGTAAATGAAGATTTAGGACACTTCCGGTCTAGCTAGAAGGATACAACTAAAAACCTAGACACTTGGATAGTCAATACCCTTGAGCACACCGAAGTACTCGCATTACCTCACCCACAGGAAGCGGGTGCATATGTGTGAAGATGTGTCGGGTTTCACCGTTGAAGTCTATGGAGCCTGTGAAGAAAGATGCTGCAGGCGACCAGTAGGAAGATGTCCGGGTGTTTTGAGGATGAAGAGGACCTGAAAGCAGAGGGGACAGAGTGTAGGTCACTAGCCAGTGACCGGGTGGAACCAGGGAAGGAACCAGACGTCGAGGAGCAATCCGGTGCTGGGGTGAAGCTTGTCGTTGCAGCCACGCGGACCAGAAGGCGTCGAGGACGACCAGGTGCTGGAGAGGAGCTGTCCCACGAAGGATCTCTCAGATGGAGGGGTCGGCTTCAAGATCAGAGCCAACAAGCCTAAGGAAAGACAACCCACGCAAGATACACAAGGAACTTCTGGTGCAGACCAGGAGGGTCTGAGGTACTTCACCTTTTCAGGGAAGTAAGTGCCAGTATGGAGCAACCAGACCAGCGGTGGAGTTTCAAAAGGGATCGTTGCCAGGGGCTACTAGCCAACGGTCCAGCAACCGGACAACGCGTCGAGCAGAACACAGGCAGAAGGGCCCCACGCAGATCTCGTGGAGTGTGGAGGGCTGGTCTTCGGTGCAGGTGGAGCTCTGTGTCAGGGTGTCTCAGTCCCCAGGGCACAGCTTCGAGGAGGCCTCAGGAGCTGCACTTTTCGCAAATGGTCGACTTTTCAAGTTACCTGCTTCCACGGGTCCAGACGCCTTCCACGGGGCTCAGCTGTGCTAGAGTTGTGCAGTGGGGACAGAGGGATCCGGGAGTCTAGGTCTTGTCAGGCTCTGTGCTCAGGTTCCGGCGGGAACGGGGACAAAGCAAACCGTTGAGTTGCTGGATGGTGCCTGGTTTCCCAGGGTGGTACAAAAGGGGATGATGGACGGAGCGTTTGAGCAAATCAAACACTCACCCCCAGTCAACTGATCTGGGTTTAATCCATCACCATTCTTTAGCTCACTCAGCCACACCAGTTCAGACATGGTCCTCATCTGAATCAGCCTAATGACAGATTTACTCAGGACATGCCATCTACCATAAATACTTTGGACCTCTACCCTCATATGGGGTAAGTTTTATTCCAGAACACACTTGATTGTGGCTATATGTTTAAAAAAATGTATTGGTCTAATTCACCTTTTTTCTTTTCACGCAGTGCCCAACTGGGTCACCCTGTGAGTAATCTTTTCCTTTCCTTCACTTCAAAGCACGGTGACACTTCATACACCAGACAGTGACTAACATCTTTCAGTTAACTCATTTCATAGGCCCCCTACCATTCCAGCAATACTGTCCTTTATCAGCCCAGTACTTACACTATCCCTTGATTCCCTTAAGAGACCCTTAATTGTACAACAGGGTCGAAACACCGTCGAAGTCTATGAATGCAAATCAAAACTCAGCACTTTTTATTGTATAAAGTGTAGATTATAAAATGTACATTTGTTAATGGTCGCTTTTGTTTAAGGAAACCATGCACATATGTCACAAAATATGTCACTTCCGCTATAGGTTCGTTACATTTTCACAGGGACACCTTTCACCAATTTTTTGTTCAGTGTTATTCATGTTATTTCAACTTTTTATGAACAAAATTGTTTACCGCTTTCCATGTGTGTTTGGCAATTCTGTCTCAGATATCAAATAATAACTAACCATTGAGCAGACCTTCCTATTATTATAAAGAGGTTATTAGCCCGCAAGAGGCATTGTTTTTCAGATAAATACTTCACTCACCCTAGGCTCCTTGTGAGTAGGGTCCCCTTGTTCCTTGTTGTAAACACCACCATATTACAGCAAGGACTGTAGAGTTAAAAAGCTGGAGGGGCTGGAGCGAACTACCTTTTAAGGGAATACCAACCAAGAGGGTGCCATTAATTTGGAGCGCATCAAAATCATTTCCTGCGGGGGGAAGGTTTAAGAGGAAAAACCTTGCACTGCAATAAGTCTTTAAAAATGGGGACTGTGAAAAATATATTTAAATGAAATTGAAACTTCTATTAGGTGAGGTTCCGTTAAAAACATTGTTACAGCTGCTGGGGGTAGCGGGAGAAGACTTCAATCAAAGCAAATTGAAGCTTAACCCTTGTAAGAAGGAACAAGCATGGCAAGGTCACACCCACCTGGTACAAAATCGGATTCAGCCCTAGCTGTTGGCTCCACAAGCAGAACCTCATCTACTTCAATAGAAGGGACGTTATCATAGAAGTTCTCTTTGCTAAAAATAGCTAGGTGTCTAAGCTCAAGAAACAGTTTTGGGTGAAACAGGTAGGCCCAGCAGTTTCAGTAAGACCAACATTTGTGGAATTAAGTGGCAGGTATAAAGCAATTTCCGACTGGACAGGGCTGTTTTGATGAACACACCAGAGTGCTTCGTTCCAATATCCTTGGTCCCAAGCTTGAGCATTTTGTTTCAGTTACCCCAATCTGAGAAAACTACTAGAAGAATGCAATTGTCCAAAAACAATTTGCAACTTTCCTTGAAGAAAACATCAGCTGAGTCTCCTTGGCAACTTCATACTTCTAAAAGATGCATCACCTTCACTAAGCTCACAGCTAGTAGCAACGACCACATCTTCTGAGCCTCCAGAAAAAGGGTGGTAGATCTATTATCTTCCTGCTTGCCTGGAGAGTTCATTGTGGTGGTATCGTCTTAATTAGATCTCTGCCCATCTACAGAGATGAAAGGAAAGCCTAAAGCAGAGATTAAATGCACTGTTTTGTGCACATCATTCACCACGTGTAAATAAATCTGCAATATCAAAAAAGAAATCTGGATTTATGTTCATATGAGACAGTTCCACAATTGTTTATCTGAAAAAGGAAGAATGAACAATTGCAGAACTGGCCCATATGAATGTGAATCCAGGTTTTTTTTTATATTTCACTGATTAACAGGTGATGGTTCTCCTGCACAATACAATACCATGAATCTTCGCTTTCTCTCTGTATGTACATAGGTATGTAAGTGAAATGTATTTGACCTGACAAAAGCACATACTATTGAAAGTCTCTACTGATCAAATCAAGCGTTCCTTTGATTGGAAAGGTCTAAAATGAATTACCAATGTCCACGTGAGATCTTGTGCGTTTCGTTAATACTGTGATTAAACCTCCAGCATTTACAAGACTACCACATCTCACAAAGGGGACTTCTCTCAGAAGAATACAGTATGTGTATATATATATATATCAGCTAATCTGGTCATTTATTTTCTCTTTTCTCTCTCAACAAAGATTAGGGAGAGGTTTATAGACTCCCTTTGTTAATGTAGTGACTATATGTCATAACTGGGTGTGTTTTTAAAAACTGTTTTCTATATTTAAGCTCCATTTTCAACTGATTAGTCCTGCACATATGTACGTACATACATTTTTTATATATATATATTTCTGTAAAGGGCTCCAGATTCCACACATTGGCAGGAAAAGTCATTGATTAGGACTATGGAGAAGGACCACCTGAAAAGAAGAAAGGACCTTCTTTCCTTTAAATGGGAGGAATTGGTTCCATGGCCCACTTTTTCAGTAATTGTGGCGGTCTCCTTGTGCAAATTGGAAAGGTGACACTTCTATTTCGATGTTGATGGAACCTTGCAGGAGGTGCCTTGCAACTAAAGTGAACAGCAGTGTAACACCAATCAACACCCACCAGGCATTTTGAATGGGCACAATATCAGTGACATGACAAGTTATACATCCCCTGAGCAAAAGTGTGGATCAGTGAGAAAAGAAATACATTGTCCAGTCTTAAACAGTGATCATCCTTAGGAGTTGGCAGAATGAGGCTAGGGGATCTTGCTTATGGAGCCCCGTCTTTGAAAGGAAACATTATTGGCATTGCTACTGGGGCTGTACATTTCTGGTCAAAGTTACAGAAACGTTGCCTCTGGTTCAATAAATTAATCTTCTGCAAAATTTAGTAGGCTATCCTAAGAGAGTCATCATGTTGGTCACTTTTGTAGTTTGGTTTTATGTTAGGATAAGAAGGATTAGTTACTTACCTGTAATCCTAGTTCTCTTCCTGGGGTATACTCATCAAAGTCATAGGCACTGAATAGTCCCGCCCTCGTGCGGGACCACGGAGCAATAGCAAATATATATATATATATATACACACACACACACACACACACACACACACACACACACATATATATGCAGCCCAATATAACCATACTAGGCTCAAAAAACTGCCCCCATTTGCCAGTAAAATATTTACATTTGTTAAATAAAGACAAATTACATTATATGAAAATGCAAAGAAGAAAGCACTGCCTTTGTTGTCTTTGAAACACATAGCCTTTATTTTCAAAGGTAAAAACAGGCAGGATCATAGAGGCAGCTTTAGCCTAGATAGGCTGCATTGTAACAGAAAAATCTGGCGCCGTGCCTTTAAGACCTCTGTGAGCCTCCAGGCTCCCATCATGCACCACAGGTGACAGTTAAGTCAGTTCTTTTGGACGGCGTATAACAGTGTGATAAATGCATGGGTAACATGTAAAATAGCCAGTTCTGGTATTCGCCCGGGGAGGAGGGTGGGTGTGCTTAAGTCTTTGATGAGAATACCCCTGGAAGAGAACTAGGATTACAGGTAAGTAACTAATCCTTCTCTTCCAGGGGATACTCATCAATAGTCATAAGCACTGCATAGAGTAGCAAGCCCATCCCATACCCTGCGGACAAATACCAGACCCTCTAAACAGTACACTACTATATGTATTACCCAAACAAATTCCTCAGGGATGCCTGACCAACTTGGGCATCCGCCTGAGTATCAGAATCAAGGCAGTAATGGCGAGCAAAGGTGTGAACCGACCACCACATAGTTGCCTTACAAATTTCATGTACAGGAACATTTTTAAGCATTGCTATAGTAGCAGCCTTTCCTCTAGTGGAGTGCACTCTCGGTCTACCCGGGAGCTGTTTCCGTGCCAACTGATAACATAACAAAATGAATGACACAATCCATCTAGAAATGGACCTCTTAGAAGCAGGCAAGCCCGTATTCAGAGGACTGTAGTTCACAAACAGATGATCAGTTTTTCTAACACTTAGTTTTAATCAAGGTAAAACTTCAAAACTCTTTTCAAATCCAAAGAGTGCAGAGCTTTTTCAGCCGAAGAGCTCAGATTAGCATAAAACGTAGGTAGTGTCACTGATTGGTTAATGTGAAAATCCGAGACTACCTTAGGGAGGAATCTTGGATGAGTCCGAAGCACCACTATTCGCATGGAAAACGAGATAGGGTTCTGTTGCACAAAAAGCCTGAATCTCGCTCACCCTGCGCGGAGAGGTGATAGCTACAAGGAAGGACACCATCCACAACAGATGTTGAAGGGAGGCTTTATGTATGGGTTCGAAAGGGGGACTCATCAGTTTAGACAAAACCACATTAAGCTCCCAAGGAGGTGACGGAGCCCTCACGGGAGGATACACCTTCCTGAGACCCTCTAGAAAATCCTTCACAACTGGCATTTGAAAGAAAGAAACCTGAGTAGGGGACTTTCGATATGCGGTTATTGCTGCCAGATGGACCTTAATAGATGAATACTGTAAACCTGCTTTGGCCAAAGAAAGTAAGTATGGTAACAGTACCTGTTCTTGACCTCGAATCGGGTCATGACCCTCAGCAGCACACCACGTGAAAAACCGTTTCCACTTGAAAGCATAGGTCTTTCTTGTAGAAGCTCTCCTTGCCTCTCTTAAAATGTGCATACAGTCCTGCGAGAGACCTAGATGACCATACTGGACTAACTCAGGTACCATACTGCTGGCTTCAGGGACGGCAGGTTGGGATGGAACACCCTGCCGTTCTCTCTCGTCAGCAGATCCGGACAGCAAAGAAGCCTCCTGTGTGGCACTTTGGATAGATGCAGGAGATCCGGGTACCACCATTGGTGAGGCCAATCCGGAGCCACCAGAATCATGTCTGTCTTAATCTTGTACATCTTCTTGATCACCAAGGGAATGAGTGGAATTGGTGGAAAAGCGTAGAGTAATGTCTCTTACCAGTCTATCCATAGAGCATTCCCCTTGGATACTCGTGGGTACCTGGACGCGAAGACGCGGCATTTTGCGTTTTTGGCGTCCGCAAAGAGATCGATTTCTGGTGACCCCCAGGTCTGGAAGACATCACTTATTACTTCATCTTTTAAGACCCAGTCGTGTGCTTCTGCGAAGTGCCTGCTTAGGTCGTCTGCTTGGACGTTGAGGACACCGGGCAGATGAACAGCTGATATTTTCCTACCCCGAGCCAGAAGCCACTTCCAGATTGCTTGCGCTTCCAGAGACAGAAGTCTGGATCTCGTTCCGCCCTGCTTGATCAGATAGTACATCGTTGTTGTATTGTCCGTCTGAACAAGCAGGGATGATGCCTTGAGTACAGGAAAGAAAGCCTTGAGAGCTAGATGGACAGCTCTGAGCTCCAACATGTTGATGTGATACAGCCTTTCTTTCTCTGACCACACTCCTTGAACTTGAAGGGACTCCAGATGGGCGCCCGATCCCTGCAGGGACACATCTGTCACCAGCGATCGTCTGGGCATGTCCTCCTGAAAGGGAACTCCCACTACCAGATGATCCAGCTGCATCCACCATCGAATGGAAATCCGCACCGACAGAGGTAGTGACAGTTTGTCTTCCCAACGGTTTGAAAACTGGGACCACTGATCCTCCAGCGACTGCTGCAGAGGTCTCATGTGTAGCCTGGCGTTTGGAACGAGGAATATGCAAGACGCCATGGATACTAGCAGAGACGAGATCGGTCAGGCCGTTGGTTGAGGAGTCTTTAACATCGTTTGACATTTGAGGAGAATGGAGGATAGTCTCTCCTCCGAAGGATACGCTTTTGCGTCCTTTGAATCCAGAAGTGCGCCCAGGTAGTGTATCCTCTGCGTGGGATTGAGGATAGACTTTTTGAAGTTCACGTGTAGGCCTAGTCTCCGTAGCTGATTTATACAGAACGTGAGATGTTGCTGAAGTAGAATCGGAGAGGCACTCTTTAGCAGCCAATCGTCTAGATAGGGATAGACGAAAATATGTCTCTTCCTTAGGAAACCCGCTATACTGCCATGCACTTTGAAAAGGTGCGAGGAGCTGACTTTAGCCCGAAGGGCAAGACTGCGAACTGGTAATGATTGGTTTGTATGCAGAACCTTAGAAATTTTCGATGCTTTGGGGCAATGGGGATGTGAAAATACGCATCTTGAAGATCTATGGACCACATCCAGTCCCTTTGATGCAGAAGTGGAATTATTTGATGTAACACCAGCATTCTGAACTTTTCTCGCCGAATGAACTGATTGAGGCGCCTGAGATCTAGTATGGGCCTGAACTCCTTGTTTGGACCTTTCTTTTGAACTAGAAAGTATCTGGAATAAATGCCTTGCCGACGCTGTGCCCTGGGACCTCCTCGGTGGCTTTCTTTTGGAGTAACACAGACACCTCCAGCTTCAAAAGATGAAGTCGATGGAACACAGTATTTTGAGGAAGAATGGAAGGTGGAGGAGATTTGAATCTGATTGCATATCCATTTTGCACAATATTCAGCACCCATTTGTCGTTTGTGATGTTTTTCCACTCCTCCAGGTAAAAAGGCACACTCCCTCCCTCCCCCCCCCCCCCACTTGAGTGGTCAACGGGCTCAGGGGAAGCAAACACTCACTGTTTTTGTTGTTGCTGCTTGTTTCCAGGAGCAGACTGTCTGGATATGCCGCCTCTTCCTCTACCAGGACGACGCTGGGAGAACTGGGATCTTTCCTGGTTTTCTTGTGACGACTGTAGGAGAGTAGGGTCTGCAATCCTATGATCACCCAGATTTTTTGCTTTTGTTTCACTGGTTTACGACTTTCTCTGGCTGTGGGCCTGCCAATCAGACCCACAGCCTGGCTGTTCTCTCTCTAAATTACAACATGTACCCTAGGTGCATTTACCAATTGGTACTGGGCCACCTTATCAGACCCTGTAACTCAGGGCATAGGTGTACCCAGAGCCTACCAGGGGCTGAAGCATGTATTATGCCACCGCTGGCTGGCCTCCTAAATTTGACACAACTGGCTGCATGACAGCTGGGGCAAAGTCGTGTAATCACCCTCTGCTGTAGATATAGTATACCTATATCTAACCCTAAAAATGGACACACAGATTCCTATCAGTCACTCCTATGGCAGGCCTTGACAATCCTGAAGGCAGAGTGGTTGGAATCGTGTGAGATGGTGCTCTGGCATGAGCTGAGCCCGTTTGCAGCTTGAGGAACCAAGTCCTAATAGCTGTTCCATGATATCGCATACTATAAAGTGCATTATAATCCTCGCGGTTAAATGCTATCTTTGGTATTGCTTTATCAAAACATGTCGAGTAAGGTGTCATACGAATTGGAATACTAACCCCTCGCCAATTCTGGCGACGGGGTTAGCATTCCACCCTTCTAGAGGGACACGACATGTAAGTAACTGTGAACCCTGGTTAAAGTTAAACGAAGCCTCAGCTCCACAAAATGGATGCTGCCACCACAGACACGAGTCTGACCTCCTGCTGCTGGGAGTCCTTCCAGTGAGGAGAGCTTGGACAAAGGGTTTCCTGTCCGGGGCGGTGCTAGCACCATCCCAGACAGGGTTTTGTGTATCCTGGGTAGGCAGGGCTTTACAGGAAGGTGACTGCTGAGTGGCACCCCGGTGCTCACTACGCATAGGCCGGCCAGAACCAGTTCCAGGGGCACACCAGCCCCTGGCCTGGGGAAAGTCCGGCATGGGAGAGGGGTGTAACCACCCCCCTCCTAGTCCCACCCATAGGCAGGACCTAGTCACCAGGTCAGCCCCTTTTCTTAGTATAAAGATAGGAGCGGGCCCCCTGTTCAAATTAGATCATCTTTGGAATCAAGACACGACTTTCTGCGAAAAGACATCAAGATTTCTTCTTCAAGATTCTCCCTTGTGGCTAAGGAGTAGTCACCCTACATCCGCAGGCACCAACAAGAACACTGCGGTCTGCTTCAAGTCCTTCCTCAGGAATCCGACGACACAGCTCGACGAGACCCGGCTTCCCTGGCACCTCTGACCTTTACTCACCTCTACAGCCAAGCTGAGAACCGTGAGTGCGACGAGACCTCGAGGGACCGACGATCGCCAAGACTGCACGACTTCTTCACAACAAGCCGCCGAGTGTCCCTCTTGTGAGTGCTTTGGGGTCCTAGAAGCCCCGACCCTGAGCAGCTCCAGCACCGAAGATCAGCCCTCCAGCATCTCCACGATCTGCGTGGGGCCCTTCTGCTTTTTGCTGCTCACCGCGTTGTTTGGCTACTAGCCCGCTGGCTTGTGGCCTTCTGAACCGCGCCCGACGACATCACTGCTGCTGGTCTGGTTGCTCCAGACTGGCCCTTGCTCCCTTCCAAGAGTGGAGCACCCCGGACCCTCCTGGTCCACTCCAGACGCCATTTTGAGTCCACCGCGTGGGCTTGAATTTGCCAGGGCTTTGTTGCCCAATTCTGGGTCCAGCGACGCCGACAGCTTCATCCATCGTGGGACAGCTCGCTCCTCCATCCTGGTCGCCGACAACGCCTCCTGGTCCGTGAGATCTGCGAGTCCAGCGTCACCCACTCACCTAGTCGAGGTGACTACCATCCGGTGCCCTCCTGGTGCCACCTGACTACTGGCTAGTAGTCACGAACTTGGTCCCCTCTGCTTTCAGGTGTCTTCTCTCTTCAAGATCAAGGCTTGGATCAACTCGAACTCTCTTCACTGGTCGCCTGCCAGCATCTTTCTTCCAGGCTCCTGGTCCGTCTACGAGGATTCCGGACGTCTTTTGAGACCTATGCAGCTGCAGCCCCTGGGCTAGGTAACTTCGGCATTTCGGTGCCCCAGCATAGCCTCACTATCCAAGGGTCAGAATCCACTTTCGTTTTCCTCCTACCAGGTCGGGTTCGCCCGAGAACACTAACTATGTCCTTACTAGCTACCATAGACTTTGTCCCGCATCACGCGTGAGAGTGCACACTCCGAGTCCCCTGGGTCTCCTAGAAGTAATCTAACGATTCTATAGTCAAGTCCTAGCGATTCCAAAGCCTATTAGTACTGTACTTACCTGCTAGTAATTTCGCATTCCACTTTCAGAGTATATGGTTTTCCGTGCCCCTCGGGCATTTGTATATACTGTGCTAACTTAAGTATTTTTGTGTTGTGCTTAGTACCCTGTCCTCATAAAGAGTACAGGGCTGTTGTGATTTTAATAAATACACTGTTTATTTTCATAACACTTGTGTGGTGTCCTTTCACTTGGTGTTCAAGGGGTATATGTGTGGTATAACAGCTGGCTTAACACGCCCTCTTGAGTCTTTAGCCTTAGACTGCTCGTATCCATGCTACTAGGATAGCTGGTCTATAAGGTTGACTTACAACCAATCATCAATAAGGGTTGCTGGACTGCTACATAGTGTTCACTAGAATAGTGAGCACTGCATATCAGGCCACCTTCTCACAACGACCATTGAGGGGTTTGAACCCTCTGCTGGCCCTGTCTCCGATCAAGAGGGCGGTACTTTTTCTTAAAGTTGTCCTTTTTCTTTTCAAGACCAACAGCTCTCACGGTATCAAGCTTCGTCTTCATTCGTGACATCTCGTCGTCAGCATGAGACCCAAAGAGCGATTTACCATTAAACGGCAGATTTAGAATTCGGTGTTGGGCTTCAGGTTTAAGACCCGTAAGCCTTAGCCAAGCTAAGCGCCTTGCACAAAGACCATGAGCATAGCCATGCGTAGACAGATGGGAAGCATCCGCAGCTGCGCTAATCACCTGGTTAGCCACTAGCCCACCTTCATGTAGTATCTCCAGAAAATCATGGTCTTCTTTTGGAAGTTTTTCTGCAAACGGAGATAAGGAATCCCATAGTGCGCGGTCATAGCGACCCAATAAAGCGGAGGCGCTGGCGACCTTCATGTAGGAAGCAGACGTAGCACACATTCGCTTCCCTACCGAATCCATAGTTTTGCTGTCTTTGTCTGGAGGTACAGAGGAGGAAGTCGCTCCTGTCTGATTTTTACGTGCCGCTGAGACAATGACCGAATAAGGTTGTGGCTCAGATCTCAGAAATAATGGGTCATTGTCTGGAGCCTTATACTTCTTTGCGATCCGTGAAGAACCCGCTCCAAAGATGCAGGAGTCAAGAACTTATGCTCAGCAGGCTCCAAAAGACCTGGGACCAGAGGAAGTAAAGGTCTCGAGGATAATTTTTGATGCAATGTTTCTATGATAACCGTTGTTTTCGCAGTAGAGACAGGCATCTCGATGTTAAGTTTCGCTGCTCCACGACAAAGAACTTCATTAAAAGTGATAACGTCATCAATCGGTGATATCCTACTTGGAGGAGTTGATGACAGCGTCTGAGAGTAATACTTCTTCGAATCTGTAGACCTTGTCGAAGATCTCGCATTACGTCTCTTGGATGAACGGTGATGGGAAGACCTCGAAGAGGGTGAAGTCCGCCTCCTCACTGATGGAGACTTCCTCAGGAGGAGTACGCTCACGCCTTCTCGGAGAATGGACCACTCGTCTTGATCTTGAAGCAGGTCTTTTCGACACAGGAGACCTGGACTTAGATCTTGGAAGGTTGATTCTTCTTATCTTCCAGTCTCTGAGTTCTCCCAGCCATTGTGGAGAGATATTAGCCCGAGTAGGCGAATGCGCTCTTGAGGGCTCTGGAGAGATTTCTACAATCTACAGCCCAGGGGAGGAAGAAGAACTTCCAGAAGACACCACAGAAACCTTAGATCGGTCTTTGGACACCGTTCTAGGCCTCTTAGCTGCAGGAGACGTCGACGACAGTCTCCTCGACGTCGATCTTTCCGACGGCGTTCTTCTCGACGACTATCTGCTCGGCGGCGACCTCTTTGATGGCGATCTCGTCGGCGGCGACTTCCTCGACTGCAACCTCCTCGGCGTCAAGCGTCTCTTCGGCGTTGACGGCATGCGCCTCGACGGCGAGGAATTTCTCGGCGTCGGGTGCCTCAACGCCACATGACTGGGGCTCTTCGACGTCGAAACCTCCACTGCCCGGTTCGACGTCGTCATAGCGCCTCTCGACAGCGACCTTGACTGATCCTTCGAGCCTCTCGGCGGTGACCGTCGACGTCGATGAGACGACGTCGAGTCCCGTCCTCTCAGTCGTAGGGGAGCCAGACTTGGATCGCCTACGCTCATGACGCTTCTCACCTCTCATCGACGGCGAACTAGACGTCGACGGACGCCGTGACGCTGATTGACGTTTTTGAACATACAGGAACTTTAGAAGTTCTGTCCCTTGAAGTTGAAGGGGAACGATGTTTTCTCTTCTCCCCTCTTTCCTTACGCTCTTTTTCCTGAGAAGGTGGTTTTCTGGAGTGAAAATCTTCTCTTCCACTCAGTTTCTCCTCTGTCATGCAGGGCTTGAAGCCTGCTCTTCTCTCTCTCAAAGTTCTGTTTGACAACTTGCTGCAATGGTAGCAGAGTTCTGTCTTGTGTGTAGATGGAAGACAAGCCACACAGACAGAATGTGGGTCTGTCTTGGACATTTTTTTTACCACAGACCGGGCACTTAATAAATAAGGAAGGCATTGTGACTGGAAAAAAGGCCAAAAAAACACAAACAATTGTTGGTTTAGTCAGATAATGACTAAAGACGTCGAGTAAAGACGAACAATTTGAAGAACTACCAGAAGAAAGTGAAAAAATATCACCAACTGGCGAGGACAATACTCCAGGATCCTCACAGAAGGAGCCGGAAAAAAGAACTGACATAACTGTCACCTGTGGTGCATGATGGGAGCCTGGAGGCTCACAGAGGTCTTAAAGGCATGGCGCCAGATTTTTCTGTTACAATGCAGCCTATCTAAGCTAAAGCTGCCTCTATGATCCTGCCTGTTTTTACCTTTGAAAATAAAGGTTATGTGTTTCAAAGACAACAAAGGCAGTGCTTTCTACTTTGCATTTTCATATAATGAAATGTATATGTCTTTATTTAACAAATGTAAATATTTTACAGGCAATTGGGGGCAGTTTTTTGAGCCTAGTACGGTTATATTGGGCTGCATATATATATATATATATATATATATATATATATATATATATATATATATATATATATATATATATATATATGCATATTATTTGCTATTGCTCCGGGGTCCCGCATGAGGGCGGGACTATTCAGTGCTTATGACTTTGATGAATATCCCCTGGAAGAGAAGTACAAATATTCTAGCCTAAAACCATAGGGAGTCACAGAAATAACCTGAACACCACAATCTGGTGTCAACATAGCAGCTTCCAATGTCTTCTACCAGTGGAGGTGAATGAAATAGTGAAGACTCAGCCAGTATGGGTCTCCCTTGAAGTGAAACGATTTAAAACCTCTCCCCTTGGGAGGAGCTCAACTGCCCCATTAACAATTATTGGTACTCTGAGATATAGCAGACATGTGATTACCAGAATTCCAAAAGAATGGTGCCCCCATCAGATTCATAATCTTGAGCTATGCTGGTAATGGTGTATGGAATTTTCTCCATGCTAACAAATGTCATAGCTTAAAATGTATTCCCCTATGGTCCAGGGTTCACCTGTATCCCTGCACAGGGTCCTAGAGACCTCTGTTTGCACTAGTGGAGTATGCTTGCTTACTGACTAAGCCCAGTAGGACAGATGTCAGGAGCATTAGAAACATGGAATGGAATATGGTGTCAACTGTTTTGAGTACTGCTTTCACAGCTATCCTTTGGGCGAAGCCATTACACATGGATTAAAGGGCGCTATTTCACAGCCTCTCACACAGTTCTCTAATCAACATTGATCCACTTCCCATATTTTCTGTGCTGTGTGATACTAACATGAGGTGAGTTTAGTGAGTTCCATGATAGGGCCGCCTTTGTGGTGGTATGGGTTCTTAAGTATACCTCCATCCATTTAGTGTCCAACAGCTGTCAGCCAATAGGAACAAAAAAGAAAAGTGTACATTTCCAAGCATAGCTTTTAACCGCTATCCTTCGTGAGGAGCCAATGTTTAAACCTTGTCACAAGGTGACTAGCCATAGGTCTTAATGTGGGGTGCATCACACAGTGCCGAACCTCTACATAGACAAAAAGTGTTCAGTGTCCAGCATGCCATGTCTTGTTTTAGGCTATCAAACAGTTTATTGCTTTAGGTGTCAAATAGCTCTTACGTCATTCAGCATACCTGTAATCAACACCCATCGAATGGCAGTCCATAGTAGGCGTAAATAGATGGTTTCCTAAAACTGTGCCAATGGTGAGGTCAACGTAATTAACCCATGACTGACAGTTACCTTGTCCATTTTGCCAGAGCGATCATGGTGGTTAGAACAGAATACAGGCCCCAAGCTCTATATTTTTAGGGTTACCAAGGCACCCTCCTAAAGTGCACACCTAAATTCAGCTGGGCCACAAAACGCCAATGATTATCCAATTCAGCCTGATACCCTTCAGCCAAGTGACAAAGAAGCCCCCTACCCAACCAGAAGTGATCATGCCATGTATACCGTGAAGTGTCGATGCAAACACGTGCGTAACAACTGTGTAAGACTTTGAAAAATAAATACTTTTGGGTGGGGTGGTTATCTGCCACACCTGCAATACTCACTGAATGGACTGTAGAAAGGGGGCTGTAATCAGTCTGCAAGGTTCGTTCCACGTAGTGTTAGTACAGAAAGTGAAGAGGGATCCGGAAAAAATGCAGCTAAAGTACCTCACCTGTACCCACACAGAAAATGTATGTGATTAAGCAGCAGTATTTGCCCAATGCCTCAACCTCATGAATTTGAGGTCACCTTAGATGGGGTAGAGAAGACACACAGTGATCAAAAAACGGTTGCAACAGAAGCACGCATTCTGCTTATGGAGAGGTTTTAGAAATAGGACACATCAGCAGATTGCACATATACACAGTCAGGTGATAGCACGAATAAACGTAGGAGGGTGGAAGCAAACGTAGGAGGGTGGAAGGCTTGGCTTTAGTTGTGTAACTTTGCTCAAACATGCATATATGTCCTTTGTTGGTCACATGATTATTATATAGGATTTAGCAAAAAACACACTACAAAAAGTGATACCTGCGTGTAGCTAATTTGAGAGTTGGGTGGCAATCCAAAGGGGTTCTTCACTCTCCCGGCCGCTGCAAAATAAAACCTTCCTACTTAATCACTTACTCTTGCTAGTTTGTCTACTTCAATTAAGGTCTAACAGTAGGGGCTAGCTGAACTCTTCTCCAACCAGTGGTTCTAGCATCCAAGCAAAGAGCAGAGGGGAGAGGAGACCCTCCTCTCCGTTTTCCCCCTCTATTAATATCTATTAGCGCCAAAAAGCTACTATTCATCGCTTTTGAAGCCAAAGGTCTCTTACAATCAATAAGCACCCAGATTCGTACCAGTGGTTTAAGCCAAATGTCTTTGTACCAAAGAGAGAGTAAGGGTATTTTTTAGGTACCTACTCCTGAAACCCCTAGGTTAATTTTAACAAAAACAATGACAGGAATAGTCACCAAGACATAAAACACTAAGCCAAATGTCGCCAAGTGGTGAACGAGACAGGATCAATTTACTCTATTGAATAAATTCGACAATCAAGCAAGTTAATTAACGCTTCCTGTGAGCTCTTAGGACACAGTCAGAGTATCCTCTTAGTTTTAGCTCTGTAGCAACTATCAGGTACAAAGCTAAACTGATTTGGTTCCACAATACCTGGTGAGGTAAACCCAGCGTGCTATGCAAAAGTGTTAAAATAAAAATGTAAAAAAATTTGGGAATTCACATTCTGAACGATCTATCTTTTACCATTTTGAGGATGACTAATATTAGCACTTGTGACTTCGACTATTGGCTTTAAAACCTGCAGTAATCACACTGCTAGGGAGGGGGTAGGCCGTAGCCTCTGCATGCGTGTAGGGTGGGGGGATTAATTCCTTGATGGTTTCATTTCTATGGGCCTCTTTTTTCTTCCTTTCTTCCTTTTATTTTCTTTCTCTGTTGTTCTTTCCTTTCTTATTTCCTTGGGTCGAAGGGGGGATGGGAGACTTGTGGGTAGTGCTCGGGGGTCATCATGTGATGTGTTTATTTCCTATCCTGACTTTACTGATTACAACCGTTTGCCTTGCGGATAATGCTTGCTGACTTTTCTGATGATCGTTGCCCACTACAGTCCTAATTGCATTGCTCTGATTCGGATCCTTCTTGACCTGTTAAGGACTTACTTTAAAACTTTAAAAATTAAACCTCATCATCCTACCTCTTGGCGGCAAAATTGTGTATGATGTAGCCTGGACTATTTGTGTCAGCTCTGATATGCTGCTGAGTTGTCTAACTGCTTGCTGATGTGCCTTTTCTTGTCGAGGCCGGCCTGTGGGTTGTAGGCCCGTATTTGTATGCACATACTGTCAAATAAAGGTTTTCCAAAAAAAAAAAAAAAAAAAAAAAAAAACCTGCAGTAATCATACACCTAAATATGGGAAGAGAATGGTGGAAGTCGCAAATGGGGCTGTTAAAAGTCTAGAGGCAGTTTATCTATACTGTCCTATTTAAACCAGGCCGTGGGGTCCCATCGGCAGAGATCATTACTGCCTAAATAGAGTTGGCAGCAAACCATGGTGTTCCATTACAAGACACGGTTGTTCAGACGGGAAGAAGGGTTGACTCCGTTATCGATAGAACATCTCCCACGCTCCCCTCTACCTGCAAAAAAGGTTCTTTGGCCAACTCTTCAAGCACCCCGGTCTTACAGTCCACACCAGGGAACACTAGATTGAAATGTTCCATCCTCGAAAAATGGGTAACACTGGTACAAGGCACAAAGCACCTATACTGGGCCAACATTTGCCTGTAAAACCTTTGAAGAAGGTGATATCTGGTCACAGTAAGGCTCAAGTAATAACTAAAATTGGATGACCTTGCAGCTCGGGGGCAGGAGACAAACGAGGATTCCCTTATTGAGTCCTTTAAAGAATTGGACACCAAGATTTTTACAGCTATAAATGCCTTCCACACCCGGATATCTGCTCTTGAGCAAACAGTGGGGTTATTAATAGGGGCGGTGAATGACTTACATCTTCGAGTGAACCAGCTCAACGCTTCTCAAAAAAGTACACTGAATATAGATACTACAACTCCTTCAATCGGCGTTACTGACTCCTCCTCCCAGGTTCATATTCCGGGTTTATAGACAGTCTCACCACAACCATCCCGGAAGTCTGGTCCTAACCATTAATATGCCCAAATCTGCATAGCCAATGTCAGGAAGCTGCCCCAAACTGGTGGTGCAGAACACAGCAGCCCACCTGGTAACCAATGCACCATATCTAACCCAGTCACTGCCCTTGCTACGCAAGCTTCACTGGTTACCCATCCGCAAAAGAATTCAATTTAAAATCTGTTTGGTGTTCAAGGGCCTTAACCAGCTAGGTCCCTTATATCTGGCTAACAAACTGTCCAGACATATATCATCGCGCACTCTCCCTTCCATTGGGAAAGGTCTTAGACATCCCCTGCATCAAGAAAACCAGATTGGGAGGCAAATCATTCTCCTATCTAGCCCCGGAACTCTGGAACCAACTTCCACTGGACATACGCCTCTGCACTAACTATCTAAGCTTTAGTAAAAAATTAAAAACCTCACTCTTAACTTCACTGCCTCATTGGTATGTGTTCTCAACATGGATACCCCATGTGGGGTGATTCAGGCAATTTACAAATGACAAATAAAAATAAATAAATTACGGACAGCAAGCCTCTGCTGAGTCACAGTTGATCACTCCGGGTAAATGTTCTAACCCATGTCCTAACCCAGTCTCAAACGTTCCTTTTGCTTCGCAAACAATACCGTTAGCGTCTCAGTCCTCCAATGTTACCATCCAACTGCCGACGGCGGTTACCCCATACACTGTGTTGTTGGTAGACGCACCCCCTTTGGGGAAGGACACAGAAAAATTATACCCAACTCAAAAATAAAGTAATCCATTGGCTAGCAACTAGGGTGAATGCTTCCCAGTCCCTCACTGAGATCCTGGCTGAAGAAATCATAATGGTCCGCAGGGTGGGATGGACAGTCAATTAAAACATCTCTGGGCGACTGCAGAATAGTGAACTTCAACAACCCGGTAGGGGCGGGTCTGATGCATCATGCCATGAGGACACAAGGTGCTTCAATGGATCACATATCCCTTCTTCTTTTGGGCTTTTTTTACCGCCTTTAAATTGATACCCTGGTGAGGAGAGACTGAGAACTGATTCAGAAAAAGTCACGTTGAGAACCACCGGATCCCTCCGCCTCAAATGAAACTACCACTTTATAAATAAGTGACCGCTTTCTACCTCTGAGCGAGCTGGAAGATCCTGACTGACTGGGTCTTACTTTTATTACGGACACTGAATCCTGTTGCTCCGAATCAGGAACTGAACAACATAAGTATAGACACTGTTGGGGTCCACCGCAAGCTTACAGATGCCAGTTGGTTATGCATGATGAAGAACTTTGATTTTAATTGTTTACAGTAGACATGAGATATTGATTGTTGTTTACATCTCAATGGTTTTTGCTCTTATCCATTTCCAGCTACCCAAACCCTACAGTAGACGAGTCAGTGATGGCTTACTAATGCTAGTTAAACTAGAGCACGATTGGAAGGTAGATGTCCTGAAGTCTATTTAAGACTATTATGGGTATCCTCCTAACATTTCCTAATAAGCATAGACTGCTTTTAATCAATTTTTATAACTCGATTACACAGAGAAATGAGCCAGATGCTATTATTGGTCTTAAAGCTTTGATGGTTGATTTTTACCAACCTGAACCCCCTTATACTAGAATGATGGTGGCTGGGGATTTTAACTTGCACCCCTGTCACTCTTACATAACTTATAGGGATTCTGATTCGGAGGGCTCATTTGGTAACCAGGTGCATTTTTCACATCCTCGCCAGGGTGATATTGCGAATAACCTTATCGCTTAGTGAAACTAATGGTCAGTAATCAGGATCCATTAAGAGAGTGAATACCTACTTTTAAGGTGGGGGGGCATAGTACTGTTATTGATTATATCTTTGTTTCAGGCTGATTCTTCTGTTTTATCAGATTTTAAGGTACTAAAACACAACTTGAGCCACCATAACCTGTTAATAGCTTCATTTTATTGGGAGAATAAATCATTGGGAGTGGTACCGCTTTATAAAGGAGCCCATTACCTTGATTAACCTGGGCCGAAGAGTGAGGTGGGCCAGTTTTTTTCGCCTCAGCCTTTGTCCAAATTCTGATCACCTCATGCCATTCCTTACTTGTCTGTCAGAATATGATGCCAAGATACTCTGTGGTGGCTCTTCTTCAAACATCAGCAGGTTTATCAAATCGGCACTTTGTAAAACTTCTTCCCCACCCGCATCACATGTAGAAAGATGGTTTGATAGCCAGTGCTCTAAAACCCATAAAGACCTCTGGAATCTCCAGCATGTGAAGCCCCAGTGCCAAGATAAGGTGAAGAGGGCCAGGGAAGAGTATAAAATGGCCTGTAAGGAACACAACATCCAGCTTACAGAGTAAGCCTGGGACAAGCTATAAATAGATAGCCTGCTGCACGCAGTTCTGCTTTTTGGAGTGTCATTAATTAGCCTTTTTAAGCAAGATCACCTCACTAATTAGGCCTGTACTATTCCTTCTCAGGCCTGGGTTGATCACTTGAAGGCTATCTACAGCCTAGACGAGGAGCCGGAGTCGTTGGAAGTTCTTAGGACTGACCATCATATAATTTTTTAACTCATCAGTGGTCAGAACTGCCTTTCCCAGTTACCACTAAATAAAGTGCCAGGGCCTGATTGGTTACCAGGGGACCTCTTCAAAACATGTATAGATGTATGGGCCCCGTTATTAACGACGCACTTAAATTCTACAGCGTCCGATCCTCTTCCGCTAACTTGGTCAATATTAGTTCTGGTTTTTAATCCCAGTCCTCCTTCATTTTGCACAATATGTGCTTTCAGTTTGGACCCAGCTATATGAAAATCAGTCTTGACCCAGTTCCTACTGGAACAGTCCAGCTAAAATGCCAAGTCGGGTCCTCCCGGAACTGGAGCACAGGACCGGTGTCGCTAGTTATGGGCTAAGCCAGGTACAGCTTAGTTCCAGTTACACAGTGTGCATGGAACCCATGTCTGGCATACCCACCACACTTAAGGCAACAAATTAAAGTATACAAAACAGTGACACATTTCCGAGTAGTACATCTTTGTATATCTATCATGACGAGTTGGGCTTACCATACATTTCTGATCCTATCAAAATGGAGCCTATTTTTCATGGCACATGATAGGGACAAAAACAGAGACACAGTTAAATAAGGATATTTTAATGGACAGCTTGAAATTGGAAGGGGTTCTAAAGAGCTCCTGGGTAAGGTATGCCCAAAATGTTATGAGTGACTTAGGTCACATAGAATATTATACTGACCCCTCTACGATGCAGACGGTAACAGGAAAGGACCTAAAAAATAAATAAAAAGGAGGGTCTTCTGTTACTGGACAAGTTAAGAGCGTCGGCTGGTATTATAAAGCCTAGTGTCCAGTATAACAAACTGATTTTAACTAATTTAAATATTCAACCATATTTAACATTTGTACCTGGTAGCCAGGATAGGTTCTTATTGACTAGATTTTGGTTTGGGATCTTCCACAGACTAGTAAGCTTCCCAAAAATGAATGGCTAGGCTCGAGAATTTCCATTGTGTCCTTGTGATAATCACTCAGATCAATCCACTATACTTGTAGTCCTATTTTGTAGATTCTATAGTGAATAAAGGAAAGTTTAGATTGTCTAATCCCCAGAGATTTTAAGATTAGAATAATGTCATCCGGCCCTCATTGTATGGCAGCTTCTTGATAATGTACATAGAGGAATGTTCCTAAAGAAGGTATTTAGCCACAGGAAAAGCATTGTAAGCTAAGTACTGAGGCCGTAAAGACATACGGGCATATTGTTTTTAACTCTGAATATAATACGCTCTTTTATTGCTATCCTGTGTAACAAACTGATTCTTTTTATGTGCTTTATGAATGTATGATACAGCGATCGAATAAATCTGCTCTTGACTGGACACACTGAATGCTTGAATTAATCTCAGCCACTTGTAAATACTCGGGCCACATCCCAGTCCATTGTTATTTTCCACACCATGTCACCTCAGATTGGACCCAGCTATATGCAAATCAACCTTGACTGGCTTGCCAGTTCGGGCTGGACTGATCCAATTAGAGCAGGGTCAAGTATCTCAAAGTACTGTCCTCTACTTTCCATGTCACTGCCTTTTAACAGTATTCAATGTACCTCTAGACATGCTTGTTATCTGTCCAGGGAGGACCTTGCTTGGTAGTTCGCGCTGGATTATTCCCATGAGGGACAGGGTCAAGACTGATTTGCATATGGCCAGGTCTAAACTGGGGTGGCATGGTGAGCAAAAGAATGATTGATTTAACTCAGATCTCTTGACTGGGGGTGATTGTTTTGATTTGTTCTACATTCCGTCCATAAATTGGGTCTATTTTGCATGAAAAAACTGCAGCAGAGACCAAGCAAATTATAGTCAAGGTCAAGCCTTACGCAGGTGCAATGAGGCGCAGTGAAGAATGCGCAGTCTAAGCCATGGGGTATGTGTACACCAGATATCCTTCAGGCCAACATGTTCAAATCAAAATTAGCTTTATTCTGTTTTCATACGATGGTAGAGAAAAACCATTAAAAAGTACAGTTTAAAAAAATAGTTAAAGAATTTCAGTCTAATCATACACTAGGATTTAAAAATACAATTTAATTGGCAAATTCATATCATTATTAAGCACCGTAAGCAAGCAGGAAGTTTTCAGAAAAAACTAGTGCATAGTTTAAAAAAAAAATTACAAAAATAAGACTTATTCACAGTACAGAATTCATAATAAACATTTTTCAAAGAAGCTTTCTGTGCCTAATGCTGGTTTAAACATTTTTTGCAATATTTCTCGAGAAGCATTCTGCATCTAAGCATTGCAGTGCAAGTTCGGCTGGACGACATTGTGTCATGCCTCAAATTTGTAAAATAGGTTTGATCCATTTTTTTCTTAGGTCTTAATACAATTTGCAGAACAGGACCACATGCATCAACGTGTTGGGGGGATACCTAGTCACATGGGCAATTTGATAAATTATTGGCCCAATCGTTCATTTTAGGGAAGCTGACCAAGCGATTAAATACATTTAGCCTAAAGCGTGTGAGCACGAATCTATCATGCCCACTTAAAATAAACGTTAAATAAGGTTGAATGCTAAGGCTAGTTTGCATCATTAAATTATTTTGTACTGTTCGCTATTTTGCCTCTGCGGCAAATCTTAGATCCTCTATGTGGCTCATGCATTGTTTAATGATTTTCCAAGGGATTTGAGCTAGCAATGTAGGATTTTTATAATAATTTAATAACCCTAAATCAGACAGGAAGTTCTTTACATACTTGAGCCACCCAATCTTAAGAACATTCTCAAGGCCTAAGATATCTTTAAACACCTCCCAATTAAATTAATGTTTTTGGAGTTGACCAGATACAATGCCATAATAAGGCCGGTTGGACTTTTATTGTATCTGTGATGGAGGGTATTCCCAGTTCTGTGCGACACAAACGCTGAGGTGCCTTGTGGAACTGCCAAAGAATATCTTAAAAGGGTATTCTCAACTTTCTGAAGTTCGCCCACAGCTCCGTATCCCCAAACTCCTGCCCCGTATCTCGCTGTGCTAACACATTTGGCTTGATATATTTGGAGCCTCTCCATCGGAGGCCTCTTGGCAAACATCTGCGAGAAATTAACCAAAGCCGTTGTTGTGCTCAAATAGTAACTGGCTGGCTTTTATTGCTTGGCGCCATGAGCCTTTATTGTCAATTAGGATACCTAAGTAAGGGTATCTTTTGGTAAACTCCACTATTATATTTTCAATAAAGATATCCTTCTGTCTACTACTACCAGTCCCACAGCTCATTACAAAAGTTTTCTTAATGTTTATTTTTAAATCTAAGTTTGCCACATATTTGTAATAAGTATTAAGAGTGCATTGTAACCCTATTGGTGTCCAAGCTATAATTACGGCATCATCCGCATAGAGTAGGGCAGGTATTGGGCGTTTCTGTAACAGTGGTAAGTCTTGGCACCCTTCTAACATGGCTTGTTCCAGACCATTTGTATAAAGTGTAAAAAGGGAGAGTGCCAGGACAACCCTGCCTGACCCCCTCTCCACTTTGAACGACCCTGTATACTCCCCATTACCACCAAACCGCACCCTAGCAGTCTCGTTTCCATACAGTTCTCTTAAGAAGTTAATTATGGGGATCTCCACACCCATTGCTTACAAGGTCCTCCATAGTTGGACATAGCTTACATAGTTGAATGCAGATGTTAGATCTACGAAGGCCAGGTACAATTTTCCCCCTTTCGCATTTACATATTTTCCCATGATGAGTCAGGTTGAGGCCTTGCTCTGTAGTACCCAATCATCCCTGAATCCAAATTGGAGATCCGACAGTACATTATTTTCCTCTGCCCACTGTTGGAGACGATTGAGGACCAAACGACCTGCCACTTTACCCAATGAGTCTAACAATGAGACGGGACGGTAACAGGCCGGGTTCTGTCGGTCTCTATTCTTAAATATCAGGATCAAAATAGATTCCAACCATGATATAAGATTCCTGTACATCTGGGCTTATTCAAACACCCTTGTTAATATTGGGGTCCATAGCTCCATGTTGTGCTTGAAGAGATCAACTGGGACCCCATCAGGTCCCGGAGCCTTTCCCCCTTTACGGTCCTTAAGGGCGAGCTCAAACTCAGTTAAGGTGACATCAAGGGCTATAGGGAAGATTGAAGATTATCAAGCTGGGACTGGAACTGATGTTAGCCATGCCCGCTATAGCGTGATTTGCCTCCGTATTCAAGCCGAAGATCTGAGAAAAGTGTTCCACCCAGTGTCTTTTGTCTGTTGCAATTTCTATAGATGGTGTTTCCCCAGCTGCTGAGAGAAAAGGGGATTTAACCACTCACCAAAATGCAGTGCTGTCCTTATCTATACAGCTTTTATGTAGCTCCTCCCAGGTTTCTTTTTTTAATTCACCTTATCAAAATTTTACTGCCTGGTTATATGGCTTCCTGAACCATCTAATCTCCGATCGATCCCTATCCATTTTATGTAGGGCAAATTTTAGATCAGCGTATGCTTTTGTACAGTTGTAATGATCCATCCCTTGCGCTTGCCTTTCCTCTGTTTTAGTTGGAGTCTCAATGTTTCCTTAATTTCATTAGTTATCTCCCCATAGCTTCTTAAAACTTCATGATGTGGAGTCAAGGGATCTAAGCACTTCATAATGGAGGTTAAGGATTTTTTTAACCACTGCTTTTGTAAACTCATGTGGTTCACCTTTGTTCCATTTTAAGGAATACCCATTTGTTTTGTCAATTTCCAATTTTTTTAGCCCATACATCCTCTTACTTCTACCAGTGTTGTACGGACAGGATAATGACACACTGATTGGAAAATGGTCACTGATGGCGCTCTTAAGCGTGCAGAAATTCAGCAGGTGGGAGGCATACCTATTTGATTAGGATGATATCTAGGATTGCACTTGCTCCTCTGCCATTAAAGGTCTGTGTAAACGGAATTGGTGGGGAGGGCAGTTCATTCACAAAACCCATTTCCAGAACAAATAACGTTTCATTTAGACAGTCACCATTGATTTTGTGGGGAAAATGGGGAAGGTTAGTATTGTTCTCGTCAGTTAGGCCATTTTGAATAGTTATTCTGAATTTCTAACAGAGCATTTCTAAGTTGTTTTAAGACATCCACCAGATATTCCTTCTGTACATTGTTCTAGAAATCAATACATACATATCTTGCTTATTCATATTGAGGGTTATTTGAAAGTTAGGTTCTGACTTTACAAAAGTTATTTCTTTTATCTTCAACAGATTAGAAATATATACGATCAGACCCCCCTTGGCTCTCTCAGATGTGGACGGAATGGCTGGGGTATAAAATGTCTTGCATCCCTCAATACGGATTTCAGTGGTGGCCCATGTCTCTTGAAAACAAAGGACGTTAAACTTCCCCACAAAGTCATTCCATATATAGTGGGTCAATTTCGACTGTAGCCCCGGCTATGTTCCAAAATACATTTTTTATAATAGAATCGTTGGAGGTAACTTCCTGTTTGGAATCACATAGTGACCCTAGGTTGGAATACAACAGTGCTCATGGCCGTGGTTGTTCCCTGATCTGTCTCTAAACTAAAATTTACTATTGGCCAATTACTGGCCAAGTTGTTTTTTGTACTCATGGTCTGTAATTCTAGTAAATAGTCATTTTCTAAGTGTGGTTCATGCAGGCTAGGATTCGGAATAGGGTCTATACAGTGTATTCCAGAGGGGATGTGTACTACAGCATTCTTAAGATGAATTTCCTGTGACTGAGCCAGTCAATCCATCTCTTCCACACCCGAGAGCATGGCAAACCAATTCTCAATCAGGAGATTATAACTATAATTGTGCCTTGCTTCCACATTTCTGGTAATTCCACCTCTCTGTCCTAAAGGGTGGCGGATAGAAAAAAAACCCAATGGCACTGTGTTAATCCCTCTGGTTGACACAGGATAATTTCCTGCCAGCCAGAGGATATTCGACCAACAAGGGTGTTTTAAACGTTAAAACCATGCAGTTCCCTGGTCGTGTTTTTCTACAATTGCCAACCCACTGGACCTCCGAGCCATCTTGAACTCAGTAATGAGCTGCTCAGTGAGCCTGACCTTCCTGCTTATCCTGTGTAATGCTTTGTTTCTAAGCGTGTCTCAGGTTTCATTTTCTGAAATCCACAGTTTTGGCACATTTGCTACAATGACTATGTACGGTGTTACCGCTGGTGGTAGATCTAGATCTTGGTATCTGCTAGGATGATCATTATGTGTTTTTGGATGTAATAACCCGGGTTGTGACACTCTGCTGATTGCAAGTGGAATACTTGCGCTCTAGTGCTTTATCTATGCTACTGCCCCTTCTATTCCTTTTCTCTGAAATGTTGACAGGCTGGACAGATGTTTTCAGTTGATAAGTGTAACTTGGGTACTCAGGTTTTTTTCCAAGTGAATTACTCACACTGGGGGTTACAACCTCTTTTCTTTGAGTAATATAGGGAGGAGTAACGATCAAGTCAGCATTCCTACTGGTTTTCCGGTCATCGTTACTCCCCCTTCTAAGATCTATGGGTGCATGTTTTTCGCTACTTCCCTTGTGTAGATTAGTCAGGAAGGCTTCTATTAAAGATATTCTTTCTCCCATTTTGTCTAGCAAAACTCAGACAGAGATCTAATCTTTCGACCAAGGCTGTTAGACTTTTTAGGTTGTTACCATATGAATCGATCTTTCTATGCATTTCTTTTTTAGATTTCCGGGAGCCTTTTCTTATCCCGGTCCTTTTTTTCCCCCTCCTTAATTTGTTTTGGGATGGTAATGCCCACACTCTTAGATATTTATTTATTTTTATTTATTGCATTTGTATGGCGCAACAGCTACCCTGAGGGTTTCCCGGCGCCCTGGATCTGTATTACTGGCAAGGAAGCATGGGACAATTATTGATCAAACAGCCATGATTTCACTCCCTTGCGAAAGCGTAAATAACAGGGTTCTAGCCGTAGTTGAAGGGGGAGTGAATTCCACAGTACCGGTGCCATATAGGCAAAAGAACGACCGCCTAGTTGAGCCCTTTTTACCCTGGGAACGATGAATTTCGTCTGATTCATTGAGAGTAAGTTACGCGAGGGTAGGTATTTCTGTACCATTTTACATAGGTACTCCGGGGCTGCTCCTGAGCTGATCTTATACATATAGCACAGTGCTTTGAACTTTACTCTACTGGCCACTCTCAGCCAGCGTAGTTTAAGATTTTCTGTCATACTCGTACGTCCTGGAAGATTAAGGAGCATTCTGGCCGCAGAGTTCTGGACTACTTGAAGTCGGTTCAGACTGCTATTCCTCCTAACTCCTAGGAATAGGAAGTTACTATAGTCTAATCAAGACGTAATTAAGGCCTGTAGAACAGTCCTCTGAGCTCCATCTGGCAATTGCCACAGTATTTTTCTCAACCGTTTGAGGATCAGAAAGCATATGGAGGCAGTTTTGGCTGTGTGCGTACGCATGGACAGCTTATAGTCCATTATTATCCCTAAATTGCGTGCGGATTGAACTGCAGTCGGGGTAGCGCCCATTTTAGCGGGCCAGTGAGTTGGGCCCCAGAGATTCTATTGGTTGCCAAAAATTAGTAGCTCTGTTTTATCCCCATTCAGCTTTAATTTTTTAGAATGGAGCCAGTTGGCCATTCGGAGTAGTCCAGATCGAAGGGGAGAGATGTCAGATTTTTCTATAGATGTGAGGGAGAACACAAGTTGTTTTTGTTTTTTTTGTTTCTTTTTTTTCTCCTCATCTCACCGTGTCAAGTCTTTGTGGAACATTTACAGCCATACTCTCTCACTGTGCGCTACCGAGCTGACCACACTTTACTTGGGTAGCCAGACCTCCTCCCCCTTAGTATCGGGTACATGGTGTAATCATTGGAGTGACCGAATCATTCTTAGGTTTCTACCCCACCTCATTAGAGGGTGCCAGATGTTAGACGGCTTCTCCTCTGCCCTTTCATATTCCAGCCGAGCCATACTGAATGATGCTTTTAACCAGTCCTCACTGCTCGGGGGGGAGGTAAACTTTCCATCTTTTACATATTTCCCTCCTTGCCAACAGTATCAAATATAGGAGAAGCCCTTTTTCTTGACATGTAGCTTGCTGGTAGAACCGTTCATCATCCCCAAAGATGACTAATGAAGAGTTTACTTTAATTGTGGTGCTGAAAAGTCCCGACAAAACCTGACCAATTTCCTACCAGTATTGATCCAGCTCTTTGCAATTAAAAACATATGGATGTCATTAGCCATCAGTTCCTGACATCTTGAGCATTTCGGTGTGGGGCTAGGGGCGAATTTCCCGATTTTATAGGGAGTGTAGTAAAGCCTATTAATCACATAAAAGTGATTCTTCTTCAAACAAGCAGGCTTTATATATTTATATAGGCGCTTCAAAGATAGTTCAAGCATGACCTTTGCCTGCAAGGCCAATACAGTGTTGTTCCAAATCTCCTCTGCCGGTGGTGTCCCCATGTCTTCTCCCTCTACTAAATGTTTATACCATATTGAAATCTCTTTTGGTATCAATGTGGGGGATTGGCTAAGCCTTTCAACTACCTCGTTACTCCCCATCTCCTCCTGTTTAGCTGTATGCCAGGACACCAATTGGAAGTATTTAAACCTTGATAGATCGTTCCCTATCTTTGCCCTCAAATATTCCCATGGGTATAACCCCCCCTCATCCATTAACTCATCCCACCTCAAAATTCCTGCTCTTTTTATGGGCATGGCCAGAGCATCATTTAGACACTTGGGGGTGCCAGGCGAGTCCCAGATTGGAGATGAAACTGAAAAATATCCAATCCCACAGCCTACCCTTACTCTGTACCATACCTCCAGGGCTGTTTTCAATATCTTCAGGCGTACCCTTTTGAAGTATCTTGGAGAGAAAAACTTATACAGAAATTCATCGTTCCTCCCTTCTACCCTCACCATTTCTTGCAACAATTTACCCCAAGATGAATCATCAGGTCTGGTGAGAAGCATGCGGAGACTCTTGAACTGGAAGGCCACAGCATAAAGATTAATATCGGGGAGGGCTAACCCCCCCTTTAACAGCCTTCTTCTAAGTTTTTTTCCAGGTTAATCGTGTCCCTTTATTCCCCCACACGAAGCTCCCAATTTTACTCTGTATTTTTTTATATCCTTCTTAGGGAATAGTAACGGTATAGTTGAAAATAGATACGAAAGCTTGGGCAAAATAACCATTTTAACTAAATTCACTTTCCCATAAATTGTCAATGGAAGGTTCCTCCATCTATTAAACAAGCGGTCTATTTCTTTAGTAGTTCTATCCAAATTTATTTTGGGGATCCGATCCAGTTCCCTCACGATGTAAATCCCCAGGTATCTAAACTCCACACTCTCCACTCCTAACCAATGATCTATGTTCCAACACACGACCTCGGTCTTCGATCTATTTGCCATGTACCAAGACAGTGCGCCGAACTCTGCTGTCAATTCCTCAATGCGAGGGATAGCTGTCACTGGGTCGTTTGTGTATATAACTAGATCATCCGCATAAAGGGCCAACTTGGAGCTATACTGCCCAGACTCAAACGGTGCTATAACAGTGTCAAGTCTAATAGCCTGAGCAAAAGGTTCAATATATAAATTGAACACCAACGGAGAGATAGGACACCCCTGTCTAGTTCCCTGCTGAATATGAAACATGATGTTAATGCTCCATTTAAAAGGATCCTAGCAGAGGCGCCTCTATAACAGCTTTTAAGCGTATTTATAAATAATGGCCCGAACCCCATTACCTCTAGAACTTCCCAAAGATATTTCCAACAGACTATCAAACGCCTTGGCTGCGTCGAGGGCTACCACAGCCAAGGGTTCGGATTTTCCCACTGCAAGGTCGATGTTTCCCAACAATAGATGTATTTGATCTTCAATATGTCTACCAGCCACAAAGCCCTTCTGATCTTTATGGACCAATTTAGATGTTAATTTGGCCAATCTCCCTGCCAGAATACCCATAAAGATTCTATAATCGGCATTTAGCAGGGAGATTGGTCTATACGAGTCTGCTCTTTGGGGATCTTTTCCAGGCTTCAAAATCAAAACTAATATGGCTTCCTTCCATGAATTTGGGACCCTGCCTGTAAATGAGTAAATTGAGTTGAAAAGGATTTCTAGTATCGGACATAGATCGTCTGTTAGATGTTTATATATCTCACTAGGTAGTGCATCCGTCCCGGCAGCTTTTTTGTTTTTTAACTTCTTAATCTGTACTAATATTTCTTCTTTAGTTATGGGGGCATCCAAACTATTTCTCCCCTCAGACAATTTTGGCAAATTCTTATTACTCAGCCAAGTACGTATGGCTTCGATGGGCGGCTTCACCTCTTCTTTATATAAATTAGAAAATAGTGAAAGAAGGCAACCTTGCATATCCTCAATGTTCCTTGATGTATCCCAGTTTTCATTAATTATTAACTCCTTAATGTCATTCCTAGCACGGTCAGATCTTGACTTCCATGCTAGTAATGCTCCTGCCTTTTCCCCATATTCAAAATTATCCATCCTACTTACATCCCACTGGGCTTTGCACTTCGCATCTAAACGCCCTCTATACAATTGCTTAGCTGATTCTAGATCCATTTAGATCTGAAGTCTTTCCTGCTCGCTACTATGCAAATTAATCCTATCTTGCTCTAACTGACCTATTCTGTTCTCAATTTCCCTTAGTTCCCTCACTTCCATTCTGTTCTTTGCACAGACTAACGCATGAAGCTTCCCTCTAAGCCCTGCCTTATAAGAATCCCAAACATTATCTAAAGTGGTAGACCCCATATTGAATGAAAAGAATTCTGTGGTAAATGCTTGAATCGATTGTATAGTCTCTGGACTGGACAAAATAGCCCTCTTTAATGTCCATCTAGACTGTGTCTGTATTACACTTTTCACAAACACTAACTGTATAGGGGCATGGTCTGATAAGAGACTAGGCTTCACTTCTACCTTCTTGATGTCGTTAATTGAATGCCTATCTATAAACATGTAATCTATCCTAGAGGCATGTTTAGACTTCTTACTGTAAAATGTATATCCCTGTAGTGAACCTTGCTTAGCTCTCCATACATTCTCCAAGTCAAGATCATGGATCATATTGCGTAATGCACGACGTATCTTGGGTGCCCCTATGTAATTGCTCGGATTTGACCTATCTTTGATGGGGTCTAATAGTACATTAAAATCTCCTCCCAAGATATATGGTGGTACTTCTAACATCAATATGGATTGTAGTTTTAAAAGATAAGATGGATCATCCACATTGGGGCCGTAGAATGAAGCGCATACAACCTCCCTGTTGTTTAACGACATTTTAACAACTATCCATCTTCCCGAGGAGTCTGTATGTACCCCCCTGATTGTTACGGAGGTGCCTTGTTTTACTAATATAGCTACTCCTCTATTGTGTGTAGTCTGCTGTGAAACCTCAAAATCTTTTATCCATTTGACCTTTGAAAATATAGATCGACTTTCAACTGCACTTAAGTGGGTCTCCTGTAATTTCTGAGCACTCGATAATTCTAATTGTTTAAGAATAAGTCTGTCTACGAGGACACCGCATTCCATTCACATTCCAAGTGATAAAAATATTTTGTTTACTCCCTATACTTTGCTCTCCCATCGCGCTTTCTATTCCCTAACAGGCTTAATTCCTTAACTCTAGTGAGAGGAGTATTTTTTTTAATTTTATCCCTATGCTCCCTCCTCCAGTGCTCCCCCTGCCCCCCCCCCCCCCCCCACACACACACGAACTTCCCCTGTGCCCTAACCCCCCATGAGGAACCCTCCCTTCCAATAGGCAAGCCTATTTGACTAAGCTCCCTCTCCTGGATGCAGTTTTTCCTTTCAATTAATTTTATAATGTTCTGTCATTTGCCGATGTTTATGTTACGGTTTTACCACATATCCCCAATCGGGCACACTGCGTCCCATTTAGAAATATAGAGTCGGAAAGGCCTTACAACAGGTAAAGAGAGAATAATATGATAGAACCAGAAAAAAGGAGCTTCTATTCTTTACCTAAGATACACCTTTCTCCACCTACTCCTTACCCTTTGTGCCCTGTTCTTTCCTGATTCTCAAGATTAAATCGTCCGCTTCTTCCCCTGTTTTTACCAAATGCATATGATTATTCCACATCACCCATAGATGAGCCGGGAATTTTAGTTGTGCCTTAACTCCCAAACCATTCAGTTCATCCAGTCTTTTCCCCAGCTCCCACTGTCTAGTGGCAGTCACATGAGAAATATCAGACCTTATTTGAAAATGAAATGGGTTGGAGCTGTTGTATGCAATGGTTTTCTCTTTCAATGCTGAAAAAAGAATCTGCTCCTTTACAGTGTAAGTCAAGAAATTTACCAAGATTTTCCTTGGCTTCTGTCTAGCAGGATTTCTTCGAAAGGGGTCTCGATGCACCCTCTGTATTTCCTGTGTTAAATCCCCCTTCCAAACAGTTCCCTTTAGCAGTGATATTACAAAGCCCTTCAGATCGGCTCCTTCCATCGCCTCTGGCACATTGAGTATTTTTAAATTGTTCCGTCGAGAATGGTTCTCTAACCTCTCACTGTCCTCTCTTAGTTCTCGGGTTTGTACACTCAGCTTCGCAACCACTTCATCTGTGGAGCGAACCGAATCCCTTATGAGTGGTAGTTGTTTCTCCAACATTTCTGTCCTTAATGTTACATCATCAAGCCTTTTCGCTAGAGCTTCGCACAAGGCCTGAATAGCTGCCTGATTTGCTTCAGAAATCGAAAACCGGCTAGCCAACTCAGACTGATTATTCTCCGAAACCGTAAACCTATTTGATATTTCCTCCTTCATAGGGAGAACACAAGTTGTGTGTCGTCCGCATAGGAATAAATGGTGAGGCCCATCTCTTCAGCAATTTTAGCTAGGGGAGTGACATACACATTAAAAAGGAGGGGGCTCAATATACAGCCCTGGGGCACTTCATAAGGGGACTCATACTTCTGAGAGATTACTTTGGAGAAGACCTGATATGTTCGATGCAGGAGAAATTGCTCCAACCATTTCAATGCTTTCCCTTTGATTCCAATATCATTCAGGGACTTGATGAGGGTTGTATGACATAGGGTGTCGAATGCGGCACTCAAAACTAGAAGGATGAGTGCCGCCGTGCCTCCCGCGTCAAGTTCTTGGCGTATAATCTCAGTGACCCCAAGTAGGATGGACTCCGTGGAATGGCCTTTTCTGAAACCGGATTGTGAATAGTGCAGAAGATTATAGTCATTGACAAAGTCTGTCAGCTGCTTGTTGACATGTTTTTCTAAAATCTTAGACCGGATCGGCAGCAGAGATACCGGGCGAAAGTTGGAAAACACTTCGGGTCGCTATTGGCCTTTTTTAGCAGGGGGACTACCATGGCATGCTTCAAGTCATTGGGTAGTACAGCTTCTTTCAGGAAAGCATTTAACAGTGCTCTGAGCACGTCCAGAATAGGAAGATCCAATTGTTTGAGAACGTGCGCAGGTAGAGGATCTAAGGGTGAACCTGATTTTATGCAACTCAATGCAGATATTTTTGTATGATCTATCCCGCCTTGGTGCTAGTCATTCCTTTTGTCTATTATGGTCAGATTTTTTTTCTTTTTCTGTGGGGGTTGTGAGAAGGAGTCAGTCACTAAGTATCATTTCTTCGGATACATTTTGAATGCAGCCATTCTGAAATGAACTATTCTTTAGTCTCTGTCCTATGACCTCTGTAGCTCTTCCTGGTTCAATATTAGGACAAGTCGTGCCTGCCTCAATTGACTCTTCTACTGAGGATAAACAGAAGTTACTTACCTGTAAACTGTGGTTCTCCAGTATTGGTGTCTTTCATAGATTCACATGCTTGAATAATTCCCAGTCGTCGAAGTGGGAGTCCCACGGTACATAACATAGTAAGTACCATAGAACAAAATAGGCCCATAGAAAGCATTGAGGGAAGAGATCCCTTTAGTAACATATCAATGTCATTACAATAGTCCAATTTCCAGCCAATCAGGCTGTAGCACCCTCTAGAACCTACTCAGCTCAAGCCCTCAGATTTTCGTAGCACAGGAGTGACCATGAGGAGAAGAGAGCCTCGGAGGGGAGGAAGGGTGGGTCGCAGATGAATCTATGAAAGACATCAATCTTGGAGAAGGATTAGTCACTTACCTGTAATCCTAGTTCTCTTCCAGGGGTATACTCATCAAAGTCATAAGCACTGAATAGTCCCGCCCTCGTGCGGAACCCGGAGCAATAGCCAATAATATGCAAATATATATATATATATATATATATATATATATATATATATATATAGAGAGATAGATAATATGCATTATACATATGCAGCCTAAAATAACCATACTAGGCTCAAAAGACTGCCCCCAAATGCCTGAAACAAATCTTTACATTTGTTAAATAAAGACATATAAATTACATTATATGAAAATGCAAAGAAGAAAGCTCTGCCTTTGTTGTCTTTGAAACACACAACCTTTATTTTCAAAGGTAAAAACAGGCAGGACCATAGAGGCAGCTTTAGCCTAGATAGGCAGCATTGTAACAATACGAAAAAAACTGGTGCCGTGCCTTTAAGACCTCTATGAGCCTCCGGGCTCCCATCATGCACCACAGGTGACAGTTAGGTCAGTTCTTTTTGGACGGCGTATAACAGTGTAATCACAGCATGGGTAATGCGTAAAATAACCAGTTCTGGTATACGTCCGGGGAGGAGGGTGGGTGTGCTTATGACTTTGATGAGTATACCCCTGGAAGAGAACTAGGATTACAGGTAAGTAACTAATCCTTCTCTTCCAGGGGATACTCATCAATAGTCATAAGCACTGAATAGAGTAGCAAGCCCATCCCATACCCTGCGGACAAACACCAGACCCTCTATACAGCACACTATTATGTGAATTACCGAAACAAATTTCTCAGTGATGCCTGACCAACTTGGGCATTAGCCTGAGCATCAAAATCAAGGCAGTAATGGCGGGCAAATGTGTGCACCGACCGCCACGTAGCTGCCTTACAAATTTCATGCACAGGAACATTTTTAAGCATTGCTATAGTAGCAGCCTTCCCTCTAGTAGAATGAGCTCTAGGTCTACCCGGGAGCTGCTTTCGTGCCAACTGATAACATAACAAAATGCATGACACAATCCATCTAGAAATGGACCTCTTAGTAGCAGGAAAACCCGTATTTAGAGGACCGTAGTTCACAAACAGATGATCAGTTTTTCTGACACTCTTAGTTTTATCAAGGTAAAACTTCAAAACTCTTTTCAAATCCAAAGAGTGCAGAGCTCTTTCTGCGGAAGAGCTCGGAGTAGCAAAAAACGTAGGTAGTGTCACTGATTGATTTATGTGAAAATCCGAGATTACTTTAGGGAGAAATCTCGGATGAGTCCGAAGTACCACTCTATTCGCATGGAAAACGAGATAGGGTTCTGTTGCACAAAACGCCTGAATCTCGCTCACCCTGCGCGCAGAAGTGATAGCTACAAGGAAAGACACCTTCCACGACAGATGTTGAAGAGAAGCATTATGTATAGGTTCGAATGGGGGACCCATCAATTTAGAAAAAAACACATTAAGCTCCCAAGGAGGTGAGGGGGCCCTCACGGGAGGATACACCTTCCTGAGACCCTCCAGGAAATCCTTCACAACTGGCATTTGAAAGAAAGAAACCGGAGTAGGGGAATTTCGATATGCTGTTATTGCTGCCAGATGGACCTTAATAGATGAATAGTGCAAACCTGCTTTGGTCAAAGAAAGTAAGTAAGTATGATAACAGTACCTGTTCCTGACCTCGAATAGGGTCATGACCTTCAGCCGCACACCATGTGAAAAATCGCTTCCACTTGAAAGCATATGTCTTTCTTGTAGAAGCTCTCCTTGCCTCCTTTAAGATGTACATACAGTCCTGAGAGAGACCTAGGTGACCATACTGGACGAACTCAGGTACCATACTGCTAGCTTCAGGGACGGCAGGTTGGGGTGGAACACCCTGCCGTTCTCTCTCGTCTGCAGATCCGGAAAGCAAGGAAGTCTCTTGTGCGGTATTTTGGAGAGATGCAGGAGATCCGGGTACCACCATTGGTGGGGCCAATCCGGAGCTACCAGAATCATGTATGTCTTGGATTTGTACAGTTTCTTGATCACCAAGGGAATGAGTGGAATCGGTGGAAAAGCGTAGAGTAATGTCTCTGACCAGTCTATCCACAGAGCATTCCCCTTGGATCCTCGTGTGGGTACCTGGATGCGAAGACGCGGCATTTTGCGTTTTCGGCGTCTGCAAAGAGATCGATTTCTGGTAACCCCCAGGTTTGAAAGACGTCTCTTATTACTTCGTCTGTTAAGACCCAGTTGTGCGCTTCTGCGAAGTGTCTGCTTAGTTCGTCTGCTTGGACGTTGAGGACACTGGGCAGATGGGCAGCTGAAATTTTCATACCCGAGCCAGAAGCCACTTCCAGATTGCTTGCGCTTCCTGCGACATAGGTCTGGATCTCGTTCCGCCCTGCTTGTTCAGATAGTACATTGTTGTTGTATTGTCCGTCTGAACAAGCAGGGATGATGTCTTGAGCACAGGAAAGAAAGCCTTGAGAGCTAGATGGAAAGCTCTGAGCTCCAACATGTTGATGTGATACAACTTTTCTTTCTCCAACCACACTCCTTGAACTTGAAGTGACTCTAGATGAGCGCCCCAACCCTGCAGGGACGCATCTGTCACCAGGGATCGTTTGGGCATGTCCTCCTGAAAAGGTACTCCCCCAACCAGATGATTCCGCTGCATCCACCATTGAATGGAGATTCGCACCGACAGAGGCAGTGACAGTTTGTCTTCCCATCGGTTTGAAAACTGGGACCACTGATCCTCCAGCGACTGTTGCAGAGGTCTCATGTGTAGCCTGGCGTTTGGAACAAGGAAAATGCAAGACGCCATGGATCCTAGCAGAGACAAGATCTGTCTGGCCGTTGGTCGAAAAGTCTTTAACATTGTTTGGCACTTGAGGAGAATGGATGATAAGTCTCTCCTCCGAAGGATACGCTTTTGCGTCCTTTGAATCCAGAAGTGCGCCCAGATAGTGGATCCTCTGTGTGGATAGACTTCTTGAAGTTCACGTGCAGACCTAGTCTTCGCAGCTGATGAATACAGAACGTGAGATGTTGCTGAAGTAGAACTGGAGAGGCACTCTTTAGCAGCCAATCGTCTAGAAAGGGATAGACAAAAATATGCCTCTTTCTTAGGAAAGCCGCTTCGCCTGCCATGCACTTTGAAAAGGTGCGAGGAGCTGACTTTAGCCCAAAGGGCAAGACTGCGAACTGGTAATGATTGGTTTGTATGCAGAACCTTAGAATTTTCCGATGTTTAGGGGCAATGGGGATGTGAAAATACGCATCTTGAAGATCTATGGAGCACATCCAGTCCTTCTGATGAAGTGGAATTATTCGATGTAACGCCAGCATTCTGAACTTTTCTCGCCGAATGAACTCGCCGAATGAACTCGCCGAATGAACTGATTGAGGCGCCTGAGATCTAGTATGGGCCTGAACTCCCTGCTTGGACCTTTCTTTTGAACTAGAAAGTAACGGGAGTAAATTCCTTTTCGACGTTGTGTCCTTGGGACCTCCTCGATGGCTTTCTTTAGGAGTAACACCGACACTTCCTTTTTCAAAAGGTGAAGACGATGGAATACAGTCTTTTGAGGAAGAATTGAAGGTGGGGGAAACTTGAACCTGATTGCATATCCATTTTGCACAATATTCAGCACCCATGCGTCGATTGTGATGTTTTTCCACTCCTCCAGGTAAAAACGCACACTTCCCCCCCCACCGGAGTGGTCAACGGGCTCAGGGGAAGCAAACACTCACTGCTTTTGTTGTTGCTGCTTGTTTCCAGGAGCAGACTGTCTGGAAATACCACCTCTTCCTCTACCAGGACGACGCTGGGAGAACTGAGATCTTCCTTGATTTTGTTGTGAAGACCATTGAGGGGTTTGAACCCTCTGCTGGCCCTGTCTCCGAGCGTAAGGACGGTATTTTTTCTTAAAATTGTCCTTTCTCTTTTCGAGACCTACAGCTCTCACAGTATCCAGCTCTGTCTTCATTTTTGACATTTCGTCGTCAGCATGAGACCCAAAGAGCGTTTTACCATTAAAAGGCAGGTTCAAAATGCGGTGCTGGGCTTCAGGTTTAAGTCCCGTAAGTCTTAGCCAAGCTGAACGCCTCGCGCAATGACCATGAGCATAGCCATGCGTGGATAGATCGGAAGCATCCGCAGCTGCGCTAATCACCTGATTAGACACTAGCCCACCTTCATGAAGGATT